>NC_091245.1:64688750-65295000 GCF_042477335.2 Ovis canadensis
TCCTCTACTGAATTTACCAAGGGATTGCTTATAATAGATGTTCGTTAATTGATCTGATTGGTAACCAACAGGTTAGTTGCTGTTTAGTCACTAAGTCATGTCTGACTCCTACGACCCCATCGACTATAGCCTGCCAGGCTCCTCTGTCCATGGAATTCTACAGGTAAGAATACTGGAGTGGGTTGCCATTTCCTTCTCCAGGGGATCTTCCCAATCCAGGAATTGAACCCGGGTCTCCTGCATTGCAGGCAGATTCTTTTTGACTGAGCTATGAGGGAAGTGTAGGAAAGGAAGCAACAGGTAAGTAGATCATTTTGAAATTTTCCTTGAGAGTTTAAGAGTTAAAACTTACACCTTTGTACTTGGTGATGTTGTCTCCTTATTCTCATATCTCAAAGCATCAGTGAATAACTGATACGTACCTTTCAGTATACAAAGCTTATTGCAAGAATGAGTCATATTAACCTAAATTACAACAACGTGGGCCAACTTGTTATTTCACTCTTTCTTTTAGTCTTTATCCCAAGTCATGAAATATTATCATTAACTAAAGTATAAAATAAAACTATAATCAAGCTTTTATTTTATAGTGGAATGAGTAGTTTTTCCAGTGAAAACATAGGCTTAAAGACCAATATATTTCTAGAAACTCTTTGAAAGAGAGTAACATTGCTATTAGCCTAGGACTTTCACTCAGGAACAACAATTGCGGTGAATTAAATTATTCCAAGATCCTAAGCACGATAAGAAAGAAATGTTATTTTGAACTGAGGGAGTTTTGACTTTTTGGCTAACATCCATGGCAAGTTATGTGGATTGTGTCAGAAGCTAGTTTGGGTTTTTTTCACTTGAAATATAATGCAGATGTACTCATCATATTAATCCTTAAACATGAAATACTAGACAAAATTAATTAGGTAGCTTACTCTCACATATTAAATATTTGAGAAGAAATGAGTCATTTTCTTTTCTTTTTTCCTCCCTCTCTTTTAGACAATGTATACATTTCTGTTGTAAAACACTAAAGCAGTTTAAGTAAATGCAATATAGTCTAATGTTAAAGTTCCTCTTTATCTTCCCAGTCCCTTCCTCTGTCTCTGTCTCTGTGTACCAGTCTATACCAATATAGGTGTATAAATTTTTATGTATATGTATATTATCTTATAATAAATAAGTGGAAGCATATAGTTAGTATAATATATGACTTGCTTTTTTCTCTTAATATAATTGAGACTTTTTTCCATTTTAGTACATATTTATCATCACTTTTAACAAGTGCATAATATTCCAAATTATGAATGTATTATAAGTCATAAAACTATTTTTCCTTCAGTTCAGTTCAGTTCAGTCACTCAGTCATGTCTGACTCTTTGCAATCCCATGAGCCACAGCCTTCCAGGCCTCCCTGTCCATCAGCAACTCCCAGAGTTCACCCAAACCCATATCCATTGAGTTGGTGATGCCATCCAACTATCTCATCTTCTGTCGTCCCCTTCTCCTCCTGCCCTCAATCTTTCCCAGCATCAGGGTCTTTCCAAATGAGTCAGCTCTTCGCATCAGGTGGCCAAAGTATTGGAGTTTCAGCTTTAGCATCAGTCATTCCAATGAACACCCAGGACCGATCTCCTTTAGGATGGACTGGTTGGACCTCCTTGAAGTCCACGGGACTCTCAAGAGTCTTCTCCAACACCACAGTTCAAAAGCATCAATTCTTCTGTGCTCAGCTTTCTTTATAGTCCAACTCTCACATCCATACATGACTACTGGGAAAACCACAGCCTTGACTAGATGGATCTCTGTTGGCAAAGTAATGTCTCTGCTTAGGTTGGTCATAACTTTCAAGGAGTAAGTGTCTTTTAATTTCATGGCTGCAATCACCATCTGCAGTGATTTTGGAGCCCAAAAAAATAAAGTCAGCTACTCTTTCCACTGTTTTCCCATCTATTTGCCATGAAGTGATGGGACCGGATGCCATGATCTTCGTTTTCTGAATGTTGAGCTTTAAGCCAACTTTTTCACTCTCCTGTTTCACTTTCATCAAGAGGCTCTTTAGTTCTTCTTTACTTTCTGCCATAAGGGTGGTGTCATCTGCATATTTTTCCTTTAAAAATAGTATTACCAAAAAAAAAAAAAACTTTGTATACCTATCTCTGTACAAACATGTCTTTGGATAGATCCCTACAGGTAGAATTGTTGAGTCAAAGGGTTTACATATTTTAAATTTTGATAAATATGCAAATGATCATTCCAATGTCTTCATCAATGTATACTTCCTTCAACGGTATGTAAGAGGGCTTGTTTTTCTACATACTACAGTGACACTGAACTGTCTATTAGTGCTAACTTTCCATTTAACCCTCTACTGAAAAGTAGAAATAATAAAAGCAGTATAAATTTGAGGGAGACAAAGGAAAAGTAAAAAAAAAAAAAAAATGAGTTCTCATTGTCTCATCATTTACATAATTAAGGTAATAGACAATGTCTAAGATTGAAACAGGTGGTCAAAGGAGGGGGAAAAAAAACTCATACAAAATGACCCCAGTGACTCCAAGAGGGGTCTTTTAGTATCTAATACCTGTTGTGGAAAAAAAAAAAAATGAAGTTTAGCTATTCATTTTTCACTACAGTTTTTTGTTTCCATTAAATTCAAGTAAATTTAATTTATTACCTTTTATAACTCTCTTTTTTTAATTTTTCCTTCAGGGTCTCTCTCAACTCATTCTTCATCTATATTTATATAGAAAGAGATTTTCTCCAAATGTTGACATTGGCTATTTCTGGGTGGTTATTTTGGGTTGGTGGTTGCTTTCTTCTGTCCATTTGAATACTTTAATGAGTATCTATCACATTTTATTAAATCAATAAAATACTACTCTAAAATCAAAAAATTAAAATATACACAAAATGTTATATATGTGTCTGCATACACACATACACACATGCTGAAAATCCAAGCAGTAAAGAAAGACACAAAATGAAAAGTGAAAACTGTCGATCCTTCCCACTCCTTACTATACTGTACCTTTTCCCCAAAGATAACCACTGTGAAAAGTTTCTTAAAATTCTTATTATTTAAAAACTGTGCACATACAATGTACTTATATATACATAACATTCTTTTTTTTTATACAAAGACTCACACACTGCTCCACACCTTGTTCTTTTTAGTATTATATTTTAGAAATCTTTCCATATCAGCAGTTTGAGATATATGTGTTCACTGCTGGTCCTTGCAGCCACATTCACATAGTATTGACAACACTCCATGGATAAAGAATTCTGGCAGACCAATGGAAGCTTCCACCTGCTGACACTGAAAATGATGAAAGAAGGAAAGGGCAACCTACAGTTCCTCTTCCTTTCAGTCCTTCCTTATTCATCATTAACCCATTGGTAGAATGTATATAAATCAAGAAATGAATTTTAAAAATTGAGTTAGATTTGTGCAGCATTTCCATGATTTCAGTAAGAATGAAACAAAAATGGACACACTTAGAAGTACAAATTGTGTAATTTCAATGATTATATGCACATTAAATGTTCTTATATTTGCATTTTAAAACTGCCATTGTACAATATGAAGATACAAGGTAAAATTCACGCTAACAATCTAAAATTTTATTTATTATTTGCTTAGAATGACATTAAGTAGCAAATTAAAAATACTATGAAAGTTGAGAAATCACAGAAAGAAAAGCTTAATTTTACTTTAGTACCTTGGGCACTTTTCTCCTATTTCTTGAACAAGGGTTATGTTGCTGGCCCTGTTTAATAGTCTAAAAACAGAGAAAGTTGCAGTATAGCAGAAAGAAAACAGGAGACTTTTAGTTCTTGCCCCACAGAAGCATGGCAGATATTGACAGTTGCTTCTCCTACAAATATTCTCCTCTTTTTTCTTGGTAACAGTACCCCCATCTTGTTCAGCATGACAACGTGCCTTGTATTTTTTAAAGTGGGTATCTTTCAACAGCACACACTGCATTTACCAAATTCTATTGCTTTTACAAGGAATCGAATGATCCATGTCTAGTCAAAGAGATATAAATAAAGTTTACTAGATGGGGCTTATGAAAAAGAAATTTTCTTGATTTAAAAAGAGAGAGACAGAGAGAGAAAGTAGACTCCACTGGCAAGCACCTTTCGACTTCACCTTTCTTCTTTTTTCAGCCATTAGTATGATGCCTAGATATATAGGAACCATCCTGAGACATGGAGCTAAAAGCCACATACTAAGAATAGCAAAATAGAAACACAAAAAGCTGCCAATCTCTGAATTTCTTATTAGGTGAAAAAATATATCCCTATTTTTTGTATCCAGGTTTCTGTAACTTGAGCTGAACAGTCAACCATTGACTAATATAGGCAGACTAGATAACATACAAACAAACACCCAGCAATGTTAGGTAAAGTGAAAAAAATATTTTAATATGTATTTGAGTTTACAAAAAAAGACAGAAATATTTAAGTGTCAGATAAAGAAAGAAGTGAGCACTGTAGCTGTGAGCACACAATATGACCCTGTCTTGAGTGGGAAGGGGGTTGAGAAAGGTCCTTGAATCTTTAATTTCATATGGTATCTGGAGAAAAGAATTTGGTACAAGCAGAAACCAGAAACTATGAGCCCTTCCTCATGCTCTCTCCCCATAAAAAGATCTGGGAAGTTCTGTACCCTCAGTGAAAAAGTCAGTCCTCAGCACAGCAAGATGACAAGGAAGATTTTCTATCATGGAACGAGCTCTGAAAAGGGGGTTGGCGGAAGGTCTCCCAAGATAATTTATAATCATGATTTGTGTTCCCACTGATAGGGTTTCAAACTTAGGATATCTGAATGATCTTGGAACTTCTAAGTCCAGAAAGAAATTCATATAAAAATTGGTCACTGCAAAAATTTTTTTAAGTTCAAAATGGTTTCATTTTTTAAATGTTTTTTCAAAAAGAGGATGGGTTCAAGATGGCAATATAGACTACAGCTGCATACAGAATAATTCCCTCTTAAAAAAAAAGAAAAGAGCAGGCTAGCTGACGATGACTACATATCAGGCAAATGAGAAAAAAAAACACACTGAAATGGATAGGAGAGGCTGGGACACAATCTCACCATAAACCTCACCCCAAGCACACAACCCAGAATCAGGAGGGAATTCAAACCCAGAGCTTCTTACTGAGGAGCAAAGGATTTAAACCCCACATCCAGCACCCCAGTTTTTTAGACCTGTACCTGACAGATGAGCTCTCAAACATCTAGATTTGAAAACAAACTGGGCTTGCATTCACTGAAACCAAAAGACTCAGAAACGACTTTTTAAAGGCTCGAGTGCTAGGACTCATCCTGCCCAGGGCCCAGATCAGAGATAGTTGGCAACAAAGTGAAAGAGCCTCACCCTACTTATGTTAAAACAACAGTCTGATGGATAGGAATCTAATTTAACTCTCACATATAGGAGACTGCTGAAATGTTCCCTGGGGACACAGACTGGGGCATGATCTTTGTACTCTCCCCCTTGCTCCAGCCAATGGACACAATCTCTCTTTTTCTTTTTCCAGTGGGTACCATATCTATACTCCCCAACTCTGCCTCACTATAATCAGTGGGCACCACATTCATGTTTCTATAAAGAAAGCTGAGAGCCAAAGAATCGATGCTTTTGAACTGTGGTATTGGAGAAGACTCTTGAGAGTCCCTTGGACTGCAAGGAGATCAAACCAGTCAATCCTAAAGGAGATCAGTCCTGAATATTATTGGAAGGACTGATGCTGAAGCTGAAACTCTAATATTCTGACCAACTGATGCGAAGAACTGACTCATTAGAAAAGACCCTGATGCTGGAAAGATTGAAGGCAGGAGGAGAAGGGGACGAGGATGAGCTGGTTGGATGGCATGACTGACTTGACAGTCATGAAACGAGCAAGCTCCAAGAATTGGTGATGGGCAGGGAAGCCTGGCATGCTGCAGTCCATGGGGTTGCAGAGAGTCGGACATAACTGAGTGACTGAATTGAACTGACAGTCATGTTGCCCCTCTAGAGTGCTCCAGAGTATCAATATCTCCAATGAAAGTGAAAGAAAGTGAAGTCGCTTAGTCGTGTCCAGCTCTTTGCGACCCCATGGACTATAGTCTACCAGGCTTCTCCGTCCATGGGATTTTCCAGGCAAGAGTACTAGAGTGGGTTGCCATTTCCTTCTCCAGGGGATCTTCCTAACCCAGGGATCGAACCCAGGTTTCCCACATTGCAGGCAGATGCTTTACCCTCTAAGTCACCAGGGAACCCCAGAGGGGAGTGTTTATACAGTCTGTGACCCTAATACTGCCCAGGAGATGCCCCTTGATTGCTGGCTCTGGAGGACAGGGGAGTCTGTGTTCCTGGGCCTGACGGGACTATAACAATTAGAGAGACAGTTATAGGAAGGCTACCACCCCAGTGTACTGTTCAGACAGCAGATACTCCCAGTCTGTGAAAGAAGACTATTTGCTAGTCCAGAATCTTTATCCTGAGGGTCAGGCTTCTGGCTTGACACGTATCTAGTGACCTAAGAAAGTGTTCTCAGGGATTACAAACTGCTGGATAGAATCTTTGCATAATCCCTCTTGCCTTACTCCAAATAACCACTATCTCCCAGAATGGAATATCTACTTTTGTCAGGCACCCCAACTTTTGCAGCTTCTACACAGGACATCTCTGCGTGGCCCGGCTCTGGTGGCCAGTGAGGCATATGCTTGCAGGTCCCGCAAGTACTGTAATCAACAGAAAACGAGTTCTGAAACAGATACCGCCGCCCAGAGCACAGGAAGAGACAACAGACACAGACGCTTAATCTCTCTGTGAAAGAGGCCTACTAGTGAATCATCACAAATGACGCCTTAGAAGCAGGCTTCCTCTAGTTAAACACACATGACTGCAATCCCTTCCACAGACCTCAGAGGGCAAGAGCTATCTTTGCACTCTCCCTCTGCCGAATGCCAGACTGCTAGTTATCTCCTGAAGGGGAACTCTCACACATATCTGCTCCCCTGGTTTTTATGTCTAGTACCCTCGTTTTTAAGGTTGCTGTCCAGGTGACATCCCTTGACTCCTTGCCTCTTGCAGTCAGCAGGCTTGTATTCCTAGGTCCCATAGGACTGTGACAATCAGAGACACCGTTCCTGATAGGCTACCACCCTCAAGGCACTACACAGACAACAGGCTGAAAGACATCCCCAGTCTTTGTGAAAGAGTTCTATTTTCTTATCATGGAGCTGTGGCCAGATGGGCAAGCTTCAGGTCTGGCACACACCTCAGGGCCTATGGAGCTACTCTCAGAGAACACAGGCCAGAGGATGCCATCTTTATGTCCTGCCTCCGACTCACTGTGTCTCACCAGCATCTCTTAAAGAACAGCGTATACACTTGTCTAGAGCCCTGATTTTTATGACTGCCATCCAGGGGAATGCCTAGTTCTAGTGACCTAGTTCTAGTGACCAGTGGGGCTTATGCTTGTGGTCCCACAGGACTGGATATATTTGCATACTTTATTTTTTTTTTAATTTTAATATCTTTAATTCTTACATGCGTTCCCAAACATGAAAAAGCTGCTGTCTATGACAGTCTGGCTTCCAATCAGCCTGAATCTACATGCTGACCACAATCCTCCCCTTTGGGACATTGATAAGTGCTGGCATACCCTCTTCTACTGAGAACTATTAAAAATAGGCTCCTTGGATAATTACAAAGGTTTGAGAGAAAACCAAGACTTACAGAGGGAAGCACCCTAGAGCAGAGTTGAATGACCAAGTGCATCTCCTACACGAAGCCACTATTTCTAGAATGGGAGAGGTAGTTGTTTCAGCTGATGCATAGAAGCCAATAAAGAGATTTAATAAAGAAACAGAGAAATGTGTTCCATACCACACAACAAAATAAAACCTCAGAAGAAAATTTTAATGAAACTTCCCTGATAAGTACCTTTAAGTAAACTTTAAGTAAGTTACCTTTAAGTAAGTTACCTGATAAAGCATTCAAACGATAGTCATAAAGATGCTCACCAAATTTTAAAGAATGGATGAACACAGTGAGAACTTCAAAAAAGACTACAAAGTTGACAGCAGAATTGACAGCACTGAAGAATACAATAACTGAACTGAAAAATAAACTGGCATAGTTAAGCAGCAGACTAGATGAAGCAGAAGGAAAGATAAACTTGCGTCAACGTGAACACAAGTCACTCAATCAGAAGAATTCACCCCATCAGAGCACGAAAAAGAAAAAAGAACGAACTAAAAAGGTGAAGAAAGCGTAAGAGACTTACGGGACAACATCAAGCAGATTAACACTCAAACTATAAGGGTCCTAAAGGAAGGAGAGAGAGAAAAGGGCAGAAAAATTATATGAAGAAATAATGACTAAAAACTTTCCTAACCTGGAGAAGGAACCAGATATCCAGACCTAGGAAACTCAGAGAGTTCCAAATATGATGAACCCAAAGAGACCCACACCAAGGGACATTATTATTGAAACATCAAAAGTTAAAAGACAAGGAGAGAATCTTAAAAGCAGAAAGAAAAAAATAAGTTGTTATACACAAGAGAACCCCCATAAGACTTTGAGCTGATTTTTCAGTACTAAATTTGTAGGCCAAAGGAAGTGGCAGAGGATATTCAAAGCATGGAAAGAAAAAAACTAACAACCAAGAATACTCTATTCAGAAAATGTATTATTCAGAATTAAAGGAGAGATAAAGAATTTTTCAGACAAGTAAAAGCTAAAGAAGTTCTTCATCAATAAATCAAATTCACAGAAATGTTAAAGGGACATTCTTAAGCTGGGGAAAAAAGGGTACTAACTAGTAACATGAAAACATGAAAGAATAAATCTCAGTAGAAGAGTAAATACATAGTAAAGGTACTGTATTAACAATGTATAAAGCCATTATAAAGGTTTAAAGACAGAAGCAGTAAAAATAACTATAACTAAAATAATTAGTTATGGGAGACACAAGATAAAAAGATGGCAATTTCACATTAAAAACACAAAATGGGGAGAGAGAAGAGTAAAAATGCAGAACATTAGAATGCAATCAAGTTTAAATTACTTACTTAAGAAAGATGGCTATTGATATGTTTTATATGTAAGCCTCCTGATAACTACAAAACAAAATCATATAATAGATACACAAAAGAGATAGAGAAATAAATATCACTAAAGAAACTCATCAAACCACAAAAGAAGAGAGCAAGAGAAGAATAAAGGCACAGAGAGGAACTACAAAATAGCTAGAAAACAATAAACTAAATGCAATAAGGACATCCCTATCAATAATTTCTTTAAATGTAAATTACTTAATTCTCCAGTCAAAAGACATAGAGTGGATAAATGGGTTAAAAAAAAATAAAGATCCATATTATGCTGCTTGCAAGAGACTCACTTCAGATGTTAGGACACACAGACTGAAAGTGAAAACATGAAAAAAGATATTCCATGAAAATGAAAACCAAATGAAACCTTCAGTAGTATACTCATAGCAAACAAAACAGACTTTAAAACAAAGACTATAATAAGAGGCAAGGTAGGATATTACATAATGATAAAGAAGTCAATCCAAAAAGAAGATATAATATTTGTAAATATTTATTTACATTTATACCTAAATGTAAATTAATAGCCCTAAAGGGCTTCCCTGATAGCTCAGTTGGTAAAGAATCCACCTGCAATGCAGGAGACCTGGTTCGATTCCTGGGTGGGGAAGACCACTAGAGAAGGGATAGGGCTACCCATCCCGGTATTCTTAGGCTTCCCTTTTGGCTCAGCTGGTAAAGAATCTGCCTGCAATGCGGGAGACCTGGGCTAGATCCCTGGGTTGGGAAGATCCTCTGGAAAAGGAAAAGGCTACCCACTCCAGTATTCTGGCCTGAAGAATTCCATGGACTATATAGTCCATGGGGTCAAAAAGAGCTGGACACGACTGAGCGACTTTCACTTGAAAAGGAGAAATAGTCAGCAATACAATGGTAGAGAACTTTAATATAATACTCCATTTACATCATTGGACAAATCATCCACACAGAAAAAAATAAAATAAAAAAATCAGACCTTCAGTTCAGTTCAGTCCTCAGTGCCCAATTCTTCTCGACCCCATGAACTGCAGCATGCCAGGCCTCCCTGTCCATCACCATCTCCCGGAGTTCACCCAAACTGTCCATCGAGTCGGTGATGCCATCCAGCTATCTCATCCTCTAACGTCCCCTTCTCCTCCTGTCCCCAATCCCTCCCAGCATTGGGGTCTTTTCCAATGAGTCAACTCTTCCCATGAGGTGGCCAAAGTACTGGAGTTTGAGCTTTAGCATCAGTTCTTCCAAAGAACATCCAGGGCTGATCTCCTTTAGAATGGACAGGTTGGATCTCCTTGCAGTCCAAGGGACTCTCAAGAGTCTTCTCCAGCACCACAGTTCAAAAGCATCAATTCTTCGGCGCTCAGCTTTCTTAACAGTCCAACTCTCACATCCATACATGTTCACTGGAAAAACCATAGCCTTGACTAGACAGACCTTTGTCAGCAAAGTAATGTCTCTGCTTTTGAATATGCTATCTAGGTTGGTCATAACTTTCCTTCCAAGGAGTAAGCGTCTTTTAATTTCATGGCTGCAATCACCATCTTCAGAGATTTTGGAGCCAAAAAATACCATCTGACACAGTTTCCACTATTTCCCCATCTATTTCCCATGAAGTGATGGGACCAGATGCCATGATCTTCGTTTTCTGAATGTTCAGCTTTAAGCCAACTTTTTCACTCTCCTCTTTCACTTTCATCAAGAGGCTTTTTAGTTCCTCTTCACTTTCTGCCATAAGGGTGGTGTCATCTGCATATCTGAGGTTATTGATATTTCTCCAGGCAATCTTGATTCCAGCTTGTGCTTCTTCCAGCCCAGTGTTTCTCATGAGGTACTCTGCATATAAGTTAAATAAGCAGGGTGGCAATATACAGCCTTGACGTACTCCGTTTCCTATTTGGAACCAGTCTGTTGTTCCATGTCCAGTTCTAACTGTTGCTTCCTGATCTGCATATAGGTTTCTCAAGAGCCAGGTCAGGTGGTCTGGTATTCCCATCTCTTTCAGAATTTTCCATAGTTTCTTGTGATCCACACAGTCAAAGGCTTTGGCATAGTCAATAAAGCAGAAATAGATGTTTTTCTGGACCTCTCTTGGTTTTTTGATCATCCAGCGGATGTTGGCAATTTGATCTCTGGTTCCTCTGCCTTTTCTAAAACCAGCTTGAACATCTGGAAGTTCACGGTTCACGTGTTGCTGAAGCCTGGCTTGGAGAATTTTGAGCATTACTTTACTAGCATGTGAGATGAGTGCAATTGTGCAGTAGTTTGAGCATTCTTTGGCATTGCCTTTCTTTGGGATTGGAATGAAAACTGACCTTTTCCAGTCCTGTGGCCCCTGCTAAGTTTTCCAAATTTGCTGGCATATTGAGTGCAGCACTTTCACAGCATCATCTTCCAGGATTTGAAATAGATCAACTCGAATTCCATCACCTCCACTAGCTTTGTTCGTAGTGATGCTTCCTAAGGCCCACTTGATTTCACATTCCAGGATGTCTGGCTCTAGATGAGTGATCACACCATCATGATTATCTGGGTCGTGAAGATCTTTTTTGTACAGTTCTTCTGTGTATCTTTGTCACCTCTTCTTAATATCTTCTGCTTCTGTTAGGTCCATACCACTTCTGTCCTTTATCGAGCCCATCTTTGCATGAAATGTTTCCTTGGTATCTCCAATTTTCTTGAAAAGATCTCTAGTCTTTCCCATTCTGTTGTTTTCCTTTATTTCTTTGCATTGATCACTGAAGAAGGCTTTCTTATCTCTCCTTGCTATTCTTTGGAACTCTGCATTCAGATGCTTATATCTTTCCTTTTCTCCTTTGCTTTTCACTTCTCTTCTTTTCACAGCTATTTGTAACGCCTCCCCAGACAGCCATTTCGCTTTTTTGCATTTCTTTTCCATGGGAATGGTCTTGATCCCTGTCTCCTGTACAATGTCATGAACCTCCATCCATAGTTCACCAGGCACTCTATCTATCAGATCTAGTCCCTTAAATCTATTTCTCACTTCCACTGTATAATCATAAGGGATTTGATTTAGATCACACCTGAATGGTCTAGTGGTGAAGGACACTACCTAATGCAATTTATCCAAGGATGCAAGTACAGTTCAACATCCACAAATCAATCAATGTGATATACCACATTAACAAAATAAAAAATTAAATATGATCATCTCATTAGATGCACAGAAAGCATTTGACAATATCCAATACCCATTTATGATGTAAAAAACAAAGTGGGTTAAAGAGAATATACCTTAACACAACAAAGGTCATATATAAGAAACCCATAGCTAACTTCATACTCAATAATGAACAGCTGGAAGCATTCCCTCTAAGATCAGGAAAAAAAATAAGAATGCCCACTCTTTCCACTTTATTCAACATAGTATTAGAGGTTCTGGCCAGAGAAATTTGGCAACAAATAGAAATAAAAGGTATGCAAGTTAGAAAGGAGGAAGGAAATTATCACTATTTGCACATCACACGATATAATATGATGTGATATGATACATAAAAAGCCTAAAGACTCCACCAAAAAAACTGTTAGAACTAAAAAAAAGTAAAATCAGAAAAGTTGCAGAGTACAAAATCACTATACAATAATCTGTTAAGTTTTTATGCAGTAATAACAAACTAGCAGAAAGAGAAATGAAGAAAGCATTGAAAATAATAAAATTCCTAGGAACAAATTTAATCAAGGAGGTGAAAGACATGTATATTTAAAACTACAAGACATTAGTGAAATAAATTGAAGGTACAAATAAGTAAAAAGGTATATCATGCTCAAGAATTGGATGAATCAATATTATTAAAATGTCCATACTACCCAAAACAAGCTACAGATTTAACATAATCCCTATCAAAATTCCAATCACTAGAGAAGTTCCTTCAGCATTTGTTAAATAGTTGCTTTAGTGGTGCTGAATTCTCTTAATTTTTGCATATCTGTAAAACTTTTGATTTCCCGAACAAATCTGAATGAGATCCTTGCTAGGTCGAGTAATCTTGGTTTTTGGTTTTTCACTTTCTTCACTTTAAGTCTATCCTGCCATTCCCTTCTAGCCTGCAGAGTTTCTGCCGAAAGATCAGCTGTTAACCTTATGGGGGTTCCCTTGTACGTTATTTATTGTTTTCCCCTTGCTGCTTTTAGTAATTTTTCTTTGTGTTTTTGTTAGTTTGACTACTATGTCTCTTGGTGTGTTTTTTAATGTATGGTATTGGCAGACACATAAATCAGTAAAACAGAACACAGCACCCAGAAATAAATAGATATATATGGTCAAATAATTCATGACAAAGGAAGCAAAAATATACAATGAAGAAAAGACAGTCTCTTTTAATAAATGGTGTTTGGAAAACTGGACAGTAACATGCAAGGAATGAAATTGGACCATTATCTTAAACTACATATAAAACTTTACTCAAATGGATTAAAGACTTGAACCTAAGACCTGAAATCATAAAACTCCTGCAAGAAAACATACATGGTAAGTTCCTTGACATAGGTCTTAGAGATTTTTTTGAATCTGTAGCCAAAAGCAAAAGCAACTAAAGCAAAAATAAACAAATGGGACTACACAAAATAATCTTTTGCACAGCAAAGGAAATCACCTCAACCTACTGGACAAATATTTGCAAATGATATATCTGATAAGTAGTTAATATCTAAAATATATAAAGAATTCAAACTATGAAGAGCAAAAAAACAATCCAATTTTTTAAATGAGCTGAAGATATGAATAGACATTTTTTCCCTGAAAAGATGTTCAACATCACTAAACATCAAGGAAATTCAAATCAAAATCACCGTGAAATATTACCTCATACCTTCAAAATGACTATTATTAAAAAAGACAACAAATAGCAGGTATTGGTGAGAATGTGGAGAAAAGTAAACCCTCATGCACAGTTAGTGGGAATGTAAATTGATACAGCACTATGGAAAACAGTAAGGAGATTCTTCAAAACAAATTAAAAATAGAATTACCATATGACCTAACAATTTCACCTTTCAGTATTTATCCAAAGACAACAAAAACTCTAACTCAAAAACATATCTGCACCCCATGTTCATTAGAGCACTATTTACCATAGCCAAGATACAGAAACAACCTGTGTCCATCAACGGATGAATGGAATAAAGAAAACATGGTGTGTGTGTGTGTGTGTCTGTGTCTGTGTCTGTGTGTGTGTGTGTGTGTGTGTGTGTGTGTGATGGAATATTAAATGGTCACAAAAAGAATGAAATCTTACCATTTGTGACAACATGGATAGAACTGAGGATATTATGCTACAGGAATTGAGACAGAGAAAGACAAATGTTAGTATATGATCTCACTTATGTGTGGAATCTAAACAGAAAAAACAAACAAACAAACAAACTACCTCACAGATACTGAGAACCTATTGGTAGTTGTCAGAAAGGGAAGGGAGCAAGAAGAAGTAGGTGATGGGAGTCAGAATATATAAGCTTTCTGTTCTAAAATAAACACAACCTGGGAAGGTAATTACAGCCTGCTGACTACAGTTACTTAATAATACTGTATTCAATATTTGAAAGTTGCTAAGACAGTAGATCTTTAAAGCTCTCATCCCAAGGAAAAAAAAATATTTTTAACTACATAAGGTGACAATATTAAGTAAAATAATTATGGTGACCATTTCACAATGTACACAAATAGTAACTCTTTACACTGTACACTTGAAATTAATATTTGCTGCTGTTGTTTAGTGCGCTTGTGCTTGTGCTCAGGCATGACCGACTCTTTGCAGCCCCATGGACTATAGCCCTCTATCCTCTGCCCATGGAATTTTCTAGTCAAGAAGACTAGAGTGGGGTGCATTTCCTACTCCAGAGGGTCTCCCCAACCCAGAGATCTAACACTAGTCTCCTGCATTGGCAGATGGATTCTTTACCACTAGCACCACCTGGGAAGTCCAAAATAATGTTAAATGTCAATTATACCTCAATTTTAAAAGAGAGGATAAAGACAAGAAATAGTTCAGAGGGAAAATACTGCCAGCACTCAATCAATCAGATGTGGGAAATCAGAGGAAATAAATGGGTTCAGATTTCTACCTTAGGTGATTCAGTGCATATAATTCAACTAAAGTTACAGGAAACTCAAGAAGAAAAGTAACTTTAAAAAAAGTAAACTGCAACAGGCTCAGTACTGGAAATACTGAATCTGTAGTTGGAAATTTAGATTGGGGAGAGGAGTCACAAAAGAACTGCATAAATCTTGATTTGATTAATTTATTCATTTCAGAAAGTATTTGAGAATCCACTGTGCTTCCAGAAATGTAGACCATAAAAATATAAAACTGATCAAAAAATGGTTGCTGCTCAGAAGAAGAGAAATGAAATCTATCTGTAGGCAGAAGGTACAAACTGCTGGACCAAGTTCTCAAAGGATGATATGTACATTCTCAACTTTGGCCACACATTTAGAATCACCTGGGGAACTTCTGATCATCCCAATGCCCAGTCCACACTCTGGGGTTATGATCTGGGCATCAGCAGCTGCTTAAATTCTCCAGGTGATACCAATATGCAATCAAAAGTAAGAGAGCTCCACTCAGAAGAGAACACCTAGGATACTGCCTTTGAAATATTTGGCAGTGTTTGCGGGAGGAGTGTGAAGAAGGATAAAGGGTAGAAATAAGAGAATTTTGTTGAAGGACCTCCCTCCATATAGCTTCATGATATACAAAGTATCAAAGGCTAAAAATAAGAGTATATGAGAATAAGGCAGGCATGTTAGGAGACGGGCAAAGTTTTGCAGTAGGCTCTGCAGAGTATGTGAAAAAGTTACTTAGATGTAGGAGCTTTTAAGCAGTTATAAAAGTTCAATGGAAGTAAGTCATGCATTGATATTAGCATCCATCTACAAGGTTGTATAATTCTTCTCCCTAATGATGCTTGGCAGTCTGTGAGCATGTACAGAGAAAACATTCATCCAGGACTGTTGATTGATAGGTTAGAAGAATAAAGGGAACTGAGAAGGCTGGTGAAAGTTAAAAATAGGACAATTAAGAATTAAGCATGTGATTGTAGGACTTGATGATGACGATTACATACTTAAATGAGTAAAGAAGTCAGAGATCAAAGGAGGAAAGGAGGGGGAGTTTCAGTCAAAACAAGATTTCCAAATGCAGGACTTCAAAATAACAGAGTACAGAGCGAGTATGGCAATAAATACCTAATCAGCCTTGCTACTTGTCTTAGCCTCCTCTCCAACCCACTATCTACATTGCCTGAAACCTGGTATTTCTAAGTTGAAAGTCTGATCATCTCTCCCCACCCTCATGCCTCAATCCACCAGATGAACTCAATCAAAAACCAGTTCAAGAAGTCTTATCACCTCTCCTATCCTGATAAGTTAATACCCACTTCCTCTACACTTTCTCCCTTTGCTCAATATTAAACAAGTTTTTATAGTTTTCCTTCACACACTGTTTTTATTTATAAGTCTGGTTCCCCCACTAGAGTTCCATGAAAGCTCCAATCAAGTGTTACCATCTTTTAAGCCAAATTTCAACAATCTTACTGATAAATTCAACAAGTAGAGGTATGCTGCTGCTGCAGCTAAGTCGCTTCAGTCGTGTCCGACTCTGTGCGACCCCATAGACAGAAGCCCACCAGGCTCCCCCGACCCTGGGATTCTCCAGGCAAGAACACTAGAGTGGGTTGCCATTTCCTTCTCCAGTGCATGAAAGTGAAAAGTGAAAGTGAAGTTGCTCAGTCATGTCCAACTCTTAGCGACCCCATGGACTGCAGCCTACCAGGCTCCTCTGTCCATGGGATTTTCCAGGCAAGAGTACTGGAGTGGGGTGCCACTGCCTTCTCCAGTAGAGGTATAGATTCTGGCATTTCTTGTTTGCTTATGCTTGTATCAACACTTTTAATGATGATGTATTTGAGGAAACTCTTTAGGCTATTTGTCCACTACTGTGAAGTTTTATTTAAATAGATAATCTGCAAAGACATGGAACCAGTCACATGTATTATGTGACCATATTAGTAAATAAACTACTAATTACAACTCCTTCAAGTTGTGGAATTCCCACTCTTCCCATAAGGTATTTCATTTACAGTTTGTGACATGTGTCTATCTAATAAATGCAAGGTGGGAACACCAGTGTCAACCCATATTTTTTAAAAAGTAATGAAACAAAATTTTCTGTTTATTAAATTAAAATATATACAAACCAAACTTCTAGTGTATATTTTTGCACACCAGTGGATCATCTTGCGTACCCCATGAAGTTTGGATATCATTGGTCTAAACATAAGGTAATGAACTATCTGCCAGCCACTACAAAAAAAAATTAAAATACATATCATACTACCTAAAATGTCATTTTTATAAAGATTTTTTTCATTTTCAAGCTGAAAATTTTGAGGAGAATTTCAGGTATTCAGCACTTTTGTATTAACTTTCAAAGACTGCTTTCCTAATACCTTGAACTATTGGAGTAAGAAGTTACTATGGGGGATAGAAAAAGAAAGCGTTAAAAGGTGATCTAAAACCCTTACAGAAAAACCAAGCCTCCAAATTAAAATTCAGGTTACTAGGTACAGCTGGAAGTGAACATTTAAAAGCACTCTGGACTCCCCTTGGCATTTCAACATACTTATAACTACTTGTTCAATTTCTGTCTCATGGGATTAGTTGTAAGCTCCCATGAGAGCAAGGGCTATCTGCCTTGTTGCCCGTTATATTCCCAGTCATACAAACAATGGCACGTGCACACAGTAGACGTTCAAAAAATAGTTACTAAATCAGTGAATGAAATGGTACATCTGAAGTTTCAATTAAGAAACTAATCCATGAGAACAATAACAAAAAAATAAGTGCTAAACCTTGAGATTTCAGGTATTCATTCTTATAGCAAATCCATCAGAAGTGTCAGCAAAACAGAATGAGAAAGTCCAGGAGATAGCAGAGAAACCGTGAAACAATAAGGTCCTGGAAAGGGGTGTGTTTGTTATTGGGAAGGGGCTGGCTACAGTCACTGTGGAAGTTTGAGAAAAGGTTGTTTGATTTATCAGGAAGATAACTGGCAACTTCAGGAATTCTGTTAAGGAATAGTTACAGAAGTGGAAACCAACTACATGGAATTAGGTAGGAAATTCTAAGATGGTAAGGAAATAGAAACACCACACTAGTCTTATAAATTCACCAGTGAAACTAGAGAAACAGTATTATAGATGGCTCACCAGGAACAAATGAAGATTGTTTTTTCAAGTCAGCATATCTACAAGTTTGAGGAAGAGAATTCAGAGTTTTTTCCTTTCATGGTGAAGGCGGGTGGTGTTGAGATCACTTTGTAGAAATAGAGAATATGACAAAACATGCTTACTGGGAAGACAGACATCTGCAAAAAGATATGGTGTTTTCCATGTAAAAGTCTAAATTGGACAATAAATAACAAAATTCCTGATTATATACTTCCTTTCCCATATTTCTGGCAAGGTAAGTTGAGAAGAAAGAGAGATGGAGTAGATTTATTCTTTTGTAGTTATCTTAGTAAGAAGTGTCTGTTTCTATTATCACCACAAAGAATACAACTATTTGTATGTTATCTACTCTTCCTTGTAATACTTTGGAACGAATCTTTGTGCCTTTAACACAGCCACTACTGCTCTGACTGCTGTTTCAGTAAAACACTAAGCATGAATGTGAACTCATTTCATTGCCTGCTGGGCCTGCATTTTTCCAGCTCTAATGTAACACAAGGACACTGCGACACACACAAGAACAGCCTTTTCTTCGAAATACTAACGTCTCTGCCTCCATTCTTGCACCTGTTTCAATCAGTTCTAGCATAGGCTGTATCCTTAAAGCTGCTTTAGAAGATACTTGGAATTGCAGGGTTTTGAACAGATTCCACATCATATTCCCATTAGTTATTAAAATTCACATCATATTCTCATTAGTTATTAACATTCTCCTCGCTAAATCGTTAAGCAGTATTCTGTCTCACTCACCGTCTTCTTTGCGTCCCCTATCCCGCAGTTGGTGTCTTGGGCGCCGTATTATGCACTAAGTAGGCACCTAGTGTTGATTTTGTAGTCCAGCGTAGTCCACGGTCACTCAGTCACAAAGCTCTTGTGGAAGCACATAGAAACAGAACTGGCCCCGGGGATGGGAGTTGTCCCTGAAAGTTGTCGAGTAACCGAACTAAGAGCTTTCTGAGGGCAGGGACAATCTTGTTCAGCACGGTGTCTGCAGTACAGGATTCAGTTCTGGTACAAGATGGATAGTCGATAATGCTGAATAAAGGAAAAACGGGTTCGGTGGCAACATTTAACTTCAACTCTATTCTGCAGACAGCCGCGTGCCATCCAGGCGTCAGGGAACCAGTAGGGCGCGGGTGCTTCAAGACGACAGGGAAACTGTTGGTTCTAATTTCACATACTGTAATTCTATGCTACAATTTCCATATTTTCACTTAAAACAAAACGGGGAGTTTGGGTTCTCTCTGCTCGCGGTTCCCAGGGGCTTAAGCACAAACACCGAGCGCCACAGCGCCCGGAGGCGCGCCCCTAGCAACGAACGCGACCCTGCCCCCAGCGGAACTGGCGGAGCTCCGGGCGCGGTCAGCCGCGGCGCTCCTGAAGGGGTCGCTGTTCCCGCGATAACCTCTATAAAGGCCCCGCCCCGAGGCCCGCTCTCGCTTCCTCTGTTTGGGACCCGGCCCTGAAAGGCTCGGACGCTGCTCTGCCTTGCAAGCCCACCGCGAAGCCCGCCGACGTTAGCGGCATCTCTCCAGGCGGCACAGGCCCTGGGTCTCGGCCGCTGCCGCCTGGACTCGCGGCCGGCTTCGAGGCGGTTGTTCTCTCCCCTCGCCCCACCCTCTCTCTCCCCCTTCACGGAAACGACAGCTGCGGCGGCGGGACTGGCGCCGCCTCCCTCCACCTACCACGTCTGCCCCCGCCACTCTCGCCCGGCGCCCCAGCCCGGCCGCGGCGCCTCCATCTCCCCGCTAGGTCAGCCGGCTGCTCCGCCCGGCTGACGCCCAGGATGAACATCATGGACTTCAACGTGAAGAAGCTGGCGGCCGACGCGGGCACCTTCCTCAGTCGTGCAGTGCAGGTACCGCGGCGGGAAGAAGGGGTGGCGACGCCCAGGAGGGACAGGGAGGGGTCGCCCGAGACAGCCGCGCCCTCTGCACCCGGCTTCGCCGACCGCCCGACTGGCCTGCCGCGGCCGGAGGCCCGGGTGATGGGCGCGGCCTTGTGCCCCTCTGGGCCTGGCGGCCGTTTTCCTCCCCCTTCTTGCCCAACCGCCGGTGCCGGGGAAGCGAGGCGGAGTGGGGACAGGGCCCGGAGCGTCCTCCCTTCTCTGGAGGCCACCTTGAGTTCGGCCTCGGGCCGAGGCACAGCCCCGCCGGCCTTTCTGACCTCACGGCGCCGCTGCTCGTGTGCCCTCCGTCCCCGGGCGGGCGGAGGCTTTGCGAGTCCGCGGGGTGGTGGAGACCATTCTTGCACCACCCCCACCTTTTCATTCCGTCTCCCTCTCTCCTCGCCAAGTCCAAGAAGGAAGTTTCCTTTTCCTGCCCATCAACCCAGGGAGCTGCCAACGCTGTTCCCTGCCGTCCTCTCACCCTGAGAGGAAGGTTCCCGGTCTTGGCTGTCCGTGGCAGAAATGGAGATCGCCAGTTGGCGTCCAGACTTTGCCAGAGCCACAGAGCTTGGGGGCTTTCCCACTCACTTTCGAAATGGGAAGCGCTGACCGTAGGGCAGTGAGCGAGAAGATTCATGTTGTGCTTATAGTCACAGGGACATTTTTCAAGTAACACTTTAAAGGGGAAAGTTGACTGTCTCATCGTATTCAAAAATAAAGGAAGTGTCGGTACTAGGGAACTTGGACAGTTTTCCAGTCATCACCCACATTATGCCAACTAAGTTAAATCTACGAACAGATGTAAATTTCACCACAACACGGGATATAAACAGTCTGGTGTTTTAAGTTAATGACAGTCACAGTAGCAACAAGATTCTCTTTTGTAAAGAAAAAACAAAAATAGTTTTCTTATGTAACATGCCAAGTTGAAATGTAAATCATGTGTATTGCATTATTACTTTCTTTGTCCCCTTTACTCCAGTTTTATTGACATAGTTGATCTTACATTGCACCGTTTTTGGCAAAAAATGGTAGAACTAGAGCCGGGTAATGGCTGCCTATATTGGGAGCTTTTGGTGGTGTTTTAATGCTGATTCCCTGTGATTCTAGGTGCTGAATGCAGATTTGGCACTACCTAATGCCACTCTTTTCAGTACAGCTAGGGGGACTTCCCTGGCTGTCCGGTAGCTGAGACTACATGCTTCCATTGCAGGGGGCACAGGTTAGATTCCTGGTCAGGGAACTAAGATCCCACACGCCCCAGCAGCCATACATACATATTTCTAGATATGTTTTCAGGTACATAATCCGAACTTCTTAAATAGGACATATATATTACAAATTGATTTAAATAATTGATAGACTTGATTTTAAAAATCTGGCAAAGCTCTCAAGATGTACTTTCCAAATAACGAGTTTCAGTTACTTGTTTCAAATTTTCTAGGAAGAAGTTTTAAAATTCTAATCTGTTAGTTATCAAATAATTTTCAGTCTTAAATGCTTAAGTGCTTAGTGCATGCCTGTGTGTCACTACTATTTTGGACACTAGTGTTTCATAATCAACATAATGTCTGTGCTCCTGGAGCTTACTGTCTAACAGGAAAAAACAAACTAGTAAATACATCAGGCGGTGATGTAGAAACAGGCCAACAGGTTTAGTTAGGTTAAGGGCAAGGGGTAGTGGTTGTTGCTGTGATGGTAAGGGCAAGCTTTTCTATTTCTAATAGGTTCAAATGCAAAAAGACCTCAAGAAGGTGACAGATCCAGTTTTTTTTTGGAGTAAAAACATTTCAGGCAGAGGTCGCGAGTGTAGAATCTGAGGTTGCAGGGCTGTTAGGGAGACTAGTTAAGGAGCTGTGGCCATAGGACAGGCAAAAGGTGATAGAACTTAAATAAGAATGATAGCAGGGGAGGTTCAAAACCTAACCAGTGTTGCATATTATATTGACTCTGAAGTATGAGAGAAAGATGAGTCAAGGATGACTCTGAGGTTTTGGCTTGAGCCGTTTACTAAGGGAAAAATTTCAGGAGGAACAGGCTCCTTTGATACGTCTTTTTATTTTAAGTCTGTGTCTGTCAGAGGTACATTTTTAAATGTTTATAAACTATCATGTCTGAGAATTGCTTTAAAATGTTTCAGAAGGAAGGGTGGGTAGTTGAAACAACAATGGCAAACGGTTCATACTGGGTTATGGGTTCATGAGATGTTACTATACTATTATACTTCCATGTTTGACGTTTTCTGCAGTTTTTTAAAATATGTAGGAAATAAAGATGGTTCCAAAATGTAATGTGCAATTTGGAGTGCTGTGTGTAGTTTTCAACAAAACATGCTTTCTCATTTTGGTATTTAGTCAATAACTGAGTTCCTACTCTAAATTGAGTTGACATCACTGTAGTGTCAAAGTGCCAGATTTAATGCTAAGAATAGCGTAAGAGCTAGGCCAGTTACTCAGTATAAGCAATAAGAACAGTTGGGATGGAATTTAGCTTTGATATTTCTAAATAATTCTGTTTAAATCAAATTATACCTTAAGGAATAGGCCATTCTCTGGTTAGACAACTGCCATATTCTTTCATTTTACGTATAAAGTCTAACTTAACAATTAAACATGTTCCCTATTTTAAAACATAAAATCAGACTATTTAAGTATGTAAATGAGTCCCATCATTCAACTCTCACTCTTTTAAAATATGTTTATATACATCAGTTCAGTTCAGTCACTCAGTCATGTCCGACTCTGTGACCCCATGAATCTCAGTATACCAGGCCTCCCTGTCCATCACCAACTCCCAGAGTTTACCCAAACTCGTGTCCATTGAGTTGGTGATGCCATCCAGCCATCTCATCCTCTGTCGTCCCCTTCTCCTCCTGCCCTGATCCCTCCCAGCATCAAGGTCTTTTCCAATGAGTCAGCTCTTCACATGAGGTGGCCAAAGTATTGGAGTTTCAGCTTCAGCATCAGTCCTTCCAATGAACACCCAGGACTGATCTTCAGAATGGACTGGTTGGATAAGGTAAATGTATAAATGAATAGGGGTATATCATTCCCTAACAGTCCATTTGGGTGTTTTTGTTGTTCGTAATGCCTTCAGTAGAATACGAAAGGATCAGGTAATTTATCCTTGATAAATTGGTAAAGTGTCTTGAAAGCCATTAAAATCCTATCTTTTCAGTCCAGATTCCTTAACTGAGAATTAAATACTTCCTTCCAGCCTTGCCTTTTCTATTCTCATGTAAAACACTGTATTTCCATCAAATTGTTTTTTAATTTCAAAAATATCTTGTACTTTTCTAACTCTAGATTTTTGTTCATACAGTTAAATTCATCTTGAATGCCCTCCGCTCCCTGTCTGTAGCCTTTCCTTCCCTCAGAATACAACTTCAAGTCCATCTCAGACCGCAAGAACTTGATGTGAATACCTGTGGCAATTCCTATGTCATTCTTAAATTTTGTATGATTGTGTGGCATTTTTCTTCTAATGAATTATTATGTAGGGTCTCTAAGATGTCTAAAATTTTGTTACTCTGGCTTTCATGTCATTAATAAGATACTATGACCTGAGGAATCAACTCTCCTTATTCCCCTCTCACAGTATTCAGCATGATTTGTTTTGTTTTGTTTTAATTTTTATGTCATTTTAGCCAAGCAAATAGTACCTATGTGCGGTTTACTCTTTGAATCATTTAACATGTTAAATAATTGTTTTCATTAGTATTTTTCTAACATTATATATGCTGACCTTGGGGTTGATTTAATGCTAATCTAAAATATTAAACTCATTAATTGAGCCTATATTTATTGAGTACCTCCTTGCTAAGTCGCTTCAGTCGTGTCCAACTCTGTGCGGCCCCATAGACGGCAGTCCACCAAGCTCCCCCATCCCTGGGATTCTCCAGGCAAGAACACTGGAGTGGGTTGCCATTTCCTTCTCCAATGCATGAAAGTGAAAAATGAAAGTGAAGATGCTCAGTCGTGTCCGACTCTTAGCAACCCCATGGACTGCAGCCTACCAGGCTCCTCTGTCCATGGGATTTTCCAAGCAAGAGTACTGGAGTGGGGTGCCATTGCCTTGTCCAGAGTACCTCCTTAGTACTTGATACTGAAGAATACAAAGATAAATGACACCCCCTGTTACTGCCCTCAAGAACTTCATAATCTACTCTCAATTTGTCATAATTATTCTTTGTAGTAAATTTCCATTTTGTAAATTATTGTTCTTAATTTGATAAATCTTTCAAATGGGTACATTTTTAATTCAGAATTGATACTGAAGCAAAAAATTTTGCTCACCATCCTTAAATGATACATATTCTTTATATCTGTATAATATTTTCATACTAAATTACTAAAGGAAGAGAGTTCATTTTCTAACTTTTTTTTTAACTGCTAAAGTTACACTATAAAATTCACAAACACCAGCTGTTTTCTGATGAGGAAAAAGTCTCTAAACTTTAGTTGTAACTCTAACCTTTATCTTCTATCTAATTTAGCGAGCACAATAGTGTATCTAAGCTGGAGATATGAAGATAAATTCTGATGCTAGTCTCCACCAACTCCTTTCAAATCCTATGTGGAAGGAATTCCACTCTCTCTCATTCCATTTCTTTTTTTTAATTAATTCTGAAATTCCATTTCTTTTTTTTTTTTAATTTATTTTAATTGGAGGCTAATTACAGTATTGTAGTGGTTTTTGCCATACATTTACATGAATCAGCCATGGGTGTACATGTGTTCCCCATCCTGAACTCCCCTCCCACCTCCCTCCCCATCCCATCCCTCTAGGTCATCCCAGTACACTGGCCCTGAGCACCCTGTCTCATGCATAGAACCTGGACTGGCGATCTGTTTCACATATGATAATATACATGTTTCAATGCTATTCTCTCAAATCATCCCACCCTTGCCTTCTCCCAGAGAGTCCAAAAGTCTGTTCTTTACATTCGTGTCTCTTTTGCTGTCTCGCATATATGGTCATCATTACCATCTTTCTGAATTCCATATATATGCATTACATTTCATTTATAGAATTTAAATTACAGTAACTTTATCATGTCTCTGAAATTCTAATAAATACACTGCATTCAAAGGCCATACATTTTCTCATTCTGTAAAAACTGCGTGTTTAGTGTTACCCAAAACTGTGTTCACATGCTTTGGTGCAGTTGTCACTAATTTAGTAAACAACTAGATAAAAGATGGTTTGTTAACCTGATATTAAAATAATTACGTATCAGCTTAAAACAGTAGTTCTCAGTCTCAGCTACACTTAAAATTACCTGAGGAATCTTTAAAGGCTGCTCCTCAGTCCAGTTAAATTAGAATCCTTGGGACTCGATTTGACATCAGTGTTTTTGAGAGCTCCCTTCATTCCAAAGAGCAGCCAAAATTAAGAACCAATTGAGAAGTATCTAGTTTAAAGTTCACCACTACATTCAGAGTTTGTGTTATACACTTGCCTCCAAGAACTTTACATTTCTTTTAAACAATTACTTTACCCAGAGAATTGATGGTTAGTGTTTATGTTAGTAGATGTCTTTGATCACACAGCATTTTTATTTGTCCTTTTTTCTCTCTAAATCGGAGCATAGAATCCAGGCTCCTTATTTCATACTGTAGGCTATTTGTCTGTGCTAGTAAAGGAAGGATTACAGTACCTGGCATAATGTGGCTGACTCAAAGACAATCCTTTTCTTAAAGCAGTGTTTAGAGAAAATATATAAAAAGAGAGGGTTGAACTTTCTCGAGTCATTTTACTGTGTTACTAATGAAAT
This sequence comes from Ovis canadensis, assembly GCF_042477335.2. Lineage (NCBI taxonomy): Eukaryota > Metazoa > Chordata > Mammalia > Artiodactyla > Bovidae > Ovis > Ovis canadensis. The sequence goes on from NC_091245.1 coordinate 64,714,743, forward strand.
ATTATGAAAGAATACTATATCATATTACATTTTAGAGAACATGATGTTTGAATTTCTATGATTCTTTTGCTTTCTGACTTTAACTGTAGCTTGTTTTTCACAGAAGTTTTTGATTATTAAATGGTACTGCTATACACTCATTGAAATATTAATACGGGCTTAAAATCAAATGTGGTTTGCAATGAACAACTATCATCACTGACTTGCAAAGTCAGTAATGATTTTGGACTTAGGGATTTTGAAAACTGAAATTTTTAGGGTAAATTTTAAAATGTTTGATAATTAGGAAAGGGATCTTCCTTAAAAAAACAAAAAGTCCTGTCCTTCTGATAAAGATACCATCATAATTTGAATGCTGAAGCTCCAATAATTCAGCCACCTGATGAGAAGAGCTGACTCATTGGAAAAGACCCCGATGCTGGGAAAGATTGAAGGCAAAAGAGGGCAATAGGGGGTGAGATGGCTAAATAGCATCACTAATTCAATGGACATGAATCTGACCAAACTCTGGGAGACAGTGAAGGATAGGGAAGCCCAGCTTGCTATAGTCCATGGGGTTGCAAAGAGTCCAACACGACTTAGCAACTGAACAATAGCAACAACAAGATCATAAAATTATTCAGGGCAAGAACCATGTTATATGCTAAATATATATTTCACATACAGTCGAAGAAAAAAATATGTATCCTCCATAAATATCTTGGATTAGTAATTCTTCTTAATTTAGTTGGTGTAACTCATCATTTTCTATAGTTAATGTATTCTTTAAAATGTTTTAGAGGAAATTTTATGTACTAAATATTGTACTATTTTGTTATTGTAATGTCATACCTTGTGATTAACAATGGAAAAAAAAATCCTTAAGTCCCCACAATGATAAAAATTAAGGGAAATATGTCTTTTACAGTTGTATGTTTAAATAATAAAATTTAAATTTTTGTAATTTCAACTTAAATATGTGATGGCATTAGCAATGCTCTTATGTCCCTTTTCCTCCCCCTTATTTTATTTATTTTAGCTAGAGTTAAACTAATCCTTAATTTGATTATGATTGAATATTATGTAGGAAGGAGAGGTAAGCTATAGGATACAGCTCATCAGAGTGCTATGAACAAAGAAACAAACAAGGAAGCACAGAATGTGTTTAGGTAATGTGATAGGAAATATCAATTGCTTGAAATCAAGTATTTTACTGAGAGGGTAGCTCATAGTATAATAAGACTATGATTCAAACAGATATGAGATGAAATCCCAGCTCTGACAGTTTAGGGCAAAATTATAAACCATTCTCAATTTCTTCACTTAATTTATGATTCTTCCCTATGTAACAAGAATGTTTTTTTTGAGTACTTGATTCAAAATGCAGAGCAACTGTTTTTCACTCTCAGAAAAAAGCAAGAAAACATCAGAATTTATTACTGGTAGTTAAATTCAAGGTTCTTCCCATAGAACTACTGTTTTCTAAACAGGCTTCCTATAATCAAACTGTCTGACTCATACTTAAGGGTTCCATAAATTCACTCAGTCACTGGATCAAGAAACAATAGGACCACCTTTGTTGGTCCTCTGTCTACCATCTTTTTATCTTAGTATCCTTATTGTCAAATTACGTATGTACTTGTTAGTTGTCTTTCTTCTCTGTTAATATTTAAGTTTCTTTAGAGACAAAGCTTGTCTGTTTTCTAGGTGTTGAAACCCATGTGCTTAGAATAATGCCTAGCATATACCTGGGTATTTAATAAATATTTGTTGAAAGAATGAAAGGAATGAACAAATACAATATTAGATATACCTGCTTACTAAGGAGCTAAGTGGAGAATTTTTTTCTACTGATAGATCATCCTTTATAATTGATGTTCACTTGGGCGTATTCCTTTCCCTCCTATTGGTTGCTTCATCTGTGAAATAATCTATTTAACCATGGGAGGTAGATTTCTAATATGTAAAATTTTAATGTATACCTTTGGCAGATCTGTTGCTTGGAATCTTCCAGGATCTATAAAAAACACCAGCATCTCTCTTAGATTGCGTCATTACCTAGCTGACCCTGGGGTCAGGGTTTTTATTTTTTCCCAGTGCCTCTCCTATCCTCAGTTACTGCAACTGTACGAGCCTAGGCAGTTGCTTTGGAATTACGGTCTGCCTGCTGTTCTCAGTTCCACCCAGGGGCTGGCTATAGGCCAGTCTTTAAAAGACCTAAAGTTTTACAAAAGCTATTGCAGCTATTTCTGGGCCGTGAACAAGACCTTTAGTGAGGGTGTACCAGAAGTCTAAGAATAACATCTAAGAATAAAGGACCTTTGAGCTAAAAATGCTGACTGATAATCAGTTGAGATCAGTATTAGACCAAGAAGGATGCTGAAAGAAACAGATAATAAAATTCAGAAAAATGGAACTACAGAAGATATTTTGAGAAGTGAGAGGGGGGAAAAGTGAACATTAAATTTTATTGCACAGAAATGTGTGCTGTGTGCTTAGTCGCTCAGTCATGTCCAGCTCTGCAACCCCATAGACTGCAGCCCACCAGGCTTCTCTGTCCATGGGGATTCTCCAGGCAAGAATATTGGAGTGGGTTGCCATGCCCTCCTCCAGGGGATCTTCCCAACCCAGGGATCCAACCCAGACCTCCCGCATTGCAGGCACATTGTTTACTATCTGAGCCACCAGAGAAGAGTCATGACTAATGAGTACAGAGTTAGTGATAGTGATATACTTGTGTTTTGATGGAAAACCACATATTCTAGAGAAAAACTATTCATGATAAACAGCCTGAGTCATTGCTTCTAGTATTTAATTAAACGTGTCCAGAAGTCTCCATAAAATCTACACAGAAATACTTTTTACCTCTTTGTTATTGTATGGGCAGTGCTGCCTTTCCTCAGAAACAAATATACTCAAGATAATAAAAATTGATATGTTGAGTCTATTTAACTACATTTTATGATCCTAAAAAAGATGCCTCTGTAGTATGAATTGGGCTTCCCTGATAGCTCAGTTGGTAAAGAATCCACCTGCAATGTAGGATGTTCCAAGCGTTAGTCCATAAGTCAATTGCTGGAACATATCTTAAGGAAACAAGTTAAATGATGGTTTTCCAGAACATCCCATAGAAGCCTGTCTAACTAGATGTGGTTAAAATGCCAATGATACAAAGCCACATTAAACATAATAGCCCTTTTTAAATTCAAAATAATAATTACCAGGCACTGAACAACGTGATGTTACGTACATAGCCTTACTTAAATTCTTAAAGCACTTTAAGATATGTATTGTGTCTCTTTTACAATGAAAGATACCTGAGGAAAAAAATTTTCAAAAGCTTGCTTAGGTCACATAGTTAGCAGTATAGTCAGGATTTGAATTCAGATCCAGCTGGCTCAAAAATGTTTACTCATTATGATTGGTTGTTCTACCTTTATATGTAAGAAATATTTATATACTTTATTTATATACAAAATAGTATAGCAAATTTTCTATCATTCACACCATACATTTTAGCAGAACTGAGAATATGTATTAACTATGAGATATGATTATCCTAAGTGCCTTAGGGTATCCTAAGAGGTATGGATATATTACCAGAGGGGCAAAAAACAGCCTTCTTATGCAACAGTTTAAGAACATTTGTATGTCCAGTATTGTTTGGATTTGAGTTTTCTTTTTAATTACTGATATAGATTCCTAAAATGTATTTGGGGTATATTTAATTTTTTTTATTATACAATCAATAACAGTTCACAGAAGAAAAGCTTGGCCAGGCAGAGAAGACAGAATTGGATGCTCACTTAGAGAACCTCCTTAGCAAAGCTGAATGTACCAAAATATGGACAGAAAAAATAATGAAACAAACTGAAGTGTTATTGCAGCCAAATCCAAGTAAGAAACTTTTTACCTTTTGTCTACATTATTGACTAATCCTATCAAAAGATACTGTTAATAGGTTTTTTAATGTGTTTTTTAAAAAAGTTTTAATGGCTATTGGAAAACATTTTCCGGTTATGGCTTTGAGGTCTATGTTATTTTGTATGTGTGTTTTTGGTAAAGAGGGTGATAAACACTTCATTGAGTATCCTCTAAGAAATTGACAGATTATGTTTTTAAGGCCTTTGGAGAATCCTCTTGAAATTTCAGGCAGCAGCTTTGAATTTTAAGAGTAATGAAAGCCTGTGAAGATAATCTTCCTTCCTCATTCAGGGGAGAACTGCCCCTATATAATTAAGAAGAAAATGCCCCTATATAATTAAGGGAAAATTACATAGAAACTTAAGCAGTTACCAACTATTTATGTTTAAGTTTTACGTTTTAACACAAATTACTCCATTTGATTTTCAGACAACTCCGTAAGACTTTTCAGATCACCTAACTCAATAACCTGGCAAATAAAATGCACAATGATTGTTTTAACTGAAATTCACAAGTTAGCATTTTGTTCAATGTAGCATAACTAATTAAAAGTAGAACTTGAACTAGAACCAGGTGTATTGACGGGGAGCTTTACAGATCAAAACTAAAGGACAAAATCAACAGCAACAGTTCCTGCTTCCCTTTTCCCTTTCCCCAGTGTTATTGTGACCATGTTGTGAAATGCTATAAACTTTCTTTCAGATACTACCTCCAAGCTTTAAACTTTGTCGCTGTTATATAAACCTCAAGCATTATATTGCTCAGACTCTGCGACCCTCATGGACTGCCCACTAGGCTCCTCTATCCATGGAATTTCCCTGCCATCTCCCTCTCTGGGGCGTCTTCCAGACCCAGGGAATGAACCCACATCTCCTGCATTGCCGGTGGATTCTATAATGCTGAGCCCCTGGGGAAGCCCAAGGACTATACTAAATACTAATAATACTGTGCCATTTTAATTAAATTGGTGGTGACTTTAATCCTTTTACTCTTTGAGGCCTATTGTCTTTAGACACTGTGTGTCATATCTTCCTCACTTAAGGCTACTTAAATAATATACCATGGCACCTTAAAAAAAAAAAAAAGAAAGCAGTAGACATTTCTCTTCTTGTTTTTTGCTCTAGCCATAGTTCCTCCAGTATATAGTCTATCCTACAGCATGTTTTTGTGGTTGGCAAATAATGTCACCAACAATGCTGGAAAGGATGTCAGTAGAAAGAATTACCGTAGCTCACGTAATTTATTTCAGTGTTTAGTAACAGTTGCTTTTGTGTTTTATTTTGTGCTCTCATTATAAAGTTACACAGATTTTAAGTGGTTAGACCGAATCTTTTTTCTGTAAGCCCTGTTATTTTTAGTGTATGATTTTCCAGAACCTAGGATTTTTTAGAAGTGTACATTGCATTATAGTGGAATTGCCTGCATTTCTTGTTAAGATTTTATTAGGACTTTTTGATACCCAAATGAAATATTTATTTAAAATACACCAGTTTTTTTTTGAACTGAATGAAATCAACGTGGGATTCAGCTTTAAATTTTTGACCAAGTGGGTAAACAGGTGGCAAAGATATGAATCACTCTCACAGTCAGAAAATGAAATTGTGAGATTTAGTTAACATTTTCTAAGGGGTTTTGTTTTCAACTGACTCATTTTGGTTTTAACTAATTTAAAGGTTTTTAAATTCTTACTTAAAAACTCTTCTGATGCTGCACCAGAGTCTACCACAAATCCAAGTATTATTCCAACAGCATATTTTGTGTATTAAAATGAACACTTTTGCCAACTTCTGAAGTGTTTCTGTTACTGGTTCAACTCATTTTTGAAATTTTCAGTACACTGTGTGAAACTTGTGGAGGAATTATGTGAGGTGCTTGGAAGGAACCTATTTAACTTCTTTGGGGATCATAATTTTAATTTATATTTAAGCATTTTTTTCTGGAAACTTTCACTTTTTTCTTATTTTTCTCTGAAATATCTCACTGTTGGTAGCAATGTAAATGTGAATTTCTTAAATATGATAACCAAGTGTTTACTCAGATTTTAATGATTTTTTTTCCTTTTCCTTTATGCTAACTCCTATTACTGCTCTTAACCTTTTGTGTTTTAAACTTATTTTTAATGATAAAATCTTCTGAATGAATACATGCTCAGATATTTATATACTTTAAACATAATTAAATAAAATTAAGCCAAAAAATCGTATTGCTGATCTCTGTAGACTAGTCCAAGTGTGGACTATTCTGCTCCTTAAACTCCCAATATTTAACCTCTAAGAGGGAGATTGAGCATATAAGCAAACTAAAGCACAGTAACAGTGGCAGAAGTATACAACTCTTCAATTTCTCTAGGTACCTTATATCCATATTTTTATAGCTGGAAATCCCTGATTTTAAAATTGTAAACACATATTCAAAAATTAAAAGTTAGACACTATATGAATGGGTCTAAGGCAGCTTCACTAGATATTAAGTGAATACCAACCCTTTCTAAAACTTAAAATCCCATAAAATATTTATAATAGCCTTGAAAAATGAAAGCGTTAGTCACTCAGTCATGTTTGACTCTCTGCAACCCCGTGGATTATAGCCCACCAGGCTCCTCGGTCCATGGGATTGTCCAGGCTAGAATACTGGAGTGAGTTGCCATTTCCTTCTCCAGGGGATCTTCCTGACCTAGGAAGTGAACCCAGGGTTACTGCATTATAAGCAGATTCTATACTGTCTGAGCTACCAGGGAAACGCACTTCATTTTAAAATGTTTTTGTGCCAAAATATTTTATCATATTTTTAAAATGTAAGTTTCTTAGAGTTATATAATACTCTAACATGCAAATGAAAAATTATATATTAAGATAGGTACTTGAAAGCATATTAATTTCTTATTTTACAAAGTGATAAATGGCTAGTAGGGGAACAACAGTCTTTTAGATAGCTTTTTGAAATCGTTGGTAATTTAAACTTTTTTTCTAGATGCCAGGATAGAAGAATTTGTTTATGAGAAACTGGATAGAAAAGCACCAAGTCGTATAAACAACCCAGAACTTTTGGGACAATATATGATTGATGCAGGGACTGAGTTTGGTCCTGGAACAGCATATGGTAAGTGAAAGGCAAATGTCTGCTAAGAGATATCTTTTCTTTTAGATCTTTACTTACTTAGAGACATCATTAACATTTACCTAGTATTAGTGGAATCAGTTTTAACTTCAAATATTTTGTGTTAAAATTTTAGATGCAGTGATAAACATAACCACCAAATATATACAGTATGACTTAATATATTTAACCATATATTCTGAGAATTCACATTATCTTTTTAGGTCTGAATAGGTATTCCCATTGAATCTTACAACTCCTTTGTTATACTTCTTGTGATATATTGCAGTTTCTGTTTGTGTCTCCTCGAGTTGGTTTTTCTTTTTAAAGGTTTCCTGAGGATTTATTTCTATAATGTGCATAGCACAAACTAAGTGTTTGAACTAGTGCTTTTATTACACAAGTAATGTCAATACCACAAAAAAATGTTAACAGTGGTTATCTCTGAATGCTTGTTAAGACTTCTGTGAGAAACTGGTCTTTATTTGGGTGGTGAAATGATAGGTAAATTAAGTGATTTTCTACATATATAGTCCTGATTTAGGCATGCATGTGTGCCAGGTCACTTCAGTCATATCTGACTCTGTGCGACCCTGTAGACTGTAGCCCACTAGACTCCTCTGTCCATAGAATTTTCCAGATGAGAATACCCCAGTGGGCCGTCAAACTGCCCTCCAGGGCATCTTCCTGACTCAGGAATCGAACCTGTCTCTTACGTCTCTTGCATTGGCAGGCAGGTTCTTTACCAATAGCACCTCCTGAGAAAGCCGCCTGATTTATAAGAGCACATAAATTCTGAGACTAAATGAACTTAGTTTTAGTAGTCCTTATGTCAGAAGGACCTGAGTACTAAGTAATGAATGCTGGTAATCCATTAACTAGCTTGCAGATGTACAACTTTGAAACTTCTTTACACTATGTTCTTCAAAATACAGTTCTTTCAGATGTCTGAAAATGCTTTAGAGTTCTATAGTTTTACTTCTAAATTTTAACTGTAAATTTCAGGAAAACTTTATATATATATATATATATATATGTGTGTGTGTGTGTGTGTATATATATAGATCAGATTTGTTAATTGCCTTCTTATGCCAAACTCAGTTAGGTGCAGGGGTCGTAAAGGTACATGAAGGACCCAGCTGTTTCCTTCACCAAGCTGAAGGTCTAGTAGAGCAAAAACATTCAAAAGCCTTCTAAATTTTTTTTCCTTTTTAACCTGCTTAACCTGTTTTTACCTCTAATAATTCCATTGAATGTACCCTGATTATTGGAATTGGGCTTTTTGAATCTATTTATTAGTAATTAATAATAGCTAGCAATTGAATAGGAATTGGGCTAAGCACTGTATAAATATTATTTTAGTAAATCCTCACTTAAATCCTGCTTGTAAATTCTGTTATCTCTGTGAGAGGTTACATAATTCACCTATGATCACATAGAGCTAGTAATTCAAATGTAGATCTGTATCCAGAAATTGAGCTCTTAACTACATGTTATATTATTACCTTCCTTACAAATTAGATCTAATGTCATTCAAACAAAGGAATTAAGATCCACAGAACTAAAGCCTATTAGAGGTAGATTAGTCCTACTTCCAGTTAGAACCTACTTCCAGTTCTAACCTTCCAATTAGAATCTTGAGGTTCTCTTTTTCTCTATTTTCCACTGAATTTGTCCTATTTAAATGCTAGGCGGTGTGTGCTGCCGAACAGATTTTTTTTTAACTTAAGATATAAATGTATACTATTATTTATAGACACTTGAAATAAGTACATAAATATAGGAACAGAAGAATTTTTACCTGGTCTACTTATTAACATATTTTAAGAATTATACTTTTATAAGCATATCTGTACTATTTGAGCTGTGACCATAGATATTTTTAAGTGTATCTGTCCTCTTTTGTCCCATTGGTAAAGTTAGTACAATTAACTGTGATATGATAAAAAATTTATCTTTGTCATTTTCACTTACATTTTTATAATCTTAAATTTACTTTCAAAATAAAACTACCTTTTATGTGTGTGTGTGTTCAGTCGCTCAGTCATGTCTGACTCTTTGTGACCCCATGAACTGTAGCCCACCAGACTCCTCCTGTCCATGGGATTTTCCAGGCAAGAATCGTGGAGCAGGTTGCCATTTCCTACTCTGGTGGATCTTCCTGACCCAGAGTTTGAACATGCGTCTCTTACATCTCCTGTACTGGCAGGTGGATGCTTTACCACTGCATCACCTAGGAAGTCCAAAACTATCTTACCTACAGTTAATTTTGTTTGATTTTTACTTAAGTAAACAAGTAACAACTAACTTTAAGGCAGATCAAATAGCTGATTTATCTTAACATGATTTTCTGACATTACCACACAGTATTTTTTAAAAAAAAACACACTTTTTTTCCATTGCAGGTAACGCCCTTATTAAATGTGGAGAAACACAAAAACGAATTGGAACAGCAGACAGAGAGCTGATTCAAACTTCAGCCTTAAATTTTCTCACTCCGTTAAGAAACTTTATAGAAGGCGATTACAAAACAATTGCTGTGAGTTGGAAAATGTTCATTTTTTTAGTAAAACAATTTTGGTATATACTTACAGGTAAAAACTTGTAGTTTTTAATGAGCAGTTGTACTCTTAAATGACTTTGTAGATAATAGCAGATTAGAAGAATTAAATAATCAGAAGAACTAAATAATCTAGCAAGATGTATAGTCCAACAGAATACAAAACTAACCAAAAGAGAGGATTATTAATGATACAGACTCCACTTCTTTGTCCCTGTAGTGTTATTGAGATCCATCTTATTCTTCACATCCATTCTTGTTCGTTACCAGCACTGAAATCTATATAGAAGTTCCTAGAATAATTATTAAAATGTGGCACAAATTATTGTCATAGTATAGCCATACATTTAAACTGGGAGCCAGAATCATAATGACTAGAAGCTATATTGCTGGCTATTAGACTTCCTGTCTTTTTGTATCCCTAGAAATCTATTATCTTCTTTTAACACAGGTGTGTTTTATTTCTGAAATATAAGAAAAAAATCACTTCCCAAACCTAATCTATTAGTCTAATATTTTTTTAGTTTAAGTTGTGTTTTAAATGATGGAGAGTAGTGTCCTAGGTGGATATTTTTTTCCTAAGATTTTTATTGTAAATACTACTTCAAACTTAATTTTCATATTTCTTATTACAGAAACTCAGTATGTTTACAGTGAATCTGTGTATAAAAAGTGTTTGGCCTGAGACAAAGGAAAAATCACAAAAATGAAATATGATTGAAAAGATATTATATTGTCAACAGGATGAAATTTGATATGTAGAATCTAAGAATTAACAAAGCAAACAGTAAATTCTTATAAACTAGTATATTATGAAGAAGCTTGACATTCCCCTGAGGAATTCTAAGATACCAGACTAACACTTGTTCGTGACTCATTCTAAATAAATGTGAAATTCTGTTTTCGGAGTAGCAGAGTTGCTTTTGGTGCTACAGCACAGAGTTGCAAGGAGCCTTGCCCTAGGGCTTCTACCTTCTTCATTTTAGGCACTTCCTAGATTATCTGTAACAGGCTGAAACAGTTTCTCAAGCTGAGCACTACTAACATTTTAGTTCAAATAATTCTTTGTTGTAAGAACTGTACTATGTTGTAAGATATGTAGCTGCGTCTCTTGGCTTCTACCCAGTGGATGCCAGTAACATCCGTCCCCAAATTATGACAACCAAGAAGACATTGCCAAACATTCCTCAACGAAGCGCAAAATCACAGAATATTAAAACTAATATTCCTTTGTTTCTACCATCACCTGCCATCTTTCCCAGATATCTAGAATGTCTCTGTCATTCTTCGATTGCAGATAGTGAGAAAATAGAGTCTGACACCTGAAAGGTCAGTTAATGGCCCATTTTGTAATCATAGATCTTTGTTCATCAGATGATTGTTTAATGGGAGAATAGTCCTTTAAATGTGTGTGCTTTTAGTGGATTTCTAACACCATTAGGCTTTATTTTCTTTCCTATATTTATAGAAAGAGAGGAAACTATTACAAAATAAGAGACTGGATTTGGATGCTGCAAAAACAAGACTAAAAAAAGCAAAAGCTGCCGAAACTAGAGCATCAGTAAGTAGTTTTGTTTTGTTTTTAAATAAAAAAACATTTTAGGTTAATAACTTTTAAGTCTTGTAAAAGATTTCACTTATATATTATGCAAGCTATTGTCTTATCATTAAGACTAGAATAGGACTTTAGGATATTATTTTTGTATTTTTTAAACTTTTCAAGATTTAATACATTAAATCAGTGACAATAATCATATCAAGAGATGTCAGTATTCTTACTTTAGCAATCCACTTGTTGCTAAAAAGAAATTAAAATTATAAGAGCTCCTAAAAAGCTGTGTCATATTTTGCAAATAACCTCAGTGGTAATGGAAAATAAGTCTTTTGGAGATAGATTTATTATATTTGAAAGAGAAAAATAGATAGTAATTAAGATGAGAATGTGTCAAGTTTGAGAATGCTTATGTGTACCTTAAAAATTAGATATGACTGCCTTTCCACATGTGATTCAAACTGACTGAAGGAATTGTCACCAAGAATAGTTCCAAAAACATTCAGACAATGGCAGCATGGACTCCCAGGTGGCTGTTTTGAAGGAGAGGACTTCCATTTAGATAAATAAGTTCTGGTATATTTTTCATAAAACCCACTTCAGAGTGGTCTTTTGGGACTGAATGGATATATGTTAAATAAAGTAGTTCAGTGATTTTATATATATATGTGAAGATATATAGGTAGATATATATGTAAAACTTTCTTTAAAGATTTTATTTATAAAGCCTCTAATTTAATATTGTTTATGTCTCTTCCAAAGTTTGGAGAGATTAATCAGACTTGAATTAGAGCACCTTTAGGATAGTACAATATAAACAAGTTTGAATTTATTAGATGAAGCTAACAGGCTCATTCTTAACAAGCAAAGGGATATGTTTTGTTAAGAGATGTGACATTCCCAGCACCTTCTGTTCCCAACTCACTACCACTACTGTCATCAAGAGTCACTGCCTTAGGAGCATATTACCAAGGTGCTGGTGGAAGTCTGTTGTGGCTCTCTTGTTTTGGAAAAGACTTGGATTAGAGTGAAATTTAAAACTAGTGACTTGGTGTTGGAGAGTGATGTCTTACGAGATTTACCCCAGCAGTTTGTATGAGCAGAATAAATTATTCTCTTCTAGACAGTTGCCCTTTAAAGATTCTTAATTAGCTACTGCTGGAGAACTATCTTTGACAAGACATTAATTTCAAAATCACTGGCTAGTTCACCTCAGAATTTACATGACCTCATCATAAAGAATAGCCTAACTTCCCTGAACAAGCATTTTGCAGAATCAGAACTTTAAATACCAGAGATGGCAAGAGACTCTAAAATAGGATATTAATCTCTAAAGTTGCTGATAATAAACTTAGTAAAATATGGATTGGTTTTTAAGATACTAATTTCATAATCAGAAAAAATGTTAAATAAGGATTATTTGGAATTAAATGTTTGAACAGAATATCTTTATTTGAAATGCCTTTATGTGCCTAGTGATAATGGAATAACTATTGTCAAATGTCAGCACAAAACTTTCTTTAACAAGCACCACTACAAGATAACAGTAGTCTACTTTTTACTTAGAAAAGTTCCAGAAAGTTCATTGTTTCAACAGTACACAAGGTCCTATGAGTATTCTAAATTATTTTATCACTGTTATTAAACTGTATATTTCCTTTTGATATATCCAGAAAAGATGTTGATAATATCTCTCTGCATTGTATTGTTGAGAACAAAATTTTTTCAGAGAATTTAGATTTAAAAATGATTATACAAATGACTTTTTCAACAATTTGATTTGTACACAGCTTTTCTAGAATGTATATAATGCATGAAACAAAATTTAACTGTAGCTAAATATTTAAAATATTAGTCTAGACAAAAATTCCCATTTCCTGATTTTAGTTGTATTCTTTCCGTCTAGATAACTAACTTGCTGTTCTTCAAACTTTATTAGCTGTAAGTCTGAAATACTTTGGAAAGGAAAAGCCCTCTTAGTTTGTTATCACATAAAGCCTTAAGGCATGCCTGTATTTTGTGATCTTTTTTTTTCCTTTCCCTGTATTTCTCTTCCCTTTACTTGAAGAATAGAGAAAAAATGAAACCACTAGGAGTTTGTTTTGCTTTTTTTATTCTTTTCCTTTGACACATTTCATGCTTCCTAGTTGATGGCTGGGGAGATTACTCTAACCTCAGACTTTCTTTGATTTTACTTCCTTGTATAAATTTGCTCAGATTGTTTTGTAACCAGTTTCTCTGTAAGTAAGGTTTGAGACCTGTGCATATCAGCACTTTAAAAAAAATTTGTTTCCTAGTTTCTTGTGACCTGTTTTTAAATTCTAGATTTACTTAATGCTAATGTTGTGCAAGTTGCTTTGCTGAGAAGGAGTTAGTATATAAATAGTGCAAAATCTCTACTACCCTCAGTTTACAATCTAGCATAGTAGATTGAATTTTTTGGTCATTTAGCCTTATCAGTAAATATTTATGCCTGTATTCAATATTGTAACCTTACTAACCTGTTTTATTAGTTAATATGTTGAAGAATGGTAAAGCAATATCAAAGACATTTCTCAAAAATACACCAATGAGCAGAAAAGAGAAAACCTCCCTGAATATATTACAGTGAACAAAAGTACAGCTTTGAAAGTAGTATAAAGAGGAGCAAAAACAAATAACTTCTGCATCTAAGTGATAAGGCACTGACATTATTAATCTAATCTTAGTCTGTATAAGCTTTTAAAAAAATCATTTTAGAGTGTTGTTAATGGAAAGAAAAAAATCATCTGGTTTCAAAGCTCTGATACTGAGAGGTTTAGACATCTGTCTGCTACTTTCGGGTATCCAAACATGATGGAAAATACATTATCACTAACATAATATAGCATATATGTCCCTCTGTCCATCTAACCATTTCCACAGCAGTCCAGTTCACTTCATTCGCTTAGTCGTGTCCAACTCTTTGTGACCCCATGGACTGCAGCACACCAGGCTTCCCTGTCCATCACCAACTCCCGGAGCTTGCTCAAACATGACCATCAAGTCAGTGATGCCATCCAACCACCTCATCCTTTGTCGTCACCTTCTCCTCCCTCCTTCAATCTTTCCCAGCATCAGGGTCTTTTCAAATGAGTCAGTTCTTCACATCAGGTGACCAAAGTAGTGGAGCTTCAGCTTCAGCAATCAGTCCTTCCCATGAACATTCACAGCTAATTTCCTTTAGGATTGACTGGTTTGATCTCCTTGAAGTCTAAGAACTCTAAAGAGTCTTCTCCAACACCACAGTTGAAAAGCATCAATTTCACAATTTCTACAGCAGTCTGTGCCTTTACTCTAAAAACCAAGTGAATTTATAGAACTATCATATAATCTTAACTTTAATGTACACATATTAGAATTTAAAGTTTATTAAAAATACAAGGATTGACTTGCCTTTCGTATTTCTTCAGGGTATGCCAAGACCTGGCTGAGGCTGATTGAAAGAGAATGTGATTGAAGGCATCATACACTAATAAAATAGGAATGATCTTTGAATAGGGAAATTGTGGGTAGGCAGAAGGACTTTAATAGGTGAAAACTTGATAAAACTTTAGGTGATTGTGGCAGGTTTTAAAGTAATTCATCTTCACCAAATCCAATTTAAACTCAAGCATCAACCATGTTTTTTTATCTTTGGAAACTTGAATCTTTTGAAAAAAAATTGAATAGGTATCATAATATGAAAATATGTGTTCTAATTGCCAAATCCAGCTATACCAAATTCAGATTTTAGAGTCTGAATTTATACATAAATATATAGTACCTTTTATTACACAATAAAAGATGTTAATTTTATGTTAATTGACATAGATATTAAAAGATATTAATTGACAAAACAAAATTTACTTAGTTGAATATTTTTTTTAAATAGAAGACCATTTTATCAGCTCTTAATACTTGTTTGTGTGTTGTGCAGAAGTAACTTGTTTCACTTTGTTCATTGGTATAATGTGTTCTTTGTCTCTTACCTATGCACTTAAGCAACTAAACTCAGCACGCCTTGAAGGAGATAACGTTATGGTAAATTTCTCTTACATGCTCAACCTCCTGCATGTAAAATGGCTGAAGGTTTGTTGGCCTACTGTGTTTTCTACATCTTGAATAAAGTGCCTTCTCTTGCTATTATCTACATGTAAAAGTCTAAAGTAGTTGAAGCAATGCATTCATGAGTCTAACAGAAATTACAGAGAATGCTAGCTGAAGTAATACTGGAACTTGAAGAACAGAAATTATGTGTTCTAGTTGACAAATTCAGCTACACAAAACTCATGTTCTAGAGGCTGAATTTATACATAAGTATATATTGCCTTTTATACACAATAAAAGATGTTAATTTTTTATGTTGACTGACTTAGATATTCAAAGATATTAATTGACAAAATTAACAAAATTTGCTTAACTTAGAGAAAAGTATAAGGTATACAAATTTACTTTGCTTCACAGTACCTTCAGTGTTTAATTTTCCCTCAAACTCAACATAGAATTAATTTCTTCTTTGTAATTCCAGGCCAAAACAAACCCTAGTAGTTCAGGTATTTCTGTAGTGTTGAGGACTGTGCAAGCAGGCTCAGTCACTTCCGTCGTGTCTAGCTCTCTGTGACACCATGGACTGTAGCCTGCTGTCCTTGGGATTCTCCAGGCAAGAGCACTGGAGTGGTGGGTTGCCATTTCCTCCTCCAGGGGATCTTTCTGACGCAGGGATCAAACACATGTCTCCTGCAGCTCCTGCATTGCAGGAAGATTCGAAACCGCTGAGCCATGTGTCAGTTCACTTAGGAGAGTTGCTGAATAGTGATAGCTTTGAATTAGTAATGAGAATTATTCTGTAGTATCCTGTATATTTTATTGAGCTTGATTTGAGGAAATTTTTGAGATGTTAAGCATATTTAATTTTTTAGCAAGAGAGAAATTAGCAAAATCTAAACATTGTCCCAAAACTCATAAATGTTAGCCAGTAAAGATTTATAGGTGCAGTGTTTGTCATAATACTCCTGGGTATATTACTGCCATAGAAGTAGATGGAATCCACAGTTAAGTAGTAAATAATTGGCAGTTTTTATTTGTTAAATCAGTTGGCTACTTTTATTTCATTAGCACTGTACTAAAAGGAGGGAGGAAAATATGTAATAGAAAAGATTATTATACAGAATATGTAAAATGCATTTGTTTTTTAAACTACTGCAATTATTGAAGCCCCAGCTAAATTAGGGCTTTCCTTAGATAGCAAGAGAATGCATTCATTTATTTCCATTGTCCTATTTATATGTAGGTAAATGAGAAGTATGAGACTGTTTCACTCAAAGTCATTTTAAACATTTTAAATCATGCTAAACAGTTATCAAGACTGTTTCATTTATTAGGCATTTGTTTTACTACTTGTGTCATCTGCTTATAAGATATGTTTAACTCTGGTAACTTTAAGTTCATCATACCCCAAGTTTATTTTGTCTCCCGTCATGGCTCTATCAACATTTTGTGTCCATTTATCCTTGCTTTATTTTAACTTCCTAAAATTGCAGAATTTTGAACCTAAATGAGAAATTAGAAATCATATACTCTAAATGTCTCATTTTACTGATGAGAATACTAGAACTGACAGGCGTTAAATATTCCCAGTTTTGGAAACCTGTCATTAATGTAGAATTAGTATAAGACTCAAACATCAATACTATTAATACATACGAAGGCATACTTTCACAGTATATTAAGCTTTATTGATTTAACTATTACTGTTTAATCTGTTAATGTGACTGGAAAAAGTATGCCACGTGAATTAAAATATTTACATTTTTCTATACTAAGCTGTAGAAAATGTTAAATTCCAACTTTCTTTCATGCTCTATATTTTTCTCTAATTTTTAATGCTGGCTAGATTTGGGCAGAGGAAGTGACAAAAGTAAGTAAATTATTAAACTACGAAATTATGAAACAAGAGTTTAAATGTCATTCTTTTAGTAAATCTATATTGGGCAACAACTATGGGGCCAATCACAGTCTTTGTTAGTATGTCTTATAAAGTCTGAAAATTATTATGGAAAGCTCAGATCTGTTTGGCTAGTAGTAGTTCCACAGAGTAGTATAACAGTGCTTCAGAGATGTTGTTTGTACACACTCTGATAAATATCAGGTATCTGTTATATTAAGTGTAATCCTTACAGTGCCTTGCCAGAAGACAGTTCTTAAATACATGGTTTATTCATATGATAATTTTGTGAATTATAGTTTACACTATGTCTGTATCTTCAGAGAAGTGAATATATCATGTCACACAAATGAATTTTCAAGGTAACTGAAGCTTGTTTTCTTCAGCTCCAAAGATAATTTTTCTGTCATTCTAGTTGAAAATATTCATAAAAAATTAAATACAGGATAACATATATTTAACTTTGCTTACAGTTAGGCTTATTATGGACATGCTGTATGTACTGTGCAACAATTGGATTCTTTGTTTTTGAAGTATGTTGTCTCCTCCCTCATTGTCAGACTGTCACTTTTAGACACTGTCCATATTACCATTATTGCCCGTCTCTCTACTTCTGCTACCATTTCTAGTCTTCTCTTGGTTAGGAAAGCAAATAAGCTAGTTTAAGGAATAAAATTATGACTCGTGTAGATTTATTTCAAGTGCTATTTGAGGTCTTCAGAAGCATTTTTCATTTCTCATGTTTAGAATGAGGACAGTCCTGGGGATAGAGCCCGGGTGTTAATTGGGCCCCTGGCTATTAAATAGTTTT
This sequence comes from Ovis canadensis, assembly GCF_042477335.2. NCBI lineage: Eukaryota > Metazoa > Chordata > Mammalia > Artiodactyla > Bovidae > Ovis > Ovis canadensis. The sequence goes on from NC_091245.1 coordinate 64,732,609, forward strand.
ATAAACTTAAACTTATTTTCTGACTGTATAGGATTGCTGACTATGCAGTCTTGTTTCAGGCATAGGTTATGGAGCATGACTTGGAAATCCAATGTGAAATTCTTGACTAACACCCATGCCCTCACTCCCTTTCATGGAATCCATTCGTCAGCTTAGTTATGGTTACACCCTGGCCTCTCATCTCTTTCTGAACCTCTGGCATGAAAAGAGGACAGAATAACATGGAAGAGAAAGTAGTTTGGTCAAGAAAGGGTCTCTTCCACTTTGGTTAGCATACAGGTACATCAAAAAATTTTTGCAGATTTGGTCTTGCAGTCTCTACAAATTTGGGAAATGGTTGATATAGTATCAAGAAACTCATGAAAAAAATATTTACATTATTATGCTTGTATATGTTTAAAAAGTTTAAAATAACATCAAAATGAATTTCCAAAAATATTATTCTTCTCACTTCTGTCATTTTTATAATTTAAAAATGTGTAATTTTAAAACTTCATATTTCTGGAATATATTAAGGTTTAAGCCCCTAGAAAAAGTAGATAACACTGACCAAGATTTCATAGCAAATGCCTTAGAAGCTTGACCAGAATTTCTGGCTTAAAATAATTAACCCAGTCCTAATATAACTAACCAACACATTCTTGCCCTATTTCCAATTTATATCCTAAAAGAACTCTCCTTGTTTCTCTCACCCAAGCTATGCTTTAGATCAGTTAGTCCAGTAACAGTAATTCTAAGCAATAGAAGATCTTTTCCCTAGAACTCCATCCTACTTATAAAATTAAGTTGGAGAATGAGATCCTCTGGAGGATAGAATAAAAACTCTTCAACTCATTGTCTCTCTCTAAACCCTTTTTCGGTCTCTTTGTAATATGGATTATTTTCTTCCTAAGTAAATTATTTGTGCTGAACCTACTTTCAGTTACCTCAACCTTTCCAATTAATTATTATAATCAATTACATTTGTCAGAAGTAGAGATGGTTTGGGACGTTGGACTGTGTGCAGCTACCCTAAACATATGCTGCAGCTTGTTCAAGAAACACGATTTGTTTCCTTGCTGTCATTTACCTTTTCTAAAATATAAAGTGTAGATTGTACAGAAGAATGACTTCCTAGCCTTAATAAAATGGTGCTTTATTCACAAATAATTAAATTTTGTTAAAACATAGGAGACTGATTCTTTGTCCTTACTAAGATCATTTTTTTTATTCAGTGTTTTTAGCTTTAAAACATTATTTCCATTTCAGACTCAAGCTTCCTAGTCACTTTTAATCTGCTACCTAGCTTACTTACTTACACCTTGTATAGAAACATTACCATTTATTTAGTAGACTTTCCTGCCATTTCCACTAAAGGCTGTCAGATTGTACTTTCACAGTCAAACCTATGTGGAATAAGCCTCATTTATTTCTGAAGTGCATTTATTTTTTGTTTGCTTTGGTTCTATCTGTCAAAACCTCTCGACCAAATAGAAAAGTAAATGGTGCAAATGTAACACTGAAGTAATTGGTTTTCCTTAACACTTCTTTTAGGAAGAACATTGACTTTTTTATTCTGCTGTGACATTTTTCTGCTACCTACTGGGAGCTTATTACTTCAGCCCTGTTATCAAAGTACCATGTAGTCTGGTTTTGGTCAAGTAAATTTAATTTTATCTCAACTCACTGAATAATTCAAGCTTATCTCCATAAGTCTCCTCTAGTAGTCAAGTCTTAGTCCTCTCCGCCATGTCTTTTAGCAATGGGGTAAGAATGATGGCAGCAACTGAGACCTCTTTTGCAGCTACTTCCTTGTTGACTGCTTCACTGGGTTAACTATTGTCACCAAAGAGGGTAAAGGAGAGGGTATGAAAGGGAAAGAGTTTGCACCTTGTTTTTCTCCTTACTACAGTCTTGGAAAATACTGTAATTATTTGGTTGGGGGAGTAAGCAATTTATCCTGGAGAGGTAGAAGAAAATTTTATAGTGATATTATCACCAGTGCTAATTCCCCATGGGGAATAAGCTAACTATTTTGAATGATCTATAAGATTTTTTTTTCCTCTTCACTCTCACTACCAACCAACTCTGACTGAAGATTTGTGAGGATTTTTTTTCCAGTACGTACTATTTTTAGATTTTGTTTTTTAAGAACTTGTTTGGTCCCAGCACTAACCCTATATTGGGCAGTTAAAGCTGGTAACGGCGTGCTGTTGCACACATCTCTTCCTAGCTCTGAGGTCACTGACGTCATCTTGGTAGCTTGATATCAGCTGTGGTGGAAGTATTGATACCGTTGAAACTCAGCACATTAGAGAATCTCCCCTCCCTTCCCCTCGCTTCCCTCACCGCGCCCCCCCCCCCCCCAGTAAAGAGCCAGTTACTAGTACACCATTGATTAAAGGTCACTCATAACTTGCAAAAAAATCCTAGCATATCTTATAGATAGTATTTCTGCTTAAAACATATTTTATGCAAAGTTTGGAAAGAAAGCCGTAAAAGACATTTATGTAGGACAAAGAATCCTTTGAAGGAACCTTAGAACTATGTCCCTAGAATCAAGTATATGCTTGATAACTAAACAAAAGAAGTTAAAATCCTCGTTTCATTGTGAAGTTTTTTTCATTTGAGAATGAAACCTATATTTAACTTCAAAGTAAAGTAACTATAGTAGTAACTGAGAATTTTTTGAAATATTTTATACATGTAAACTGGTAATCTTAAGGTTTCATGAAACATTAAAATTTACCAGAGTTTATACTAGAAAATGTATGAAAATATATTGACTGTCCCATAGTTTTCCTAGGCTTATATGTTTATGTCATTAACCTTTGACATTGATTCTTTTGAGTTAAGTACCAGTAAGGAATCAGTTCTTTCTAGATTAAGTAATATAGAAGAAATAAGGTCTAGAAACCAAGGGACCAGTTTAGGTACAAAGTAGAATCAGGGAATTGCTAGACTTTGGGGTTTGTTTGGGGAATTTTTAACTGTCTAAATGAATGTGCATAGCATGGACTAAGCCCTCTAATGAGATTCTAAAACTGTGTTACAATTTAAGTCTGAACAGGAATTAAGAATAACTCAAAGTGAATTTGATCGTCAGGCAGAGATTACCAGACTTCTGCTGGAGGGAATCAGCAGTACACACGTGAGTGTTCATTCCTTGGAAATTCATTTAGAACAGAAAGCTTTGATAGTCTTAGGGAAATTCTTGGAGTAGAAACTGAACTTCCTTTTCAGTCACTTATCAAGATACTTAAATTGTAGCATTTTTCAAGATATATGAAGAAATATTTTAAGTTTTTTTTACACCTCATCACCTAGTATTCTCACCATCATCAAATCCGTTTGTTTTTTGGTTGTTTGTTTTATTTTTTTATTTTGGTTAAATAGTTTACTATATACTGCAGCAAAATGCTAGATACTGATGATTCACCCTGAGTACAGTGTTGTACTCTGTCTCCCCTTAGCATTTGCCACTCGTAGATTATAGAGCTAAGAAGTGACTGTAAACTTTCCTTTACAGGCCCATCACCTTCGCTGTCTGAATGACTTTGTAGAAGCCCAGATGACTTACTACGCACAGTGTTACCAATACATGTTAGACCTTCAGAAACAACTGGGAAGGTGGTAATTTCCTTTTCATATGTGAAATTCCTGATGAGAGGAAATTTGGATTTTTTTTCATTTGAACTAATAATAGAGGTGAAAATAGTATTAAAGGCTTTTATTAGCTTACTTAAAAATCAGATTTTTTTTTTTTTAAGGAAAGTGATTATCACACTTCTGAAATAAAAACATTTTGAACTCTTGGCACAGAAGAATGTTAACAGGGATGAGAAGATAATTTAAGAGGAATACCTTTTTATTGCTATGTAAAGAGAGCTTAAAAGCATTTGAAGTTCACTTTTCTCCTGTATACCTTTGGAGGTAGTTGAGGAAAATGAAATTACTGACTTTTAGTTGCCCTTAGAGATAAACTAATTTATATTTCATTACTTGTTCACCGTTTAAAAAGAAAAGGTTTTAGAGTGTTCTATAAGACTTCACACCCATTGATATCATTGAGTGTGGTATTATTCTTTATAGCACACATGTAAAGCACATAGCCCAATCATTTATTAAACATTTATGGCACACCTGTCATATCCAAGCACTGTTCTGTACTCTAGGATTATATCAGCAAACAAAACAGGCAAAATTGCTTATGTTCGTAGAACTCACATTATAAGGTGACACTGCAAATAAAATGGCATTCAGGACAGACATCATCTCTGCTCTCACAACAAAGTCGAGGTAGAAGTACAGGCCATAGGTGGACAGGCCATGTGATAAGTAGAAAGATAGAGGAGTTCAGATTACTGTAAGGGACATCTAACTGTGACTCAGGTGAGTCTAGCAAAGATTCACAGATAAAAGTATTTTAGTAGGAATAATCTAGATGAATAAAAGGGCAGGGAAGAAGGTTCTAGGCAAAGGGGGAATATGTATATGGAAGAGCCAGAGGAAGGAGAGTGTGGCAAGCTCAGGGAACTGACAGTAGTTCATTGTGGTTGGATCACAGTGTTCAAGTTAAAAATGGGATAGGGGCTCTTCCAGGGACAGTATCAAGAGGCACTAAGAATGGTCTAGCATTTGACATACCGCATTGTAGACTGTCGTACAATATCCCTCTAACGAAACCAGGCTGTCCCAAATCCCTGGTAATAGAATTATCTTTATAGTAAGAAGGTTGGGAAAGCAGCAGAATCTATGTGTGGAATATGCCCAGGCCAACTTCGAGGAATTTGCTGTGACCTAAAGTTCTTACCAGGTTGTCTAAAATGAAGAAATATATCAGCTGGGCTTATGGTGGTTCCCTGTATGCTATATGTATCCATGACAGGACCAAGCACACTGTCCTTATTGAGCAGAAAATCATTGTGAAAGTGTTGCAAGAACAGAGTCAGAAAGTTAAATTTTAAAATGAAGCTTTTTTGAGTAATTAAAAAATCAAGAAGCCTTAAAAAAAAATGGGGTAGTAGATGAGGCTGACAAAACATGGTCCACTGGAGAAGGAAATGGCAAACCACTTCAGTATTCTTGCCTTGAGAACCCCGTGAACAGTGTGAAAAGGCAAAAAGATAGGACACTGAAAGATGAATTCCCCAGGTCATTGAAAGTGAAGTTGCTCATTCGTGTCTGACTCTTTGTGACCCCATGGACTGTAGCCTACCAGGCTCCTCTGTCCATGGGATTTCCAGGCAAGAATACTGGAGTGATTTGGAGAACAGTGGAGAAATAACTCCAAAAAGAATGAAGAGAAGGAGCCAAACCAAAAACACCACCCAGCTGTAGATGTGACTGGTAATGGAAGTAACATCCGGTGCTGTAAAGAATAGTATTGCATAGGAACCTGGAATGTTAGGTCCATGAATCAAGGTAAATTAGACATGGTCAGACAGGAGCTGGCAACAGTGAACACTGACAATGACATTTTAGGAATCTGTGAACTAAAATGGACTGGAATGAGTGAATTTAACTGAGATGACCATATATCCACTATTCTGGGTAAGAAATCCTTAGAAGAAATGGAGTAGCCCTCATAGTCAACAAGAGTCAGAAATGCGGTACTTGGATGCAATCTGAAAAACGACAAAATGATCTCTGTTCGTTTCCAAGGCAAACTATTCAGTATCACAGTAATCCAAGTTTATGCCCCATCCAGTAATGCTGAAGAAGCTGAAGTTGAATGGTTCTATGAAGACCTACAAGGCCTTCTAGGACTAACACTCCAAAAAGATGTCCTTTTCATTATAGGGGACTGAAATAAATGCAAAAGTAGGAAGACAGATTCCAAGAGTAACAGACAAATTTGGCCTTGGGGTACAAAATGAAGCAGGGCAAAGGCTAATAAGAGTTTTGCCAAGAGAATGCACTGGTCAAAGCAAACACCCTCTTCCAACAACACAAGAGATGACTACACATGGACATCACCAGATGGTCAATATCAAAATCAGATTGATTATATTCTTTGCCACTGAAGATGGAGAAGCTTTATACAGTTAGCAAAAACAAGACTGGGAGCTGACTGTGGCTCAGATCATGAACTCCTTCTTGCCAAATTCAGACTTAAATTGAAGAAAGTAGGAAAACCACTAGACCGTTCAGGTATGACCTAAATCAAATCCCTTATGATTATACAGTGGGGGTGAGAATTAGATTCAAGGGACTAGCTCTCATAGAATGCCTGAAGAACTATGGATGGAGGTTCGTGACATTGTACAGGAGACAGGGATCAAGACCATCCCCAAGAAAAAGAAATATAAGTAAGCCATATGGCTGCCTGAAGAGGCCTTACAAATAGCTATGAAAAGAAGAAAAGTAAAAGCAAAGGAGAAAAGGAAAGATATACCCAGTTGAATGCAGAGTTCCAGAGAAAAGCAAGGAGAGATCAGAAAGCCTTCATCCGTGATCAGTGCAAAGAAATAGAGGAAAACAATAGAACTGGAAAGACTCGAGGTCTCTTGAAGGAAATTAGCAGTACCAAGGGAACATTTCATGCAAAGATGGGCACAATAAAGGACAGAAATGGTATGGACCTAACAGAAGCAGAAGATATTAAGAACAGGTGGCAAGAATACACAGAAGAACTATACAAGAAAGATCTTCATGACCCAGATAACCGCAATGGTGTGATCACTCACCTAGAGCCAGGCATCCTGAAATGTGAGGTCAAGTGGGCCTTAAGAAGCATCACTACAGGCAAAGCTAGTGGAGGTGATGGAATTCCAGTTGAACTATTTCAAATCCTAAAAGATGATACTGGTGACTGAAGCCATGAAATTAAAAGATACTTTCTCCTTTGAAGAAAAGCTATGACCAACCTAGACAGCATATTAAAAAGCAAAGACATTACTTTGGCAACAAAAATCTGTCTAGTCAAAGCTATGATTTTTCCAGTAGTCATGTATGGATGTGAGAGTTGGACTATAAAGAAAGCTGAGCACAGAAGAATTGATGCTTTTGAACTGTGGTGTTGGAGAAGTCTCTTGATAGTCCTCTGGACTACAAGGAGATCAAACCAGTCAATCCTAAAGGAAATCAGTCCTGAATAGTCATTGGAAGGACTGATGTTGAAGCTGAAACTCCAATACTTTGGCCACCTGATGAGAAGAACTGACTCATTTGAAAAGACCCTGATGCTGGGAAAGATTGAAGGCAGGAGGAGAAGGGGACAACAGAGGATTAGATGGATGGAAGGCATCACCAACTTGATGGACATGAGCTTGAGTAAACTCCTGGAGTTGGTAATGGACAGGGAAGCTTGGCATGCTGCAGTCCATGGCGTCACAGAGTCGGACACAGCTGAGCAACTGAACTGAGATTAGGTTAGAATAATGAAGCAGTGTCATTTCATGTACACCCTTTAAGTAATGAGGAGTTTGAGATTTATATAATGAGGAACCATGAAAGCAGGGGAGGGATATGTAACATTTGAAAGAGGAATATCAAGGAATAAGGAGAAAAATTTTAAAAGCCTCATCACTTTGATTTTCCTTTCTGCATATTAATCCTTCAAAACTAGGCATAGAACAAAATTAGTCACTTCCACAAAACCAATTTTAAGCCCAAGGAGATTAGTACTTCCTGTTCATATTGTCCTGATGTTCTAGCAGTGCAGCATAGGGGTTGCTGTTAAAATCATTCATCCTTGCATTCTCCTTCAGTTCAGTTCAGTCCAGTCGCTGAGTCATATCTGACTCTTTGCAACCCCCTGAATCACAGCACGCCAGGCCTCCCTGTCCATCACCAACTCCCAGAGTTCACTCAGACTCGTGTCCATCAAGTCAGTGATGCCATCCAGCCATCTCATCCTCTGTCATCCCCTTCTTCTCCTGCCCCTAATCCCTCCCAGCATCAAAATCTTCCAGTGAGTCAACTCTTTGCATGAGGTGGCCAAAGTAGTCATGTATGGATGTGAGGGTTGGACTGTGAAGAAGGCTGAGCGCCGAAGAATTGATGCTTTTGAACTGTGGTGCTGGAGAAGACTCTTGAGAGTCCCTTGGGCTGCAAGAAGATCCAACCAGTCCATTCTGAAGGAGATGAGCCGTGGGATTTCTTTGGAAGGAATGATGCTAAAGCTGAAACTCCAGTACTTTGGCCACCTCATGCATTCTCCTTAAAGCCATTCAAATGCTTGGGACTCAGCCGTTCAGACAAAATCTAGTCATTGATGCTCTGAGATACATACTACTATTATCCACATACAGATAAGGAATCAGAAGAACTGGTTATAAGATTAGTAAATATATTTTATTTTTAATAGTGGGAAAGTTTACATATTGAGCTACAGTGGCAGGAGGTCTAGAGTTTTGTTTTTTTTTTAATTTAGCAGTAAAAGTTCTTAGAAGGTGAAGATGGTCTTTCTGGGTTTTTCTGTTTGGTGTTTTGTTGTTTTTCTTTTTCTGTTAATTCCCCAAAATTAACATCAGTAGAACTCAGTGGCTAAACAAAGGTTAGTTATACTGGTAAGTTTGAAAGTAAAATTCCATGGTAAAACATTTTTAAAATCCTGTCTAGATATACAAACACATCTGTGTGGAGAGAGCATATCTTTTTCTTTTTCCTCCAGAAATGTATATATAGGCTGCATTCACTGAGGAATGGATGCTCGGAAATGTATTCTTAACTTCAGAGTGAAACTTGAATTAGAAGTTAGTTCTTTTTATCATTAGAACCCTTTTACCCATCAGAGAAACATTTGCTTGTAATTTTTAAAAGCACTATTCTAGACATCAAGGATAAACAAAATAGATCATATTCCTGCCTTCATGGAACCTACGTTCTGTTTAGGGGTAGAGGGGAGTAGAAGATCAATATGTTTTATCAATTACATAGTATATTAGGAAGCGATAAGTGCACTGGAGAAAAATACAGCAGGAAAGTAGAGATTTACATAGTCAGGGAAGACAGATTTGAAAGATGTGAGAAAATAAAGCGCACGGGCATCTTAGAGATGCTCCAGGAGAGGAAGTACAAAAACTCAAGCAGGAACATAGCTGTATGTCCAGGTAGCAAAATAGAGTTTAGGTGAAGATTAATCAAGGAAACAGGGAGCCAGGCTTTGGAAACCACTCTTTGTGGACTTGGACCTTTACTTGGAGATAAAGTCTGGAGGATTTTGAGCTGAAGAGGGACATAGTTTGATTTAGCTTTTAACAAGATCATTCTTGCTGCCCTGTTGAGTATAGATGTTAGAGGGCAAGAGTGTGAGCTGACAGACCTGTTGGGAGCCTATTGCAATAACTTGGTAATAATCCAATCAGGAGATGATGGAAGCTTGGATGGGGGGATTGTGATAGATATAGTAGAAGTGCTCAAACCCTGGGTGTGTTTTTAAAGGTAAAGACAGCAAGGGTTTTCTGATATATGTTCTATACATGAGACCTAGAGGTGTCAAGAATTACTGCAGGTGTTGGCCTGAGCAACTGAAAGAATTGGCGTTTTGATTCATTAAAATGGGGAATACCCCAGGAGGAACAGGTTGGGTGTGGAGAAGGCATGTCGGGTATATCAGGAGCCCAGTTTTGGACATGTTAAGTTTGAGAAATGAAACATTCAAGTGGAAATAATCCGTTTTAGGATATGCAAGTCTGGATATTGGTGGGGGAGTGAAGTAGATGAATTAGACATTTGTCATTATATCAAGGATATTTAAATCTGTGAGACCAGATGAAATTACCAAGGGAGTAAGTAGAGAGAGGGGCTTCCTTGGTAGCTCGCTGGTAAAGAATGCACCTGCAATGCAGAAGACCCTGGTTTGATTCCTGGGTCAGAAAGATCCCCTAGAGAAGGGATAGACTACCTACTTCATTACTCATGGGCTTCCCTGGTGGCTCAGATGGTAAAGAATCTGCCTGCAGTGTGGGAGATCTGGGTTCAATGCCTGGGTTGGGAAGATCCTCTGGAGGAGGGCATGGCAATCCACTCCAATATTCTTGCCTGGAGAATCCCCATGGACAGAAGTTCCTGCCTGGCTGCAGTCCATGGGGTCACAAAGAGTCGGACACGACTGAGGACTAAGCACAGCACAGCATGAGTAGAGAGAGAAAAAAGATCAGGGGCTGAGCCGTGAGGTACTCCAACAAAGAGCCGAGGAACAAGCTAAGGAGAATGGTAAGGAATGAGCAGTGAGGTAAGATGTGAGCCACGTGTGTGGCCTCTGGTTAAGCTGTAAAAGGTGAGAGGAGTGTTACTGTGATCTCTAGATAGATCAAGGGAAAAGAGGGCTGTTAGTAAACCTTTGGGTTTAGAACATTGAAGTCATTACTGACCTGGATGAGTAGCTTTAATGGAACAGTGTGGGCAAAAGCTTGTTTGTCAGTGGAAGGAAAGAAACTGTTGACATTAAGTTTAGATGAGTCTTTCAAGGAGTTCTACTGTAAAGAGAAATAGAGAAGTGAAGCACTAGCCAGAGGAGGAAGTAGAGTCTAGCCCATTTTTGTCTTGTTTTTTTAAGATAGGAGAAATAAAAGCACAATTATAATCTGATAAGAATGATACAGTAAATGGAGAAAATACAATATTGAAAAGAAAGGGGAGAATTGGTAGTGTGATAACCTTGAGAGGCAATTTTATACACAGGTGGAAAAATTAACCTTAAAATAATCTTAGGGGCGTAGATATAGCTCATCTGTAGTAGGAGGAAAGATGACCAAAAGTGTAGAAGTTTCCTGATTGTTTTTTTCTCCTCTTAGATAAAAAGGAAGCAGTTTATCAGCTGATTATAAAGGTTAAGGGAGAATTGCTGAAATTTTGCAGGTGTATAAAGGGGCATGAAAAGTCATCCGGAGAATGTTAAGTGGATAGATTTTAAAGGAATGTAGTGTAGTTGCTAGGCAGTGTTGTGGACCCACTTGTTCCTACTTAACTCACTGAGTGTGAGACTAGACTATGATTTTGTATTTTTTCATGTCATAGATACATGGATACTGAATACATAATTAGGGAAATCTTTACCAAATGAGTAGGATGAAGTAAAGGACATGGGATTTGAAGGTACGTGTAAGGGGGGGGGGTACGTGTAAGGGGGGTGATTCTGATAATTTACCTTGAACACAAATGGCATGCTGGTAGGGTAATAGATGGTAGATCTATGGTAGGACTATAGATCTGAGATCAGTTCAGTTCAGTTCAGTCACTCAGTTGTGTCCAACTCTTTGCAACCCCATGGACTGCAGCACACCAGGCCTCTCTGTCCATCACCAACTCCAGGAGTTTACCAAACTCATGTCCATCAAGTCAGTGATGCCATCCAACCATCTCCTCCTCTGTTGTCCCCTTCTCCTCCTGCCTTCAATCTTACCCAGCATCAGGGTCTTTTCCAGTGAGTCAGCTCTTCACATCAGGTGGCCAAAGTATTGGAGTTTTAGTTTCAACATCAGTCCTTCCAGTGAATGCTCAAGACTGATCTCCTTTAGGATGGACTGGTTGAATCTCCTTGCAGTCCAAGGGACTCTCAAAAGCGTTCTCCAGTACCACTGTTCAAAAGCATCAATTCGTCAGCACTCAGCTTTCTTTATAGTCCAACTCTCACATCCATGCATGACTACTGGAAAAACCATAGCCTTGACTAGATGGACCTTTGTTGACAAAGTAATGTCTCTGCTTTTTAACATGCTGTCTAGGTTGGTCATAACTTTCCTTCCAAGGAGTAAGTGTCTTTTAATTTCATGGCTGCAGTCACCATCTGCAGTGATTTTGGAGCCTCCCAAAATAAAGTCAGCCACTGTTTCCACTGTTTCCCCATCTATTTGCCATGAAGTGATGGGACTGGATGCCATGATCTTAGTTTTCTGAATGTTGAGCTCTAAGCCAACTTTTTCACTCTTCTCTTTCACTTTCATCAAGAGGCTCTTTAGTTCTTCTTTACTTTCTGCCATAAGGGTGATGTCATTTGAATATCTGAGATTATTGATATTTCTCCCAGCAATCTTGATTCCAGCTTGGAATCTGAGATAGGCATGTTGAAATGAGTACTAGGGGAAAAGTTGATGGTCAGAGAATGGAATGTTGGGAAATATGGTTATTATAAGGGTTATAGTTTTTGGAATTGATAAAAGTCTAGGTGAGGCATTGGTAATGGATAGCTGAATTAGGGTCAGGCACAGAATCACTAGGAGAGAAGAGCCCATGGATCTGATAGGCCCATGGATCTGATTGTTAATTAGACTAACAATTATTTGAACAAATAATATTGTTACTATTGTTCAAATAATTCTTAGAATCACCAAGAATTAAGATATACTGGCAGTGAGCCAGAAACTAAAATTCAGAGATAAAGGGGAAAAAAAAAAAGACACCTGTAGATGATTGCAACAAGAGATAGTTGATAGTTGAATAACGTGAAATTCAAAAATTTGGTAGGAGTAATCTTGGTGAGGGAGAGATTATAGGAATGGAAATGAGCATGCAACTCCTGCAGCTTCCACCTCTAGGCTCAATGATACATGGAGTGTGGGAGATAAACACAAGCATCAGGCGGTGAAAGGAAGGTTTAGAGCAGAGGTTAAGGATAAAGAAAATTTTGCTGACTGATTTCCAGATGGCACAGGAGTCATAAAAAAGAAAACTGTATTTTATGAAGAGATTAATTTCACCTACCTTTACCAATGAAGCATTTTATATTTTAACTAGTGATACCACTTTAATGGCAGAAAGTAAAGAGAAGCTAAAGAGCCTTTTGATTAAAGTGAAAGAGGAGTGTGGAAAGGCTGGCTTACAACTCAACTTTGAAAAAATGAAGATCATGGCACCTAGTCTTATCACTTCATGGCAAATAGATGAGGAAAAAGTGGAAACTGTCAGATTACATATTCTTGGGCTCCAAAATCAATGTGGATGGTGACTGCAGCCACGAAATTAAAAGATGCTTGCTCCTTGGAAGAAAAGCTATAACAAACCTAGACAGTGTATTAAAAAGTACAGACATCACTTTGCTGACAAAGGTCCTTATAGTCAAATCTATGCTGTTTCTAATTGTAATGTATGGATGTGAGAGTTGGACCATAAAGAAGGCTGAGCACTGAAGAATTTATACTTTTGAACTGTGGTGTTGGAAAAGACTCTTTAGAGTCCCTTGGACAGCAAGAAGATCAAACGAGACTAATCCTGAAGGAAATCAACCCTGAATATTCATTGGAAGGACTGATGCTGAAGCTGAAGCTCCAATACTTTGGCCACCTGATGTGAAGAGCCAACTCATTTGAAAAGACCCTGATGCTGGGAAAGATTGAGGGCAAGAGGAGAAGGGGATGACAGAGGATGAGGTTGTTGGATGGCATCACTGACTCAATGGACATGAGTTTGAGCAAACTCAGGGAGATAGTGATGGAGAAGAAAATGGCAACCCACTCTAGTATTCTTGCCTGGAAAATCTCATGGAACAAGGAGTCTGGTAGGCTACAGTCCATGTGGTTGCAAGGAGTTAGACACAACTGAGCGACTTCACTTTCACTTTCAGGGAGATAGTGAAGGACAGGGACACCTGGCATGCTGCAGTTCATGGGGATCCCAAAGAATTGGACACAACTTAGCAACTGTACAACAACAATGAATCTTAATAGGATTGTTTTCAACCTTACAGGTGGTTGGATTAGAATGATTATAGGCCAGCCATGTTATGTTTTTTTCTATTTAGTATTATAGAAGAACAGTAAGCTTAAAATAAACTGAAAATTCTAATTATCTTTAAAGTATTTGTAAGCACATTGATAAAAAGATTTCACTAATTTCTAATAAAACTTTCATTTTTCCCCTAAAAAACAAGAAGAATTTGTGATATCTGCCCTATTCTTCTGTTGAGTCTTCATTATGTTATCAGTCATAACATATTATTTCAATGTCTGTCCCTTCACCTGTCTACAATCCATAAAAGAATGGTATAGTTTCATGTTTATATCTCAGCTTGTTCTAGTGATGCTGGACAAGGAGATACTCAGTAAATATTCGAATGAACAGAAAAATGTGAAAATCTATTTTATGAAAAAGTGTTGTTAGTCAAATATTTCTCAAAGAATTAACTTAAAAACTTTAGTCTGTGGTAGTATCTGACATTTAGGTAAGTTTTTCATTTTTTTTTATTTAAAAATTCATAAAGGAAAGAAAAGGTTAATAAAACATACAGTCGAAAATTGTATTATGAATCATTTTTCTGGAGAAAAATAGATATGTTTCTTTAAACTTCTTAAAGTTTATACTTGTAAAGATGACTTTGAAACAGACTTTCAAGGATTTTATATTTAAAAATAACCTGCATTTTCTCTAATGTAATTCACCCAAAAGGGGTAATGAGATAGCACACTTTATCATTAAAATATTAACATCTTTTAAATCTTCAGCCAGTGGAGGTTGGTAGAAGGTAAATACTGCCACCAGGTGGTGATATACAGAAACTTTGGTCCTGTATACATAATTGGCAATTTCTTTTCAACAGTTTTCCATCCAGTTATCATTCTAACAACAACCAGACTTCTGTGGCACCTGTACCATCTGCTTCGTCAAATGTGATTGGTTCCTCTGCCTTGACTTCAACAAGTAGCCTAGTAATCGCCTCTCCTTCCAACCTCACTGACCTGAAGGAGTGCAGTGGCAGCCGGAGGGCCAGGGTTCTGTATGATTATGATGCTGCAAACAGCACTGAATTATCCCTTCTGGCAGATGAGGTGAGTAATGTGGATATAAAAAGAAAACTATCATAGATTGACTTAACCTTCCAGTATAACAAATGCAAATTCATCATTGCTTGTTTAGAAATAGTTTATTATGAATGTTTTCATAGATTGCAGATGATTGTATTAATATTCTAAATTGTAAATTTTATTTGTAATATTCTAAATTCTAAATTGTAATATTCTAAATTGTATTGTAAATTTTTAACTACTATTTTTTAACAAAATAGAACATCACAGAACTATTTAAAGCTTTTAACTGCTAAATAATTAGATTTCTAAAACTGCCTCTGATAAAACCCTTAATCTTTCACATTGATGATAATGTTTATGATGTGATAATGGTGTTTGTTTATGGTAATATTAAATTTCATAGTGAATAATTTACAATCTGATTAGTTTTTTGTATATTTATTAATATAGTTAATAACTGGAAATGTTTTATTTTGTAGGTAATCACTGTTTTCAGTGTCGTTGGAATGGATTCAGACTGGCTGATGGGTGAAAGGGGAAACCAGAAGGGCAGGGTGCCAATTACCTACTTAGAATTGCTCAATTAAATAGGTGGACTGTGGAAAGATACCATATTTATATACAGTTAACTCTTAATAAAGCAGGTTTAAGTATCTTTCATGTTAATGTCTTAAGAAACTGAAAAGAAAATACCAACCATCAGAAACTGGCCTTTCTGCCAATAAAACTGCATGGTAAATATTTCATTACAAAAGTTATGTTAGAGCTTTCATGCCAAGAATGTTTTGTTACAAAATTCTCTTTCTACTGAGGTTTCACTAATCCATACCTTCTACTTTTGAACCCCAAGTTAAAGCAGAAGAACTGTTTTCTACTGGATTTTTCATTAATGGCAAGCTTTTTGTTTTATGTAAAATAAATTTATTGTGAATTGATATCAGTGACTCATTTATTAGGTATAATTAATAGCCAAAGAATAAAGTTAAAATTTGTTTTTAACTTGGTTTAAAAAGGATATAAACCTCTTTTGTGAAAAATATAATGTTTCTGAATGTTTTCATAAACAAAAACTTAGTTATACTATGTTTACCTTATTTTCTAGCAGTTATTGAATGATGACAATATTCTATTTCAGTGAGTTATTTTGAGGGCTTTTTATTAAATACTACTGAATGATTTCTTCTAAGAATAACTAGTCCTCAAGAAGTGTTACCATATTTCTCTAGTACATTTGCAGTTAAGGTTCTAAATCATCTGGGACAAACTCAATTCACTGAACAGTGTTTCTAAGGTTGTTCAGTTGGCACCATTTAATCCATAATCAGAATTGGATGTGTTAAGATATTGTAGTACAGTAAAGAGAATTTGTTATTCAACAACAAATCCTTATAAAAATATGGATTTGCACAGCTGTGTTTGTTATAGAGTAAATTGTATGTAAACAATATACTTTTGGTTACTTTAAGCCTACAAATAAAACTTTAAAAATTTATTAATGACCTTAGGTTATCCTAATCAGGCTCTCTAGTTCACACACTAATGAAACAATTAGTAATATACTTGGAATGAGAAAATTGCTGTGTGGGCTATTGCAGATTGTTTCCATGTCAGGACTTTTCCTCTCATTTTCATTCATTCATCAAACATTTGTTGGGTGCTAGGCACTATGCTGATCAGCTTGGAATACGACCCTGACCAAGATGCACCAAATTCTTCCCCTTACAGATCTTAAAGACTGGTAGGGGATACAGAAAAATAAGTAAGCAACGGTCATATAACAGAGTCAGTGTCATGATAGAAGGAAAATGTGATACTGCGTTTTGGAGCTTTGGGAGTCACCTAATTCAAATTTGGATAGTGGGAGATGATTTGGAGAGGAAGTGTTCCAGGCAGAGGAAAAAGTTACGCCAGGCCTGGAGCTGAGAGAATGTAGCACATTCTGTCAGCTCAGAGTGGTTCAGTCTGGCTTACATGTTAAGTATAAAGGTGTAGTTAATTTCTTTAGGAAATGTTAATGTGTCAAAATGATATGTTTTGGTACTTTGAAAAATGAATATTCAGCACAAAAGATGTTTTAAAATGGTATTTAAGAGTTCTTAATGAGAACTTGGTGAACATGTTGATGATTCAGTTTACAGTCCAAATTTTAACAGTAGTTGTTACATTTCTATTCTGTGAGACACATTTCTCTGCAGTTTTATAGTTGTAAAAGATGATTTGATTCACCCTGTGAATTTCCATACTGTTAATCCCCAGAGCTGCTCACGCTGGTTAGTTAGCCATAAAACCACTTGAGTGAAGCTTTCTCCCCCAGAAAGGAAGCTCGAAGGCCAGCCCAGGGCACCATCTATTATGTAAATCCAGATTTAGGCATTAGAAGATCATACAAAAAGATCAAGTCAGCTTTAATAGCAACTGTAATTTAGGCTTATAGGAAGTAGAGTAGTAAAAGGGGAAGAATATGAGCAGTGAAGGGAAATTGTCCTGGGTTCAAATCCAGTCTTCTTCACATACTGTGCTCTTTGAGCTTCAGCTCAGATGTCATGTAAACTGCCATTTCCTTGGTAGTAACGTGGGGATGATTATGCCACCTTAAGGTTATTGTGAGGATTTTATAGCCAAAAAAAAGTTTTAAAAAATCTATACCTGTAGATTTATAACTATCTTGTATGTTAGATAATTTGGGGGGGAAAGCTTGGCACACTGTAGAAATGTGCTGTAAAGATTTTTCCCCTTGTTAGCTTCTGTAGCTTCCTGACTGTTGGCCTTGTTTACAACTGTGAATCAGAGATTCATCTTCTATGTCCATGCTCTGTTCTGTTCCTTACTGATTGTATCTGGCACCCTGTTTAAATCAGATCAAGATCTAGGTTTAACCTTGCCACGGTCAGTGTACATTTTTATTAGAACCTTCCGCTTTGCATCAAATGAATGTTGCTTATCGTAACCCAATAATGTACAGTAGCCTTCAGTAATGTTAGAGTTCAAAGGTTTTTTTGTGCCTTTGTCCACCACAAATCCAGCACAATATGTAAATTTGTTTTTATGTTTATTGTTTTTTATTTTAATGGAGTTTTGTTTGGTTCTTTGGAGTCTTTTGGATTTGTTTTATTTTGGTTTGGGCTTTTTTTATAAGGTCATAGGTTTAATTTTTACTCAGGTAAAGGTCTGTAGGTTCTTAGGCATGGAAGAAAACCTTGGGAAGCCTATTAATTCATGGTGCAATTGAGAGTTACTTAATCTCTGTGGCCCTGAGCTTAATCTAAAGATACAGTAATGTGAAGGATGCATGTATAAATGAAACAGTAAACTTGGAAATAATCGTAGGCTCTTTTTACAAACAGAAGTAACTGATTATCTCTTTTATTTGTCCTGAAGGTAATTAACCTAAAAGGTCATTGCATTAAATTGTTTTTGTGGTGCTGATCAGAAGAATTCATATTGTAGGAGACTAGGTCCTAGAAATGGGAATGTGCCTCAGTCTGAATAATGTGAGAAATAAGAAACCTGAGGCCAGAGTCACTAGTGGGTTAGAGTGCATCCTCATAGTCTGCTGTTCTCCACCAGAACAAAGGAACAGGATGTAAATAGAGGGGCTGGTCTTAGGAGGACATGCAGAAGATGAAGGAGCACAGGGCAAGAAGGAACAGCTTTATTTACCCAGGAAGGTCCAGCTTGCCTCCATGCTTTTTTGAAATGATTCCTTAAAAATATCTTCCCTAGCCCCGGAACACCTGAAAGTTTGAAATATGTTGCCATAGTATGTAGCACTCTTTGCAATATGACCTACAGCCAGCTTTACCTCAGGGGCTTCCCAGGTGGCACTAGTGGTAAAGAACCTGCCTGCCCATGCCGGAGACATCAGAGGCAAGGGTTCAATCTGGGGTTGGGACGATCCCTTAGAGGAGTGCACAGTAACCCACTCCGGTACTTTTGCCTGACAAGCTACATTCCATATGGTTGCAAAGAGTCACACACAACTGTAGCGACTTAGCACAGCACAATTTTGCCTCAACCCCTTCTCCAGATGATTAAGTGGCTCTTCCCTCATGGTGAGACTCAAATGGGGGTGTGGTATTTGTCCACAGCACACCTGCCCTTTCTCCCACATTATCCTAATGGGAAACTGTTCAGTAGGGAAGTGGTTCTCAGTGTGAGACCCCCCAGGACAGGCAATATCAGCATCACCAAGGAATTTGCTAAAAATGTTAATTTGTATGTCCAAGTACCTTTTTTGGTACTTGTTGTCTTCAAGGGGCTATACAACTAGTCTTAGTTCTCCATGTAACATTTTTAAATACATTTCAAGACAAAAACTGAATTCTGATCTTTCATGTGTTCTAGTACTAATTGTAATTAGTTACTTTCAATTATTTGTTTAGTAGGTATGTATCTGTCAATCTGGAATGTAGGCTCCTGAGATTGAGACTATTAATTCTTCTGATCACAGTTAAATTCCCAACTCTCAGCATGAGACCTGGCACATAGTATATACTCAATATTTGTCAAAGAAAGGAAAAAATGCAACTCTTAAGCCTTATCCAAGTTCCACTGAAACCGACTCTAGGAGTAGGACCCAGCGTTCTGTCTTTACAAGTCATTTAGGTGATTGTTACCCTCCTAAGTTTGAGACCCACTTGAGTAGAATAAAAATAATGTGCCTTTTACCTTCAGGCCTGCTAACTGACATCACTTGAAAATTCTCCCTGCTTTTTGTATACCAACAACATTTATCTCAAGTGTAGAGGAGCCTTGCTCTGGGCTGTATTACAAGTGGGTGTGAAGGTATAAGGTATGCTTCATATAAGAAAGAACAATACCACTTAGAATGCCTGTACTTGATTGATGTGAAGGGTTTCTAGGGATGGATGTGTTTGAAGAAGGGTAAGCATTACCACCACCCACATTTCCACTCTGCACAATCACAGTTTGACATTAAAGCATTAAAGTCATATCAGACTAACATGTACATCCTGGTGCTCGGGCTGCTAAGCTCTGCTCTCCCTGTTTTAAAGGAGACCTTCTAAGAATCGTAAGTGCTTTTTTAAAAAATACAAGTCATAAATGCATTGGTAAAAAAGGAGGGAAAAGGTATATAAAGATAAAAATCACTTACAATTCCATCCTCCAGGGAGAGCTACTGTTATCTAGGTGTATAGACTTAGAGATTCTTCTGTGCTTTTGTAGATTTTTTTACTTGGGATCAAGTTGTACATACTGTTTTGTAACTTTTTTTTCACTTGACAGTGCCATGACTATCTTGCCATGTCAAAATATGTTTCTATATCTTTTTTAATGGCTGCATGGTATTTCATCTCTTGTGCCACATTTTATTAAACTACTGTTTTTAGGTTGTTTCCAATTTTTCAACTAATAAACTGCTTTAAAGGACATTGTGTTGTTAAATCTTTTAATATTTCCTTAAGGAGAATACTTGAAGGTGGAAATGCTATTATAGAGTATGCCAGTTTATAAAAGCTTTTGTCACTGCCACTTTGGCCCCTAGAAATCTGTATGCAGGTCAGGAAGCAACAGTTAGAACTGGACATGGAACAACAGACTGCTTCCAAATAGGAAAAGGGGTACGTCAAGGCTGTATATTGTCACCCTGCTTATTTAACTTATATGCAGAATCGTGAGAAACGCTGGACTGGAAGAAGCATGAGCTGGAATCAAGATTGCCAGGAGAAATATCAATAACCTCACATATGCAGATGTCACCACCCTTATGGCAGAAAGTGAAGAGGAACTAAAAAGCCTCTTGATGAAAGTGAAAGAGGAGAGTGAAAAAGTTGGCTTAAAGCTCAACATTCAGAAAATGAAGATCATGGTGTCTGGTCCCATCACTTCATGGGAAATAAATGGCAAAACAGTGGAAACAGTGTCAAACTTTATTTTTTTGGGCTCCAAAATCACTGCAGATGGTGACTGCAGCCATGAAATTAAAAGACACTTACTCCTTGGAAGGAAAGTTATGACCAACCTAGATAGCATATTCAAAAGCAGAGACATTACTTTGCCGACTAAGGTCCATCTAGTCAAGGCTATGGTTTTTCCAGTGGTCATGTATGGATGTAAGAGTTGGACTGTGAAGAAGGCTGAGCACCGAAGAATTGATGCTTTTGAACTGTGGTGTTGGAGAAGACTCTTGAGAGTCCCTTGGACTGCAAGGAGATCCAACCAGTCCATTCTGAAGGAGATGAGCCGTGGGATTTCTTTGGAAGGAATGATGCTAAAGCTGAAACTCCAGTACTTTGGCCACCTCATGTGAAGAGTTGACTAATTGGAAAAGACTTTGATGCTGGGAGGGATTGGGGGCAGGAGGAGAAGGGGACGACAGAGGATGAGATGGCTGGATGGCATCACTGACTCAATGGACGTGAGTCTGAGTTAATTCTGGGATGGACAGGGAGGCCTGGCATGCTGCAATTCATGGGGTCGCAAAGAGTTGGACATGACTGAGTGACTGAACTGAACTGAAGAGAACTTAAGAGGGGGTATAAGGGAGGAAGGCTCCATGGGAAGCTTCAGGTTCGTGAGAGAACAAATTAAGTGACTATGAGGTGAAAGAAGAAAGGCTACTACTATCAGCAAATTTTCTGAAAGCCTGATGCACTAGGATTCTCAGTACATGTTCCTGCCTAATTCCATGTCCTAGTGAAGTGGTATGAAACGCTGTAAGGTTGTCCCAACAACCATATGCTTTGATGCCTCTTTGCCTTTTGTATATAGCTTCCTCTATTCAGCTCTACCTGAAGACCTTCACATTAAGAGTAGTTTAAAGGCTCCCTCTGCTATGAAGATATGCTGGATTCCCTCAGGCAGAATTATTCACATATATGAATGTAACTCAACCATAACCTAGCTGTGCTCAAGGGCAGAGACTTTGTGTCCCCTAACTCAGCACACCTAAAGCTGACTTTCAGCAACCTGAAGGTAGCTGCTAACAGCATTCTAATTTCAACAAATGATCTGGTAATGACTCATACTTGGTGCTGTTACATGTTTTGCCCTAAGAAACATTGCCCTCTTTGGACAGCAGTATCATAGAAAATGCACATCTACTTTTCTCTGAAAGCAAATCGATCAATCATTATTCCCCATTGATTCAGTTTGGTTCCTTTTATACATTGCTCATCACTGCTGTATATTTAGCAAAACAACAGTTTATTAGCTTTATCTATGTTAGTTGCTCAGTCATGTCCAACTCTGCAATCCCATGGACTGTAGCCTGCCAGGCTCCTCTGTCCATGGAATTCTCCAGGAATCTTCCTGACCCAGGGATTGAACCCAGGTCTGCATTCTCTGGTGGCTCAGATGGTAAAGCTATATCATCTATATTTCATGTTAAATTGGGAGAAGTCACCTCACATTAGGACTGGATTATTTGTTAATACATCATTAAGCTTTTCTATGTAAACATCTACTGTAAAATAGGTTAATGTTCCTTTCTTTCTCCTCTCTACCTTTTTTCTACCCTCCCTTTTTTCCATTTCTGTATATGTTCCCTCTTCTTTCAAAATGGTTATATGGATAGGAAAATGTACACCAAATAACAGAAGAAAGATATATAAATATACAAAGGGAAAATGGTAACATGCTCAATAAAGTATAATAAAAAAATCTTGCTCAATTGCTATTCACGAGTGGCAAATCTGACTCAGACTCCAGCAACCAAAGAAGGATGAATCAAACTTCAAATTGTCCATTCACATATGTTGGGTTGGCCAAAAAATTCATTTTGGTTTTTCTGTAAGCTGTTACATAAAAACCTGAACAAAGTTTCTGGTCAGCGCTATGGAATCACGCTGGCCGCTCAGAGCATGCCATTCATAAATGGGGTACTGAAGACAACATTAAGCACCAAAGCAGAATTAACTTCAGAGGCCAGAACTCTTGCCTCGTTTCAGGGATTAAACATTACATGACTGCTGTATTGCAGTCTCCATCAATCTGAAAGTGAAATAATAAATGATTCACTTTACACCCTGAAATAGAGTGATTCTAAGATTTCACTTTTCAAATTATAGGAAAGTGGAGGGTTCCCCTTCTTACATATTTCTAGCAATCTCTGGGGATATTTATGTCCATAAATCAATCCTCTTCTATCTGCTGGTGGAGAGGGAACTCAGGGGCCACCTCCCAGCCTCATTCCAGGACAGTTTGACCCTCCACCCCATCTCATACTCCTATCCCAGTTGTCTTGAAAGTTTTCTGTGCCCACTGCAGCAAAGCTGAGTTTTAGTGGGATGATTGTAAGGTGGTAGAATTGGAAGATCACTAATGGCCTCTGAGGTAGCTTTTTACAGAAGTGGGTTTGGAATGCTGTTTTAGTTAATTCCGTTTCATAGTTAGCTGGGCTTACCCCGTAACTCAACTGGGAAAGAGACCCTGGTTTGGTTCCTGGGTCAGGAAGAGTTTCTGGAGAAGGGACAGGCTACCCACTCCAGTATTCTTGGGCTTACCTGGTGGCTCAGTTGGTAAAGAATCCACCTGCAATGCTGGAGACCTGGGCTTGATCCCGGGTTTGGGAAGATCCCTTGGAGAAAGGAACGGCTACCCACTCTAGTATTCTGGCCTGGAGAACCCATGAACGGTATTGTCCATGGGGTCATAAAGAGTCTGACATGACTAAGCGACTTTCACTTTCATGGTAGGCAGTAAAGTTGATCTTCATGACTCAAAGACTTCACCAGTTACACAATAGAGCTCTTTTCCTCGCCTGTACAATCACATGCTGACAAGAATCTTCCCCAGACACCTGTGCTTCTCACCAACCCCTAACCATCCCTTTCGTCAATACTGTCTACAGTCCCTAGTGCCTGATCACTGCTTCCTCAGATGGAAATGGAAGTCGGAGTACTATGACATAATGAGATGCCATTTCTCTATGTTCATTAGAGGGTATCTCAAAGCATAAGTCCCTAAGCACGAGATCACTCTCAAATTATACACAGAATCCAATTCTGTCAGAACAGCCCCAATAAGGAAGACTAATGAAGGCAAATTCCATGATTGGACACATTGTTCAGCTGGACCCAAGATTCCCCTTTGTCCCATAGCCTACGACATAAAGGATATGTTCACTAGTCTCGTTATTTCTGTCTTCCTGATAAATTTCCTCTAGGGGTCATGTGATTCTGCCCAACAGTCTGGTTCTAATGAGAACCATCTCACAGCTTCCACACTTTTTAATGTATTTGAACCTCAATATTGGGAGAAATCAAGTCCTATCCTACTATTCTGCCCAGAAAGAAAGTCTTACTGCAAAACTGCCTGGCACAGAAATTAAGATTACAGACTTTGAAATCAAAGAGGCAAGTTTTCAAATCCCATCTCTGCCAATTATTAGCTATGTGTTAATCAGATTACATAACCTCAATTCCTGTTTCTTCATCTATCAAATACAGATTGAAATCCCTACCTCCTATGTTTATGGCAAACAGTAGTTCTTGAACACCCAAACCAACAGAATCAGCATCACCTAGGAATTTATTAGAGATGTAAATTCCCAGATCCCTACCGAATTAGAAACAACTGGTATTTTAACAAGCCCTCAGGTGATGTGTTGCAAGCTGAACTTGGGGGACCACTGGTTGTGAGGATTAAATGAAACAGTGCATGACTTAAACTCAGTAAGTAGCACATGAAAGTGAAAGTCACTCAGTCGTGTCTGAGTCTGCGATCCCGTGGACTATTCAGTCCATGGAATTCTCCAGGTCAGAATACTGGAGTGGAGAGCCACTCCCTTCTCCAGGGATCTTCCTAACCCAGGAATCGAAACAGGGTCTCCTGCATTGCAGGCGGATTCTTTACCAGCTGAGCTACCAGGGAAGGTACACACAGTATATTAATAATTTCTATCATCATCATCATCACTATCAGTATTTCTAAAGTAATGAGTGTACATAACCTTCAGGCAAAACTCCATATATATTTCTCATTATCAAGCTTTTCATAAGACATTGGCAGCTAAAGGTTAGAAGTTCTCCTATGAGATTCAGAGTACAAATCCCTGTTTAGCCAATCACATAAAAAATGAGTTGAAATTGCTTTTACGAAAAATTAACCAACTGAAAATCTGTAGAGACTTATGGTCTTTGACTTATGGTGCAAAAAGGAGCCCTTGGAGAAAGGGTGAAGCTTTTCCTCAGAAAACAGTCCAGTGTATACTTACACCTGTAAAAAAAAGAGACACTGAAGCTCCATGATCATTTTGACCTGGAAGTCTTCAAAGCATGTGTACCAATTGCATGTTATGGTTATGAAACAGTTTCAATAATGCACTTATAAAATGGCTATTTTATTCCATGAAACTTTCTGAGGAGTGAAATTTGTTTCATAGTGTAACCCTGAGAAACTAAATGAATTTACCTTCTTGTAGGGTGTGTTCAGTTCAGTTCAGTCGCTCAGTCATGTCCGACTCTGCGACCCCATGAATCGCAGCATAGGGTGTGTTAGATATAAACAAATTGCCTGTTGCAGGAGACTAAAACAATTGCGGTTTTAGAATAGTTCATCATAAGCCATTCTTTCTGAGAGCATTTAGATAGCATCCAGTAGAAATTAAATTTGTGGTTATGTCCTCAGCCAAATTATCCACTTGACCTCAAAGGCTCACAATTTTCTCATCTGTCAACTGAAAGGATTAAACTGGATGATCCCTAAAGTTCTCAAGCTCTGCATCCATCCTAAAAAGCTCTAAACAAGGCAAAGCTGCTCATGGATTAATAGTAACTAATGATAAACCCCAAATTAGTCATTAAGTTATATGCATACACAGTCTATTAGCAAATAGCCAATGCGTTTATTGTTTTTTTATTATTATTATTATTTTTTGTAGAGAACAAAACTCTTCCATCTGACTTTTCTAGAAAAACATGGAATGATAACTTGCGAGAGACTCCTTTGGAAATCCCTCTCTAGCCAGACTCACAGACCTAACTGACCTAGACCCCAGAGAGAATGCATTCACTCATGTTCAGGCTCTCCAAAGGGTGCTATGAACAAACACGAACAGTGACACTCACAGTCTTAAGCAGTATTGAGTTTTTCATCCCTTTGAAAAAACTGCTGACATTTATTTAAGCAGTTTATGTACATTTCCTTCTTTAAACCTGGGAGGAACATAGGTATTTTATTTTTTAATTCTTATTTTTTAATTGGTAGAAAATTGCTTTACAATGTTGTATTGTTGTTTACCAAACAATACATATCAGTCAATCAATATTATATTATTATTATATATTATATCCCCTTCCTCTTAAGCCTCCCCCACTTTCCCATGCCACCCAGATAGCAAGTGGGAAGTTGCTGTATAACACAGGAAGCCCCGCCTGGCACTCTGTGATAAACATAGGTATTTTTCACCCCATTTCACAGATGAGAAAACAGTGTGGAGAGCCACTGAGCCAGAAAGGGGCAGATCTTGGTCTCATTCCTTGTCTTCTCAACCCCGAAGCCCAAGCTCTTAATCAGTGTGTAACACAGACATCAATTTTTTTATATGTGCCCCAAAATATGGTCAATGGTCCATTATTTCCTACACTCCTTCTGAGTAACTTTTCTTGAGGTAGAAAAAAAATGTTCCTAAGATAAAGTACCTATAAATTACTGCTTGAACAACTCAAGAAAAAAATCTACAAAGTTTATCATAAGCCAAGTAGGGATTTTTCAGCCCCACTACTATCACAGCTGTAAGTGCAGAGAAATCAGCCTTGGCTTAAACCAGATGTTCTCAAAGTGTGGTCGCCAGCATCTCTGGGAGTGGGACCCAGCCATCTTGAGCTTCAACAAACTCTCTAGGGGATTATGAGGCACCTGTTTCAATAAAGCAGAGAAATTAAAACTACTTTGTTGTCTTTCACTTTAAAGCTTACTTAACTGTAGAAACAATAAATGACGGTCCTCAAAATATTACTGCAAGCTACTAAATTAAGCTGAAATGCAATACCATTTTACTGACTCTTTCCAGTTAAATAGGCCATTACTAATGAGTAATCTGATGAGAAAGTGAAACTTTTTAGAGCACCATGTTGCCAGGAATAGGAGGAAAGAGCCTACAGATTGGAAGAGCCTGTTCCAAAATTCAGCCATAAGGGAATATGCTCTACAGATTTGTCTCTTATCAAGGTAACAAATCTATAAAATGCTTTTTGTTCTTTCTAGTCAGAGTCTTCGTTTCCTCCAAAAAGATTATACACCCTGTTTGGCAGGACAAGAGCACACCATTAAAAAAAAAAAAAAAAGAGTCATTCTTTGCTGTTTACAGTAAGCCAGTCACTGTATAGAGCATTTTATACACGTTCTCTAATTTCACTCTTGCAATAACACTATAAGGTGGAGCTGGTTGTCTTCACTCTGCAGATGAGAAAACCAAAGTTTAGGTAAAGATATTAAGTTGTGAATGTGCTATGCTCTTTCCAAGGTCTCCTAGTCACTGCTGCTGCTGCTGCTAAGTCGCTTCAGTCGCGTCCGACTCTGAGCAACCCCATAGACGGCAGCCCACCAGGCTCCCCCATCCCTGGGATTCTCTAGGCAAGAACACTGGAGTGGGTTGCCATTTCCTTCTCCAATGCATGAAAGTGAAGAGTCAAACTGAAGTCGCTCAGTCGTGTCCGACTCTTAGCAGCGACCCCATGGACTGCAGCCTACCAGGCTCCTCCGTCCATGGTATTTTCCAGGCAAGAGTACTGGAGTGGGGAGACAGTAAATTCCCTAAGCTGCATCTCCTTTTTCCTCTCCTTTCTCTAGCACTAATCCTTTCTTCAGGGTTAAATAAAGGAAAAATATTAGTACTAACTCGGAAACTTGGTCAACTCTTAGCAACCAGGTGTCTACCTTAGAAACCCACCTAGCGGGACTTCACTGTTGGGCCAACGATTAAGATGTCTCCTTCCAGAGGGTGTGAAGAGAAGAGAACCATCCTGCACTGTTGTTGGGAATATAAATTGGTACAACCACTGTGGAAAACAGTATGGTGGTTCCTTAAAAACCCCAAAATAGAGCTACCATATGACCGTGCAATTCTACTCCTGGGCATATACCCAGAGAAAAGCATGATCTGAAAGGATGTATGCACCCTGATATTCATTGCAGTGCCATTTACAATAGCCAAGATATATAAGCAACCTAAATGTCCATCGACAGAGGAATGGGTAAAGATATGGTACATGTAAATAATAGAATATTACTCAGCCATTAAAAGAATGAAATAATGCCATTTACAGCAACATGGATGGGCCTAGAGAGTATCACACTGAGTGAACTAAATCAGACAGAGAAGGAGAAATATCATGACATACCTTATACGTGGAATTGACTTCCCTTGTAGCTCAGTCAGTAAAGAATCTGCCTGCAGTGCAGGAGACCCGGGTTCAATCCCTGGGTCGGGAAGATCCCCTGGAGAAGGAAATGGCAACCCACTCCAGTATCCTTGCCTGGAAAATCTCATGGACGGTAGAGCCTGGGGGGCTGCAGTCATGGGGTCGCAAAGAGTCGGGCACGACTGGGCTGCTAACACGTACTTACTTATACTGGAATCTGAAAAGAAATGATGCAAATGAATTTACAAAACAGAAAGAGACTCACAGACTTAGAAAATGATCTTATGGTTTTTGGGGGAGAAGGAGTAGTTAGGGACTTTGGGAAGGTCACGTACACACTGCTGTATTTGAGATGGATAACAAAGATCTATGGTGTAGCACATGGAACTCTGCTCAATGTTATGTGCCAGCCTGGATGGGAGGAGTGGTTTGGTGGAGAACAGATACATGTATATGTATGACTGAGGCCCTTCACTGTTCACCTGAAACTACCAAAACCTTGTTAATTAGCCACACCCCATTACAAAATAAAAAGTTAAAAAAAAAAAAGATTTATCCTTCCAACACAGGGGTTGCAGAGGGTATGGGTTTGATTCCTGGTCAGAGAGCTAAGATCAGGCACGCCTCCAGGTCAAAAAACAATAAAACAGCAGCAATATTGTAGCAAACTCAATAAAGACTTTAAAAATGGTCCACGTCAAAAAAAAAAAATCTTAAAAAAATTTAAAGAAACCCACTTGGCTGCAGTGGAAAGACCCCTGTCCATCTGCAGTCACTTGCTTCATTGCAGTAGCTTCATGTCACTGATCACATGGACCATAGTCATGGGCAGGTGGCCAGCAGCAATATCTTTCTTGGCCTTCATCATCCTTTTCCCAGCTTCCCCTCTCCCAGAAGTCCTATCAGCAGAGACCTTGCAACTTCACCAAAAAAAATGATATAAGGAAGTTTGTAAATCTTCCTGCATGCTAGGCACTATGCTGAAAGCAACTTACACCTGTATCTCACTTGAACAACCTGTGAGATAGGTACCACTCTTATCTCCATTTTACAAAAGGGGAAATGCAGGCTTTTCCATCACTTGGCTGATAGAGTGGCAGAGTCTGGTCTTTCACCCAGGGCTCCCTAATTCCAAAAGTCTTACTCTTGACTTCCACTGAGTGTTCACTTCTCACTTCACACTGAGTGTTCGCCCAGTGAACGACACTGCTGCGTCTAACCAATATTTAAAATGGATAGGAATCAAGGTTTATCCTTTCTGTAACCCAGGCAGAATGCAGCTTTTCAAATGCAGCCAAACAAACTAATGAAGCACAGTTTTGTGGTTCCTACTCAGCAAATGCTTTCCCTTCCTTCCTGCTCCTTAACCTCTTGTGGTGCCACCGTTTTGACATCTCCAATGGGCTGAGAAGCCCCCACACTCAGGGTTTGTAGGAGCCTTGCTAGTCTCATTAGGTGGAAGAAATGAGTCCCTCTCTTATTCAGTCCCCAGACTACTCAGCTCACCTCAGCAACTGGGCTTTCCAAAAAGTCTCTGAAACTCAGAACACATTATATATTATAAACAGTGATGAGAGTCCCAAATTAGTGTACCCTTTAGCCTAAATATAATGTGCCTGAAATAGTATGAATGGTTAGAGCAGCCCAGAGAAACATAAGGTTGCTGGAGACCCCCAAATTATTTGATCCCAGAGTTTTTCAAGCCCCTTGAGTCCCAGGACAGTGGCAAGTACATAATAGGAAGTAATAATAGCTAGTACTTATTGAGCATTTCCCAAGTATCTGACGCTGCTCCAAGTGCATTATTTCATTTGACCTTCTCAGCACATTTAGACAGGAGGCTGGTTATTAACCTCAGGAAACTGAGGCACAGAGAACCCGAGTGACTTTCCAAGGCTACAGAGGACAGAAGCAGTAGGAGCAAGACTACAGTCCAGACATTCTGGATCCAAAACCAGTGTGACCTACCAGTGTGCCGTGCTACTGGGGAGAGGCTGAGCCAGGGCTCTGCTGTGGAGGCAGCTGCGGTGACGCACACGGGAAATCACACAAGCAAGCAGTGGGGGAGGGGCTGGCAGGGAGCGAGTCCCTCCACGGAGGTGGGAAAGGGTGATCGGAACAAGCACATGAGCTTCTGTGCTTCAGGGAAAGAAGGGGTTGGCAATGCAGCCCCAAGAGGGATGGAGAACAGGTGGCTCTTCTCTCTACAGTGTCTGCTGCTGCTCTGCGCCATCAGTTCAGTTCAGTCGCTCAGTCATGTCTGACTCTTTAAGACCCCATGAATCGCAGCATGCCAGGCCTTCCTGTCCATCACCAACTCCCGGAGTTCACCCAAACTCACGTCCATCCAGTCGGTGATGCCATTCAGCCATCTCATCCTCTGTCGTCCCCTTCTCCTCCTGCCCCCAATCCCTCCCAGCATCAGAGTCTTTTCCAATGAGTCAGCTCTTTGCCTGAGGTGGCCAGAGTACTGGAGTTTCAGCTTTACCATCATTCCTTCCAAAGAACACCCAGGGCTGATCTCCTTCAGAATGGACTGGTTGGATCTCCTTGCAGTGGGCAAATTCAACTGTTGTGGTTATTGTTTAGTTGCTCAGTTGTGTCTGACTCTTTCACGACCCCTTGGACTGTAGCCTACCAGGCTCCTCTGTCTATGGGATTTCTGAGCAAAAATACTGGAGTGGGTTGCCATCTCCTTCTCCAGGAAATCTTCCCAGCCCAGGGATCGAACTCGCATCTCCTGCATTGCTGGCAGATTCTTTACCCCTAAGCCACAGGGAAGCCCATGCAAGTTTGTTACTGATCTGTAAAATAAGCACAGTAACAGTTCCCACCTCTAGAGTCTTTGTGGAAATTAAATGAGAACATTCACCAAAGAACTCTGAACAGTGCCTAGCACCCACTCACTGAACGTGTCCTCTTCTAATTATGACCATTATCATTACAGCATAATATCATTCAACTCTGAAGAAAATCCCAAACACACTGGAAAGCCCTGCTCAGTAACATCGCAAAGGCAGGCTTGAGCGCAAAGAGGTTTTGCCCCTAAATGTGAGGTAGTGCTGACTGGCAGCTGCAGGCCTGGCCTCCCTCTCCCACCTCTGCTAAGAAGGTCAGAACTCCAGTCTCCTTTCCTGCAGATCTCTTACCAGCATCACCACTGAGAGGCACAGTGAATTGGCTTGAGTCTGTCCTCTTGTCTCTGCCCTTGTGCTCGCAGGGGTCAGGGCTAAGAAGCTGAGGGATGGAGCAATGCTGGGCGGTGGGAGGAAGATGGCAGCCCAGCCAAATAGGCTCGGGATAATCAGGCTGGAGAACAGGCCGTAATTTACCCTGAAATGGTCTCTAATGGTGATGGACTCGGGGGAGGGAGGAGAGCGGAAAAGAGAAGGGAAAACAGATGCCCCTTGAAGCGCTCCATCAAAAACCTAATGAACCATACTATATGAACGCAAAGGTGTTTTATGATATACCCTGGAATTCTTTAAAATGTCTCGGTCCAAAGTCAGCTCTCTCTGCTTCTTTCCATTGTCAGGAGGAGGGTTGTTATCTTTGCCACCACTGATGTTATTTTTCAATTGGCAAATATAAAATAAAACCAAGCTGGATGAATCTTAAACTCAAAATTTGGTTTTGCCTTTCCCTGTTATAGATTAGTTGAGGAGGCTTTTGGAAGACACAACAGAGACATTATATGTAAATCAATAACAATTTTTCTTTTGTATTCAGACCATGAATACCAAACTAGCTAATTTTCACGACATCTCTATAAGATAAGTGAGCTTTACTATACTGTTCCAACTCAGTTCTTCATCAGCATTTTAATCAGCCTGGGCAATTTTACTTTAATTTATCTCTTTGAAATGATTTTTGCCAGCACCCTACATTTTTATCAGATATCCTTGTCATAGGCGGATACAGCTGGCATGGGCAGTTAAGTGCTGCAGAATGGGGCAGACTGATGAGGATGGAGAATCAAACAAGGCATTGGCATGGGATGGTTGATGGATGTGGATATTTGGAAGGACCGGATGAGAGCCAATATCACAGCTGAGAGTGTCAGGAAGAACAGTCTAGTTGATGCCGGTACCATCTACAAAGGTGCTAGCACAGATAAAAGGAGGGAGCCCAGGCCACAGTCATAATATGAAATACAGGGCATTTGACAGACATTTAGGATTGTTTGCAAAACTGTGTGTACCCCTTCCTCTCAGTTCCATGGGAGGAGTGTATATCTCTATCCCAGTGTTTGGTCTTGGTCATTTGACCTGCTTTGTCCAATGGGATGCTAGCAGGTGCACGAGCAGAAGCTTGTAATATGTTTGCACAGTGGGGCTTCTGCCAGGCAGCAGGACGGCCTGCCATGGGCACTAGTTCAGACAGGTTGAGAGACTGGTGGAGCAGACTAGGACCACACCTATGACTGAGCAAGCTGAGGCAGGCAAACACACATGGTTGAGTATATTATTCATAGCCATTTCTTTGAGGCTTCTAGGCTTTCACAAGGGCCGTCTCCTGTGCCTGAATTGTTCTTACCCATGTTCTTCTGATGAAAGGCTAATGCCTTCTCACCCTTCCAGTCTCAGAGACCCCCACCCTGACTCTCCTCCCATCTGAATGGTGTCCCTCTTAATTCTCCCTAAATGTACCTGGTTATTTTCCCTCATCAAACGTACCACAATTTATCAGTTGAATGTTTGTCTCCTCTTACATTCCTTATGAGCAAAGAACATACTTTAGACATTTAGTTCTAGCACAGTCCCTGGCATAGAGTAGATACTTTGTGAATATCTGTAAGATGAAATATACCAAGCACAGTGCTGTGGGGTGATGCTATAACTGCTGCAGTGATGAATACAGGGCTTTCGCTCCCAGGGGCTTTGAATCTAGCCAGGCCATCAGCCATTGCACAGTGATGGGCTAGAGCTACTTAATCCCTTTCTGCCTGTGGTCAGATTGAGAGGTTGAGACAAGGAGTCTGCTTAGCCATTGCTGCATAACAAATTATACCAAAATCTAGTAACTTAAAGGAACAATTTTTTTTCAAGTTTCCTTTTTATTTGGAGAAAGCCTAGCTAGACAGATCTGATTCGGCCTCTCTCATGAGATTGTACTGAGATGCGTAGGTGGAGTAGCTGGGCTGGCCAGCTATCTTTGTTCATGTAGTATCAGGTTCGTTCATGTGGGACCTCTTTGTACACAAGTTTGGGCTTCCTCACAGAATGATAGCCTCAAGGTATTTGTACAACTTTCATGGTGGCTCACGGCTCTAGTGAAAATTTTCCAGCAAGCAAGGCAGAAGCTCTGTATCACCTTTTCTTTTTAATTATGGTAAAAAATATTTAAATTTTTCATCTTAACTATTTTTGAGAATACAGTTCTGTAGTGTTAAATATATTCACATTGTTGTACAAACCACCTCCAGAACATTTCCATCTTGCATAAGTGAAACTCCACACTCATTAAAGATTTCATGATTTTCTTCTCCCTGCAGCCCTTGACAACCGTCATCCTACTTTCTATTCTGTGAATTTGATTATTCTAGGTACTTCATGTAAGTCCTTCCTTTTTAAGGCTAAATAATATTCCATTGTCTAAAAGTACCACATTTTGTTTATCCATTCCTTAGTTGATGGACACTTGGGTTGTTCCCACTTCTTAGATATTGGGAAGAATGTTAGTGAGAACAGGGGTATGCAAATAGCTGTCAGGGTCCCAACTGGCTTCATCACCTTTTATGACTTAGCCACAGAAGTCAAATAACATCATTTTTTCCAGTGTCATAAGCCCACTCATTCAGAGGGAGAGAGCAGTCCCCAGCTCTTGATGAGAGAGTAAGAGTATTGACATCACATTATAAGGCGAGCATGTGGAGGGAGAAATATTTTATAACCATCTTCGGAGAATGCAACCTGCCTCACAAGACCCCAGTTGGAAATAGAAGAGTCAGAGGAGAGAGGATTGGGGAAAGGTCTTCTGTGGCGAGAGAAAGGTTGCAGAAGTTGACAAGGCAGATATCTACTGCACCAGTGAAGGTCATCAGGAAAGACCCCAGCGACAACTCGCCTTCATCCTGTACGTCCCTCTCTGCTAGAATGTCAACTCCAAAAGGACAGAGACTTTGTCATTTGTTTCCTTCTGTATACCAGAGTCTAACATGGTGCCTGACACATGGTGGGCATGCAGTACAATTTTATTAAATGAATGGTTTAAAGACAGAGGAAAATGTAACTTGAGGTCTGTGTTTTCAAGTGGAACGAGAATTGTCTGACCATGTAAAATTCTAGTCTTCCCCTTACCACCTGGGTGGCCTACTGTTTAAAAAGGGAAAGGAGTGGATTGCAAGGTGGTTGATGCTGAAACTCATAGTCCGTATGATCATGGTAAATAGAAAGGGGGGTTCAAGTCACAGAATCACTAGAGGGCTCCTCAAAACTTGTGTGGTCCAACTCCTTCATTTAACAGAGGAAGAAGCTGAGTTCCAGAAGTGTGCAGTGCCAACACTAAAAGTGTGAAGCTCAAGTCCCTCAGCTCATCCTAAACTATTAGAACTCAAGGTTGCAAGTGACAGAAATGTGTCTCCACAGCAGTACATCCTCTGTGCCACAGCTGCCCCTGTGATGGACAGTCTCACCTCACATGTACCCCTGCCTTTCTCTGTTTTTCTATCTCAAGACTTTCTCTAAAACCACAGGAGCCTACTCTGCCCACCTAGTTTCTCCTGGAAGAAGGAGTTTAGTTGAAGCCCCTAGAGACAACTCTCAACTAAAAGGGAATGGGAGCCATTGGACAGATGTCCCAACTTCCTATCTGGTAGACGGACAATTCTGGAAGCTGTTCTGTAGGCTTCAGTGGTCCCGGCAGAGTTGAGCCCCTATTGCCTAAAGCAGTAACTTCACAGTTCATTGCCTGTTCCCTTCTCCCAGGGCAATCTCTGTCCCCACAGGGAATTATTTAGAATCACTTCCCAAATAACTACACTCTCTACAGAAGTTCCTGGAAAAGGAAATAGCAACCCACTCCAGTACTCTCGCTGGGATAATCAACAGTAATGGACAGAGGACCTTGGCAGGCTATAGTCCATGGGGTTGCAGAATCAGACACAACTTGGCACACACGCTGTATATGTTTGACTTGGGCTGTGCTTTTGGAGAAATTTAAATTAGGAAACCAAGCTATAATTGATAATAGCCAAAAAATTGGATATGGCTTAGTTATATGATGATTGATCCTAAGTGACACTTGACTCCAGGACCATCTGCCCCCTTAAAGTTGTGGTCTGACCGTGGCCCTGAGGACAAGAAACCTTAAGAATTATGAGGTTTGGTGGTCAGAGTTGGGGCCGACCTGTCCTTTTAGCCCTTCCAGCTGGAGAGAGATCCCTGAATTCATTTCCAACGGCCTGTCTTCCCCTGGCCATGTAAAATGCCCTCTCCTTCCCTTCTACTATTCAGCTTCCATCTTTTCTTCATGTATATAGCATACACATTATATATCTAGACCTACATCTCCATCCATCCTGAACCTGAGTCCTCCACTAGAGTGGAAGCGCCATGTGGTCAGGGACTTTGTTTTGTCTACTACTGTATAACCAACACCTGTAAGAGTGGTACCTTGCATACAGTAGGCACACAATAAATATAAATGAACTGCATACAATTCCATGAGAGGATTAAGTCCTAATGTCCCACCATCCACTCTTTGAATTAACTTCTTTCCCATGCATCAGGAATGGCACTGACTATATATCATCCTTGGAATGAGAAAATATTTGAGAAAACAGTCATTCAAATCACTTGTGTGTTGTGGTTCAAATGAGGAAAACTGGTTGAGAAAATTTAGTTCATGACTGAATGTAAGGATGAAAAGTCTCACTTCCTCGAAGTTGCCTCCTCTGACCATCCCATTTCAGAGTTAATAGTTAATGATATGTTAGCAAAATTAACAGATCGTTGAATTTCCACACAGTTTTGGTAATTCTGCTCACATCTATTAAGTATGTCATGGGGTAGAAACGGTTAAGATTGAAAGACCCCTGCTTAATGACTGGTGTGCACTTAGGAGACAGACACCCAGCCATCCCAGTAAGGCGACGTTGGGGACCCTGTAGTTAATGGCTCTGTAAGCAGATCCAGCCTTTTAAAGGTTTCACAAAAGCCACATACACAATTGAGGCTGCAGTTTTGAGTACTGTCTGGTCCTGATAAGCTGGCTGGGAACACCCTGTTCTATCCTTTCCCCAAATCAAATGCTCTTTGAGAGCCGGCCAAGCATTTGAGACCAACCAAGCAGTACTAAGTGCATTATCTTGTCTAAGCAAAGCATGAGAAATAAATTAAGATCCATGCTGACCTCACCAGCTTGAAAAAAATCTCTGCTTTTACCTAATGTCTGGTCAGTGCCCTAAAGAGGATCTTCTTCCTTCCTTTAAAATTGCATTTAGGTTCAGTGCTTTTGCAATAAGTCCCATTTTACAAGGACACTTGTTTCAACTTTCTTCAGTCATTTATAAACCAAGCACCAGAAAGTGCAATGGGATTATCATAATTAACTTAGGATCCAATAGGATATTTCTGGAGAAGGCAATGGCACCCTACTCCAGTACTCTTGCCTGGAAAATCCCATGGATGGAGGAGCTTGGTGGGCTGTAGTCCATGGGGTCGCTAAGTCAGGCACTACTGAACAACCTCACTTTCACTTTTCACTTTCATGCATTGGAGAAGGAAATGGCAACCCACTCCAGTGTTCTTGCCTGGAGAATCCCAGGGACAGAGGAGCCTGGTGGGCTGCCGTCTATGGGGTCGCACAGAGTTGGACATGACTGAAGTGACTTAGCAGCAGGATATTTCTAGGAGATGAGGATGTACTCTGCTAAGCAATACAGGGGAAGAGTAGATATCTGAAAAGAAAGCAGGGTTCTCATAACAAGCAAGCAAGGAGAGGGTACTGGGTCTGCAACCAGTAGTGTCCATCATGAGGACTTCATATGGACTTTTAGCGTGGAAATGATTTACGTACTAAATAAAAGAAACATTATTATTTCTAGGACTGAGATTTCAGATGTTCTCTGTTGGCTGCAGTGACCCCATGGTTTAAGGAAAAATATTTTTTAACTTAGTTGTTTACTTAAAGTGTTGCTTTTTATGTCATGTCATCTTTGTATGAATTACGTATACTAGACTTTATATTTGTAAAACACAAAGTGGAAATCGGGGACAGGTAAGTGATTGTGCACAGATCAAAAGTGTAAA
The DNA here is from genome assembly GCF_042477335.2 of Ovis canadensis. Classification (NCBI taxonomy): domain Eukaryota; kingdom Metazoa; phylum Chordata; class Mammalia; order Artiodactyla; family Bovidae; genus Ovis; species Ovis canadensis. Next base: position 64,769,851 of record NC_091245.1, read on the forward strand.
AAGTGCTCTATTATACATGATGAGTGAAAGTGAAAGCCTCTCAGCTGTGTCAGACTCTTTGCAACCCCATGGACTGTAGCCTGCCAAGCTCCTCTGTTGGAATTCTCCAGGCAAGAAAACTAGATTGGGTAGCCGTTCCCTTCTCTGTTAGCCTTTGCCCTGCTTCATTGTGTACTCCAAGGCCAAACTTGCCTGTTAGGGGATCTTTCTGACCCAGGAATTACAGATGGACTCTACCATCTGAGCCACCAGGGCAGCCACGTACATGATGAGTAAAGCATCCGAGGTGACTTCCAAAGCATTTCTCTTTGCTGACGACTTGAGAGAGGCAGATTTGGGATAGGGTTCTGGAACTTCTGGGACAGGGAAGTGATCTGGACTTGGGCTTTGATATGGTGATAGCTGCTTCAGTTTTCACTTGTGGTCCTGTAGGCCGGCTGACAGGGAGGCTGCTATCCTTCCAACCATGGGCGTTCAGTTATCCTGTGATGGGAAGGAAGGCTAGAGAAAGTAATTTTAGTTTACTAACCTCATCAGAGAAACTAGTCTTATTTTAATAACCTAATCAGAAACGGAATCAAAACGCCCTTGGTAATAATTTTGTATATGATTCTCAAAGGCTAACAAGAAAATTTTGAAGAAACAAATTAATAGTTTGTATTTTTTAATCTACACAAATTATTTTTTAAAAAATACAAGTCATGGTATGAAGAGTGACAAGACTTGCAGGACACTTGGTCTTGTCCGAATGTCTATAAGACATTTGATCCATAATACATACGCTCCTTGCCAAAGGTCCTTGAAATTTGGTCCTGTCCAAAATGTCCATGACTGTATTTGGTTCATGCCAGATGGTATTGGAGAGGACCAATATCAAAAACATTTTGGCATAGACCAAATGCCTCCCCATGGACATTTTCAACAGGACCAAATGTCTGCTGATTGAATACCAGTACTAATGACCCTGGATATCATTATTAACACAAGAATTAGCAATGAGGGCAAGAGTGGACATTTGTACCTGGACAGTCTGATGCATCAGATGAATAAATCAGGACTTGGGGCTTCATTCTGGCTGTCTTTTCTTTTTTAATGTAACAGATATCTCAGGCGAGATTTTATCTGATTCAAGCAAACTAGAAAAAGTCAGGGGTGAAAGTTGTGGGAGCTGGGGAGAGGGATCTCCTAGCAATGTTCCCAGCTTTCTGCCAGACTAATGGTCTAGAAGCAAAAATTGGACTCCCCCCCCCCCTCTTTTTTGAGTATAAGCATGAATGTGAGGAGAAACAATAAGGAAAGCAGTCTCTTAATCAGCACAGCAGCTGAGAACCTCACGTGCAAACTGCTCTTTCCTTCTCTACCGTCATTTCTTTCCCAGCACCTGCTCCCCACCCTCCACCCCTACACTTTCCCCCTCTAACCCCATGAAAAATCAGCAAAAAAATTTGCTATGGTTAGAGGCCAAAGGAGAACAGATGTACTCTCTTCATATACTTTGGGTTAGGATCAAATAGACTCTCAAGTCCTCCCTGCTAGAGCCCCAGCCACAATCCTTGGCCATCTGGCCCCACCTCCTCCTTCTCTTCTCTCAGGCATGCTAATTAAAGCTCCACAGCCAGCACGAAGAGGGACTTGAACTGACTCTCTCAATTAGATCCCTAACTGTCTCAAGCCCCTGCTTCCTAACTGGCCACACCGGCAGAAACCAAAGCAAAGCAACTTCTGTAGCAGCAGCTGCCTAGGCCGTTCCCCTCCTTCCAAAGCCCATCATCCTTCCTCAAAAGGTCTTTTTCTGCTGTCAGGTTCCTGGGCAATATTTCAGAAGCTCACTTATCCTGCCACTCCCTCACGCCCCACCCCCACCACCTCATATCTCTGTCCCCAAACAAGACCTCTGGAAGGAAACATGAGAGATTTTATTTTAACCTAATTGAACAACAGCCCTTATTTCACACTGAGTAAGATAAATGGGCTGTCCAACTTTACTTCTCACTTTATCTGTAATGAGGTTCTTCTCTCAACTGTTTACTAAGGTATTAAAAAGCACTTTGCAGCACCTACTGGTATATTTCATCGATGAGAGTCGATGGAACAGATGAACACATATGAGAAAGTCAGGGAGATAAGGTGCCTTTTATGAAAGTTCAGATTCCAGGCCTATTAGAAAGAATTGCTTCCCCTCTATAAATTTAGTGGCAAGAAATGGCCTTTTCTGTTTGTTAGCAAAGTGGTTTCTGTAGGGGAGGAGAGCACCTAGCAGATTTTTCCCAGGGTCAGGCCAAGGTGGATAACTAATTGCAGCCATTAACATCCAGGTGGTAAGAAATTGGCTGAATTGCGAGAGCCTATGAGTGAATTCCGGGAGTTGGTGATGGACAGGGAGACCTGGCGTGCTGCAATTCATGGGGTCGGAAAGAGTCAGACATGACTAAGCGACTGAACTGAACTGAACTGAATAATTGCGAGCTCTTGCCTGGAAAATCCCATGGACAGAGGAGCTTGGTGGGCTGCAGTCCACGGGGTAGCCAAGAGTCGGACACGACTGCGCGACTTCACTTTGACTTTTCACTTTCATGCACTGGAGAAGGAAATGGCAACCCACTCCAGTGTTCTTGCCTGGAGAATCCCAGGGACGGGGGAGGCTGGTGGGCTGCCGTCTATGGGGTCACACAGAGTAGGACACGACTGAAGCGACTTAGCAGCAGCAGCAGCAGCAATAATCGCGAGATCTCAATGCTGGATGCACTTTTGTGGACCCTTCTATCACCAGCAGTGATGAAACACATCTGTTCTTGCTCAGGCTTTATCTTCCACTGTTCCTTGAAGAGACACGCGCATTCCAATGTTGGCTGTTACAAAGGTGAATCCCCAGGGGTTGGGAGCCTGCCGAGCATACCCCGCTTGGAGTTTTGACACTGAATGCTGCGTGACCTTACATGAGTCACTAAACTTCCCTACTACATAATTTCTTCCCAAAGAAAGGAAACATGTTACACTGATAAGGAGTCCGGTATGGGTAATGAACAACTGAGTGTTTGATGTGTTGAGATTTTATGTAAGAATCAAGTGTGGCTACTTCATTGCCTTCCAGCCATAGTCCTGTTCAAAGCTTTCCTGCATCAATAATTTGAGGGCCTACAATGCCACCTGGGCTTTTCTAGTGGCTCAAATGGTAAAGAATCTGCCTGCAATGCAGGAGACACAGGTTTGATCCCTGGGTTGGGAAGATCCCTTGGAGAAGGGAATGGCTACCCATTCCAGTATTCTTTTCCAGTATTCTTGCCTGGACAATTGACAGAGGATCCTGGCAGGCTATAGTCCAGGGGGTCACAAAGAATTAGACACAACTGAGTGACTAAAATTTTCATGCCAGTACATGTAATGGAGAGGAAAATGACATATAAACATGAAAAGCAAAACAAATTCACGACTGTATTTTAGTATATGTGCTGCCGAAGCGAGCACTCACGACTGTATTAAAATGGGAGTTCAAATTTCTATTCCTTATCCAAGACCCCAACAACATCCTTCCTAATTACCTCCTTAGGTATCTAAGGTAAACTGTTCATTACGCAGCATGGCACCTTGTACTATCATCTGCCTTTTCAGTCCCCTCTAACTAGACTGTCCCCTTCAAAAAGAAAGGGCTATGCCCCATTCATTTCTTTATCCTCACTCCCTAGAGTAGCTCCTATAGGTATGCAATGTTAGTGCCTAAGTAAATGAATAGCATGAATGAATCAATGCCCAATACAGACCATACATTCTAAGAGAGATGTGTTAGCACTGTGGTGGGAGAAGTCCAGGAAGAGGATCCAAAAGCCCTAGGTGCAAATCATCAAGCTGTCTTTCTATGAATGTCTGTCTCTGGGCTCTCTGAGCCTCCATGTCCACATCTGAAAAATGAGTATGCTAATACCCAAACAAAACAGGGTTCTTTTGGTAATTAGACGGGATAACATAGGTAAAGCCCTGATCAACAAATTTTAGGTCTCTTATCCTGTGTCCCTTTTTTCTAAGTTCAAGGGAGAGAGCCAAGATCCAACTAAGATGTCAAGATTAAAAGAAGTAAGAGATTTTAAACAACAGGAGTAGATGAATTCTCAAGGAGGAAGAGGGACAAAGAGGCTGATGGCAACACTCAAAAAAATACCCACAATTATGGGGCATGGTGTTAAAGAAAAAATTATTCTGACACTTGTTAAAATGATAAGGAAGCTCAAAAAAAAATAGAAAATAGATCTGTCAAAACTTTTTAAAGGTATTGATTCAGATTTCCAGCCTACGAGTTACCACTCCCAAGTTTTTGTCACCTAAAAATTGTCATGACTTCTGTGTCTGCATACCTTTGATATTTAAAGGGATAGCACTACACTAGAAATAGGAACCCAGTTAACTCTTCATTAATACTCCCACCTTGGGACATTTTTAAATGCTCAGAATTAATCTAAATACAAATCCACTCAACTGAGCTTCTTGAGGGCAAGAACTGTGCCTATATGTCTATATAATCCTATCATCTAGCCCAGGGGTGGGCAGACAGCTGTATCCAATCCACATGTCTCTCCCAAAATCCTTCAGGAAGTCTTGCTGCTGCTAAGTCACTTCAGCTGTGTCCGACTCTGTGCAACCCCATAGACGGCAGCCCACCAGGCTCCCCCGTCCCTGGGATTCTCCAGGCAAGAACACTGGAGTGGGTTGCTATTTCCTTCTCCAATGCATGAAAGTGAAAAGTGAAAGTGAAGTCGCTCAGTCATGTCTGACCCTCAGCAACCCCATGGACTGCAGCCTTCCAGGCTCCTCCGTCCATGGGATTTTCCAGGCAAGAGTACTGGAGTGGGGTGCCATTGCCTTCTCCATCAGGAATTCTTACCCAACTCCAAAATCTCCATCTACTTGGAAGTCTGCACCTTCCCATGGTCTGTAGCCAACCTCTTTAACAAAGGCATCATTTGTTCCTGCCATGTTCATCCTGGCTCAGAATGGTGCCACTTTCTTCTCTTAGGCTTCACAAAACTTCTGTTTAATCGTCATTCTAGGATCCTGTGAAACTTACAAGGAATCTAAGACTCATAGACATAGACACCTAAGAAATATGTTTTAAGAACTAGCTTTACTTCTAGGCATTATATAACCCAGGCTTTTCTGGGATTTCTTTGCTTTCCTTATTTCCCCAACAGCACTCAGGATGGGCCTATTCCCGTCATTCCTCGCAGCTGCCTGCTGATCCTGAGCTTCCCCCCGTGTCTGAAGGCAAGGCAGTGGCCCGTGGGCAGCTAGAACAGGGCATGTGTAGGGAACAGAGTCCACAGTGCACATAGCATCCTTGTTAGTGGAGTCCTCAATCTGCCAAGTCCTTCCTTGGGGTTGGGTGATGTGTGCATGAGCGGGAACAGTGGTTTCACAGCCCCTCCATCCCTACTTCAGGGCTCTGCCCAGCACTATCCCCATGCACTGCATAGTGACCAGGAACAGCCCTGGGTTTCACATGGACCCTCTGAATCTCACACCCTAAACAGAGCTCACAAAGCAAGGAGATGAGGCGGGCACTTTGGCCAGTGCTCCATCAGGCCTCTTTGGGCAGGTTCTTGGGGCCTGACTTAGAATTTCAGGCTCATTCTGGAGGCCTGCTTGGTGTAGGCAGGGAGTGACTTTTTTCAGGACAGAGGCTCCCCCTGGTTTCTCTTTAGGAAGTATAAACAACCAAACTCCTGTTACTCATCAGGTATATAAGCCATCAGAACTGACATGTATGCAGGGCTTCAGTTCATCACACTTTTTCCACACAGATGCAAAAATTTGCACAATAATTTTCATTTCAGATGCAAAAACTACTGCACTGCAAAGTCAACTGACCTCTCCACAACCACCTCATAGGTAAGGGGCCAAGGGATAAACTCTGGTCTACTTGGCTCCTTATGCCTTGCTCTCCCCATCATCCTACCTGAATTACTGTTCATTCCTGAAATACTTCGGAGAAGGCAATGGCAACCCACTCCAGTACTCTGGCCTGGAAAATCCCATGGACGGAGGAAACTGGTAGGCTGCAGTCCATGGGGTGGCTGCTAAGAGTTGGACACTACTGAGCAACTTCACTTTGACTTTTCACTTTCATGCACTGGAGAAGGAAATAGCAACCCACTCCAGTGTTCCTGCCTGGAGAATCCCAGGGACGGGGGAGCCTGGTGGGCTGCCATCTATGCGGTCGCACAGAGTCAGACACGACTGAAGTGACTTAGCAGCAGCAGCAACAAATACTTATTGGGCCCTATGGATACCAGGATCCAGGCTTAGTGCCAGGAAATACTAGTGAGCAACCTGTAGACATTTCAGTTACACAGGGAAGACGGGGAAGTAGGAAGTAAACAAATACTTTCTACTGTTACATGTATTAAGAACAATTACCACATAGTGGTCAAAAGTTTAAGCTCTGAACCAGATACCTGGGTTTGAATTTATAGCTGTGTGATCTTAGGGAAGTTAATTAACCTTTCTACATTTCGATTCTTTGCCATAAATTAGGGATGATATAGGCTTCCCTTGTGGCTCAGCTGGGAAAGAATCCGCCTGCAATGCGGGAGACCTGGGTTCGATCCCTGGGTTGAGAAGATCCCCTGGAGAAGGGAAAGGCTACCCACTCCAGTATTCTGGCCTGGAGAGTTCCATGGACTGTATAGTTAATGGGGTCGCAAAGAGTCGGACACGACTGAGCAACTTTCACTTTCACCTCAGGGATGATATAGATGGTATAGATCTTACAAATTTGGAGGACTAAATGAGTTTATGCATGTTAAGTGCTCATTATTTGTGCCCAATAAATATTGACCGTGATAACAGGGAACTCTGAAAAATGGGATCTTAACCTATAGGGATGGGTATGGGGCAAGAGCCCTTGAGGGTTAATAAAAGTTTCCTGAAATAAATGGCCTTTAAAATAAAGCCTTAATGATGAGCCCGGTAGGCTATAGTCCACAGGATTCCAGACAGGCACGGCTGAAGTGACTTAGCACGTATACACGCACACACACACAAGGCTTGCAGGGCTGAGGACTTGAGAAAGAGACAGACAGACAGACAGACAGACAGAATGTTAGGAGACTGGGGGCAGGGAAAGGGAGGAGAAGGGGCAGGCGAAGAGAACAGCACACGGGTAGGAGTCATCGGACTGCAAAGTGAGCCAAGAGCTGACTTACCTCGTGACTGGCCCCAGGCCAGACATACTAAAATATTTGTCAGAGGAAAGGATGGGGAGTTATCAGGGAGAAAAATTCTAAGGCTTTTAGCCCTGTCCAATCAATCATTCAATCAATTCCTCTCTCACTCTCATTCTCTCAGCAACACGTAATGGAATGAGTACCAAACCCCAAGGAAAACCCTTGGCTGATGCTCTGGTTCAGCCTCCTGTACTGATCCTGGTGGTTCCACCTCACTTCCGGGCCTCAGATTCCTTCTCTATGAAAAACAGCAGCAATTTCAACCTTCAGTGCTATGGATTCACTTTAATAAAATATAAACATTGCTACTCAAGTTGAATTCCCAGCTTTACTACTGTGTGACCTAGAGTAAGCTCCTTAATCACTGTGAACCTCAGTTTTCTTACCTGTAAAGTGGGGATGATAAGAATAATGTCTCATAGGGTTCTCCCCGAACTTTTGATTTTGAAAATTAAACCTATGAAAAGTTTAAAGAGCATTTTTATAACCTTCGTATAGGTTCACCAAGAGTTAACGTTTTGTCATAAATTTGCTCATTCGTGTATGTGTGCTGCAGACATCATAACACTTTCCTCTTAAATATTTCAACACACAACTTGTAGGAGCAAGGACATTATTCTATATACTCACCATACAATTATCACACCTAAGACATTTATCATTGATTTTATGTAAGTAGTACATAATCCAGATTTCCTCATTACACACAAAATGATTTTTATGGTTTTAAAAAAATTCAAAATCGATCAAGCTTTATGCATTTCATTGACTACCATACCTCTTTTCTTCAAGCACTCTCTCTGCTTTTTTCTTGCAGGGGCATGGGGAGGGACTTTTATGACATTACTATTTTTCAAATATTCATACTATGTGTTTTCAGATTGTCCCTGGATTTGTTTCTTTCCTTATGTTTAGATTCAGGTTAAACATTTTTTAAAATATTGCATAGGTTATGAAGTGACTTAAGCAAAATGGCAGAACAGGAAGCCCCAGACTTTGTCCCTCAATAGAGATTCTGACTAAACAACAATATATAGTCAAAAAAGCCTGTATGAAAACTCTGGAAACCAGTTTGGAAGTTGTGGTACCTGAGGTAAGTTCTAAACCAAGAAGAGCAACATCAAAATGACTAAGAAAAGCTAATTTAAACTGCATCAATTGGTCTAGTGATGCTAAACCCCCTCAGCTTTCATTTATCTGGGAAGCTCCCTTGTAGGTGATAAGTTGCTTCTTGAGAAAGTGACTTGTCACATAAGGGAGCTCCCTTACGATTATGAACAGATTTCTCAGCAGAAATATTTCAGGCCAGAAGGGAGTGAAATGACATATTCAAAGGGCTGAAATTAAAAACAACTGCCAACAAACAAGGAGAAGGCAATGGCAACCCACTCCAATACTCTTGCCTGGAAAATCCCATGGGTGGAGGAGCCCGGTAGGCTGCAGTCCATGGGGTTGCTAGGAGTCGGAAATGACGGGAACAACTTCACTTTCACTTTTCACTGTCATGCATTGGAGAAGGAAATGGCAACCCACTCCAGTGTTCCTGCCTGGAGAATCCCAGGGACGGGGGAGCCTGGTGGGCTTCCGTCTATGAGGTCGCACAGAGTCGGACACGACTGAAGCGACTTAGCAGCAGCAGCTGATAAAGAATACTGTATCTGGTAAAACTATCCTTTAAAATTACAGGAGAAATATTTTCCTAGATAAACAAAAGCTAAGGTATTCACCATCACAAGATCTGCCTTTACATGAATTGCTAAAGGGAGTCATTCAAGTTGAAATAAAAGGATGCTAGATGGTAGCATGAAAGTGTAGGGAAATAGAAAGCTCTCTGGTAAAGATAAATATACAGACAAATATAGAATATTAGAGTACTATCAGGGTGGGCCATAAATCACTTTTAATCCACATCTAGAATTTAAAAGATAAATGCACACCTACTTTAGTCCATCCAAAAATTTAAAAACTGACCATACCAATTATTGATGAGGATATAGAAGAACTGGGACCTCATACACTCCTGGGGTGAGAGAGGGATGTAAATAGTACAACCCCTTTGGCAATATATTTTAAAGTTAAATATAAGCCATGTAACTCAACCATTTCACTCCTAGATATTTACTTGAGATAAAGTGTATGTCTACACTAAGACTGATACATAGATGTCCATAATAGATTTAGTATAATAACCCCAAACTGGAAACAACCCAAATGTCTATCAATAGATGAATAGGCAAATTGTGATCTAGCCCTGAATGGAATACAACTCAGCAATAAAAAGAATGAACACCATACCACAGCATGGATAGCATGCTCAGTGCAAGAAGCTGGGTTAAAAAGAGCACTTGAGTTCACTTACATAAAACTCTAGGGAATCCAAAACAACCTTTAGTGACAGAAAGCAGCTATGGTTACAAGGGGATGGGGAAAATGGAGTGGGGAAGGGCTGGCCATAGAAAGGAAGGCTGATAAAGAGATTAGGAAGAAACTTTTGGAGCTGACAATCCTGACGGTGGTGATGGATTTTCACAAACATATACATATGTCAAAATTTATCAAACTGTACAGTTTAACCATGCTCAGTTTTTTTTGTATGTCAATTCGATAATGCTGTTCTTTTTTCAAAATGAAAAATTTTCAGAGGGCTTTCACTATTTCTGTTGGGCTTCACTGTGCTTTCCTTTTTGCCTGATATATGATTTATTAGGCATCGCAGCAGGAATCAGCCCGCAGCTCCTTTTCTCTGCTTGTATTGCTGGTATTGCCCTCGGTAGTTAGTAACCAGAGTTCGAGAGATCTGCTTCCACCAGCAGAGTGCATTTCAGCAGCTGCCGGTGGGTGGAGACTGTCCAAGCCCTTTGCAACTGCTCAAACAGCTGAGGGAATCTGGGGGAGGGGGAGGAAGGGAACGGAAGGGACAGGGCAGGAGCTGGTGAGGGCGATGGGGTGACTAGTGCACACCTGCCACAGGTTGCTGGCCTGAAACCCCACCCCTACTCAGGGTCAGATAGGGATGACTTATGCACCATAATGAGACAGAAAACCTGTCTTTGATGGCATTCCGGCTCCTTCTGTCTCCTGTCCTATCGGCCTCTTAGACTGTATAACCTTTTGGGAAGCCCTCTGTATTTCTCTGTCTGCCATTGTCTGAAACTTACTTGCTGATAGGGGCCAGTTAGCAAGCCTGTCTCTTTGTTTCTTAAAGCTGAAGAAACAGGATCTTTGACCTCTGCTTGGAAGCACTATAAACAAAGGCCTTCTTGACTGCCAGTAAGTTCAAAATGCTCATTAAGCAAGAAGTTTGTTGGCCAGTGGTTGAAATGACATCATGCTTCCTCCTGGAATTCAACTAGAGATAAAAATCAGGTCATTCCATTTACAAAGAGAGAATGCGCCCGTCTCCTGCCAGCATTCAGAGACACTGGCTTTCAAAGAGAACTCTGAAGAGAGGAGCCCATTTGAACTCAGGCTTTGAGAATGTCTCTTACACTACCTCCTCTTAATACCTGAAACTATGCAAAGGTTTTCCACTCCAAATCCCCTGGTGTGGAAGAGCAGAGGGTGCTCCTTGTTCATTTTTTCCAAGTTTGCAAATGGAGTGTTTCAGGTGGATCTTGTTAGCTGATAATGGGACCACCCTTCAAGGCTCTCTAACAGCAGAGTAGAAAGAAGAACATCTTTGTCTTTTTTACATCATTAATCACAATTTGATATGGGAAGGAAAAAAAAGTATCATGACCTTAAAGAAGTCCATTCAGATTCTTTTAAGACAAAACCAAAAGAAGTGCAGTTTTCAGAGGCTGGTGATATACACCCTGTGTTATTTATTTACTTTTAGGCCTCTATAGAGATTTTACTGGCTTTATTCAGTGATTCATGAATGGAGTAGCCTGCAATGTAGCACGTAGAAAGGAGCTTCAAGGAGCTGTAGAAGCTGAAACACTTTTATAGACAGAAAGGAGTAGCAAGAAGGAAGTTTTACTAGCCCCCATCCCGCCCCCCCCCCCAAAAAAAAGTAGTGGATTGATTATTACCAGGTCACTTTCCTTTAGGGGATGACAGGAGTCTTTCAAGCAAATTATCTAGTGTACTGATTTGGTGGTTCCTGATTGATTGGTTTAAGATTCCATTTCTGGGAGATGCTGAAACTAAGTTTCGGTTTGGTGTCATAAGGTTTAGCATAACTGACTCCGTTTGGGTCTATTGTCTTGTTTTTAAAACCAGTATAATTGATGTTTTCACAGAGATCCTTTGCCTGTAAGGGAAATCTGGGGACAGTATATCTGTAACCAATGTCCAGATCTAGAATTTACAGATAATTTCACCAAATATGGACTTCCCTGTAGCTCAGACAGTAAAGAATCCGCCTGCAATGCAGGTGACCCGAGTTCGATCCCTGGATCTGGAAGATCCTCTGGAGAAGGGAATGTCAATCCACTCTTGGTGGAGAATCCCATGGAGGACTACAGTACATGGGGTCCCAAAGAGTAGGACATGACTGAGCGACTAACACTTCTCACCAAAATATTAGATACACTTAATACAAACTAAAACAGAAAAGACCAATACCTAGAATAGGGGAAGTTTGTTTTTGATAGCCTATGTTCCATTTTTTAAAATCTATATTGAAATGTGCATTATCTCTTATTTTTAAAATGTCTTAATAACATATTTTGGTCCCAAACAAGTAAACTTAAAATTTTAAAATACATTAAAACACATATATTTTACAACTTACTGATCTAATAAGAATACTGCATTCATTAATCCATAGATCACTTATGAAAAACCTTAAAATTCTCCTGTTGTTCAGAAAAATGATTCTAAACTTGGAATTAAGTAAAAAAAAATTATTGAGTGACATTTTGATCATGCTCAGGCATTTTCTAATAAGTCCATCTGATGTGTAACATTATTTGACTTACTATTACTGCTGGGAAGGAAGACATTTTCCTCTACCCTCCTAGGTTCTTCTGGCTGGTCTGAGAATTAAATTGACATGAGACAGATAAACAGGGGAAAATCAAGCAAAAGTTTAATAACATGGATACATGAGAGAGACCCAGGAGAAGCTAGTAACTTGCCCAAATGGCCAAAGCCCTCACCTTAAATACCTTCTTCAGCTAAAGACAAAAGAGGATGTTAGGAGTAGAGTTTGACCTTCAAAGGGGAGAAAGGCAATTTTATGGAGATTATGAAGGAGGAAACAGAGCAGGCTCTTGAAAGCAGAACTCCATCTTGGGCTAGACTGTGGACTTTCAGCTATGTGTCCAGTATCTATGAAAACAACATACCAACTAGAAAACCAGGCCCCCCGGATGGAAGAACGCCAGGGCTCATACCTAGATTCTCCATTGTCTAAAAGAATGCCCTAATTATCTGTGAAACCAAATGGAATCATAAATTCTATTATGCTTATTGGGGTATGACCACAGGCCTATTGATAATTGTCCACTGTTAACTACCTAGGCTTAAGGCATATGAATCATGGGCTAACTTTGATTGTATCTTTCTCTTCCTTTGTTCAGACTAGTTTCAGGGAATCTGGGGAGGTGGGTTTGGGCACATACACTTAGGCTATATAAAGTTTTCACAAAAACTGGTTGGGGTCCTTGGCTAAGAGGAGACTCTGCCTTGGGCCTGCCGGTGTAATAAACTGCACTCCACTATCTGCATTGTCCTTCTGAGTGAGTTTGTTTCCCGGAACGTGTGGCTAAAACAATTAAAAAGCATATGTTTGGCAAACAAATATTTGCTAGGCTATGCAGAGACAATGGGATGCAGAAAGAAATTTTAGCAAACAGACTTTGCTAGGTTCCTCCCTATAGTTATAACTATATACACAGAACCTAGTTCACACTGTAGTTACCTATGATAATAGCTTACTTCCTGGAATAGGTATTCTACCTACCTTCTTTTAGGTGGTTAGGAGGAAGATCGAAGATCCCTGAGCCTTTGGGGCCTTAAAAATTATCAGCCAAAATTAATCCTCATACCAAAGAGACAGAATTTGTGATGACAAATTTTGCCTCCCTGTACAACCAATTGACTAGTGTCTCAGACCTCTTAGAAATCTATAAAGTTAGAGTTTTCTATCTCTGTAGAAAATCTGATGCTATGATGATATTTGTTCCTCTGGTTGATAATACAACTCAAGGGTTAGGGTGTTATGGCCCTGCTGCAGGATTAACTAATTTTACATCTAATTTAGCCATCTATTCAGCATTCCTTATTCTACTGTCGATATATCATTACACTGAGTCAGCTTTATTATTCTGCCGTAAATGAATTAAATAAAACCTTGACACAAGTTATCTATTGTATGAGACTTATCTTTCTAACAGTGTGAAAAGTATGCTTTGGTACTCAATCAGCATTTAACAGAATTTGCAATAGTGGAACAATCCCGTTTTAAACAAACTGCTTGTCTGGGTTGGGATTCCCCAGAAGTAGACCTTAGACAAGAATTTGAGCACAGTGGCTTATCTTGGAGGTACGAGGACCACTGAAAAGGAAGTGAGGAAGTGACTCAGACAATTGAAGTGAAGAGGCTCAGAACATGCCACCCTGATACATGCCCCTTTGGCAGATGGATTATTTTGAGCTGAAGGCAATCAAGACCCAGCAGACTCAATAGAAGTGTTTTAAGACCCAGCAAACTCAATAGAAGTATTTTACCTCCTGTTAACACAGGGTTGCTTTCTTTTTTTTTTTTTTTCACTTAAGAGACATCTGTAAAGCCAGGCAAACTTTATTTATCATGCATTTCCTCCTCTCGCCTTCCAGAGAATTGCCTCCTGCCCCAGCAGCCCCTCAGAAGTTCAAACCCCTTTCCCTACCTCAGGATGACTTGTGAAGCTCTGGTTCGAGGGTAAGTAATTTTAAAACATTCCCCTGTTAATCTGTCTTTTTAATTCTTAGACAAGCCACAGAACCTAGAAGGTTAGAAGGGAGAATTTTTCCTCCCCCACATAAGGCAGCTAACAGCAGTTTGTTGAAAGATAAGCTGCTGCTGCTGCTGCTGCTGCTGCTAAGTCACCGTCAGTCGTGTCCTACTCTGTGCGACCCCAGAGACAGCAGCCCACCAGGCTCCCCCGTCCCTGGGATTCTCCAGGCAAGAACATTGGAGTGGGTTGCCGTTTCCTTCTCCAATGCATGAAAGTAAAAAGTGAAAGTGAAGTCGCTCAGTCGTATCCGACTCTTAGCGACCCCATGGACTGCAGCCCACCAGGCTCCTCCGTCCATGGGATTTTCCAGGCAAGAGTACTGGAATGGGGTGCCATCGCCTTCTCCATGAAAGATAAGCAGAAGCATATGAAAGATTTCAAGAATTTATCTGGGCAAAAATTGATTTGAATTCAATAGTGCCAAAACAGAAGTGGTTAGGAGTACTCCACTGACAGGAACTAGGGGAAAGACTTCTACAGAGAAAAGACAAAAACGAAGCAAAGAAATTATTTGATTTGGTATAGCTTAAATTGTATTATTTGGAAAAGCCTAATTAACTATTTGGGCTTCACTAGTGGCTCAATGTGGTAAAGAATCCACCTGCCAATGCAGGAGACTCAGGTTTGACCCCTGGGTTGGGAAGATTCCCTGGAGGAGGAAATTGCAACCCACTCAAATATTCTTGCCTGGGAAATCTAATGGACAGAAGAGCCTGGATGGCTATAGCCCGTGGAATCCCAAAAGAGTTGGACATGACTTAGCAAATATATACCTATTAACTATTTGTGATTAGTTGCCCCTAGTTTCATATTCTTGGCCTTGAGGCATTATAGACTGAGGTTTCGGTCGGCTTATATACACTTTTAAAGCCTTAGCATCACCTCAGTCTAATGGCCTACTTGTTTGATTAATTTGAGAGCAGATCATTATGTCTGCTACCATTGTGGGTGATGTTGGAGCTTAATCCCACAAGGAAACTGTATAAAACATGGTGTCAGAAGTATCCTACCCAAAGAAGATGGAACTGGAGTATTTACACACCAATCCCTGAGTCATTTACTGAGGTCTGTTCCTGAATAGTACTAATTCTCCAGTACTTCCTGCCTGCTCAGTGGCAGCTCATCTCAGTTTTGGAGAAAGTTCTCAGGCATAAAGAGATAGATAAAGGCATTTGGAAATCTTGAAGTTTACTGAAATAGTAGAGTCCAAGGGATGTAGGCAGGGCACTCAAGGATTTTTTCTGACTTATAGAAAAAGCATTTCCACTTATCATGGAATAGAACATAAATTAAATGCACCAACTTCTTTATTCTTGTAACCTGAGTGGAAGTTTCTGATCAAATATTTTATCGTTGGTTTTTTCACAAAGTATACAGGATTTTTCGTAATTAAGCAAAGTCCTTTACAAAGTGTTATCCTAAATTACTTTTTAAAATTATTGACTTAGTGTGGCTTTTAAAAAAACTAATAAATATTATTTATTTTAAGAGAGTCTTTGAAAACAAATAGAAGACTATGTATCCCACCATCAGATTTATAAAAGGAAATGGTCTATGTAGCCTGATAGGGAGGAAATGTCCTTGTGAACTTAGGGAACTTTATCTGCGGTCCAGCTCAGGCATAAGGAAGATTCACACTGAGGCCACACTGGCAAGGTAGTATGTCCTGTGGACCCAGAGAGTGAATAAAATACCACTATAATAGAGACATGGGAACAAAATAATAAAATGCTTAAATATTTGCCCTTTGTGTTTTCTATTTGTTTTCTTGACCCCAGATTGATTGATTGTCTGGTTCAATGACCATGCCTCCAGTCTAGAAAATAATGTTTCTTTACAGTTTTGCCCAAATTACAAGGACAGAAATGAACTTCCACCCCACCCTCCTTGCATTCATTCACACACATGCACACAAGCACACAGACACAGAAACAGGAATTCAGTTCTTCCCCTTAGGTCTCCTCCTACTCTCCCCAGATATTTCTCAAAGGGGATTCCATGTGGGCTCCTGAAACACTCTAACAGCTGCATCCCCCCCACACAGCAGTGCCAGGTTTTTCCTGCTTGGCTCCCACCCCATTTCCTATGAACAGCTGTCACCTGGTCCTTGTCCCCCTCTCATGCCTCACAAAGACTCACTGGAAAATAATCCTTTCTGTTTGTTTCAGTCAGAGACCAATCAGGATGGAGATCCATGCCATTCACCCCACCTCTCCCTGCTCCTCCTCAGGCCTTGCCCTGATCCATAACACGTCTCTCTTTCCTGAGTGACAATGCTGAAGTTCCCCGGCACATCAAGGAACATAAAACACTTACAAATGATGATGGGAGACAATAACATTAATCTATCTCTTCTGGTACAGACCTACAGCTGGAATTTACTAGCCAGTCCTCCAATCTAGCATCACTGATTACCAAAGCAACAAGCAATATCTGAACTGGAGGTAACAGCTCCAGTTTTTCTGATCTCTATGTTGCTATTACTCAGCAAACATCCTAATATAAACCGGTTTTGTTGTTTAGGCACTAAGTCATGTCCGACTCTTTTGCAATCCCATGAACTATATAGCCCACCAGGCTCCTCTGTCCATGGGATTTCCCAGACAAGAATATTGGAGTGGATTGCCATTTTCTTCTCCAGGGGATCTTCCTGACCCAGGGATCAAACCCATGTCTCCTGCATTGCAGGTAGATTCTTTACTGCTGAGCCACCAGGGAAGCCCCAGTATAAACCAGGCACTGTGCTAGTGTGGGTATCCTAAATTGCACACAACTTTTTTCTTCATTCTCCCTATTACTATTTCAGTTCATACTACCATCACCCTGCTCACCTAATTATCACTCACCCAAACCTAATATATTCTCCATATTGTTGCTCAAATAATTTTCTAACATAAACATTTGATCACGTCCTTCATTTCTCTTCAAAAATCTGTAACGCTTTCCTGTTGAACTGACAGTTAAGTCCTAAGACAGTAAAAAGCTTACAAGACTCTTTATGATCTAACTTCTGCTCATGCAGAAGTCTCCTACCTCTGGCCTCCCTGTGATACTCCCCAGACATGCTAGATTCCCTCTACTCAATATTCTGTTACAAGAATATTCTCTTCCCATACCCTCTTTCCTTTTCCCATTCCCGCAAGGCATAGAAATTTCAGCCTATACATGATGTCCCCTTGGAAGCTTCCTTTGACTCAAGGCTGATTCCTGCTGCGGTTGACTCCTGTGGAGGTATCGAATCAACCCATGAGCCATGCTTTCTTTTCTGAGCACTGACACCCACTGGCACCTCCCTCATTATTTACAGTCAGTGGCTCCTACCAGCCATGTTTCTACCCTCACCCTGCTAAATTAGACCAGGACCCTCACCTAAGTGGGTGCATAAGTTTCTCTGCCACATGAACTTGAAATAAGGACTTAGAGACAGGCATCTAGTCTCTTGCTAAGGGAGCAGTTTGCAAACTCGGGAGCAAAATATGGGGTGGTTATATTTCTCTGTGAGAACAGGAAAGCAGGAGGCCCAGCTGCAGCAAAGAAAAAGAAAGAATGCAGCCAAGCTTCAAAGTAAGAGTACTTGTGAGGCCCAGTGCTTTTCCAGCTCCTGCTTCTACTACCATCTGACATGCCTCTACACCTTGTTACAAAATTCCTCTTTTGCTTAAGAAAGCACTCAGTTGTGTTTTGTTTCTCATAACCAAAGAGTATTAGCTAATCTATCCTCCCTGTGCTTATTTATCATACTCCTCAATTGCCTGTTCACTATTTTGTATCCTTCATCAAATTTGTAACCCCATTAGAGGCGAAGACTATGTTTCATTCATTGTTATTATACTCTAAATAGAAAGTTTAATATATTAGTTTTCACAGACTTTTTTTTGAATCATGGTAATAATCAGTCCATTCTGAAGGAGATCAACCCTGGGATTTCTTGGGAAGGAATGATGCTAAAGCTGAAACTCCAGTACTTTGGCCACCTCATGTGAAGAGTTGACTCATTGTAAAAGACTCTGATGCTGGGAGGGATTGGGGGCAGGAGGAGAAGGGGACGACAGAGGATGAGATGGCTGGATGGCATCACTGACTCAATGGACGTGAGTCTGAGTGAACTCCAGGAGTTGGTGATGAACAGGGAGCCTCTCCTGTCTACTACTATTTATCCCATAAATGTCTCCTCTTCTCAGCTATGTAGGAAGTTCTTTGAGGGCAAGGACTGAGACTTAATGTCTTATTATTGCCCCACTTTGATTAAGACTTTTATTTCCAAATTAGAGAAAAACCTAAAAAAACTGGTTTAAACAATCAACGGATTTTATTTATTCTCAACTTCAAAAGGTCCAAAGGTAGGTCTGACTTTGGTTAAGGCTTGATCCAAGATTCAGCCATGTCACCAAGGTCCCTTTCCTTCCTTCATCTTGTCTTCTCTGAAAGAGGGCTTCGGTAGTGGCCCCAAATATCTGCCAACAGCAGTTCGGACTGCTTGCTTACCTTACTCGTGTCTAGCAGAGAAGAGAAAGCATTATTTGTTTGGCGTGCGCGAAGTTGCTCAGTTGTGTCTGACTCTTTGTGACCCCATGGACTGTAGCCTGCCAGGCTCCTCCATCCAGGTAATTTTCAAAGCAAGAATATTGGACTGGGTTGCCATTTCCTTCTCCAGGGGATCTTCCCAACCCAAGGATTGAACCCAGGTCTCCCGCACTGCAGGCAGACTCTTTACCATCTGAGCCACCAGGGAAGCCCCTATTTGTTTTAATATCCCTAACAAATTCTTATAATTTAATCTAAAGGGATTAAATAATTCCAATAATCACTGAGTCAATTATTGTGGCTCTGAGTGTGTGTGTGTGAGAGAGAGAGAAAGGGAGAGAGAGCAAGAGAGGGCTAACTGGTTTAGCCTTGCTCACCAACTGAGTCACATGAAATGAGCTCCTAGAATCATGTGGGGTGCCCAAACCAAACTGGAGGGTGTTGAGAAGAGAAAGGCAGGGATTGAGTTTACAGCTCCTCTCTCCATTGCTCCTCAGAGAATCTCAGGGTCGGAAGGGACTTCGAAAGCTGACCAGTACAGCCTCTCTTATGATGCTTCTTCCCGAAACAGTCCTTTTCAGACTTTGAGGACACAGGTATTTGGATCCAGACCCTGGAGGCAGTCCACGACCTGGTCCAAGTTCATTTAAGCAAACGTAACCTAGCCTCTCTTCTCCTTAGCAACGCTTTCCGTATTTGCAGCCCACTGCCCTGCTTCCCTTCAGCTATTCCAAGTAGCAGAGTTTTATGATCCTTCACCACCTGTTTGGTTTGCTCAGCCCCCAGGGAAGGCTTTAATGTTGGGAGGGAGATTTCCTCTCCTACTGCTCTGGGCCGCTGGGCGGCTGGCCTTTTTGGCGGCAGGGAGATTGTTTCTTGTTGCTGTGGCCCATGAAGATTTGACTGGGGTGGTTGGTGTTCCTAACAAAACATAACAGGGCTGGTAAGTGTCAAGTTTTCAAAAGCATATCTGTGGCTATTTTCCCCTTGGAATCATATTTTTGCTCTCTGGAGGAAAGGGAAGATGTGGTCACAGTTCTGTCTTTAGCGGGTGTCCCGGAATGAACAGAAATGCCTAGCTGCTGGGGAGTGTAATCTGAGCAAGGAAATCCATGTGTGGCCTTAAGAGCCATTTGCAGAGGGCATGAGTGTAAACACATGCTCCTTTAAGTTCAAAAGCCCAACGTGGTCCTCAATTTGCTTCAAAGGACTGTATCCCTTCCCATGAGCTTTTCCCCAGCTGCAGGCAAAGAGAAGGGGAAATTGAAAGCTCAGATGTGAGCACAGTGCAGCCAGGGACAGCACCAGCTCACCAGGAGAGGGACAGCTGTGCTCTGTGAATTGGGGCCACTGGGACATCCCATGAGATTCTGCTGCTGGATGCTAAACTTCTTTTGGTTCAGGCAAGAAGAGAGGAGAATGGGCACTTCATCACATGAAAGGAGACATCAGGGGAGGTTTGTTTTGTTTGAAGCACCAATGCTTCTTTGCTTAAAAAAATTGAAATATGACTGTTGAAGACAAGAGCAAGGTTCCAGTTGAAAAACTGGGCAGCAGCAGGCAGGGGCCTCTCATTTTCTGTCTGGAAAGCAGGGGAAAAGGGCCTTCTCTCCCAGCCCTGAGCATCTCTCGCTTACACTGGCTTTTTGAAGGGGACTCAGGAATGTCAGTGTGCTGCTTGGGCTTCACAAGCCAAATTGTTCTATGTTGAAGCAAACAGAGCTCTGTTTGGGGGAGGCACTGGTGCCCAAGCTGAGCCCCTACTTTTCTTGAGAGTAGAAACTTGGAGGATCTCTGGGTTCATCAGTGATACCTTTCTCATTAGCCCCGCCTCACTTGGTTAAGACCCCTCCTCCAAAGAACCTTCACTTACCATTCTACATACCTATTTTTCTCTCTCTGTATTTAGCATCTTAGCATCTGAATCATCTTTTCTAATTATCTCTTCCCATAAAACCTGAAGGGAAGGGCACATATTTACTGAGCACTCTCTATGGACCAAGCATAGGGCTGGGTACTGTGCATCCACACAGCTCTGTGTGATATTTCCTCTTGTCCTGTTTCACAGATGAGGAACATTTAAGTTGCTCACCCCAATCTCAGAGCAAAAGGTATGGAGCCAGGATTTTTACTGAACCTCTAGGACATTTTTCTCCACTGCATCAGCAAGAATAGTCTCACATTTTTATATTCTCTTCAGCAGGTGTTA
Organism: Ovis canadensis; assembly: GCF_042477335.2. Lineage (NCBI taxonomy): Eukaryota > Metazoa > Chordata > Mammalia > Artiodactyla > Bovidae > Ovis > Ovis canadensis. Next base: position 64,790,745 of record NC_091245.1, read on the forward strand.
GGTATGGAATAATACTCATCATTGCTAATTAACTGCCTATTTGAAATCTCGGATTGGTAGCTAACCAAGAGTACTTATAAATGGAAGAGGATTAGCTGTATTCTTCTTAATGGCTAATGATATTTTGTACTTCATTCCACATTATTTACCTAGATAAGTTTGTATTCCTGCCCACGATTCCTTCCAACCTAGCCTATTCCAATACCATAGATTAAGATAACAAATCTTTATGACTTCCACCCCCAGTCTCTGCCTTCTCGTATGCCTTTTTTTCAGCTCTTCCCTCTGAGGGATAGAAATGATTCTCAACTATCCTACCCTGGAAAGGAAGGAGAGACAGTAATTGCGACAATGTCAACAGTCATCCACCGTGTGTGTGTGTGTGTGTGTGTGTGTGTGTGTGTGTGTAGCTACAATATGTGAAGCAGTTATTATGAGCCATAATGGGGGCTTCTCCTGATCTTTACCACTGAGGTAGGTACTCAGTCGTAAAGAGTACGACTGCTCAGTTTACCAGCTGCAGAACCTGAGGCTCAGAAGATCTTATCCTACTCAAGCTCACATAGCTCGGAAAAGGCCTCACCAAGATTCAGGCCCAGGCCTGTCCCATTCCTGAGCCATGCTCTTGACCACTGTGTGTGGTGGCCTCATTTCCTGTAGGTGGTGGTGACCAACCCTTTCAGAGGAAAGACATTGAGAAGGGTCAAAGATAAAGCGAAACAAAACAAACAGGGGAGGTTGACAGACAGCATATTTGAGATGGAGAGAATGTAGGAAAACATTTCCCATGTGTAAAAATATAAAATTACTTTCTGAATATTAAGCCTTGTGCAAACAGTTTCGTGACACCAATGACTGAGAGAAAATACATTAACATGGAGAACAGACAGCCAGTTAATAATCTGAAACTTAAAGAGGCTTTTTTTTCTGACAGCTCAGAATTGTTTTATAAATTTTTAAGAAATGTTAATAGGTGTCTGACATGAACGATGAAAGGGGAACTATTTAGTATTACAAAATGAATTAAAGCTTTAAAATGTCTCTACACAACTATAAGTAGAAGTAAAACTGCTAAAATTGGAATAATGAATTGGGAAATTGCTACTTCAAAAAACAGTGAGCAAGATCTGAAAGCCACCCCTCTACAAAGAAAATGCTTTTAACTGGGCCGGGCCTGGAAGGTAGCATCTAAACTTTAGCTCAAGGCACTGAGAGATAATGCAGGCTGAGCCTCTTGAAAGACACTGGGATTTGTGCAAAGAGCGGGGAGCAGTCTCTTGGCCGGCTGCTGTGAGTTCTTTCTTTCTCTCCTCCCGTCACTCCTTGGCCTCTCCCTTCCTTCTAGAAGTATGCTTTCTGCTGAGTTGCTGAGGGCATTCACTGCTTCTCACCAGCATGCTGTCTCCTTCATCATATATTTAATACTGTTTTCCAAAATTACCACCTTGTAAACTGAACTGAAATGTAGTACTTTTGAAATCATACTTCTCCATTGAAAAGTACTCATGATGGTAAGTACTTGATGATAACTTCACTCTTCAGAGAATAATGGAATGAGCTTGGGAAAATGGTTATAGCACAGGGTGTCCACTTTCTTCATCTGTAGCAAACCCCTACAATGGAGAAACACCACCAACACTGAGAACTTCATTCTGTAATTTAGACTAGGAAAAATAAACTCTTCCAACTATCCATGTTCCACAGGAAAACATCTTGGAGTAGTTTACTTTTTATTTGAGGGAAGAAGACAGGGGTTCATCAAAAGGTTTGAACTCACTGGGAGGTGCAAAAATGCAGATATTTATTAAATATTTTTATTTTTCATTCATCAAATGAGCGACAAGTAAGGAACAAAATAAAGGATTCATTTTAATCACTTGGGCCACATGAGAATGGAGGGATTTGGTCTCTTCATGCTCAAAGGCTCATATTTTCTTCTCCTGCACCTGGAGATGTCACTAGTAAATAGAAAAGGATTGACTCTGGCCTGGATGCCCTTCTATGACTCCCAGCATATACAGTGGCAAACTCTGCCCTCCTACTCTTAAAAATCCAAGCCCAGTTCTGCCTTCTCTCTGGGAACTCCAGAGGCTCTTGTTACCCAGCCTCACAGGCATGGAGGGCACTTTTGGGGTGTGATATAAACCACCTGCAACTTTTTTCCACCTGAAGCCTGTTCTGCCCTTTCTTTTACTGAGTCGCCAGCACTGCCTTTTAAACTCTGACTCTTTGCCAACTTCTTTGTTGAGGCAGAACTATCTCATCTCATCGCCGTTTTCAGGGCTGTTTTTTCTCTCATTCTGATCCCCCGGCAGGCCCCAACCAAACCACATCTATTATCTCATGGAGTGTAAGTTGACAGTGAGCTCCAAGAGTGAACAGTGTGATGGGGTCGTCACAAGAGCAAATGTCCTCATAGTTATCAAAGCACCAGTTTTGGAGTCAAAGAGCCAGACAGAAACCCCTGCTCTGCTATTTACTTTCTGTGTGAATTCTGCCAGATTACTCACTCTCTGTATTCAGGGTGTTTATTTTTAAAATGAGGATAGTAAGTAATACCTGCCTTACAGGCTTGGGGTAAGAATACAAGGAGCTCATTCAGTGAGCACAATGCTTAGCATATAAGAAAAACTCAAATGATAACTATTATTATTGTTGTTGCTATTGTTTTGTATTATTATTACATGTACTATTTAGGTTTTAGATTCCAGGGTAAGGGAAGTGATGACAGTGGTGTGGAAAAAGCACTGGACTGGCTCAGGAGATGGTTCTAGTTGCTGTACAAGAAGGGAATCTCATCAGACAGAGTCCTGGCAGGACACAGATGGTGCACTCAAAGGCTGAATTAATGAAGGTTTCATGGAGAGAGTACTAACAGAGGTATGGAGCAAAGTGAAGTGAATCAACAGGAGCCCGTGAAGTATCAAGGACTCACAGAGGCAGGAAGCTGTTGCCACCCACAACCTGAAGCTGTGAGAGCTGGCACCCTGGAAGAGAAACCATCCCACAAGAGCTGTGGTGGTGGAGGAATCCAGGCAATACCAAACCCCACCCAACAGGATGGAGCCAAGGAACGCATTCCAGGCTTCTCCTTCCTCCCTACCTCCAATCCCCTCTGGTGCCCCATGTTAGCCAAATCCATCAGGAACCCACAGGGCACAGGAGCCAACGTGATGGGCAGAGCAGACAGAGGAGGATGGAGAATGAGTGCAGAGGGACAAGCAGAGAATAACCAGCCCAACAGGCTTATAATTTCATAAGTCTCAGAAAGCCCCTCTCTGCATGGGCCAGATCAACCTGGCCTAGGTGATTGTTCTAAGTAGGTGCAGTGGCCTAGTGATGATGCCCTGATTCCACCAGGAAAAGTAGGAGCCCAGCCTGCTGATCTAGAGTCAGGAGATGAGGACCCCAGATCCTTGGGGTGGGAACTATGACTCTGAGAATGATCTGAGAGGCAGCTTCAAAAAAGTAAAACCTAAACTACAAATCAGGCCAATGGTCCAGCAGAGGTATCAGCCTGAAGAGCTGAGTAGAGAGTCAGAATCCTAAGAACAGGAAAAAGGAAAGCCCTTGGGTGACTGGACTGATGATGAAGTTTGAAATGGAGGTGCTTGCTGGATCTGGGGGGTTTCTGAGATGCTGAAATGCAATCTTCTAGCTCTTCGAGGGCCCCTTGGCCTGGGTTCATTTTGTTTATTGATTAATCCATCTTTTTCAATAAGTGTTTATTGATTAGCTTATCTATTCTAGGCAGGATACCAGGTACTAAGGATAGAACAGTGAGTAGGACATAAATCCTGTCTTGAAGGAATTCACATCTAGTGGGTCAACAGCCAATCACAACACAGAATGTATGATGACTGGTCCTGAGGGATCACAGAAGAGGGATCCCCACCCTAAATTGAGTGGGTGGAAAAAGTTTCCCAGGGAGGGGACATCTAGGCTGACTCTGAAGGCTGAGTTAGCCAGAGAGGACAGAGTGAGATGGAGAGGTGGGGACAGCTAGAAGAAGCTTCTGTATACACCGGGAATTGTCACTCAGAGTGGACAGATGGGGAGTGATGGTTTAAGACAGCCAACAGTGGTAGTTCACAGGCAGTGAAATGACATGATCGGATTTGGATTTCAGTACTATCATTCTCGTTTCAGGGGTAAAGAGCAGGTATTCAGGTAGAGCCAGTGGGCAAGAGTGGACAGACCCTGGTCCATTTAGGGAAGACCTGGTGGGACTGGATGACTGTATATAATCTATTATATTTATCAAATCTATCTAATCCCTCCTCCCACCATACAGCATCTATCTGCAGTTCCTGTAATGGTGTTCCTCAGAGCACTGTTTCTCAAAGTGTGGCCCACAGACCAGCTCAGGTTCACAAACTGTAAACAATCCTTAAGTACAGAAATGGAGACAGTTTAGAAACTTTCAAAAGCAATGCTGTGTCTTTCAATCTAATAATTAAAATATCTGGGGTTTATCTTCTACGTCTGCTTTTAAAATCTCCACTTTGCTAGTGATTAATTTTTCTTGTATTTTACAAAAGTATCAGTCAGCAAAGGATGAAAAGTTTAAAAACAAATACAAAACTCAAAACTAGTCTTTCAGCAGTAGTTTGAGAAGCACCATCTCAGAGCATACTGGGAAAATCAGAAGAGCTCCATGGCTCTCAGATTTGGCTGCCCATTTTAATCTCCTGAGAGGTTTTAAAAAGTGCAGATCATAGAACCACTCCCAGCAATATGATAAAATTCATCTGGGGCAGTGGAATTTTAGGAAATTCCCTAGGTGATTCTAACGTCCACCAAGGTGGAGTCACTGAGCTTAGGCTCCCTGGTGTTCTTGGCTCACCCTCACAAGCCTACAGGAGGACCAAGCCTGGGGACAGTGGTTCTCAACCCTGGCTGCACAGAGAAATCACTGGGCCAGTTTTGAATGAACTTGTGGTTGGCCCCTCCTGAACCAACTAACTTGGGGTCTTTGCAGGTGGTTCTTGGACACTAGGATTTTAATGAAATGATTCTGAGCAGCCAGGGTTGAGAACCACTGGGTTAGAAAGTCTGGTTGCAGATGAGACAATTAATACCAGGGAGGTAGGTTCATTGCTCTCCCCAGCGCCTGGAGTCAGAAGCAGCCCTTGGATTTCAAATCTTTTATTTTCTCTGGGTCTATATAGCCATACAGCCATGGCTGAAGCTGGGATGTTGGGGGCTTGGTGGGTGGGCTCATCACAGAGACCAGTGGTCAACTGAGAGGTCCTGGCACAAAAAGCAACCTGAATTCTTGAGCTCATCTCCCTTCCTGCTCTCCTGGCTGATGTTATCATTTCTGGGAGGCAGCACCACTTAGGCTGTTTTCCACTGAACCGGAGTGACCCCTGAAAGGCAGGTTTTCTGAGAGACAGAAAAGCATGGCTCTTTCTGCCCAAAGTTGTAGCCCTTTGTGCTGAGCAACCACTCTGAGCACTGACAGCAGCTGTGCTTCAGCACAAACCCTCACTTTCAAGGTGCCTCTGAAAGGGTCCAGCTGTTTATTTCATCAGTCACTGAAAAGGATGCCTTTAACTTGAGGAAAGCACAAATGCATTAGGACTTCATCTCTGAGAGGAAATCAGAGGGGAGAAGCAAACACTGTGTAGTTAAGACTGTCTTTGACATTTGCTGGTAGAAGCTGGGAACAAATAATTACAGCCATTTAAAAGCTGCTTGCAGGAGAATGAAGGGACAGGCCCGGCATGAAGGAATTTGCCTCTTATGATGGTGTAAGGCTAGGTATGACAGCAGTTATTTCTCACAACAAGACTCTGGAACATTCCATTGTTTTGCCTGTGCCAACATCCATTCTATCAAATACTTCGGGACAGTGACATTTGAAGTTGTCTTGAGATATGACTTTGTACTGAAATTCTTATTTTTGAAAATCTGTTTGAAATAACTACACAGACTCCAAAACTAAAGAAATATTTCACAAAAGTTTAGTAAAAGAGAAGATATCTCCTTCCCCCAGGGAACTCATCCTTGGAGAGAAAAAAGTTGTGCAGGGGTGGGAAGCACGTTTATTTAAGATGTCAAATTTTAGTTTATGGTTAAGAAAAGTCGAAGATGATAAGATGATTTGAGCAATGTAGACAGTGGTAATTGTTTAGGTTGTGGACACTTGGTTGTATTATAAATCATTTAATAGTTATAATTTTGTTATTGTTGCTTTATATGAAAATCATTTATTCAAAAGCATATTAAGTATTTATTTATGTGCTTGCTAGGCATTGTGTTAGGCCCTGGGGATTCAATCCATAGTGAGCAAGGCAGACATGATCGTTGTCTCAGTTCAGTTCAGTCGCTCAGTCGTGTCTGACTCCTTGCAATCCCATGAACCACAACACGCAAGGTCTACCTCTCCATCACCAACTCCCGGAGTTCACCCAAACCCATGTCCATTGAGTCAGTGATGCCATCCAGCCATCTCATCCTCTGTCATCCCCTTTTCCTCCTGCCCTCAATCTTTCCAAGCATCAGGGTCTTTTCAAATGAGTCAGGTCTTCGCATGAGGTGGCCAAAGTACTGGAGTTTCAGCTTCAACATCAGTCCTTCCAATGAACACCCAAGACTGATCTCCTTTAGAGTGGACCGGTTGGATCTCCTTGCAGTTCAAGGGATTCTCAAGAGTCTTCTCCAACACCACAGTTCAAAAGCATCAATTCTTCGGCGCTCAGCTTTCTTCACAGTCCAACTCTCACATCCATACATGACCACTGGAAAAACCATAGCCTTGACTAGACGGACCTTTGTTGGCAAAGTAATGTCTCTGCTTTTCAATATGCTGTCTAGGTTGGTCATAACTTTCTTTCCAAGGAGTAAGCATCTTTTAATTTCATGGCTGCAATCACTATCTGCAGTGATTTTGGAGCCCAGAAAAATAAAGTCAGCCACTGTTTCCCCATCTATTTGTCATGAAGTGATGGGACCAGATGCCATGATCTTAGTTTTCTGAATGTTAAGCTTTAAGCTAACTTTTTCACTCTCCTCTTTCACTTTCATCAAGAGGCTTTTTAGTTCCTCTTCACTTTCTGCCATAAGGGTGGTGTCATCTGCATATCTGAGGTTATTGATATTTCTCCCGGCAATCTTGATTCCAGATTGTGCTTCCGCCAGCCCAGCGTTTCTCATGATGTACTCTGCATAGAAGTTAAATAAGCAGGGTGACAATATACAGCCTTGACATACTCCTTTTCCTATTTGGAACTAGTCTGTTGTTCCATTGTCTACATGGAATTTAAATTTTAGCGGAGAAAATTACCATTAAACAAACAAATAATTACAACAGTGATAAATAATTCTATTAAAAATGTACATGATTTTCTCTTCTTTCATTTCCTTCTTTTCCCTTAAAAAATATATAATATATATATGTTATATATATATTGCCTGTCTGCCTTTCTTCCCTTCTTTCTTCCTTAAAAAGCCATTCAGTTCAGTTCAGTTTAGTTCACTCGCTCAGTCGTGTCCGACTCTTTGCAATCCCATGAATCGGAGCACACCAGGCCTCCCTGTCCATCACCAACTCCCGGAGTTCACTCAAACTCATGTCCATCGAGTGGGTGATGCCATCCAGCCATCTCATCCTCTGTCGTCCCATTAGATAGGCCCAAACAAGGCAGGCAGTCAGAGTGGAGAAGGCAGCCTGAGCCGGGGATTGTAGGCTGCACTAGACAGGGACAGCACACAGCTGAATTAAAAAGCATTTACACACAGGAAGATCGAGCAGATAAGTAAATGGGCTGAGGGTAAGTGAGGGTTCATGCTCAAGCTCAAGAATTTGCAACTCTTTATGACCCCAGAGACTGTAGTCTGCCAGGCTCCTCTGTCCATAGGATTTCCCAGGCAAGAATACTGGAGCAAGCTGCCATTTCCCTCTCCAGGGGATCTTCCTGAGCCAAGGATAGAATCCATGTCTTCTGCATCGGTGGGTGGGTTCTTTACCACTGAGCCACCTGGGAAGCCAAAGTGAGGGTTACTCAGAGGGTGATTCCAAATCAGTTTTCTCACAAAGATGGCAGCAATATAGCAAGAAGAAAACCTAAAATGAACCTGTGGTGGTAAATTAGAGTTGCAGGTGTCTCTACAAACTCTTGGTTTTCAACACATACAGAGAAAGGAATAGAGAGGGGTGGGTGTGTGTGTGACTATGTGTGACTCCGTGTGCATGTACACGTTTCCTAGTTCTGTCAATTGAAAGGAATTGGGAGCAGTGATTCCCTAGTAGCAATGAGCACATGCAGTGCCCAGATCTTGGTTTCCAAACACTTCTCTCCACTAAAAGGAACCAGCGCTCCTTGGAGAATGGCTGACTCCAGGATTGAGCAGAGAAGTGAAAAGATGAGCCTAAACTATCTTTTGACACAAAGGAAGAAAGTGCTCAAAGAATGACAAGAAATATTAAAAGGGCATAAAAGGGGGCTTGAAGGAGCTTCCACTGGCCAAATCTGAGAAAATTCAACACCAAAATAAATGCCAATAGTAATGGATCATAATCTATTGAACAAAATAAGGAACCTATGAGTCCACATTGATATAAATGAATGAATGAAAAGGATAAATAAATGGAGAGAAGAGAAAGCTCCCCTCATAGTAGAAAGCCAATTAATAAATGTAAAATGAATGATAGTAGTAGACAACCATCATCCGGCAATCATTAATCAGGCAAGAAACATCAAAGGATGCTAAAACTAGTTGGTGGCAGTAGGCTAAGTAAGAGAAGTTTTCATGGTCTCAAAGTATCTTTCCAAGAAAAAGATTAGTAACCGTGGAAGGCAGCATAATAGTCCCTGAAAGATGCTCAGATACTATCCTGGAAGCTGTGGATACGTTTCCTTACCTGGTGAAAGGGACTTTGCAGGTGTGATGAAGGTGATGATCTTAATCTGGGGAGTTCATCCAGGTGGGCCCAGTGGAATCACAAGGGTCCTTAAAAATGAAAGAGAGAGGCAGGGGAGTCAGAGAGGGAGGTGTGATGGCGGAGCAGAGGTCCGAGTTGGAGGAAGGCTTGAAGATGCTAAGCTGCTGGCTTTGAGGACAGGAAGAAGGACCACAAGCCAAGGCATGCAGGTGGCCTATAAAATCTGGAAAAAGCAAGGAAACAGAGCCTCCCTTAAAGCCTCCAGAATTAACACAGCCCTGTGACACTGATTTTAACTCAGTGAGACCGGTCAGCCTTCTGACTTCTAAAACTATAACATAATGCATGTGTATTGTTTTAAATCATGAAGTTTGTGGTAATTTGTTACAGAAGCAATAGAAAACTGACATAGTCACAAAGGGAAATAAAGAAACGTCATAACAGAGGAATCAGACAGACACTATCTGAATGAAAGTGATTAAAATTAACACTGTCATAAACAAATAGTGTACCATCTGTGTTCCGTCAGATATGAGACAATGAAAAAACAGCATGTGCTCTATTTTGGCTCAAAATGCATAAGCTGGGTTTTATCATGAGACAGCATCAGACAACCCAAACTGAGGGACGTTCTACAAAATGAACGTAGATTTCACTTTTTTAAAATGCTGTATGGTCAAGCCGGTCCAGATGGCTGTTCTCTTGCTCTCTGTACTTTCCCTGCTCGACTAGTCCCTGTTTCACCTACACTCTACTCACACGAACATGCTTGCCCCTTGCCCCTGCGGCCAGAACAGCTCCACCTGCTTGTTTACTAAAGGGAAACCGCTGCCCCTTGTGATGGTTGTTAACTTGAGGGGCTATGAAGCAGGTGCCCCAGCCGCTGGACTCCCTGGAAACTTATGGGTTGACTTGATGTCAGTTCCCCCTATAAATAGTAGCCTCCTTTTCTCCCAGGTAGCACAGATGGCTGTCATGTCCTGACTGTTTTCTGCCACACACGATGGGGTTTCACCCCAGGACTTTGCTTCAGGCATGTTAGGTCCCCCATCTATTAAACCGCAGATGTCTCTGTCACTGTCTCTGGGCTCTATCTTTGGTCTTGAAGCTGGGCAGCTACAAGACTTGCAGGCCTGCGGGTGCAACTTGGCAATTGGTGAGCCAGTCAAGAGGCCAAGGAAACTCCCGTGGGGGCTGAGAAGTCAGGAAATAAGGACAAGAAACAGAAAGTTGTGCAGGTCACCCTGAGGTGATTGTCCACTAGCCTGTGGGGCCTGTTGGCGGTTGAACACCAGGAGAGATGTTTTCCTCTTCCGTTATATTAATGATACTCTATAAACCTTCATCTCTTTCCAATTTAAACCATGCTCACGGCTCATCTGACGGCATGAGTGTGGCTGGTGAATACAGACAAAATGAAAGGACTTGGATTATCTACAAAATACAAGGATACCCACCACTCCTAAACAGTTACAGACTCAGGCTTTAGGGATGTTAACTCAGGGACAGGCTTGCAAATTGGACGTGGCCAGTTACTTGGTGGCTCAGACGGTAAAGAAACTGCCTGAAATGTAGGAAACCAGTGGTTTGATCCCTGGCTCGGGAAGAAAATGGCAACCCACTTCAACATTCTTGCCTGAAGAATCACATGAGCAGAGGAGCTTATTGGGCTACAGTCCATGGAGTCACAAAGAGTCGGGCACGACTGAGCGCCTAAGCACACACACAGTTACCTGGAAGCGTTTGCTTGAGGCCTGTGGTAACTATGGTAACAGAGAAATAACAGAGTGCCCTTGGACTTCTGTCCTCAGCTGTGGAAGGTTGCAGTGTGATGGAACAGTTGCGGTTTGCATCCTACAGTGCCTTCCAACAGGCGGAAGATGTCACAACAGGCGTACCCGAGCCATCAAGCAACCAGAAGAACCAGTGTTCAGGCTCTAGTGTTAACAGCTGTGCACGACACACACGGCACCCATCGGTATTGACAGTGACCAAGGATCCCAGTTTGCCGGCCATGAAGGCCATTCCCATTGGGGATGGGCTGATAAAAAGTCATATACTAGTGTTTCCACCTGCCTCACCACCCTGCTGCCCCCAGACTAATGGGAAGGATGAAGGGGCTACTTCAACAACAGTGAGGCCCCCAACACATGGACACACGCCAGGAGCAATTGTCCCAGTGCCTGCGCCGTGTTAACCCAGAGGCAACCAGCCCACGCCATCCAACTTCAACTGCTGCCCACCGAAGGACCACTGCCAACTGTGGGTCAGGGCAACAAGTCACTTTTACCCTGGCCACAGGGTCTACACTGAGGGGAACACACCACAGAAAGGCCCTGGGGCTGGCAGGTAAGTCCCCACTGATTTGGGTTTGCTTCTTCATGGGGAATAGGATTAGAAAGAGACTTAACACGTTTCACCTATCTTCTACCTGGCCCGTCTGAGACTCCAAAGGTAGCTAATCCCGGCCCCTACTGGAGACAGGCACCACTGTACTGTGGTCTGTTGTTAAGCCACCTCTCCCGGATTCAGCCCTGGCTGTGGGCACTGAGGGTGGACAGGCAGGACGGTGCTGCTGGACAAAGCCCATGGGCAGGGGTGGTATGACCTAGAATGCTGTTACTGCTTGAAGTCTGACTAATGGTTACAATCTTCCCTGTATTGTGCCTGTTAAATGTCTCCATTTCATCCCTAGTCTGATCAGAGGCTTGACTAGGATTTGAGGATTCAGGGATAACAGTGGCATCACTGTGAAATGAGTTTGTGCGGTCAGTAAGACACCCTTGTTATCCTCCTCTGGACTTCCATGAAAAAAATTGACCCAACAAGCACCTGGCTCCAAAGTTTGCCCATCTTTTTACTCTCTAGCTGTCTGTCTCTGGACTGCATTTGTGGTGTCTGGGTTGCAGTGCACCTCTACATACCTGAGCCCAGGGATAGCATGGAAAAGGGGTAGACCAAGACGGCAAGGGGATGTAGGGGTGGAAAGCATGGTCAGGTCACTCGAGATGACTGTTCTCTTGCTCTCTGCTCATTTCCTGCTCTGCCAGTTCCTGCTTCACTCACATGACTATCTAGCCTCTTAATTACAGGGCTTAATCAGTAACTGGTTACATGCTTGCCCCCTCCGCTAGCTGCTGGTTTCCCCTCATAACAGATGAACCAACCTGACGTCAATTCACCTATAAATCGTAGTCCCCTTCTCCCCCAAGAAGCAGAGATTGCTGCCATGCCCTGCCTGCTGTCTGCTGACCATGGTGGGATATTGCTCCAGGACCCTTCGCTTTGGACACGTAAGATCCCTTATCCAAAAAGCCGCTGATGTCCCTGTCACTGTCTCTGGGCTCTTTCTTTGGTCTTGAGTCTGGGCAACTACAAGGATTGTAGGCCAGGGACTGCACCCCAACAGATGCCAAGGTTATAAAAGTCAAAAAGTGAGGAATGTTCCAGATTGAAAGATACCAAGAGAACACGGCATGAGGAACAGCACCTGTCTTTGGATTAAGTCCATTGTTGCAGAGGAACCTCTGAGACAACTGGGAAAACTTGAACGGGGTCTCTGGGAGACCTGGGAGAAGGATATAGAAGACTTTTCTGAGTGTGGCTGTTTTACCAAACGTTCCTGTAAAGGATTGTTATGGTAATTCAAGTCTCATGGATGAAACAGTGTCAGGTTGGTGGGAGATGGAGATGGGTATAAAACATGTGGCTCTGGACAAGATGGCATACTTGTAGGATAGGAGGAGAGTTAGTGGAGGGGTTTCACCAGTACAGTGAAATGGAAACTCACTTCTACCTTCCTGAGTGGAAATCAGCCACCAACAATCTTTGCCTGAGCACCTTAGCTTTGAACCAAGGTCCACAGACTTGTCACGTTGGTCTGTCTGCTAAATTCACCTCTGGGGTAGCCCCTGAAGGTGTTTTGGGAAGCAGTTGTGAGAGACAGTTGGAGCCTCATTTGCTGCTGCTGCTGGGGCTAAGTCGCTTCAGTCATGTCTGACTCTGCGACCCCATGGGCTGCAGCCCACCAGGCTCCCCCGTCCCTGGGATTCTCCAGGCAAGGACACTGGAGTGGGTTGCCATTTCCTTCTCCAATGCATGAAAGTGAAAAGTGAAAGGGAAGGTGCTGAGTCGTGTCCGACTCCCAGCGACCCCATGCACCGCAGCCTCATTTGGAAACCTTGAAAACATGGGTGTGATGACTAGATTTGGCCAGCAGATGGCAGCATGCAATTTCGGGGAAAGAATGCAAGACAACCCCAGCTGGGAGGTCCAACTGCGGCTTCACTGTCAGCCAGCTGAGGGCAAAGGCCTGCCGGCTCAGTGAGTTGTTGGCCTTCTCTGAATTAAAGGGCTCCTGCCAGACAAAACCTCAGGCAGGCCAACCTCACTCTGGAAATAATGGGAGAAAGAGGAGGAAAATCAAAAGAAAGTCTTCATTGTGTTCTTTAAAGAAAGAAGGCTTTATTTCATTCTAACAATGCAAAAAAGGAAAGAGAGAAGCCATAATTTAACAGACCCTGAATCAGACTCCTTGAGGGTCCCAAACCTTAAAAGGAAAGAGTTGGACTCACAAGTCATGGGGCCTAAAGTGACATTAAGTATTTAGATAATAATAAAAATGAAGCTTTGATTTTTATCTGTAAAACAGGGATGGAGATTTGAGAATTGTATGAATATCTGTGGTGTTTAGAGCAGGGACTGGTACAAGTAAGTATTCAATAGAAATCAACTCAATTATGATTTTCTGAACACTTACTATGGGCCAGGGATTGGACTGTTTCATGCTATATCCTGATTTCTTATACTATACTTGTACTATATATTTTATCTCAATTGTTTAAATTTAAAGCTTAGGAAACTTGTCATTTAAACATTTACTGACTGCCTTCTAGGGCCACTGTGGATTCAGCAGAGATAAGGACAGACCTGTCCTTCAAGAACCAACTCTAGGGACTTCCGTGGTGGTCCAGTGGTTAAGAATCCACCTTGCAACACAGGGGATCAGGGTTCAATCCCTGGTCAGGGAACTAAGATCCCACATGCCGAGGAGCAACTAAGCTGGAGTGCCACAACTACTGATCAGGAGTCCATGTGCCGCAACGAAAGATCCCACATGATGCAACTAAGATCCAGTGCAGCCACATAAATAAATATTTTAAAAACCCAACAGATTGAAAAAGAGAAAGAAAGAACCAACTCTACAGGTGGGTGCATAGAGCTAGTTAGGAAAAGAGTGAAAATTTAAAACCAAGACTGATTCAAAAACCTGCTTCTACTACCTTCCATAATAAAGAGACCTAACTTTTACAGATGCCTATTGTAACAGACACTTTACCTGTTCAATTTTCATATTGACCCAAACGAGGTAGCAATTGTCATCACTGTTTTACAAATGCTGCTGCTGCTAAGTTGCTTTAGTCGTGTCCGACTCTGTGCGACCCCATGGACGGCAGCCCACCAGGTTCCGCCGTCCCTGGGATTCTCCAGGCAAGAGCACTGGAATGGGTTGCCATTTCCTTCTCCAATGCATGAAGAAATATTAAATGAATTCCTCAGTGGCCATAGTGATAAGGAGCAGTCAAGCTTTATGTACTTGAAGCCCATCTTCTTTGCATGGCAACACTCTAGATGATTCCAAGGATCAGAAGAAATCTATACCAGCAGCACCTCATTCTGTCCAAATGTGAATTCCAACACTGACAGGTCATGAAATCAGAAAGGTATCTTGGAGGTAAGGATCCTTCAAGTCTTCAGATTCAGGTGTTTTTTGTTTGCTTGCTTTGCTTTTGTTTTTTCTTTTGCATGTTGCTGAAACAGCTTTGGGCTTCCCTGGTGTCTCAGACAGTAAAGAATCCACCTGCGATGCAGGAGATCTTAGCAGCAGGATTCAGAATTGAAAGATCCAAAACTGACACTTTGCTCTTTCATGAGCGGCACGATTGTAAAGCAAGTCATTTAGACTTTCTGGTACTCAATTTCCTCATGGAAGATAATATGTATGACATTGGAAAACTGAAGATTCAGTAAGATAGTTTATGTAAAACCGCTTTGTACAGCCTAAAGGGAAATTGAAGAATTACGTCAATCCTTGTCAAAAATTTTTCCTGTGAAATCTAGTTCAAGACTTGCTATTCAACATCCTTTGTCCTGGATTCAAACTATCTTCCTAGTCTTAACCCTTATGTTTTTAAGTAGAGGTAGGAATTCTAGTTTAAACTGGCTTAAGAGATAAAGGGAATTCATTGATGTCGTAATTAACTGGCTAATGGATTACTCACAGATTGTTTCAGCTTCAGGAGTGAATTGATCAGAAACGAGGTTTTATCTTTCTACCTTCGGGATGCCTTTCAGCTGTGCTGGCTCCATTCTTAGTCAAGCTCTGCCCTCATGGTCATGAGCTGGTTGCAGCAGCTCCTGTCTCTACATCCTCTTAATTTCAAATCCAGTGGAAAGAGACTTTACAGTTAAATTCTGGATAAAACTCTGTCACTTTCAACACATGTCTTGCCTCTGATTCTCACTGGTCCAAATTGAGTTACATGCCCATCATTGAATCAGTCACTCTGGGGCTAGATTATGCTGACTAACTGAACCCAGTTGGGACCCGCATTAGAAGCTGAAGGTTGTCAATCTCTTACTACTAATGAGATGGAGAAGGAAATGGCAGCCCACTCCAGTATTCTTGCCTGGAGAATCCCATGGACAGAGGAGCCTGGTGGGCTACAGTCCACGGGGTTGCAAAGAGTCGGACACGACTGAGCGACTTCACTTCACTAATGAGATAACTACAGGGAGGGGTTATTCTCAAAATACAATATGTCATATTATTTCCAGTAGAAAAAGGATGAATAATTGTGGCTGAGTGGCAAAAACAGAACTCTCACATGTCTGCAGTAGTCGGATTGAACTATTATACGGTGTCTGAAGCACATCCTGTAATTTCTGGCTGACAGGCCCATGGTCATGTTGTTCTCTTCATCTAGAACATTCCTCCAAGCTCTGTCAACCAATTTCTCCTTGGTTTCCACAAGTCTTAGTTTCTTTTTTAAAATTTTTCTATTGATTTTTTTCTTTTTTAGTCTCTGCTTCATTTATTTCTGCTCTGATTTTTATGATTTAGTTCCTTCTACTAACTTTGGGTTTTGCTTGTTCTCTGGTTCCTTTAGGTATAAATTTAGGTTGATGAGATTTTTCTTATTTCCTGAGGCAAGCTTGCATTGCTATAAGCTTTGCTCTTAGAACTGCTTTTGCTGTATCCTGAGAGGGTGTGGGGATGCCAGGCCACTGTTGGGAGGGGCCGGGTCCCTGGCGCTAAGATTAAAGAGAGTATTCCAAAATGGCTCTTTTAAGTACCAGTGTTACTATGATTAAATATGCTCCCCAAAAGGGCTGCCACCAGCATCTCCATCCCCAGGGGTGTCCCAGTTGCCTCCTGTCTCCCTAGGAGGCTCCCTGAGATTAGCAAGTAGATCTGAATAAGCCTCCTTTCAAACTATTGCCTCTGCTCTGAGACTTACAGCATGTGAGCTTTTGAATGAATCCTGTAAGAGTGAAATCTCTGTTTCTTGTAGCTTTCTAGATCTTCTGACTGTAAATCCCATTGGCTGTTGAAGCCAGGCATTCTCATTTGTTCCCTCTGGGGCCCCTGGGCCAGGGAGGCTGATGTGGAGCTCAATTTCTTTGCTCCTTGGAGAGGGCCTCTGTGATTGTGATATTCTCCCCATATGTGGGTCACTGACTCGGGGGTATGAGTCTTGACTATGCCACATCTCTGCCCCCCTACATGTTTCACTGTTGTTTTCTTTATATCTTTAGTCTTGGAAAATCTTTTATGCTAGTACTTTAGATGGTTTTCAAAGCATTTGTAGTCTTGGTGTGTCCATGGGAGGAAATGAGTTCTGGTTCTTCCTACTTTGCCATCCTGACCACCTTTCCCAGTGAGGAATATTTAAAGAAGGAAATACTTAAACAACAGTTTCTACATAACCAGACATACTATCATTACAACAAGACTCCAAGGAATGGCAAGGTACCCCAGGGCTAGTGACAGCAAGGAACTGTTACTGCTCTTAGATAGAATCGGGGCAGAGAATGAAACAGTTTCCCAAACCCATACAGCGCTGATGGAGGGAGTTAACCCAGCAAGAGCTGTAATCTTTGAACCTAGCTATGGAAAAGACTTTGAGGCTGGGAGGGATTGGGGGCAGGAGGAGAAAGGGGACGACAGAGGATGAGATGGCTGGATGGCATCACTGACTCGATGGACGTGAATCTGAGTGAACTCCAGGAGTTGGTGATGGACAGGGAGGCCTGGCGTGCTGCGATTCATGGGATCGCAAAGAGTCGGACATGACTGAGCGACTAGACTGAACTGAACTGAACTGAGCCAGGTGAATCTGTACCCTGACCTCTCTCTCCTTTCATCCCCTTTCCACTAGTTTCCTACTGGCTGAACCCAACAGGAAGTCAAAGCACAGAAAACCTGTTGATGTAGTCCATCCATACAGCTCAGCCTCCCACGACACAAGCAGGAAGAGAGAGGTACAAGAACAGGCAGAAAGTATTGACGCATCTTAAAGGTCTTTTAGTCCCATGATTAATTTTTTTTTTTTTTTGCAACAGGAATGTTTATTCTTTACAAATTAGACTTCAGAAGGAGCCAAAAGAAAAGTGATGGAGATTATGAGATTGGGGGAGTGTGGAGAGACAGCTGGTCAAATGTCCCTCACTCTCTATGGCAAACTCTAGGGTACTGCCACAAAAGCCCCCCTGCCAGTAGAACATAGTTTGAAAGTCACTGATAGTTTAAGCTGTTCATTTTTACAGATGAGGAAACTGAAATTCCAAAAGCTAAGTAACTTGCTAAAAGTCATCCGGTGAGTTAATGGCAGAGCTGAGTTCACTAGAACTTGGGCCCTTTGGTCCCGAGTTCAGTGCTCAAGCACTATTCGGGCACAGGGTGGGTGAGTAGGGAATTCCCAGAAAAGCAACGCTATAGGGGTGGGGAGGCAGGCAGCATAATTCAAGCTCACAGTTAGACAGCTCTAGATTCCAATCCTGACTGTGAAACTTTGAAGCCAACTTATTATTAAATCTCTTATCCTTATTTTCCTCATTGGTAAACTGGAAATAAAAATGCCTAGTGTTTATAGCTGTTGAGAGGATAAACAAGATAATATTTAATCCTCAGTATAGTATCTGGCACTGAAACCTCATCAATAACAGCTGGTTGTTATTAATAGTAACTCCGTTTAAGGGTTTCTAAAATCATGCAGATAGCTCATTGACATACTCTAAGAAATGTCCAAGCTCAGAATGTGACCAACCAACCATAATGGACATTTGTAGATTTTCACCTTCCTTGGGAAGAATGCATGGGGTGACTGATTCAACTCCAGCACAGGGTGGTGTGACTCAAGCCTATGCCAATCAGCGAAAAGTCCATCCTCCAAACCATACGGCATCAATCCAAGGATGGGTACCTTACCCAACTTGTCAGTTTAAACCCTAGGATTTTGGCAAGAGTTACTGGGAAAGAAGTGCTCTTCTCAACTAGGACTGTTAGCAGAAAGGAATGATATCAGCATGGGGACGCTGGACTACGAAGCCATCTCAGAGTAGGGTCAAAGGGAAGAGCTTAGAGAATCCTGGGGACATCGCCTGGGCTCCTAGGTAGGTCAGGGGCTAGCAAACTTTTTCTAGAAAGAGCCGTGTAATACTTTAGGTTTTGCTGGCTATAAGGTCTCTCTTGTGAGTACTCAGTACTGCTGTTGTAGCTTGAAAGAACCATGAACAATATGTAAAAGAACAATCACGGCTGTGCCAGTAAAACTTTATTTACAAAAACAGGCAATGAGTCACAGTTTGCCGGCTCCTACCCAAACCATACCTAAAGCCAGACAACCTTAGGACTTCTCAGTTAGGTCTGCCATTAAATTCCCTTTTTGGCTTAGTTTGAGTAGATTTCTCTCACTACAGTGGGAAAAGTCCTGATACAAATTTCCATTTGATAAAATATGATCTTTATCTAGTAGGTCACAGATGCCCTAATGGTAGAGAAACTGGTCATTTCTGTCAAGAAATAGAAGCGTTTAGGAGAAAAAAAAAATCCCTTTGTAAGTCCATTCTGCAGGGTCATGTGCTATTGCCACAGAAGTTGGATTTTAACTGGTGTTTATCTCCTCCTTGTCACAAAGGAGAAACAAGTACTCCTATGAATCTTTACCTTAGAGCATGTGGTCCACAAGAGACCAAAATACTCACTTGTCTGCAGGACAAAATGATCCCAGAGGCTGACACACACAAATACTCAAGAACCCTGTAGAAGAGCTCTTATTCAGTTCATGTAAAAATGAGACCTAGGGTTTGTTTTGTGGAGGGGAAGAACTGGATCTTTAGAAAAGTCAGGCCCAGATGTTCCTGTTGAGGGAATTTATCACCCTTTGGAAATGACCTTAAGGAAGATCTCATGTTTCTTGGGTCAGAGCAGCTTGTTCTATCTTTTCTGACTTCTTACTGTTACTCAGACTTTCCTGGAGTTAAGCTGACTTATTTGAAAGCTGAACTCTGCAGTCCTGATCTCAAAAGATTAAGTGGAGCTCCTTCTGGCAAGTTGCAGATATTATAAGTAAGTGTCCACTTGAGGGCTTTCAGTCTTCACTGAACAACTCAGTGTGTTAGGAACAGCAAAGAACTTAACAGTCAACTATGTCTTTTCCTGAAAATTGAATGAGTATCACCAGTGTGGGATATGTTCAAACAGTAAGCTGTACAGAGCAAACTTGAAATTATATAGCTATCAGAAGAAAGAGATTAGTTTAGTCAGTCTGAGCTTCTATAACAAAGCATTGAGACTGCATGGCCAAACAACGTTAAGTTTATTTCTCACGGTTCTGGAGGCTGAGAAGTTCAAGACCAGCAGATCTGGTGTTTGGTGAGAGCTGGCTTTCTGTCTCACAGATGGCCATCTTCTTGTTATGTCTTCATGTGGTAAGAGCTCTTTCAGGGCTCTCTTCAGTTCAGTTCAGTCGCTCAGTAGTGTCCGACTCTTTGTGACCCCATGAATTGCAGCACGCCAGGCCTCCCTGTCCGTCACCAACTCCCAGAGTTCACTCAGACTCACATCCATCGAGTCAGTGATGCCATCCAGCCATCTCATCCGCGGTCGTCCCCTTCTCCTCCTGCCCCCAATCCCTCCCAGCATCAAAGTCTTTTCCAATGAGTCAACTCTTTGCATGAGGTGGCCAAAGTACTGGAGTTTCAGCTTTAGCATCATTCCTTCCAAAGAAATCCCAGGGCTGATCTCCTTTAGAATGGACTAGTTGGATCTCCTTGCAGTCCAAGGGACTCTCAAGAGTCTTCTCCAACACCACAGTTCAAAAGCATCAATTCTGTGGCGCTCAGCCTTCTTCGCAGTCCAACTCTCACATCCGTACATGACCACAGGAAAAGCCATACCCTTGACTAGACGGACCTTAGTCAGCAAAGTAATGTCTCTGCTTTTAAATATACTATCTAGGTTGGTCATAACTTTTCTTCTAAGAAGTAAGCATCTTTTCATTTCATGGCTGCAATCATCATCTGCAGTGATTTTGGAGCCCAAAAAAATAAAGTCTGACACTGTTCCCACTGTTTCCCCATCTATTTTCCATGAAGTGATGGGACCAGATGCCATGATCTTCGTTTTCTGAATGTTGAGCTTTAAGCCAACTTTTTCACTCTCCTCTTTCACTTTCATCAAGAGGCTTTTTAGCTCCTCTTCACTTTCTGCCATAAGGGTGGTGTCATCTGCATATCTGAGGTTATTGATATTTCTCCTTGGAAGGGCACTAATCCTATTCACTAGGGCTCTACCCTCATCTCCTAATACCTTCATCTCAATACCATAACATTGGGGGTCAGGATTTCAACATATGAATTTGGGGTGGGGAAACACAAACATTCAGTCCATCACAGATATGAGTGTGGGTTTGAGAATTTTGGAGAGGAAGAGTGAGGACATACTGGGTAGAAAGTGTAGAAAGTATTACTGGGACAAAGACGTGCTCCTGTAAATGAACACTCCATTTACTTTAACAACTGTTTATGAAGCACCTCCCTTGTGCCAGACACTCAACTCCGCTTTGTGAATACAATAGTAATAATAAGCACAGGGTCTTTGTTCTTGTGGCACTTACACTCTAGTGGACTGTGCAGGATACACAGTGTAAGGAGACAGAATTTATTCCTATCAATTGTTAGAGACGAAGTGGGAAGGAAAGAACAGGCCAGATGAGCTGGAGGAAGATGGAAATGGAGTGACTGTTTCAAGAGAGGACTTGATGAAAATGCGTGGCATTTTAATCTATAAGATGCAGAGAGGATTGAGGTGGGGAAATGGTGGCCAAGTGTGGGAGGGTGGTGGGAAGACTGAACTTTGGCCTTGTGCTTCTTCCCGTGTCTCGTTTTATCTGTTACCTTGACAACCTGGATCCTCTTTCATTTCAAACTACGAGTAGGGACTGTTTCACTTGTTCAGAATCTTGCACAATGAGGACCAGTGATTCTTGAGCTGAGTTGAACTGGCACTGCTGAGCTGATGCTAAGATACTATGGAGAAGCAACTCTCTCTTCTTAGTCTCTGCGCTCAAGAGGAATTCCTCTGGAGTCTTGGTAGCAGCTTCAACAAACATGAAAATTACTGTATAAGACTGTGCATCATTTCAAGAACTTTCTCAAGAAAATGCTGTTATTTTTAAAATGTCTGTTCTGAGTGTACAAGAAAATGTACAGTAATCAGATGTACAGTTCTAATTCAGATTCTTCTTTAAAACAAGTTTTCTCATAAAAAATTGAACTTCAGTGAGAAAGAATGTTAAAGAAATAAGTATTTGTGGTGCTAAGTCCAAGAGAATAGAGTTTTCCAAACTGTACAGGCAGAGCGTAAAAAACAAAGAGCTCTGGATAGAGAAGGTGAGGGCTTCCTTTCAGCCGGGCTGTGCTATTCCCTCCTGAGTTGTGCACAAGTGTCATGTGATGGCATAAACCCTGGGTGCATGGCGCAGACGGGAGAGAACACCTCTGTGCTGTGGAGGTGACAATTCTAAGTTAGAGAAATAGAAAAGGGCCCTTTGGAAAACTTACAGTAAATGATGTCATTGTCACTTAGCAAAATGTTTGCCTCATATTAAGAAATTTGAGTGAGCCTCTGAGGAATTTTGTTTTACAGATTAAAAACAAATCAGGCTTTCTGCCTGTATATGCCGCTGAGAAAGCAGCGCTGAAGTTCCCCCATCCCGCCTCCACTGCTTTCATGTCTGAGTCAGAGTCTCCCAAAGAGCCTGAACAGCTGCGGGAGCTCCTCATCAGAGGACCGAGCTTTGAAACAACTGATGAGGGTCTGAGGAGCCATTTTGAGCAATGGGGAGCGCTCACAGACTGTGTGGTAACGAGCGATCCAAACGCCAAGCGCCCCAGAGGCTTCGGGTTTGTCACACACGCCTTGGAGGAGGCGAAAGGAAGGCCGCACAAGGCGGACGGAAGAGCTGTGGAACCCGAGGGCCGTCTCGAGAGAGCATTGTCACAGACCTGGGGCCCACTTACCTGTGAAAGAGGTTTTTGTTGGTGGCATTAAAGAAGACGCTGAAGAGCATCGCCTGAGAGATTATCTCGAGCAGTATGGGAACCTGACGTGACTGAGATCACGACTGACCGAGGCAGCGGCAAAACGAGAGGCTGCGCTGTCGTGCTCTTTGATGGCCGCGACTCCGTAGGCGAGACTGTCGCTCAGAAACACCGCACTGCGAACGGCCACGGCTGTGAAGTGAGAAAGGCCCTGTCTGAGCAAGCGATGGCTACTGCTTCAGCCAGCCAGAGGGGTCGCAGTGGTTCTGAAGACTTTGGTGGCGGTCGTGGAGGTGGTTTGGATGGGAGCGACAACTTTGGTCGTGGAGGAAACGTCAGCGGTCGAGGTGGCTTTGGTGGCAGCCGTGGTGGTGGCGGATATGGTGGCAGTGGGGATGGATATAATGGATTTGGCAATGACGGAAGCAGTTTTGGAGGTGGCGGAAGCTACAATGATTTTGGCAGTTACAACAATCAGTCTTCAAATTGTGGACCCATGAAAGGAGGAAACTTTGGAGGGAGAAGTTCTGGCCCCTATGGTGGTGGAGGTCAATACTTTGCCAAACCATGAAATGAAGGTGGCTGTGGTGGCTCCAGCAGCGGCAGGAGCTACGGCAGTGGCGGAAGGTTTTAATTACTGCCAGGAAACAAAGCTTAGCAGGAGAGGAGAGCCAGAGAAGTGACAGGGCAGCTACAGGTTACAACAGATTTGTGAACTCAGCCAGCACAGTGGTGGCAGGGCCCAGCTGCTACAAAGAAGACACCTTTTAGACAACACTCATGTGTATGGGCAAAAAACTCGAGGACTGTACTTGTGACTAATTGTATAACAGGTTATTTTAGTTTCTGTTCTGTGGAAAGTGTAAGCCATTCCAACAAAGGGTTTTAATGTAGATTTTGTTTTTGTACCCATGCTGTTGATTTCTAAATGTAATAGACTGATCATGATACTGAATTAAATGTGCTTTTTTTTTTTTTTAAATGTGCTGTAAAGTTAGTCTACTCTGAAGCCATTTTGGTAAACTACCCTGTGAAGTTAGAATTCCTTCAGGGTGATGCCAGGTTCCATTTGAAATTTATTTACAACCTGCTTTGGTGGAGAAGCTGTTGTCTTCAGAACCTTGGTGTAGTTGAAGTTACAGTTACTGTGTTGTGACCTGGAGTTCACCATTAAGACAGTCACCCATGCAAAGTCATGGGTTTTTTTTTGTTTTTTTTTTTTTGAATATTAATGATTGTTGGCACATCCTATGCAATATATCTAAACTGAACTATGGTACCAGATAAAGTTATAGGAATGAAGCTTGTGTATCATCCATTATGATGTGTAATCAATAGAAAATGCAATAACTTCTTGAAAAAAAAGAAAACAAATCAGGTTTGGGTGACTTATACAAGATCCCTGAACTCAAAGTCAGGAATGACTGTTGTTTTGTTATATAAGGGTTACTGCTGCTGCTGCAAAGTCGCTTCAGTGGTGTCTGACTCTGTGTGACCCTATAGATGGCAGCCCACCAGGCTGCCCCATCCCTGGGATTCTCCAGGCAAGAACACTGGAGTGGGTTGCCATTTCCTTCTCCAATGCATGAAAGTGAAAAGTGAGTGAAGTCACTCAGTTGTGTCCGCCTCTTCGCGACCCCATGGACTGCAGCCCACCAGACTCCTCCATCCATGGGATTTCCCAGGCAAGAGTACCGGAGTGGGGGCCATCGCCTTCTCTGATATAGGGGTTAAGAGATACACAAAACACCCTGTAAATGGGTACTATTCTCGGAGTCTTGGACAGGAAGACCTCAGTTCTGAGAACAGCTGTCATGAAACAGCTGTCCAGTCCAGTCCATGGAAAGGTTTTTGACCAAGATGGTTGCTTAAAATTTTTTCAGCTGTGGGTGGTTTTATATGGAATATGCCTTTTCTCTTTGCCTGAGTTCTTATCACTCCCTGTTAATTGTATCTGACCTTGGTATTACCTGTCTAGCCTGGCCCCTAATGCCATTTAAATTACTAACACTGGGCAGAGAGAAGGGGCTGTGAGGGACAACTTGGAATTATTTGTGGGACAGGCAGAGGAGAAGTAACTAATGAAGGAATGAAGAGAACTAAGAAAAAGTGGTGTGTTGAAAGCAAACAGTATTCTAAGACAGAAGTGAAATCAGTACAGAAAATTCAAACATTAATAGAATGAGAACAAAGGATTAGCAATTAGATTACTGTCTGAAGTGGGGCAAAACTAGATTATGATTGGCTTAAGCAATGCAAGGAATTGAACTCAGACTAGAGGCTAGTGTAGTTTTGACTAAAAAACTAATTATTCAGACTTAGAATCCAGCCTTCTCATCGATACACAGCAGTCATCACCAGACTTAGGTTTCTAGAGAACAAAATTTCATTGCATCTTGGCTACATTGTCATACTGACTGCGACTGATGGAAGGATCTTAACTAAGTCATTGGGGGAAATGAAAGAGATGCCAAGAATTAAACAGGTTAACTTCTTGGCACAAGGAAGCACCTAAGGTCTTGTAGAAGCCACTAATGCATTTTACATGATTGCTTAATTTCAGGAAATCCTGACTCATTGCCCCTATAGAGTAAGATGCAAAGGCTGATCTCAATTTACAATCCTGTAAACCAGTTTTGAGGAGAGCAGAAATTATTCTTGGCAGAAATACGTCTGTTTAGTGCCTATTTTGAGAATGTCTTGGTATGCGTGTGTTTTATTTTCTTTGAGAAAAAACAGACTTTATTTGGGATGTTCTGGGAATGATTAAGACTAAATGGGCAAGGGAATACCTCCTGGCTTAACATTTGAATGGGAAATGGGGATACCATCAACAAATCTATGCAGTCAGACAAATGAATCCTTGATAAATGGCCCAGATGAAGCTTGAATAAGAAAATGAGAAGTTAGAACCAGTTTGCTAAACCAGGGTGCCAGTGCTGGGTAATGTGAGAACCAGAATGCTACTAATAGTGTCACTGAAAGTTTAACCTCTTTCTGATTTAATCCTCATAATAATGTAGAGTATTCACAGTGGCTATTATTAACCGTTTCACAGATGAGAATAACATGAAAAAAAAAATTAGATAACTGAGCCAAACTCACATAGTAGGTTAGTGAAGAGGCAGGGCTAGATTCCAGGCAAGACCAGTGCCACTCTGGATCTCCTATCTCCTCTTTTGCCTTCCTCAGCAACTACTCCAAACCTTCTTTACGAGTCTGTTGCTCACTCCTTCGTCTGCTCTCTACAGTCCTGATGAATGGCCTTGGCCCCAGCATCACTGGAAGCGGAGGTCCCTGGACCGCCATCCTGTACTCCTACCGTGTAAGCCCTTGCCTTGTATGCCATCCTCATTGCTTGTCCTCCAGGCTCTCCCTTCTGCTCAAAGGCATGTCTCTCTACACATTGCCTCTCTTCATTTCACTTCTTCCCTGGCATTTTCCCCTCTGTTTATAACACACTCAATTTTCTCTCAGGCGAAAACAAACAACATATCCTTCAACTCTCAAATCCAATCTAGCTTCTTCCTCTCTCATTCAAATTTCTCCAAACAGTTAACCGTCTCTGTGTTCCGCTTCCCAATTTCTCTTCAGTGCACTTCTCCCCTCACCACCCTGAAATTTAGTTTCAGGCAGTGTTATGGGCTGAATTGAGTCCTTCCAATTATGACGAAATATGATGGAATCCTAACCCTCAGTGCCTCAGAATGCAATGAGGACCCAGAAGAGGCAAAGTTCTCTAATGTGCCCCAGTTCAGTTCAGTTCAGTCACTCAGTCGTGTCCGACTCTTTGCGACCCCATGAATCGCAGCACGCCAGGCCTCCCTGTCCATCACCAACTCCCGGAGTTCACCCAGAATCATGTCCATCGAGTCGGTGATGCCATCCAGCCATCTCATCCTTTGTTGTCCCTTTTTATCCTGCCCCTAGTCCCTCCCAGCATCAGGGTCTTTTCCAATCAGTCATCTCTTTGCATGAGGTGGCCAGTGTACTCGGATTTCAGCTTTAGCATCATTCCTTCCAAAGAACACCCAGGACTGATCTCCTTTAGAATGGACTGGTGTGCCCCAGTGATCATGAAAAATCACGTGAGGCAAAAATACTCAAAAGAGAGGGCAGAGGGGCTACCTTCATAGAGAGCTGGCATCAGGGAACGTGAGTCTGAAGCCAATGTATCATTTATTCCAAGAGACATCACATGAAGGGGAAACAAGTCAGACACCGATGGGAAAAAATGACAGGGAGTAAGAGAATCCCCAGGTGTCGATTTTCCCCTTCTTGGCTTCTCACTGAAAAGTACTGTGATTCTAGTAAGTTATACATAATGGAAACCTGAAGATGCCACTTGCTTTGCTCTACACTGATACTGAGCTATTGAAAATAATTCATAAGCAATACCTTCTCATTCTCAAATGCATCCACTTTAAAAAAAATGGAGGTATTAGATGATATTTCTCCTAGTTTACAAATAACTCTGTAAAGTTAGGATAAAATGCCTGGCTACACTGAGGACAGATTATACCCATCCCTGTCCTAACAGGCAAGTAACTCTGTAGAGAGATTACACTGATTTGACAAGAAGTATTTCTTCCAGAGCAGGCTAATTTACTACTCCCTAACTTTCCCTTCTGTTTGCACATCAGTTACAAAACATTTTTCCCACTATTGTTTTGCCTTTCAGAAACTTCTGTACCAACTGACATCACTGTTTACACTCAAAAGATGACTTTCTTCTTCCTGACATCTGTTAAGTCTTTTCCTGTAAACAGTGTTAAATGATTCATTTAATCAACTTTGATGGTATATCCTGTATACAGTCAAACATAAACACAATCTCATGTGTTACCGCTAATGAGGAAAACACCACCACTTTGACGAAGGCGCTTTGGCTATGAGGAGGAGCCTGTCAAAATTCTGTTAAAACTGAAACACTGTCAGTCGGACAATCTCTGAACATAGGTTGTATGTGCTTAATCGCTTCAGTTGTGTTCAGACTGTAGCCTTTCAGGCTTCTCTTGCCACGGGATTTTCCTGCTAGAATACTGGAATGGGTTGCCATGCCCTCCTCCAGGGGATCTTCTTGACCCAGGGATCGAACCTGAGTTTCCTGCGTTGCAGGAGGATTCTAAAGAGCCTGTGTAGTCTAGACTTATGTTGACCCTTTCCTTGCAAATCTTTCTAAGTGAAAGTTAATCATTAATGCACAGAGAATTGCAAGAGGTATATTAGATTTCTCTAGGGAAACAATCAATGGAATCTTTTCCCTTCTCTATTTGTTTATGCACAGATATACAAATATTTAAACCATTGAGTTCTGGGATGATTTGTAATGCAGCAATGGAAACTAGACCAAAAGAGCTTGGCTGGGATCTGGGCTGAGCTTTGGGATAAGATCGAGCTGATTCTGAGTGGATAGGCAAGGGGTATAGCTGGATAAAGATTTCACTCTATATGGAGAGAAACGGAAGAGTCCTGTATTGTTAGGCTACAATGAAGAGATATGAGTTTAAAGTAGATGAATTAGTCATTGTTCATAGGACTAGGTTAGGCAGGAAACACTGAGATCAGATCAGAGTCTGGGCTATAGGTCCAGATGTTCAAGCCAGGAAGGAAGAAATGGAAACATACTTCAGGCCAGGAGAATAGATTTCAGAATATGGAATGGCAGGTAAAACAGTCTTGTTGAGTCATATAGGTATTTATGATGTGGGAGATCAGGTGAAACAGGAGCCACGGACATGGGTCAAAAGCTTGAATGTAGGTGAAACCGGGCACAAGACCTCTGGTACTAGTTACAGTGGAGGTGGTGACAGAAAGACTGCTATGGATATAGAGTCACATAGTTTCGAGGCTGGAGCTCCGTGTTCCTTCCTTGGAGCTAGAATTGACTTTAATGCTCAATTTAGAGAGGCAAGGTAGAACGCTGGGTGTGGTGTGGACTAATAGGCCCCCCTATGAGTCTGAATAACTAGTGAATAGTCTAAGGATCCTTGAGTATAGATAACAAATAAAACATTGAAATCTCATAAAACTTAACATTTTAGCTTAGGGTTGTCTTTGTTGTTCTCAAAGCAAGTTGATGAGTGATTTTAAAGTGTAAATTATACACCAGATGCTCCTAAAGAGGCTATTAGTGCAGTAGGTAAAGCACTGAAGTGTTTACGCAGACATATTTTCTGAGTGTGCCCATGAGAGTTGATCTTACCGGATTTTGTCACTCCTGATTGAGGTGTTTTTCCTTTTCTGGTTTTATTCTAAAAGCAACTCAAGAGTGTGACCAAAGTCGTAAGACAGCACAGACCCTCCTTGCCTACCTTCCCAACCTCACTTCCTACTATCCTCCTCTCAGGATCACAAGTTTCCAGACGTTCTGACTTCTTGCATGTGTGTGGAAGTGCCTGACTTCCTACGAAGTCTGGGTCTTGGCACGTACTCTTCCCTCTAAATGTAAGGCATTTCAAAGTATTCTTTTCTTAAATAGCTTCCATTTATATTTCAGGCCTTGGTTTAAATATCACATCCTCCAGAGGTCTCTGAACTACTCGCTAGTCTCCTTTGTAATTCTGAGTAACTTTTTTCTTCATTGTTTGTACCATGATTGCAATGATATATCTGTACCTTTATTTAATGGTTGCCTCTCACACTAGAAGGTGATTTCTAATAGATATGGGAACAGTTAAGTTTTTTTCATGACTGCAACTGGGGAAGAGAAAAATAAGCTAAAATCCACTAAAGTGAGAGAAGGCACAAGAGGCAGGAAAAATTGAGAGATCGAAAGATTAAAAGAATTTCATTCTTCAATTCACTTTTAGTGGAGGGCATAGTGCTTATTAACACATCTTAATGTCCCCAGATGATAAGGGTGTAAAATGAGTACCCTTAATGAGAGATGAAGACTATAGATGTGCAATAATTAGAACTCTTGTACATTGCTGATGGGAATGTAAAATGGTGTAGCCACTTTAGAAGAGTTTGGCAGTTCCTCAAAAAGTTAAACATTGACAGTATATTACCCTACTCCCAGGTTATGTATCTAAGAAAAATGAAAACATCTCCACACAAAGTGATACATCAGTGTATAGAGCTGTTATTCATAATTACCACAAAGTGGAAACAACCCAGGTCTACCAAATAATGGATAAAATATGCTATATTCATATAAAGAACTATTATGCAGCCACAAAAAGAACTGAAGGACTGATACATGCTGTAATATGAATGAATCTTGAAGACATACTAAATGAAAGAAATCAGACACAAAAGGCACATATTGTGATTCTGTTTATACAAAATGTCCAGAATAGGCAAATTCATAGAGAAATCCAGAGACAACCTGGATAGGTGTCTAGGACTGAGGTTGTTTGGGTGTGGGATTGACTACAGACAGGTACAGAGTGATGAAAATCTTCTAAATTAGATTGTAGTGATGGCTGGATAATTCTGTAAATATACTAAAAAGCCAGTGAATTGCATACTCTAAGTAGGTGAATTTTAAATATGAAATGTCTCAATAAAAATGTTAAATTAGTTAATCCTCATTACTCACAGTAGTTATTATGTGCTATAAAGTCACTGCAAGCACTTAACTGGTGAACACAAAACTATTGCTTTTAGGGGATACAGAGGGTTAGAATCCTGGAAGCCTCTGGTCACATTTTTGCTAACTTATCAGTACATAACCTTGCTTTGTGTTTTTGTTTAAAGATACCTTATTTAAAATACATTGCTTATTTAAAATATATTACTAACAATGAACTCATGGCCAACAGCACTGTAACTCAAGCCTGAACAAAACTTACCTAAAACGAATTTTTTTCCCAGAAGGCACATCGCAGCTTTCTTGCACTTACTAGGAACACTAGACAGCACTTTAGTACTACGCTTGAGAGCCATTCTTAAGAGTGAAATCATCAACAAAAAGCCCAAAAATGCAAAATATGTGGCATTAAATCGACTGTGAAAAGGATGCTTGTTCACAGCATGAGCTGAAGCAAGGCAGAATGTCACTTTGTCTGACCTTGGCTGGGAATGTGTGCATTGGGGCACTCAAATTTTTCACTGCTTTCCACACATCCATGGCCGACTTCAGAAGTGCCAAGAGTATTGTGATTGGGTTACAATTAAATTTCAATGAGCAGGTGAATTTGCAAATACGGAATTTGTGAATAGGATCAAATTTAGCTTAGTCTTTCTACCAAAACGGTTTTTAAAAAACATTTTGAATTTTAAGGTCTAAACTTCAGTCTTCTCATAATACTAGATAAAATGTTATACGTATTCGTAGTCTGTTTCAAGACTAGCTAATAGAAAAGAACTAGTTTTAGAGGTCTCAGATCATTCTTCGTTTTATTCCTTTAGCATTTCTAGGTAATCATGTTTCATGCTACTGATTCCTGGGTTAAAGACCAGTTTGAAGGCAAAATGAAAATGTTTATTTTAATCAGCAAAAGTCTAATTTGAATTTATCACAAACACATGCGATCTTCTCCTAGAAAAAGTTGTCTGTCACCAGGATATAATTAGAATATACTTTCATTTTTAAGGAAAAGAAATACTTACCTAGTTGTGCTCCTATCTGTAATCTGTACTCCTACTTTCTATATATTTGTAGACACGCTTTCACATGGTAGCTACTGCCAATTTCCAAAGTTTTTCAGTTTGCTTTAAAAAATATTTTATGCATTTTATTAACTTTAATTTTAGATTGGCTTTCAAGTCTCAAATCCTCTTAAAACAGGAAATGTCAGCTTTTGCTCATAGCTCCTTAAGAGGCTTTTGCCAAATTCAGGAATTTAGAGACACATTTTAACTGCTTTACGTTATAAGTAACAAAATGTTGGCATGGGGAGCAAATTTATAAATATCAAGTGACTATTACATATCCATATCTGTGAACTTGAATAAGCTTAATCAAATGTCAAAATTTGGCTATAAAATGGTACTATTTTGGACCAGTATTTATATACCCTCTTCTTGGTAATCAAGATTTGTTTCTCTAAAAAGGTTTTAGCTGTTGATTGGAATTGGTGAAAAAGAGTTGGAACTGGCTAATTAACTCAAACTTCCCAATTAAAATAGTGGAGCTTGGTAGATAAAACATTTATTCATCAACTCAAGAACTTAAAAGTTTTTCAAAGTTTAAGGTTCTTCAGTCTCTTTTGATCTCTAATAACAACTTGGATACAATAGAGTTTTCAGGCTTCTCAATGCCAGATAACTCATTTGACTGGCTCCTCCTGCTCAGAGAACAGTCCGATTAGGTTTCTGTGCCAACCCCAGAAGTTCTGAAGTTTCACCCTTTCTATCCAGCTATTTTTCTGTATGTGGCAGCAACTCCTCTCTTACTGGTTTTTCCCCACTTTGCACGATTGGCTTCACTTCATTTTTGTTCTGAAGTAATAACCACCATTTGTTGTTATTTAGTTGTAAGTCATGTCCAACTCTTATGTGACCCCACAGACAGAAGCCCACCAGGCTCCTCTGTCCATGGGATTTCCCAGGCAACAATACTGGCGTGGGGTGCTATTTCATTCCCCAGGGCATCTTCCCGACCAGGGATTGAACTCCCGTCTCCCGCATTGGAAGACAGATTCTTTATCACTGAGCCACCAGGGAAGCCCAATAACCACCATTAGGGATTAGTATATTATCCAGAGCCTTGTACTATCAAAGTGATGGCTCTCTACATTACTATGGATGACCAAAAATAGACCACAGCTTGTATGCCAGGACTTACAGTATTTTTTCATTTTCTAGTTGGCTTTTAAAATGTCTTAAAACGACATGTCACAAAATGCCAGTAAAGATTAACAACTGACCTGTTAAATATTCTACAAACATTTCCTGGCAGAGCTGTCTTTAAAAGAATTTCAAATACCCTTCATTAAGACAGTTTAAGAATTTATTCTAAGATTGAGTTAATACAGTAAGATTTTAGACCACTTTAATTTAGTAAGAGGTGTAAGTGACCTAAAGTCATTTGGACGAATGCTGGTCTTAGTGAACCATCTTTAAGAAGTCACTTTAATCACACAAAAGACTAAGCAAAGTCATTTTTAATAGCTCATAAAAAAAGAGGTGGTATTTTAAGAGATATTCCTTATATAATAAGGTAATAATGAAAATGTGTTCGTTTTAAGTGTTTTTTGGATTGAAACAGATTTATATGAAAATAAAAATGTACTGAGAAATGTGTCATTTTTTAAACATGAAAGATTTCAAATTCAGATAGATTTTTGAAACTTTTTATTTATATTTTGGTCTTACAAATGATCATTTTTAAATTGACTTTTCCATAAGAATGTAAAGCACAAAAATCTGCTAAATATCAGGTCCACACAAATCCTCAGGAAGGTTTTCTGTGTAGGCTTCATTAATGCAAATCTTTGTGTGAATATTTCACTCTTACTGTAGATCTTGAATCTGTTTTACAATAATGCAGCCATAAAGTTTTTATGCAGTGCATTCATTATAAACTATACATTTCTATTAAAAGGAAGGCTGGGTGATACAAAAATATGAGAGGATCTGGGGAACAGGCAATCTGTTGAGGTTCGGTATGTCTTACTTGCTTTCAAGATTTTTGTCGTTACTCTCAGAGAGCACACAGCACACGAAGCACAACAATCATCTCATTAACCTCCCTAATTTAGAAATCTGCTGTTCATGAAACTGACCAATTATCACAAACTATCACCTGCACAATTAACCACAAGTCTACTACCAGGCATTCTGTTACTAGTGGTATCAACAAAGGAAGGATGGAAACTTATAAAAAAGGGTTTTGTTAACTTCTTACCTATCATGGGCTGTGCTGCTGCTTGAACTTTTAATTAGATGTTTAATGCCTCACAGTAAAAGACTGATCAATGGAAGAAAGCAAAACTAAATTATTTTCTAGGTGCTATAGTATTTCACTGGACAAGGTAACAGAAGGATAGGACAAAATTTAAGATTTATATGCGTTCCAACTTCTCACTCAGGAATTCTTCTACACTGTCTGTGTTCCATTTGAGGATGCTTAGTTCTTCAGCAATGTTCCCACTGTCGTCCAAAAGCTTTAACACAGGGTCTGAACCGCGAACATACTACAAAAGAGAGGAATATAATTTTCTGCTTAGGAGGAGTCTTTTCATGCTTCAACCAAAATCCAAACCAATTCAACCTAGCTTAACTAAATGTAATAATAATAAGCTTCTAAACTCTTTTAGGGATTTCATAAAAAATAGGGGAAAAAACCCCACACTTTACTTTGAAGAGAAACACTTGCTGGTATCGAGACAGTTTTACTTGGGGTTTAAGCTTACTTTTGAATATAACAAGTGTTTATTGCATACATGAAGAGAATGATAATTAAGAGCAATGTTAAAAAAGACTGTGCCTACCAATTATCAGATAATTCTGCACTGGACTTTCATTTGATTTCTTAAACCAGAAAAAATTAATTTTGTTGTAAATAGTTTATAATTTGGTTGAATTCCTAAAACTTCAGACCTACCTAAGTGGCGGGGTCCAATATTTCACCAGAAGGCTCTGAGGAATTCTTACTTTGGGTAAATGGGATAACAAACATGATCCCATTCATTAAGCGATCAATCTTCAATGCTAAATTAGGGACTACATAACTAGAATGTAGCAGTGATGATAAAGGGAGCTCTGAGAACTTAGCAATTATGCTTCAGTTTTTCTAGGTTTTCTAGGGTTGTGAACTCAGGAGATGAAGACAAGCTCTGATGTGATTATTAGCATTGGGTATATTCTCAACCCATTTGTGGCCCTCTAAGCTAATGAAGCAATAACATTACTACTAAAAACTTTTGGGTCAGGCTATCTACATAGACTGTGCTTAAAAACTTCATTTTTTAATTAAAAAAACCTCAGTCACAAAATTAGAAACTACATAGAACACAGCTGCAAAAATATTCAAATATTAAATCAAACCCAACAATGTATAAAGAATCATATGCCATGACCAATTTGGATTTGCTCCAAGTATACAAAGCTGGTGCAATATTTGAAAATGAATTAATGTAATCCACTATTACCAACAGGCTAAACAAGAAATCTTGTATCAACAGATGCACAGAGAGCATCCTGTCACATGCTACAACATGGATGAACCTAAAAGACATCACGCTAAAGTGAAATAAGCCAGTCATGAAAGGACAAATACTGTATGATTTCACTAATATGAAGTATCTAAAGCAGTCAAAATCATAGAAACAAAGTTGGTTGCCATGGGCTGGGGACAGGAGAGAGGGGAATTAGTATTTAATGGATACAGAGTTTCAGTTTGGCAAGACGAAAAAATTCTAGATCTACTGCACAACACTGTGAATATACTCAACACTACTGAACTGTACTCTTAACATTTAACTTACCATCTTAACTGCTTTTAAGTTTTTAATTTTTTGACTGAACAGCATGTGGGATCTCAGTTCCCTGACCAGAGACGAAACCTGTGTCCCCATGGGGTCTTAAGTGCTGGACCACCAGGGAAATTTCTTAAAAAAATTTTTTAACCGTAATTAAAATTTTAAACAGTGAGCAAAAGATCTCAGATTCACCACAGAAGATATACAGATGGCAAATAGCATGTGATATGATGCTCAATTAAGAAAATGCAAATGAAAATGAGATAACAACACACTTTTTAGAATGGCTAAAATTCAAACACTGACAATAACTAATGTTGATGAATGTGGATCAACAGGAACTCTCATCTATTATTAAGGGACTGCAGCATGATATAGCTACATTGGAAAACAGTTTAGCTTTGTAAGAAGTGCCCAAAAGTCTTACTATGATTCAGTAATTGTGCTTCTAGGCAATTACTCATGTAAGATAAACTTATGTCTACATAAAAATGTACACAGCACTGTTAACTTGCTAAAACCTGGAAGCGACCACCATGCCCTTCCATAGGTGAATAGAAAAACAAACCATGATATAACAGAATATTGTTCATGTTATTCAGCATTAAAAAGAAATGAGCTATCCAGCTACAGAAAAGACACAAAGGAAATGTAAATGTATATCAAGTGAAGTCTGAAAAAACTATCTACTGTATAATTCCAATTATATGATAATCCGGAAGAGCCAAGACTACAGAGACAGTCAAAACGTTAGTGGTTGTCAGGTGTTTGGCAGGGGGTGGGATGTGGAGCACCGGGGAATTTTGGGAACAGTGAAACTTCTGTATGATACTATAATGGTGGATATATGACATTATGCATTTGGTAAAACTCCTAGAACTGTACAAAGAATTAAGTCCTAATGCAAACTATGAAATTCACTTAATAATGTATTAATATTGGTTCATCTGCAAATGTACATCAATGCAGGATGTTAATAAGGTAACTGGAAGATGGGGATGGGAGTATATGAGAACTCTAGAATCAATTTTTCTATAAACTTAAGATTGTTCTAAAAAATAAAAGTTAATTTAAAATGAGTAATTTTTTAATTAAAAAAAATGCTGGGAAAAAAGGATCACATTAAAATTACATTACCTTGATTTGCAGTCCTTTGAATAGTTTGGGTTTATCACTCCTGACGAAAGCTTCAAAGAAAAGAAAAATAGATTCAAATTGTTCACTTTCAGATACAAGTGACTATAAAGATCAATATAGAAAGGAGAAATAAACGCAACAAATAAAAAAATTAGATTCTTTTCTATATGGGAAAACCAAGGAAGTTAAAACACCTACAAGTAGAAAGACATCCCATTTTCTTCAATGGAAAGACTAAATATTTTAAGATGTCATTTCAAGGTAATAAAAATCCCAAATTACAATAGGATTTTAAGGGCTTGACAAAAATGACAGCAAAACTCTGTGAGTATATAAGGGTAAATGTTTGAGAATAGAGCAGTTTAGAAAAAGTAAAATACGGGAGAATTTGTTCAACTGTTATTTAAGATACTATGTGATACTTATTATCAGAATGGATAAGACAAAGAAACAGATTAGGAAATCTAGAGAGTTAAAAACACCTCTATTTTTATATATGGTAAAGCTATCAAGCCAGACAGAAAGAAGAAAAAGATGATGTATGCATGCGTCTGGGAGTGTGTGTGTGTGTATTATGCAATAAATACTTTTGAATATCTATTGTATACCAGACAGCAGAGATAAAGCTATATAAAACAGACAGGACTCCTGCTCTTACGGAGTTTATAGTCTGGTGGGGAAGAAAGATGCTAAACAAGTAACCATATAACTGATAATCTGAATTGTGATTAAGTGTTTTAAAAAAAGATTCGTGTTATTACCATGACATTTAACACAGACAACCTGGATAAATAAAAAATTTTCCTACACATGATTCTAAAGAAAATGATTTATAGATGTGCCTCTATAAAAATGGAAACACATATAGCAAAACACCACTAGAAACAAAGTTAAAAAAGTAAAGATGACAAATTGGGAAAAATTATTTCTGACAGTATATAAGAGGGCTCCTATTAATAATAATAGAAAATACTAGGTACTAGAATGAACTAAGGACAGGAACATGTAATATACAAATACGCAAGTGGTCACTAAACATTTGAAATAAATGTTCAACCTCAGAAAATAATCCAAGAGCTGTCAAAACAATCAGGTAACCTTATTTGGAGTGGCAAAAATTAAAAAGAATATTTAAGGTTAGAGAGAGGGTAGAGAACATTTTGCAGAGGGTTAGCTGTGGGAGAAATATAAATGGATACGTCCTTCCTGAAGGGTTTTTAGCAAAAAGAACCAGTCTTAAAAATGTGCCTACTCTTTTAGACCTGTAAGTATCTTTCTCAGAATTTCTTTATACTGAGGAAACAATGACACTATATAAGGCAAACACAGATACGAGGTCCTGCTAACCAAGTCTGGATCTGAAAATAATCTAAGTGTGTAAAAGGCTATTGGTTAAATAAATTAACATGGACCTCACTCACATGTATATGTGTTTCATACACATCCAATCATTTAAAAATTGTATTAATCTATATTTAGTGATATAGACACAAATGCATATAAAGGTTTATAGATCAGTTTGTTTTCCATTGTTAAAAAAAAGACAGGTACATTGTTTTTATATATTTACATTAATGTATTTATATATTTATCTGTAAATATATATTTGCAAAGGAAAAAGCTTGGAAGCATTCAAGGAACTTAAAAAAAAAATTAAGTGAGAAAATACAAAATACTTAGCAGAATACACCTAATAGTTCAAAACAATAACTACTATTTTAATAGGAGTTATATCTAGAGCACAGGGTTTGGGGAAGTTTTTAAGTAAATATCTTCCTTTTTGGGTTACTGCTGATCTACATTTTACCAAGTCTTTAGTAATGATCATATCTTAACTGTCCAAGTTAGAAAATTTTACAATATATTAAAAAATATACAAGCAACCTGTTTCATTTAGATACCAGACAGTTCTTAATACCAGCTCTATAATGATTTGCATTAGTTTCCAATTAGATTTTATAGTGACAGGCATGCTTTTGAGAACTTATCTTTTTTTTTTTTTAACTTATTTGGCTGCACTGGGTCTTAGTTGTGGCATGTGGGATCTAGTTTCCCGACCAGGGATCAAATCTGGGCCCCCTGAATCGGGAGTGCAGTTAGCCACTGGAGCGCCAGGGGAGTCCCAATAACTTATTTTTTAAACTAAGAATCAACTAGCAATAGAACTGTAGACATGTTTCACTATGAAGATCTTTATATATGTGCATCTAGAACAACAAAACAAAAATTAATAAATACTTTTTCTTTTCAAGGTGTTGCAGAACTGTTGGAAGAGATTTAGATATCCCATCTGAATTTCCCCTACTGTATTTAGTTCAAAATAAAATTGATTCTACTATTCTGGCTTATTAGAATGTCTTCTCTATTACCTTCATCCTTTCAGATTTGTCCAAATACTCCTGACTCCCCAAATGAAAATGAGCTTATGATATCCTGTGGGTTTTATACCATTCCTTTGGCAAATGCTATAATGCACACCTGTGCAAAGCATTATTTAACACAGTTTGTTCACAACTACAAAAAAAATATCTCTAGAGAAAAGAACTACTCAAACATTTTTTCGTATTTATAACAAAAGGTATAACTTTGTCTTTAAGAAATTTTTAACAGGCTGGAATGAGGAATAAATTTAAAAGAAATATTAAGATGAGTCACTTAATGACCCATGGAGAGTGAAATAATGACTATTGTCATCTGTTCTTTTCTCTTCTCTCTGCTATGTATAAATCCACAAGCTCCTAATTTTGAACGAAGGAAATATCCGTTAAATACACCGTAGTGGCAAAACACATTTTACAGGTG
This sequence comes from Ovis canadensis, assembly GCF_042477335.2. NCBI lineage: Eukaryota > Metazoa > Chordata > Mammalia > Artiodactyla > Bovidae > Ovis > Ovis canadensis. Next base: position 64,829,553 of record NC_091245.1, read on the forward strand.
GTAAACTGAACTTTAAAAAGATAGTTGAATATTCACTATATACACACAGCACTAGGACAGACTATGTGAGAATATGAGACTTGCAAAACACATTCCAGAGTAACTTATGTTTCTACTTTACTTATTTTTAAAATTTTTTCTTTTCTTTATTTTTGGCTGCACTGGGTCTCTGCTGCTATGTACAGGCTTTCTCTAGCTGTGGAAAGCAGGGGCTCCTCTCTCCCTGTGGTGTGTGGGTTTCTTATAGTGGTGGCTACTCTTGTTGTGGAGCAAAAGCTCTTGGGTGCACATCAGAGTAGTGGCGCGTGGGCTCAGTAGTTGCTGGTGCTTGGGCTCAGTAGCTGGGGTACATAGCCTTTGTTGGCCCTGCAGCATGTAGGATGTTTCCAGACCAGGGACTCAACTGGTGTCCCCTGCACTGCACATTGATTCTTAACTACTGCATCACCAGGGAAGCCCTCTGCTGTTCTAAAAATAACTAAATTATATCAGTTTGAAGATTCCTAGAGATTAATTCAGTCACTATTTCAAGAAAATGTTCTTATGCCATTTAACTATTTGTCAATTACCAAGGCAGATTTGTAAATAACAATTTAAAGTGATCAAATATACAGAAATGATTAGAAAACAGGTTAAATGATTCAGTTTTGTTAAGATTCTTATCAGCATGGCATTTGTGCAGCTGCTTAGAAGTCAGGGTAAATATCTGCTACATACACTGCTTAGAAAGTCATAGGACTCTTCTTATAATCCAGAAGCTCTTCAAAGTTAACTGAAGAGTATTAAAAAATAAAAATCTATCTTCCAAAAGAGGTTAAGTGGGGATGAGGGGTAATAGGAAGGATATGTCTAGAAATAAAAAAAAGTTTGAACTATTATTTTTGAAATCACAAACAAGTGAAAATATAGAAACAAAATATACTTTGCTAGATATAATGATGTACCTTTGATCACATTAGAAGCAGTCATACAATGTACTCTATTGGTTTAAATATTTAATAAATAAAGGCTTACAGGGGTACAATTAAGATTTGTGAAGTGCCATACAAAGTTACCAGAGAAGGTGATGGCACCCCACTCCAGTACTCTTGCCTGGAAAATCCCATGGACAGAGGAGCCTGGTAGGCTGCAGTCCATGGGGTCACAAAGAGTCGGACACGACTGAGCAACTTCCCTTTCACTTTTCACTTTCATGCATTGGAGAAGAAAATGGCAACCCATTCCAGTGTTCTTGCCTGGAGAATCCCAGGGACGGGGGAGCCTGGTGGGCTGCCGTCTATGGGGTCACACAGAGTCGGACACGACTGAAGTGACTTAGCAGATACAAAGTTACATGGAATGATAATTAGGTATTTTACTGTTGATTAGAAATAAGTACATTTGAATCAATATATATTCTAAATAAAAAAGTCATATCATATCCAGAAACAATAATACAAAGAGAAGAGCACCAGCAACAACAACAAGAGAACTGAATTCTCAAGTGCACTCAATGAGAACTACTGGGAATCCATGTATTTCTAAGATAAGAAAATTTACTATTGTATACAAACTATCTGGAGTGCAAAATCATGACTTATTTTGGACCTTCCAACAAGACAATTTAAAAGCATTTAAAAACATCCAGAGAATGGCAATTTAAATAATTAAAAGAATCTGAGAAGACTGGAGGTACAATAACGAAGGCAAGACAAACTAAAAAGATGATCACTTTTCAGATCAGAATAAAAAAGTCAGAAAAGGACTACTGAAGAATATATACTCATAAAAGGTATTTAACCAATGTAAACGTAGGCTTTTAACCAGATTTGCACTTGTCAAAAGTGGAACCTCCCTTGAATTGGATAACTTTAGTAAATACACTCATTCTTTCAATAAATATCTGAATTCCTCTTAATATGAGGTACAGTGTTAGGATGATTCGGAGTGTATTAGTGGTAAAAAGTTTAAAAATTGAACTTTACGGAATTCCTCCAGAAAAACCTCTATTTCTGCTTCACAGACTATGCTTAAAGCCTAGTGTGGATCACAACAAACTGAAAAATTCTTGAAGAGATGGGAATACCAGACCAACCTATTTTGCCTAGAGAAATACCAACAACCTCAGATATGCAGATGATACTACTCTAATGGCAGAAAGTGAAGAGGAACTAAAGAGCCTCTTGATGATGGTGAAATAGAAGAACAGAAAAGCTGGCTTGAAATTCAGCATTCAAAAAACGAAGATCATGGTATCTGGTCCCGTCATTTAAAGGCAAATAGAAGGGGAAAAAGTAGAAGCAGTGATGGATTTTATTTTCTTGGGCTCCAAAATCACTGTGGACAGTGACTGAGGCTATGAAATCCAAAGATGCTGATCCTTGGAAGGGAAGCTATGACAAACCTAGATAGTGTAATAAAAAGCACAGACATCAGTTTGCTGACAAAGGTCCGTATAGTCAAAGCTATGGCTTTTCCAGTAATTGTGTACGGATGTGAGAGTTGGACCATAAAGAAGGCTGAGTGTCGAAAAATGGATAGTTTTGAATTGTGGTGCTGGAGAAGACTCTTGAGAGTACCCTGGACTGCAAGGAGATCAAACCAGTCAAATCTAAAGGAAATCAACCCTGAACATTCACTGGAAGGACTGTTGCTAAAGCTGAGGCTCCAATACTTTGGCCACCTGATGTGAATAGCCAACTCACTAGACAGCTCCTGATGCTGGGAAAGACTGAAGACAAAAGGAGAAGGGGGTGGCAGAGGATGAAATGGCTAGATAGCATCACCGACTCAATGCGCATGAATTTGAGAAAACTCTGGGAGACAGTGGGAGATAGAGGAGCTGCAGTCCATGGGGTTGCAGAGAGTCAAACATGACTCAGTGACTGAACAACAAAGTTTGGCAGAGGCAGAAGACCAGCAAAGCAAATAAATACATTAAAATATTATGCGGGAAATGCTATGGAACACAATGCGGACAGTGAAAAATTCTGTGCAAAAGTAATCCCCAAATAATGTTTGAACTGACTTTTGAATGAATAGGGGTTCATCACAAGAATGGGCAAAAAGCATAAGTCAGGAAGAACATACAGTGTGTGCAAAGACTTAGAGGTCAGAGTTCAGAGAACTGCAAGAGTTCTGCATACAAACTAAAGACATAAACCTAGAAAAGACAGTCCATGTCATGATAGGTCTTGTTTATGATGCTGAGTTTGACATTTATTCTCTATGTGGTGGGGAACCACAGAGAATTTTAAATAAGAGGTTCACATAATCAAATCTGTCTTCTGGAAAAGGTCTTTTCAGTAGTTGTGTAGGAGAGAGAATAGAAGTAAGAAAAGGGAAAAAAACAGGTAGGCCAGATACCAGGTAACTAATTCTTTCAGATAAAGATGCTAAGGGCTGATTAAAATCACAGAATAGGCCAAAGGAGTAAGATATGAAGGTTAATAAGGAGGAGGAAGAGACACAACTTGGTGACTAGCTGGGTATAAAGTATGCAAGAAATATTAATCATGAGTCTTGGGTTTCATGCTAATACTTTTGCTTGATGATACTGCCATTTGTGGAAATAGTGAAGACGACAGTGTAGTTTTAGAGAAGAGGATTAATTTAATTTTTGAATATGCTGGGTTTAAGGCCTCTCTACTAAAAATATAAAAAGGCAAAACGACTGTCTGAGAAGGCCTTACAAATAGCTGAGAAAAGAAGACAAGAAAAAAGGCAAAGGAGAAAAGGAAAGATATATCCATTTAAATGCAGAGTTCCAAAGAATAGCACGGAGAGATAAGCAAGCCTTCCTCAGTAAACAATGTGGAAAAGACTAGGGATCTCTTTAAGGAAATTAGAGATAACCAAGGAAACACTTCATGCAAAGATGGGCACAATAAAGGACAGAAATGGTATGGATCTAAAAGAAGCAGAAGATATTAAGAAGAGGTGGCAAGAATACACAGAAGAGCTACAGAAAAAAGATCTTAACGACCCAGATAACCACGACGGTGTGATTACTCATCTAGTGCCAGACATCTTGGGAGTGTGAAGTCAAGTGGGCCTTAGGAAGCATCACTAGGAACAAAGTTAGTGGAGATGATGGATCTGCTGATCTATTTCAAATACTAAAAGATGATTCCGTGAAAGTGCTGTATTCAATATGCCAGCAAATATGGAAAACTCAGCAGTGGCCACAGGACTGGAAAAGGTCAGTTTTCATTCCAATCCCAAAGAAGGTCAATGCCAAAGATTGTTCAAACTACCACACAATTGCACTCATTTCACACACTCACAAAGTAAGGCTCAAAATTCTCCAAATGAGGCTTCAATAGTAGGTGAACTGAGAACTTTCAGATGTACAAGCTGGATTTAGAAAAGGCAGAGGAACCATAGATTAAATTGCCGACATCCAATGGACTACAGAAAAAGAAAGGGAATTCTAGAAAAACATCTACTTCTGCTAATTGACTACACTAAAGCCTTTGACTGTGTGGATCACAACAAACTGTGGAGAATTCCTCAAGAGATGGGAATACCAGACCACCTTACCTGCCTCCTGCAAAACCCACATGTAGGTGAAGAAGCAACAGAACTGGACATCGAACAGTAGACTGGTTGCCCCTTGGGAAAGGAGTATGTCAAGGCTGTATATTGTCACCTTGCTTTTTAACTTATACACAGAGCATACAGTGTTAGTCGCACCTCAGTCGTGTCCAACTCTTTGCGACCCCACGGACTATAGCCTACCAGGCTCCTCTGTCCATGGAGTTCTCCAGGCAAGAATACTGGAGTGGGTTGCCATTTCCTTCTCCAAGGGATCTACCTGACCCAGGGGTTGAACACAGCTCTCCTCCATTGCAGAAAGATTCTATACCATCTGAGCTACCAGGGAAGCCCCCAGGGTAACTGTATAATGGAATATTATTTAGCAATAAAAAGGAATTAAGTTCTGAAATACACTACAATATGATGAATCTTAAAAACACATTAAGTGAAAGAAGTCAGTTACAAAAGACCTCATATTATGATTCCATTTATCTGGAGTCAGAAAATCCACTGGAATAGAAAACAGGAATAGTGGAATAGTGGCCACCAGGGGCTGGGAAAGTGGAAATGAGAAATTAAAGTGTGTGTCCTTCAAACTGTGGGCAGGACTGAATGGAGCTATCTTTCCTTGTTGAGGTCAGGATCCCTGTCTCTTCCACATGGAAGCACAAGAAAATAAACTCAAAATTTCTAAGAAATTGATCATTCTAGACCTCAATTATAAAGTAAAAAGCAGTTCTATTGTCAGCCCAGTATCTGCACCCACCAATCAGGCAGTCCTTTTCTCAGGAACCCCTTTGGACCACTTCAGCCTCTAAGATAATGAGGCTTCCAAAATATGGATTTTTAACAAATTCAAACAGTTGTACATCATGTGAAATGCTGGGCTGGATGAAGCACAAAGTGGAATCAAGACTGCTGGGAGTAATATCAATAACCTCAGATATGCAGATGACACCACCCTTTTGGCAGAAAATGAAGAGGAACTAAAGAGCCTCTTGATGAAGGTAAAAGAGAAGAGTGAAAAGCCTGGCTTAAAACTCAACATTTATGAAATGAAGAACATGGCATCCAGTCCCATCACTTCATGGCAAATAGATGGGGAAACAATGGAAACAGTGAGAGACTTTATTTTCTTGGGCTCCAAAATCACTGCATATGGTGACTGCGGCCATGGAATTAAAAGATGCTTGCTCCTTGGAAGAAAAGCTATGACAAACCTAGATGATGTGTTAAAAAGCGGAGATGTTACTTTGCTGACAAGGTCTGTCTAGTCAAAGCTATGGTTTTTCCAGTGATCATGTATGGATGTTGACTATAAAGGAGGCTGAATGCTGAAGAATTGATGCTTTTGAGCTGGGGTGTTGGAGAAGACTCTTGAGAGTCCCTTGGACTGCAAGGAGATCCAACCAGTCAATCCTAAAGGAAATCAATCCTGAATATTCATTAGAAGGGCTGATGCTGAAGCGCCAATCCTTTGGCCACCTTATGTGAAGAGCCAATTCATTAGAAAGACCCTGATGCTGGGCAAGATTGAAGGCAGGAGAAGGGGATGACAGAGGACAAGATGGTTGGATGGAATCACTGACTCGATGGACGTGAATTTGAGCAAGCTCTGGGAGATGGTGAAGGACAGGGAAGCCTGGCATGGTGCAGTCCATTGGGGTGCAAAAAGTAGGACATGACTGAACAACTGAACAACAACTAAAAACGTAGGCCACAATCTATAGAACTGTTAGAAAAGCAGAATCTCGGGATACAAACCCAATTTACAGAATTATACTCTGCATTTTAACAAGACCCCCGGGTGACATATATGTATGTTGGTTTAAGATACTATGAGACCACCTAAGTGGAAATGTCAGTTCAGTCTGAAGTGTGTGATAAACAAAAGAACAGTTTGAGTTAAAGTCATAAATTGGGAGTCACCAGGTGAACACTGCAGCAGAAACCGAGGGAGTGGGACACTGTTTAAGAGAGTAAGAAAAAGGGAAAATAAGAACAAGACTGTGACTGACCCCAATATTTGAAGTTTGGGTGGTAGATGAGATGCCAAAAAAGGAGAATAAAAAAACTTGTTCACACAAGTGAAGGGAAGAGAGAGTCAAATGCTAGAAAGTCATTGTTATTCAATTCTCAAAACAGTCCAATAAGGTAGATATTAACTGATTTTATACCACCTATTAACCCATTTTATAAATGAGTAAATTGATGAAGCTAGTGCTAATCAATTGGTATTCCTTCCAGTAAAACTCAGAGGTAACATAATCCTAGGCATCACTCAAGAAGTGAAAATCTATTTGCTATCTCAGTTGTACATTATTTTAAAATTCCTTTCTGTATCCAAAGATTTATGATTCTAATATAGAGGCTGGCAAACTACAGTCCACAGGCCACAGTGGCCTTCCTGCTTTTATAAATAAGGTTTTACTGGTACACAGACATATGTATTCATTTAAATATTTTCTATGGCTGCTTCTGTACTACAAAAGCAAAGTTCAAAAGCTGCAATGGATATACCGTTGGCTTTAAAGCTGAAAAGTATTACTATCTGGTCTTTTAGAAAAAATGTTTGTTAAGACCTACAAAATCAGGGGAAATTTACATTTTTTGTTTTGGAGAGAGACAGACTGCAGACACATCCTTATCATGGTAAGACTCGTGTATAAGAAAGAAAACAGACTTAACATCATTGCTTTGATGCCACTTAAGTGATAAAACACAAGATCCAACATACAATGAGAAATTTTTATACATACAGACTTTCCTACTTAAACAACCATAACATGGAAAACCAGAGTATTTTAGGAAGTATATCTGGAATTAGCTAAGACATGATTTGGGACTTCTTTTCAGCCCACGAAACCTGAGCTGATTAATGTGGATAAGACATTTCAAATTTTTAATCCTTCTCTCTTCTAGAATAATTTAACATTATTTTTTCCTTCTGTTTCATGACATGGCTAATTAAAATTAAATAAACTTAAAAAATGTCCTAGTTTCTCATGGGCTCAGAAAATATTGATGATTAAATATGGCTATGGATTAAAGAATTATACAATCATTTTAATTTAAATTAGTCTGTACTAATTAAATATTTATACACAGAATTAAAAATTTAATGTTTCAAAAGGAAAAGACAGTATGACCACATATATCCACAAGTTTGATAATCTAACTATACATAAGAAATATATATATAATTAAGTTGTAATCCAAAGATTAATAAACTATACTCAATCTTTTAAAGACTGAACTAGCAGCTGTAGAAATTATTATCATGGACATGATAAAACCTGACATCACAAACAGAAGCGCTAACTGCAATCTACTCTTGACCTCATGAAAATCTGAGTCACAAAAAATTATTAATAAGACAAGTCAGTAAATATGAATAATCAATATAATTGAAAGTAAATGTCAAAATATTTTAGGAATAAGAATGATCACTTTATCATTCAGATAACTGATATTAAAAAAAGCTAAAACAACGCTGGTACAATTCTGAGTTTAAGTGTTTGAGGCAAGATTAATCCTAAGAGCAAGGAATTTTCTCCCCAAGTTGTTATATTCTGTGCTATATCAGAAGATGTTCTTATTCTAATAAAGAATGTATTTAATTAGATATGCATCTGCTCTGGGTCTCAAATAAAATATCCCCAAGTCAAATTGTTTGATTACATTTCTGTGCCAACAGGAACAATATTTTATTATAAATAATTCTAGGCCAGCAAGAAAGGGCATGTGTTAACATGGGCAATTTTACATAATACTAAACCCCCAAATTCTCTTGCTATTGAGTAAACAAGTCAAGAAACCGCAGGAAAGGCAGCAAAAACAAAAACAGAATGAGGTATACAAATATAGATAGCACTTATGCTTTCCATCAAAAAAAAAAAACAAAACTTCATTACCTTCATAAAACTGATTTTCAAGTGACATGCAAGGATGCAACAGAAAATGTCCAAGTCTTTTTGGAGATACAAATCTCCATTACTGTTTGCTGTCAACCAAAAGAATACACTTTCACAATTATCCTTTCACATACTTATCTTTAATTCCTATGAAGATACACTTGTATGATTTCCTTTCTTCTACACCTCAAGTTTTATGGTATTTAATTTTCTTCTTGATTATTTTTATACTAGAGTTAATTTTACACACCTTGGACTTGAGGGAACCTCCCCAATTTTCATCCACAGACTTCAAGAATAGCTCCTGCATATAGCTGCAAAAGAAAAAACAGAAGTTTAAAAGACCAGTAAAAATTTTTAAAATGTAGCTATAAAATAAATATAAAATTTCATAATATAAACATTCCAGTGAAGCAAATATATATATATCAAACAAACATCAGAAGAGAAAATGAAGGCCTAAGGGTATTAAGCAGTAGAGGTATTCAAGCCCTTCTTGGAGTACACTCAAACTTACTAAAAAAGACTGAGGAAGATATGAAGACTTGACAATGAACTTGAATAGGTAAGCTGTTCTAGGAAGTTTTTAACAGAATTTTAAAGATTTCCTAGTTTTTCTTTTAAGGATGCTAAGGTGAATCCAGCTTCCCTGGTGGCTCAGAGGATAAAGCGTCTGCCTACAATGCAGGAGACCAGGGTTTTATCCCCGGGTTGGGAAGATCCCCTGGAGAAGGAAAAGGCAACCCGCTCCAGTATTCTTGCCTGGAGAATCCCACGGACGGAGGAGCCTGGCGGGCTACAGTCCACAGGGTTGCAAAGAGTCAGACACTACTGAGCGACTTCAGACCCCCAGACACATGCACGCACGCACACGGTGAATCCAGGTATGTATCCATCATCTATTCAACAAAAATATTTAATGAGAATTCCTTTTGGTTGTCTTTAAAATTAAGTGAACAATGTTTTAAAATTAAATAATACAAAACCCCAATCAATACCTTTAAAAAGTAATTAGAGTACTATGTAAAGATATTACTGAAAATTCAGTAAAATCTCATTACAAAGAACTTAAATGCAAATATTTCCCTTAATGAAATTCAGCTGAAATGAATTCAAAGGTAAATGTTGCTTTATTATCTACACATTCTCTTTATAATAAAAAGCTTATTATAAAAAACTCAAATGCAATGATTTTATTGCAATGAATTCAGTTGAAATGAATTTAATAGTAAATATCACTTTTTTGTAGCTGTAGAGCATTGTCCATTCTTCTGGTAGTGACTTGGGAATGCTGTGACTCTAAGACAGGCAATTATAAGAACATACTACATCCATTTTACTTCTTAGCTTTTAGTCATTTTTTTTAGTTGTAGGTCCAAGAGCTAAAGATAAATTTTACTTTTCAAGTTCTAAAACAGCACAGAAATCATGTGCGCTATAAATTCTTTTTTCAGACACTAAAAAATAAAAGCACAGAACAGAAATTTAAAAAAATCACCTTAATTCCAACTCCTCCTAACATAATGACTTCAAAAAAACATTCTGGTGATTCTGGGTTGGATCAATAAAGTTCTTAAGTTTTTGAGAGGCACAGCTACCTGAATTTGTTTTCATTCACACTACTCATGGACTGTCTGAAACACTGATGGATTTCAGATTAAGAACTCTGATGATCTCTAAGATTCTTAAACAAGATTTAGTTAATCTTGGTTAGCTAATCCCATACCCCAAATCTTTAAAAGTATAAGGCCATATTACCAATGAGATTGTAAGAAGATTCTAACACCACTAATCAATAAAGAAATTAAACGAAAACCACAGTAAGATACCACTTCACACTCATTAGAAGCTATTATAAAAAAGGCAAAACAAGTGATTGAGCAGGATGTGGAGAAAATGGAATCCTTGTGCACTGCTGTTGGGAATGTAAAGTGGTACAGCCACTATGGAAAACAGAATGGTGGTTCCTTTAAAACTTAAAAATAGAATTATATGATCCAGCAATTTCACTTCTAGGTATATACCCAAAAGAATTGAAAGCAGGGGCTGGAATAGTTACTGTGTTATTATTCACAACAACCAAAAGGTGGAAGCAACCTAAGTATCTACTGACAGATGAATGGCTAACCAAAATGCAGTATACATACATACAAAGGAAGGAAATCACGACACGTGCTGCAACAGGGATGAAAACGGAAAGCATTATCCGATGATAAGGCCGCCACAAAGGTATAAATACTATAGGACTGCACTTTTATGAGGTACTTTGAATAGTCAAATTCAGAGACAGAGAGTAGAATGGTGGTTCTCAGAGGTTGGTGGGTGGTGGTACGGAGGAATTATTATTTAATAACTATGTTTCATGTTGGGAAGATGAAAAAGTTTTGGTGATAGATGGTGATGAAGCTTGGACAACAACATGAATGCACTTGATGTCACTGAATCGAACACTTAAAAACAGTTAAAATACTTAATTTTATGTACACTTTACCATAATTTAAAAAATAAGGCTATATACAAAATTGGTTATTAGATTTATCTTCTGTTTCCAAGTTTATGATCTCTTGGAAACTCTAAGTGGAGATTCCATTACCTTATATGATGGCATTCCTCTATACCATTGTTTCCCTAAATTCTTCGTATCATTACACAGCGAAAACAGTAACAACTGTTTGGAGCACTGGGGTAAAAGGAAGTTGCTGCTTAGAATTGGAGATGACTAGCCAGAGAAGCCGGTGGCACCCCATTCTAGTACTCTTGCCTGGAAAATCCCAAGGACAAAGGAGCCTGGTAGGCTGTAGTCCATGGGGTCGCAAACAGTCGGACATGACTGACCGACTTCAGTTTCCCTTTTCACTTTCATGCACTGGAGAAGGAAATGGCAACCCACTCCAGTGTTCTTGCCTGGAGAATCCCAGGGACGGGGAGCCTGGTGGGCTGCCGTCTATGGGGTCCAAGAGTCGCACACGACTGAAGTGACTCAGTTGAGTTCCCATTTGGTTGTCCCAAACGACTGAAGGATCCTAGCACTCTTGTAATCCATTTTCTGCACCACAAAACATGAACTGATTAATGAAAAATATTAGAAACATATTTTTAAATGACTACACAAGCTCAGATGTGAGCTTCTCAAGGAACATTTCAAATGCTTAAAGCATTAATTTGTGATGCTAGTTTGGCATTTTAAGGATTTGCAGTGTTCATAGGAACATATGTTTTTAGTGGCGAATAAATGCAGTAAATCAACTACAAATTGTGGTAAATTTTCAATGCCTTATCATCATAAGAATCTTTGGCAACACATACATTCACATACAAGGAAATACATGCTACTCAGAGTTTATCAAGGGTACGAAGTATGAAAGGGTTAAAAAAAAGTTAAAATTTGAAACTTCCTGAATTTCACCTTTAGCATTTTTACTTTTTAAAGTAACATAAACATATAAAAACTGACGTTCAAACATTTGTGGAAAAATACCAGTTGAAGAAAAATCAAAGAAGCAAGTTATATAACTTCTATATAGCAAGTTTTTATTTTGCTTATATTACCAACACCAAGTTGGTAGGCCTCTCTTCTATATGCACTAAAGAGAAGCCTTATTTGCACAGATAACCTAACTCTAGACACTATTCCATTAGGATTATATTACTCTGGCCCTAATAATTTAAATGGAAATATACAGCCACCTTTAGAAAAATATGAAAATGATGCACAAAACTGCATTTCCCCTTTTGGCATCCATACCTATTTCCATATTACTTATTGCCACTTTTCCTAAATTTCTGATAGCATCCTCCAAATGGGAAGTGGAAATATCTAACTACTTCAGCCCTATAACTAATTCACCTTATTTGTAACAGGATTTTTGAATATTCCAATTTCCCTTTCATTTAAAAAATAACTGATTTTTATTATTCTTAAAATAAATTTCAGCTTTGCAGTTAAATAATTTTTTGCAATTTAAATATATTTTGAGCATTACCAAGACTATTATTGATAAGCTACCAGTTTAAGTTCTGTACATTTCATATATTTTCCTAATATTTTGAGACAATGTACTTCCTTCACTGTTCAAAGACTTCCCTGGTAATTTATTTACTGTTGTAATATACTGATTTCTTTCCTACCTGACCAACCTCTTGTTACAAAATTTTAGTTAGAGCCTATAATGAGGTTTCTCATATAAAAAAACAGCCTAAATATTTGTGGTGATAACTTTGCCACAATTAAAGTTTTACTATGTAGCTATAAAATGGATCAGATTAATAGTAAGACAAAAAAATCAATCTACGCTATTTTCTACCAGATAGCTAGATTCCTAGGTAAGTTAAGGCAACATATGTGAGTTTTGTAAAATTTCCAAAGAATTTTTAAAAAGTATTACATTAACTTTTACTGCCACCATCATACCACCACCAACCATTACAACAAATCTATAAACCTTGTCCAAGTCAGAAATATTTTGCTACTTCTCAACACTAAATAAATACTTTTGTTGGTGATGGTATCAATGGCTCTGAAGAAACATTACAGTGAGAAACAAGTTATTAAAAATAAGTCAGACTACCAAATTTTCATACAGCATGGTATTGTTAAATTAAACAAGGAGGCTATCACACAGAGGTAGTTCTAGGACATGAGTGACTTATGTAACCAAAACAAAACCTAAGCCTATAAATGCTTTAAACTTAAGAAATAAAACCTAAAATTCAGTTCAGTTCAGTTGCTCAGTCGTGTCCGACTATGCAACCCCATGAATCGCAGCACACCAGGCCTCCCTGTCCATCACCAACTCCCGGAGTTCACTCAAACTCATGTCCATTGAGTCAGTGATGCCATCCAGCCATCTCATCCTCTGTCGTCTCCTTCTCCTCCTGCACCCAATCCCTCCCAGCATCAGGGTCTTTTCCAATGAGTCAACTCTTTGCAACAGGTGGCCAAAGTATTGAAATTTCAGCTTTAGCATCAGTCCTTCCAAAGAAATCCCAGGGCTGATCTCCTTCAGAATGGACTGGTTGGATCTCCTTGCAGTCCAAGGGACTCTCAAGAGTCTTCTCCAACACCTCAGTTCAAAAGCATCAATTCTTTGGCACTCAGCTTTCTTTATAGTCCAACTCTCACATCCATACATGACTACTGGAAAAACCATAGCCTTGATTACATGGACCTTTGTTGACAAAGTAATGTCTCTACTATTTAATATGCTATCTATGTTGGTTGGAAGAATCATTGGCGGCCATACATTTTTATTTTTGAAATCCTCTTTTATTTAAAGCAGAACTTTAGAAAAAAACTGAAAGTAGCACTGATGAAAATGACTTAATGTTAGGTTAGCCAAAGGAAAAGCTTTGACTGCTAAACAGAATTCAGATCTGAGCAGCAACTATTTCATTGGTCTTGTGAAGCCCTGAAAGAAAGTATAAGTGAAAGTGTTAGTTGCTCAGTCCTGTCCACCTCTTTGTGACCCCAGAGACTGTAGCCCACCAGGCTCCTCTATCCATGTGGATTCCCCAGGCAAGAATACTAGCAGTAGGTTGCCACTCCCTTTTCCAGGGGATCTTCTTGACCCAGGGATGGAACCCAAGTCTCCCGCATTGCAGGTGGCAGATCCTTTACTGTCTTGAGCCACCAGGGAAGTCTCTTCTGAAGAGGAGTTTAAAAATAAGGAAGCATGGCTATAAAATGATGAAATCTAAGTATTATAATATTTGGAGATCTTAAATGAAAAAACTATTATGATAACATCTAAGTATATGCGACCCACTCTTAATTACATCACTAGTGGTAAAGAACCTCCCTGCCAATGCAGGAGATGAAAGAGATGTGAGTTCAATCCTTGGGTCAGGAAGATCCCCTAGAGAAGGGCACTGCAACCCACTCCAGTATTCTTGTCTGGAGAATCCCATGGACAGAGGAGCCTGGTGGGCTACAGTCCATAGGGTCACACACAGTCAGACATGACTGAAGCAACCTAGTAAACACAAATGTTGTTTCTTAAAGTCAACTTTACTCATTTCACATACATCTGGAGAGGAAAAATATATTAAGCAGAAGTTATTTTTTTTTTAAAGCAAAATTTAGTCAGTTAATTCTCAGAGAAAATGTTTACAACTAAAACTATGTCTAGGGATCTGCTGATGTTATGAATTTTAATTCATTATTTATCAAAGTCATTCCTATATTTTCTAATATTTTTTAAAGTGCCTGTAATGCTAGAAACAAAAAGCTACAACTACACATGAGCAAATAACTAGAGTACTAAATATTTGTGATCTTATATAAGCTTTTGTCAAGATATCAGTTTAAGTTACCTTAAGTGTATAAGGCAAACGGTATATTTATTAACACTTTCATACACACTCTGACTGATGGCATTCTTGTACAGGAACAATGAACGAATACAAAGGATTAGGGAAATAAGTTGGGTTTTACAATTTTATCAAACCAACCTGGTAAATATAATGCTCTAAAATCATTTGCCTGAGATCAAACTATTCATTTTTAGGTGCTTTCTACCAAACTCCGCAAAAATATAAAACAATGACTGTGTCTAAGGAAGCTTCCCCTAAGTTAAAAACAAGCTAGGTAACATCTACCTTAAATTAGGCTCTGAAGAAAATAAGAGTATGCCGAGGGAGTCTTTTCATAAAGATACAATCACTGTTCCACTAAAAAGCTCAACGAAAATGTACAAAAAAAAAAAAAGTTTCTCTGACATCACCACAATCTAAATTAGACCATTCTAACTATGAAATCTGAGGAAAAGAACAAGGCTTCTTTCAATATTGTGATTAAGAAACCAAATTTGCATATACACCTAAAACAAGGAGGATTTCATCACCAAGAAGTTGAGACTGTAACGATCAGATTTCCACCTAGAAGTAAATATATTCACAGATACAGAGCACACACATTCCCTTGCACACTTCAGCTATAAGTATGAATAATTCAGGGTATAGTTTGGGAACAATATATTCAATTCTAATACCTAGGGAATATCACACAATGTAAAGAATAATGACACAATGCCACTATATTTCCTGAGGCCAAAATATCCAGAGAATGGTAAAAATGACCCTAAGCTTGAATATCTTAAAGGTAAACAGTTTTAAAAACAAAACCAACTAGCTCCTTGGTAATATGTATAAATAAAGAAAATGGCAAACAATTTAGTGTAAGTACTCAATTAAAAAAAATCAATGTTATGTATAAAAAAATTCAATAATAATAAAAAATTAATTTTTGCTCCTGTTTGCAAAGTATAACCTATATTTCTGTTAATCTGAAAATCTGAGATTGAGATCCTGTTAAAAACAGTTCAATATCCATTCAATAGTCTCAAAAAATGAACATAAATGTGCCAAAATGACTCTGAGGTAGTTATGTCTAGGAATGTGGCTCTAAGACAGCCTGGAGATAGATTATCAATTACTTTAAGGATTTATTTCCCTTTTAAATATTACAATCTGCAAATGTGACAGAATGTTTTAACATGCTTAGAAGCAGATCCTGATGTGTAAATATCTAAAAAAAAAATTAACTACACTTATTTTTCATATTAAAGATAAAGCAGGAAAAGCTGCTTTTCAAAAGAAAATTCAATTCTTTGTGTGTTTCCATTACCATCCAACAGTGAACACCACTGTCATAAAAAAGGAGGCAATTATTATCATGTGCAAGAAAGATTACAATTATATGAAATAAAAAATAAGAGCAGCTCAAATGAAATGATTTCTATTAAAATTAATCACCTAATGTATTTTCACTTTAAAAACAGATACCAAAACAGCTGCAATAATTCAAAAGTTAAACAGTATACAAAAATGAAGAGCAACAATGTGAAATTAGAACAAAAGAAACTAGGCCAGTCTACACATTTTTACTTTTTGCTTACTCTCTGAAGAGTATACTATCTATCTATTTTAGAACTTATTATGGTAGCGAGATAAAATTCATGGCCTGCTACAGTACAACTTAACACATCTATCTCCAAAAAGAAAACTGAAAAGGCAGTTTGCAACTAAGGGATGTATACTTTACTAAAAATTATCCTCTGTCACTGTCTCTTTTCCCATCCACCATCATTGCCTTTAGGGGCTACCTTGTTCAGTTCAGTTGCTGAGTCGTGTCCGACTCTTTGCGACCCCATGAATCACAGCATGCCAGGTATCCCTGTCCATCACCAACACCCGGAGTTCACTCAGACTCACGTCCATCGAGTCAGTGATGCCATCCAGCTATCTCATCCTCTGTCGTCCCCTTCTCCTCCTGCCTCCAATCCCTCCCAGCATCAGTCTTTTCAAATGAGTCAACTCTTTGCATGAGGTGGCCCAAGTACTGGAGTTTCAGCTTTAGCATCATTCCTTCCAAAGAAATCCCAGGGCTGATCTCCTTCAGAATGGACTGGTTGGATCTCCTTGCAGTCCAAGGGGCTCTCAAGAGTCTTCTCCAACACCATAGTTCAAAAGCATCAATTCGTCGGCGCTCAGACTTCTTCACAGTCCAACTCTCACATCCATACATGACCACTGGAAAAACCATAGCTCGATGGAATTCTTTCGTAGCCTTGTGTTGAGGTTAGCAGTTTCTGAGATTAAAAACACTGGAAAGTCTCCTCACTCTTCCCTTCCACATTTCAATCCAGTTAGTCAATAAATCCTGTATTTATTGCCTAAATCTATTTCAGATCTGTCCCTTCTCCATTTTTACTACAGTGTGTTAGCTTAAGCTCCTTCCTGCACCTTTCCTTTGGAAGCTGGCATCCTAAGTTCTTTCTCTGCCAATAGTACTCCTTTCTGCTCTGTCAACTATCATTCACAACACCAACAAAAGTTATTAAAACACAAATCTGATGTCAATTTACTGTTTATAGTCCTTAACTGTCATCAACTGCCTATAGGGTAGAGTTCAAACTTCTTATCAAGACACACAGGCCCTACTTACGCACCTATTGTTCTCTCTTTTCATAATAAGCTCTCTGATTCATCTTAGATGGCCATCTCTCTCATGATGACTCTGTTCCTTTTCAAATACTTTTCCTTCTGCCAGAGATGACCTTCTCCTAATCACTTTCCAACTTATCGTAAGCATCAGCTTCTACATAAGCAAGGGGTAATGTTTACCCGACCTGGCAAATGGTTATATCCTTTCTTCTGTGGTGCTTTTATACCATTTGTTTACAGAACTTATCTCTGTGAATTCTTACTGTTTTTAGTTCTTCTGTTGGTCACTTCCATAGTGATTAACATGGTTGTATTTATAGTTCTTGATTATGCCAATTTTAAGAAATTTATTGATTCCCCTCCTCCTCCTGATTTTTAATTTCTAATTTTTTTTTAGCAGTTACATTATTGGATATTATGTTTTATCCCAACAGAATATCCTGCCAAACGCATTCCAGCAGTCCAATTTCTAAGTCTATTTCTTCGAGTCCTCTAGGACAGTGACTATTGTCTTATTTTGGCAAAATATCTTATTTTGTCTCATTCTCAGAGCCTACAGTATGAAGTAATATTTAGTATATAAACAAAGTTTATTTTGACTCTAAAGTAGGTATGTCTAAAAGAAATGCAGTTATAAGACAGCCTGGAAATTGATTATGATTATCTTAAGGGTTTATTTTCCCTATAAATATTACAATCTGTAAATGTGACAGAATGTTTTAACATGCTTAGACAGAAGCTGATTCTGATTTGTAAATAACTAAGAAAACTGACCACATTTATTTTTCGTATTAAAGGCAGATGAAATGCCCCATATAGAAAATATAAAAAATAAATTTAAACTATTTTCAGTTTAACTGAATAACTGCACAAAAGAAACTTTTAAACTTTTCTTACACAAATATATGACATACATGTTTATTGTCACTTGTTAGCTGTATGACTTTAGGCAAGATCTCCTTGTCTCAAACCTAGCTATGAAATGGAGATGATAATGATACTTACCTCATTGAGTTGTTGTAAGGATTATATTAAGTTACTTCATATAAAGGCTTTGAAGAGCACCTTCATATAATAAGAACTTAATGAATGTCTGAAGCTATTATTAATTACTGATTTCTTACACTCAATTTGAACCGTTGCTAAACAGTTTAAAAAAAAAAGAAAAGAAAACTGTCTGAACAGTGTTTTTATATTAGAATAACCTGTTGAATTTGTTTCCTTTGAAGAAATCAGTTCATAGATTTGATGCTACACACACTACGAAAGTGAATCTATTTTAAGCAACGGTGAAATCTCTTTAGTGACTACAATTTTACACAGTTAGCTTAACCTCCATTTCATCCTTCTATGCTTTACACATCAGTAGCATTCAGCTTCTGATAGGCTAAAGCTTAAAATTTGCGACTGTTTTGAATAATGCTGTTTAAGCTGACTTCTAAATTACTCTAAAGTTGGCTACAGAATTTCATGTATTATTTCTTAGTAAAAAGAGCCTTATTCAAGGGTGAAAAGTTATGAAATATTGTAAGCTAAAGGCTGAGGATTCAGAAACATAAAAAAAATAGTACTGAACTTCAAAAAGCATAAAACACTGGGAGAAAGAAAGTCAGACATCAGATACAATATAATGGAGTTAACTGCAAATCACAGGCATGGTTAAGTGCTTTGGAAATGCAGTGGTGGTTGGTGGTTTAGTTGCTAAGTCATGTCTGTCTCTTGCAACTCCATGGACTGTAGCCCGCCAGGCTCCTCTGTCCATGGGATTCTCCAGGCAAGAATACTGGAGTGGGTTGCCATTTCCTTCTCCAGGGGATCTTCCTGACCCAGGAATCGAAACCAGGTCTCCTGCACTGCAGGCAAATTCTTTATTGACAGAGCTTTGAGGGAAGACCTAGGTGTAGCTTAATGTAACTTGGAAGTGGCAATGGTGGTGGCTAAAGAGGAGAAATTGGGTAACACTTCCCAGCAAAGGGGACACTTGAGCTAAATCTTTAAAACAGCTTAAGTAGAAGTGGTTTACTCTAGTAATTGAGGGGAAAAACCAGTCTGTTCTTTACCTAAGAGCACCTCATCCATCTGCTCCCTGGTGTAACTTCTCACATGGCTACTGTGGCAGATTCTGTGGCAGTTCTTACATTATTCCATAATCCTGGCTAATAACTGGTTAGTGACCCAACCTGAGCTAGTAACAACCCTTGTCTAAAATACTTCAAAAACGTAACAGGAGAAGAATTAGTCCTTTTCTTGTGGGAAAAGTTGTAAAATACAACAAGCAAGAACTGGCAGTTGTATGTTTTCCACCACAAGCAAAGAGTCAGTCAGTAGTAAACAGTTCCTTCCATTCCATTAAGATTCTATGTACTAAAAGCAGAAGTCACTTACACTACTTAGTAAATGTTAACAGCACCAAGATTTAAACATTTTTCTTTCATTAGTTTACCGTTTTTTTACTTCAAGTTACAAATTAGTATACAGGCTTTCCTGGTGGCTCAGCGGTAAAGAATCCACCTGCCAATGCAGGAGACAGGGGTTCGATCCCTGGAGAAGAAAAATGGCAACCCTCCCCAGTCTTCTTGCCTGGGAAATCTTGTGGACAGAGGGGCCTGACGGGCTACAGTCCATGGGATTGCAAAAGAGTTGAATATGACTTAGTGACTAAACAACAACAAATTAGTATGCTCTTAATAATTCAGTCAATATCCTTATGAGTGTTTATAAATCGTACTTAAGTACACAGTTATGAGCAAAAGTAGTTAAAACAGTAGTAAACGAGCTAACCAAAAAATCTTGTTCTAGTCATATTTGTGATGTTTACCTAGGTCCTTTACGATCAAAAGTGAGGGAGAAACAAGACCAAACACAAACAATATATAGGAATATCTACTTGCAGAATAAGGCATTTAGAAGCTATTTTCTGCATTTATTGGGAATACATTTTTTAAAAGCAAATTTTATGTTTTTGCCTATCAAAGGCTAAATTTAGCTTGACTGAGTGTATGCATTTGAAAAATGATTAGCTTTATCCCTGAACAGACCTATAAAGCACGCAACTAAGACAGAACCAAAATGAGTATTCAGGTAACATTTATTTATTATAAACTGCCAAGACAGTCTTGCAAATAAACTACAAATTTCCTCTTCTACAAAATTTATATTCCCAATGATTTACACACAGCCATGTTTAATTATTTCTAATATTTTTGACATAAGGTACTAGTCTATAATGCAAATTCAATCCCCAAATCTAGAATATCTCCTGGAAAAGGAAACAGCAACCCACTTCAGCAACCTTGCCTAG
This sequence comes from Ovis canadensis, assembly GCF_042477335.2. Lineage (NCBI taxonomy): Eukaryota > Metazoa > Chordata > Mammalia > Artiodactyla > Bovidae > Ovis > Ovis canadensis. The sequence continues at coordinate 64,850,229 of NC_091245.1, forward strand.
GAAACCTCTTGGACAGAGGAGCCTGGTGGGCTACAGTCAATGGGGTCTCAAGAGTCAGACATGACTTATATAGACAAACTAGTCTATATATTGCATATTTTTACTTTTGTTAAAGTAGAACTAAATTAAACTATAATTTCAAAATTAAGCCTTAAGCCAGAGTTGAATGAGACAGAAAAGCTATTGCTTATATTGTTACCTATGATTCAGTTCAGCTCAGTATAGTCACTCAGTTGTGTCCAACTCTTTGCGACCCCATGGATAGCAGCATGCCAGGCCTCCCTGTCCATCACCAACTCCTAGAGTTTACTCAAACTCATGTCCATTGAGTCAGTGACGCCATCTAACCATCTCATCCTCTGTCATCCCCTTCTCCCACCTTCAATCTTTCCCAGCATCAGGGTCTTTTCAAATGGGTCAGTTCTTCGCATCAGGTGGCCAAAGTACTGGGAGTTTCAGCTTCAACATCAGTCCTTCCAATGAATATCAGGACTGATTTCCTTTAGGATGGACTGGTTGGATCTCCTTGCAGTCCAAGGGACTCTCAAGAGTCTTCTCCAACACCACAGTTCAAAAGCATTAATTCTTTGGCACTCAGCTTTCTTTATAGTCTAATTCTCACATCCATACATGACTACCTATGATTATGTACCAATAATCCAGAGAGCAGTACTGCACAGATTAAATTAAGCATACCACTTTTATATAAGAATATGGTTTATATCTACATGGAGGCTTGCCTGACCTGCCATACTTTTATATTTATACTACTATTTTAAGTGTTTTGGTTTCACCAGGCCTCTTAAAGAAAATCATTCACTGATTTTGTGAAACACTGTCCTAGCAAATACTTAATGAGAGTACATCTTATAGATTACAGGCAAGGAGTTGAGAAAAAGCAAGTACAGTATAAAAGGTATATTAGGATACAGGCTCACTTGCACTTATATATAATAAACATTTCAGTTTGTGTGATTAGTTAGGCATGTATTAAACAGTGGCCTATTTCCCCACGGATAATGCTGAGCTGTAACTGCTGCAAAATGTCAAGATATCAAACACAGCTCAATTAATAATGAAAACTGAACAGGAATATGATTAATTTGAGAAGTGTGTGACTGAAGTTTGGTTCTACTAAAATTATATCACAGGGACTTCCCTGGCAGTTCAGTGATTAAGATTTTGCACTTCCCTTACAGGGGGCATGGGTTTGATCTCTGGCTGAGGAACTAAAATTTTGTATGTGGCACGGTGTGGCTTAAAACAAAAAACAACAAACTCACAAAATTTGTGAGAAGAATTACTGAGAAAGGACAATTAAGTAAAAACAGCTTTTATATGCACTTAGTTTATAGTTTAGGCATATTTGATATCAGTCAAAGGCTAGACTTTCTTAGCTTACCCTTGATTACAAAGGGGGTGTGCGATAAAGATTTCTTTTAAAACACCCCTTGTTGTTCAACCCATCTCAGTTTGGTGTCTCAGGAAATAATTATTGTTGGCTGAGTGGCTGTACAGACCATAGAATAACAGCTTAAAGATGAGAGGATGAGTCACACTGTAGCCACTTGTCTCATGTGAATGTATCACTGAAGACACAGAACAGAAAACAAGGAAGGAGCCTACTAATTAGGTCCTATGTCTTAAGTCTATTTAAAATCAAGTTTTAAAAATCTGTTTAGATTTTACTTACTTGCAATAAAGACTAACTTTTATATATGGGAATCTTCTAAACATTAAAATATATTATGGGTATATGTGAACCAAGAAAATGAAAGCCACTGTAGACATGGAAGCCACATCTGGGACACAGGAACTTCAGGTTTTTAGCTGAGAAATCAAGCTTAACTTTCGGTTGAACACTGACATTAAAGCGTGTCTGCTTGTTTTTCTTACAAACCTATAAAACTGTACTCATTGTTAGAAATAAACCTTTACTATCTAATAATGAGAAGATACTATTTGAAAGCTTTACAAACCATAGTGCCTCAAACAGGATTCAATAAGTAAAACTGAAAGAATATTAAAAGGAAACAAAGCAAAGAGATGTTGACATTTTTTCTCAAACACAGGGACTTCGTTAATTCAGCTTGATTTGGATGATATAAGTGACCTTTTCATGATAATTTTTAAATTAATCTACAGGTCTAAGGAAAAGATTTAAAAATTGAGCAAGTTTACTGTTAATTTGAATAGTGGGTAAAACCATAGCAGATTTTACTGGATACCTAGTCTTGGTTGTCTTTAGGTGTTAAAGGTGAGAGTAGGTATCAGGAAATATTAGTAACAGGTGTGCAAATTAATAGACCATATTCTTTAGTTAACCATACAACTTACTGTTGACAATTATGTGCATGTAATAGGTGCTTTACTTTCATCTCAAATTTCATTGTAAGACTGGGTTCTTATTGTGACTGAATAAAAACATCTAGTTAATTATTCTTTGGCTTCATGTGGCCAAAAGGAAGGAAGACTGGACAGCACAGCCACGGTAGGATGGTCTGTTGGTCTACAACCATACTTTTCCACCTCATTTGCTTTGACTGATCTAATGCCCCAAGCAAGAAATCAGTTGAGTTTCTAAAACTACAAAATGTAGAAGCTAATGACTTCTTTGTAGTTAGGTTCATTAAGCAATTTAACATTTTACCTCATCTCAACTAAATCATCTTATGGAAGAGAGATACTAGAAAGCAGTACCTTTTTAGTTTCAAATTGTGCTTCTTCCTGACAGCACCCTCTACAGTCAGGATCCAGCTGCAGAAGGTTGAACTGTCCAAGCAAATCACAGGAGCTGCAGAGCAAGTTGCTGGAGAAACCTAACTCTCTGCAAGACTCTGAGGAAAACTCTGCTCCCAATGCAGAGACCTGAAAAGAAAAAATAAGGGGGAAATTCATTTTTACGTTACAAAGCTTCCAAAAAGAACAAGCTAGAGTTGTCAAAATCTAACACACATACTAGAGACTTACTGAACGCCTCATTTGGAGACAATTGTTAAATTATTTTTAAACTCTATAACCTTATGAGTCTTTGGTTCTTCCCATCTCCCATTTTTTTTTTTTCTTAAAAACTTGTCATATTGCAGCTTGGCTTAAACATGGATTCACAAAAAAGATCATATATTATTTCTTTGTGATATACATATAGATATATCTTGCAGAAAAATGAATTTTCATTTCAAGAACTTAGGATCTGCTTGCCCTCTCCTCCTTCTGCTATGCATCTCCTAAGTGTTCCCCATTTCTATTTTTAGTTCTCTCTTTGCATATTTTCCATGGAGAACTATGTCTTTTCCATGGCTTCAAATATCCATTTATTAAAAACTCTCATCTTTTTTCTTAAGTGTCAAGCTTCCAACATCTTCTCATTTAGATATATAGACACTGCAAATTCAAATTCTCCAACAGTGAAACATCTTTTAAAAATCTATTCCTTCTAATGTATTCATATTCAGAATATCTTAGCAAAATGGTCCCATTTTCCCTGACTACCCACTTGTCCAGGTCAGTCAACCTAGACTGCACATTCTTCACCATTCTTAGAACCAAAAAAAGCAGAGACATTACTTTGTCAATAAAGGTCCATCTAGTCAAGGCTATGGTTTTTCCTGTGGTCATGTATGGTTGTGAGAGTTGGACTGTGAAGAAAGCTGAGCACCGAAGAATTGATGCTTTTGAACTGTGGTGTTGGAGAAGACTCTTGAGAGTCCCTTGGACTGCAAGGAGATCCAACCAGTCCATCCTAAGGGAAATCAGCCCTGGGTGTTCTGGAAGGACTGATGTTGAAGCTGAAACTCCAATACTTTGGTCACCTGATATGAAGAGTTGACTCATTGGAAAAGACCCTGATGCTAGGGAAGATTGAGGGCCAGAGGAGGGGACAACAGAGGATGAGATGGCTGGATAGCATCACTGACTTGATGGACATGGGTTTGGGTGAACTCCGGGAGTTGATGATGGACAGGGAGGCCTGGCGTGCTGCGGTTCATGGGGTCGCAAAGAGTTGGACATGACTGAGTGACTGAACTGAACTGAGAACCAATCAATTAAGTTTTGACAATTCAAAGAGCTCTCAAGCCTCAAGTCTCTCAAAGAACTCTCGAATCTTTTCCTGCCTCGGTGGCTTAAATGGTCAGCTAGTCCTACTTCTCATTACACCTCCAATCCCATTCTACTTTTCAGCTATAATGGATTCCTATAGTACCTAAAAATACAAAACCCTTACACAGACATACATTTATTTGCTCACATTTTTTTTTTGCTAGGCTCTTTTATACCTTTCCACCTTGTTAAATTCTACTTAATCCAAGAACTTGATCAGTATCAGTTTTCTTAGGAAGCCTTCTCTGAGAAAAAGCAGATTTCAATCTTTAGCCACTATCTTTTCTAAGAAATTTATGCATAGCTATAAAACAGCACACTCATGACACTGTAAACCTATGATTGTTTGATTCCCCAATAATACTGTGAACTCTCTTAAGGGCAAGCATTAAGTTATTTCTTTGTATTTCCAGCACTTGGCTTTCCAGGTGGCACTAGCGGTAAAGAATTTGCCTGCCAATGTAGGAGACTTAAGAGATGGGAGTTTGATCCCAGCGTCAAAGATCCCCTGGAGGACGGCATGGCAACACACTCCGGTATTCTTGCCTGGAGAATACCATGGACAGAGGAGTCTGGTAAGCTACGGTCCATAATGTTGCAAAGAGTCAGACATGACTAAAGCGACTTAGCATGCAGGCACATGCTAGTTCTCAGATGTTTTAAGCAGATGAATTGGTCAAAACCACAGACTCAAATAGGGGGAATTTCAGATTGACTGTAACGCATTGATCTCCTAGACAAAGAGTCTGCAAATTTTATGTAAAGGGTCCCATAGTAATTGTGTTAGGCTTGGGTGGCTATTGGAGAAGGAAATGGCAACCCACTCCAGTATTCCTGCCTGGAGAATTCCACGGCCAGAGGAGCCTGGTGGGCTATAGTCCACGCGGTCACAAAGAGTGGGACATGACTGAGCAACTTCACTTTCACTTGGGTGGCTATATAGTTTCTGTTGGAACTAGTCAACTCAGCTACTGTAGCACAAAATCAGTCACAGTAATAAATGAATGTATGTCTGTGTTCCAATAAAACTTCACTTACAAAAACAAGAATTGCTGGATTTGGCCCACCAGCTAACTAAACAAGTTGATAAAACCAAATGGCATATCTCATTGTAAAAAAACTTTAACTACTGCTGGCATACTCCTCCAAAATGCTAATCATCCCACTGGCCTTACATTAAGTCAACATCCTAATTTGATACCTTATACAAACATCCTTTACCTTATGTAAGTAATAGGGGACAGTATATATCATAATGTATCAAAATAGATCAAGTGTACCAGTCTAGCCAGAGGGACCTAAGACCCTTGCTCCTATACTAATACTTTGAATAGTTTCTTTACTTGTAAAGTGATCTGCTTGATCTATTTCACAGGTTAATTTCTATTTCTCCAAAGATGGCCACACCAAAATATACACATCATCCCAAATGTGACTGGCAGGGGCTTGTGACTATTCTGACAAACATGGTGTCAAGAAGTGATAATTATGTGATTTCTGAAGGTAGGCCATAAAAAAGGAAGCCATCTCTGCTTGATTAGGGCTTGCAGGTGCTGCGTCTCTGTTTCTCTAAAATACTCACCTTTTAGCCACCATGCTGTAAGATAGCCTAAACTATAGAGAGAATGTGGAGAGGCCCATGCAGAGAACAGCTGAGGCCTCCAGCTGACAAAGAGCACCAACTACTAGATGTGTGAGTAAAAAGCCTTCATACTTTAGTCTCAGGCTGAGGTCTGAGACACGGTGGAACACAGTCACGCTGTCGTGCCTGTCTGAATTGCTAACCCAAAGAATCTGGGTTAAAATGAACAGGTGATCTGTTTTGTAGCCATGGTAACTAAAACAGGCAATAAAAGCGGAATCATTTTGAAACAGTGAACTGCTAAACAAATGTAAGAAACTGTTACCAAAGCATGTTTTACAAAACAAGCATCTCTAATGAAAACTCATGGGATCGTAATGCTTGGTTTTATTCTGGCATTGACTGAGCACTACTGACAGGTAGAGTGAACATGCGAAACGTACTTGAGTCTGATGACATCCTGATTCAAATAGCAACTCAGAGCAACCTTACTCCTGAACAGGATTAATTACCACTTACTTCACTTCCCAGAGTTTGGCTTCCCTGGCAGCTCAGAGGTTAAAGCGCCTGCCTGCAATGCGGGAGATGTGGGTTCGATTCCTGGGTCGGGAAGATCCCCTGGAGAAGGAAATGGCAACCCACTCCAGTATTCTTGCCTGGAGAATCCCATGGATGGAGGAGCCCGGTGGGCTACAATCTACAGGGTTGCAAAGAGTCGGATACGACTCAGCGACTTCACTTCACTGCACAGAGTTTGGAGGATTAAAGGAGAAAAAGTACTGAAAGCATGTAGTATCCTGTCCAGTACACAGTGAGTACTTAATAAATGTTAGAATTATTCCTTCCACTGTGAAAACAAAAACACTCTATATTTAAATCATTATAATAGACATGGGTTAGAGGTAAGTGTAGGGGAGATAGAAGGTATCGTTAATTTCATGAATGAATCTTTTTTTCTACCATAATTCATTTTTTCCAGACTTGAGGCTTTGACTCAAATAAGAACATCAGAACATATTTTAAAGCACTTTATGACAAAAGGCTAAATAATAGAGGAGAGTTCAACTACAAATTACACCCACCCATCTTTTTATTACATAAAACTAACTGAATAGCATTTAAACGTACACAGTAAGGTCAAATATTACATTTTATTTTTTGTTTTACTGTTATTATTACTATTTTTGGCTCTGCCACAGTGCTTATGGAATCTTAGTTCTCCAACCAAGGACTGAACAGCGCCCTTGGCAGTGAAAGCACGGAGGCCTGGATGACCAGGGAATTCCCCTAAATTTTATAATAATTAGCCACTCTTGTAAGAAAGACATGGATTTTAAGGACAGGGTGGGATAACCCTGACTGGGTAACTACTTAACAGTTTACAACTTTCTCCAATTTTAAGTAGGATTGACAGGCTGAGAGACTATGCGTTATTCATTTATTTTTCTGGTGTTATTGAGTTCTTTAAAAACATGAGGGTTGTTGGTGGAGAAGCTGTAATAACTATAATGCAACATTACCCCTTTGGGCAAAAGTCTGGTATTGCTATACATTTTACTACACTTACACATTCACATGATTAGTTGTCTCTTTACTCAGAAAACTCACAGGGTTCTCACATAGTAATTCTGAAAAGAATAGTAATATCTCAAATCTGAGATAAAAGTAAATACATGGGTTTACAGACTAGCCCCAAGAAAACAAGTATCAGAAACATTATGACAAGCCGTAATGACAAGCTCTTACAAGGCACCAGATACTTTGTAAAGTGTTGCTAAACACTTCACATCATTATTTCATTTAATCTTATCCTCCTATGAAAGAGGAGGTATTATCCTTACCTTATAAAAGAAAAGAAAGTAAAGTCCCTCAGTCGTGTCTGACTCTTTGCGACTCCATGGACAGTAGCCTGCACCAGGCTCCTCCATCCATGGGATTTTCTAGGCAAGAGTACTGGAGTGGGTTGCTATTTTCTTCTCCAGGCAATCTTCCCAACCCACGACCCAGGGATTGAACCCAGGTTTCCCACATTGTACACAGACGCGAAAGGCACCAGCGAAGGTATAAATGAGACCAAAAGAAATCAACAACAGAAACTGCTCAACAGACACATAGAATCATGAGAAATCATTATTTTAAGCCACTATAGGGGGTGCTTACACAGCCACAGATAATCAAACAGTTAAAGAGCTAATGAGATCGGAAGAAGTCAACTTGAAATGTTACTCTATCTTTTCATGGTGGTGAATACAAATTATCTAAGACTGACAAAAAATTCTTGAGTACAAAGTTTAGACAGGGGTCTTCCAATAATTTCTAAGGCACCAAATGACTGAATAATGAAGTATTATAAAGTTAATGAGAAGAATCCACCTTTTATATAAGGCTGTAAAAGTAAACAGGCAAGATCTTTAAACTCCTTAATGAAAGAAAAGCCCAGGTGTTTGCGGAGGCCTTCCGTATAGACCCTCAATCCTCCAAACCTTGAATAAATTAATCAAACCAGATTTCTAGGAGAATACTCAGCAGACTCAATACAGAGAACACTTGAAAAATTAGGCTGATAAAAGACACTTGTAAAAACTCCAAGTATGATGCCTATTAAAAAGTTTTATTATTCACAGTTGAACGAACTAAAAACTTATAATAAGTCGTTTGTGAGTGAATAGGAAAATAAGTCGAAACTAGCCTCTTCCCATTCAAATATAAAGAAGGTATCTCTTCTGTTAATGGATAAAAACGAAAAAAAAAAAAAAACTTGGTTAGACAACGATCGATTTTAAGCGAGATGAAAGCTATCATTTTAGAAAATCAATTTCAAGAATAAATTATGTTTTAGTATGGCGTAGTTCCTTTTATTGCAACAGAGTTGTTTAAAAACCACAAATGATACTGAGGTGTACCCAGCGGCCTGTGAGTGCCAGAGAACAGAGGTAAAAGACTAAGAGTGACTTACAGGGACCACAAACAAATGACAAAAAGAAGTAAAAAGGAAGTGTACCCTGGACCAAAGACTTGAGGGCTTTCCTCTAAGACTTGAAAGGAAGCTTTGTCATAAAGACGACAGTTCCTTGCATTTCTGCTAATTTAAAAACAATCTTCATTTCTTTGCAAAACTTAGTGCCTTTCCCGCCCCTCACCCCTCGCTTTTACGGTGTGTCTTACAGACTGTATTCAAGAAAGTCTCAGGTCAGAAGAAGGAACTGCTAGAAACCCAGGGTGGGGAAAGATAATCTTCAAACGCGGAATAAAGCCACGTCGCACGCCAGCAGCAGCAACCGCTGGGGGAGCCCACCCGTTTCAGCTGTGTTTCCCAAAAGCGACCGAATATTCCCTCTTCCTTAGCGCAATCCCTGTCGCTCGCCCTGGGGCTGCAGCAGAGGTGACCTCCACTCACCGTTTGAAGCACGGTCGCCAGCAGCAGTCGCAGCCCAAACGCCGGGCCAAGCCATCCATCCGGCCGGCCCGCCATCTCCGCCACCTTCCGTAGGTCTCCGGCTGCCCAGAAGACCCCTCTGCTAGGGGCGTCTACTCCAGTGCCTGATCCAAAACAGGCAGCTAAAGGCCGCTGCCATCAAGTCTCTTATTCTGAGGAGACGGGCATTAACTACGGGCATATGTAAGCTTAAAGGTGAGCAAAAACTTTACACTTGATGTAAATATGAAGTCACTGGGTCCTTTCGCTAACTCACATCAGGCATCTCCCTAAACTCCTCAAATCTGTGCTTCCCGGGCTCCTTCTTTTCATTCACGACATTTCCTTAAGCAGTCAAGAAGCCCCGCCTTCGCCAGTTTCGGCCTGCCTCCTTCTCCAAGTTTACCCAATCGAGTGCCGATTTGGTTGACACCTACGGCAAAGGAAACCAACCGTGACACGCACCAAGAGCGAAGCGCTGGAGTTCTTCGGCCCAATAAGCTCAACCGAAAGGGAGTAGAGGGCGGAGCCTCTGGTTGCCGAGCAGCGTACGTGGAGGCGTGCGCGTGGAGGCGGAGAGGGATGGGTAAGGGGCGGGGCCGAGGGCGGCGCAGCCGCAGCCGCAGCGCTGGCGGAGAAGCGCGCGTCCGCGAGCGAAGGAGGGAGGGAAGGAAGGAAGAGAAGGAGGCGGTTAGGCAGGCGGGCGCGGGGGTCGGGGACTGAGGCAGTAAAAGGAGGCGAGAGCCCGGCAGCTGCTTCGCTCTGTGTTTGCTGCACGGGCTTTTGGAGGGAGTCGGCCGTGGAGTCGGTCGAGGAGAAGCGGGCACCGGCGGTGTTGCTGCTGGCGCCTGGGGGCGGGGGACTGGGGACGCGAGAAGGGGGGTCGCTGCGGTGGTTCTCTCGCTGTCGCGCTCTTCTTGCCTTTCTCCCGGCTCCGTGGGCTCCTCCCGGGGTCTCCCTCGCCCCCGGGGCCCCGATCCCCGCCCCCCGCGGTATGTCTTGATCCCGAGCAGCGGGTTTCATGGGGCTCCTCAGGATTATGATGCCGCCCAAGTTGCAGCTGCTGGCGGTGGTGGCCTTCGCGGTGGCGATGCTCTTCTTGGAGAACCAGATCCAGAAACTGGAGGAGTCCCGGTCGAAGCTAGGTGAGGAGCCGGGTCACTCCGGGCTGAGTGGTGTGTGGAAGGGGCCAGGCTGGGGAGGCACTGCAAGCCAAGCAAGTGGGCGTTTATCTAACCTGATATCTGGCTTGGAGGCTGGAGGCTGAAAGAGAACACAAGCCGAATTCATTTGGTGTGAATTAAGCTTGGGTGGTATGCTGGGCTCACGAGGTCAAGGGGCAGAGGTTGCAAGGTTGGACTTTCCCGAGCCAAAGGGATACCCTGAACTAGGCATTTCACGGGGAGAAAGCAAGAGAATATCGAATTCGTTGGGGAGTCAGTACCGACAGTTGGAGGAGACCGTAACGGTCAGGCTTGCCTGTTCTCTTGGAAGTCAAACGGAAAGCTCCAGCAGTGTCAGGCAAGGGGTTTTCTAATTTGAGATGTGGGCACCTGGATACTGAATCTTTTGGGAATGGGGAGGTTCGCGAAGGGACAGATGGGCTGAAATGGAGGGGAGATACTGGAATGATGGTGTGTAAAAGAAATACATTGTAGTGAGTTGCACTCGTGCTGGGGGCAGCAAGGGACCGCGCAACTGACGAGAGAAATAGACTGTCCAGGTAGGACAGAAAAGCAAATAAAAAGCTCCCAAGAGGTTCTGAAACGAGGTAACCAGGCATTTAAATTCTTTTTTAGTGGCGCTAAACTGGTATTTTGAGCTTAAGAAAGGAGTTGTATGTGCATGTTGCTTCGCGGCAATGTTGGTGTAGTGAATTTAGAAGGGGAGGAAACGTTGAGGTGGAATTGCTATAATGAAATTTAAAGTTAACGAAAGGAAGAGTGCAGCAAGTTTACCGTATGGCTAAGTACCTTAAAGAGTTAAAAGATGTTACTTTAATTGGGGGGTGATCTGAAGTACAAAATGTTGGAGTGTGCTGTTGTGAAAGACCAGACGAATGCACAGACAAGTACTTTCAGAGCAGTAAGGAACTGTGGCATTTGGGAAGAGTGAATGGGGAGGGAGTGTTAAAAGAATGTCAGCAATACATTTTGATTTTAAAATGTACATGGCGCTTAAAAATCAGCCCAAGAGGCTGTAATTTGGATATGGAAAATAATGTTTAGTAAGTGTATTTTATACACTTTAACTGCCGCATCATTTAAAATAAGTTTCGAAATGCAAAGGATAAAATAGAAGCTTTATAATTTAGACTCAGAAGTAACGTATGCTGCTGTGATGATTAATGTTTTGGAAAAATCTATCAGAAAATAAGTGTAATATTACAAATAGTAGCTAGCCATTTGCAATTTTGATACTTTGAAAAAAGCACTGGAGACAATTTTAAAGTGCAGTTTATCAGAGAACAGCAAATAAATTAACAAGTGCAAATAAATTTGAAGATAGGGACAATTCCACTCTTCAACTCTAAGGTAAAACTTGCCCTGTATAATTTTGAACAGATATCAAATTTATTTTCTATGATTTTATTAATATGTATAGTATACGATGGAAAAATATTCACTTTAAATTTTCAAGGTTGGCCAGTATACTCTTTTTGTTTGTACCCGATTAGCAGCATTCATGGTCATATTCTAGTCTGGATAATGATCCAGCTTTACAGAAAGAAAAGACTCCTCCTCAAGAAAGTTGAAAGTTATATTAAATTAAAATTTATATTTATTCTTTGTTGTATTGCTCTTTGAATTTCTTATACATATTATGGTGGTTGGGATAACTTCAAATTTTAATTTTCCTTCCTTGTCTAACATTTTTTCCCATAATAATTTAAATTGTTTTCTATAGGCACAACCTGAATGATTTTTAAAATGTAGGAAGCCAGAGGTAGTGGCTCGGTAGATAACATGTTTCTTTAAGACTTTTTACAAGAAAGAAACTCTTACATTTTGTTAGAAATAGTAAATATGGAATAAATGAAATAATTCTTGAAAAGGAGTCTCGTACAAAAAGCTGCTGCTGCTGCTAAGTCTCTTCAGTCGTGTCCAACTCTGTGTGACCCCATAGACGGCAGCCGAGTAGGCTCCTCTGTCCCTGGGATTCTCCAGGCAAGAATACTGGAGTGGGTTGCCATTTCCTTCTCCAATGTACAAAAAGCTAGAAGGAGCTAATAATAGAGATGTGGAATTGAGTGAGTGATAGTTGCTAAGTCATATTTGACTCTTTGAGACCCCATGGACTGTAAACCTGCCACACTCTTCTGTCCATGGAATGCTCCAAGCAAGAGTACTGGAGTGGTTGCCATCTTCTTTTCCAGATGTAAAATTATGACAAATAAAATGTATAGCTTCACATCAGCAGTCTTTTGACTTAAAAAAAGTCTTATGAAACGGCCTGTATTAAAGCAGATGTCAGTAATCTTCCTTAGGAAAGGAACATAGAAGGAGACATATTTTGACAATCAGACTCTGTACTAGACCCTTTCATATTTGCTATTCTTATTTGATCTTCCAAGAACACCATAAAAAAGCCATTTTTACAGATGTGGGAACAAGTTCAAAAGTTATATAAGTTGACTACATACCTAATAAGTGGCAAAGTCAGTATTGGAACCCAGGTATGTCTGATTTCAAATCAAGTTCCCCTTTAATTATACCAGGCTGCATGGGACTTTATATTGACATTACACTAAGATGTAGTGGTTTGAATAGAATTTTTAAACTAGCACCAATGTTTAATTGCATTTATTGCTAAGGATGAATATCATTCTTAGAAAATTCAATTTCTGACACAAAGGAATTAGGTTAGTGTAATGTCTGTTGCTTGTTTATACCCATGTAATGAACATAATTGTATTATCTAATGAAAGGACTGAAATAGATAGCTTACTTTTGCTACGGGGGGGAAAAAAGATTGTCGTTTTCTGTACGTGTAAAATCACAAACAATAAAAGCATTTTTATTTTGCCATCAGAAAAACTTACACAGTTTTCACTTTTCAGAAACTTTAGTCGTGTCATCTGTCACACAGAATTTTGACTTAAAGTGTTGTCAAATTTATTACATTTTGCATTTATGGCTTAAAAAAACCCTTAAACATCATTAAGTATATCAATAGGAATTCCTAAAAACCAGTGTCTCATAATAGAGTTATTTTTTTTTCCAATGAATATTAAATGACAGTATACGTAATACTGGCTTTGCATCTTGCTTTTTTCATTTAATGTCACAGAACATCTTTCCAGGTCAAAAAATATAAATTTGACTTACTCATTCTAATAGCTGTATAACATTCCACAGTATGCATGAGTCATAAATTCTTAAGCCATTATGTCAATAATGAACACTCAGTTTATCCCCCTTAAACGCTTTTTTTTTAAACTGTTTTATTTCTTGGTATTATAAAAGTGTTACAAGAAACATGCTTATATTAGTTTATTTAATTCTTTATTTGTTGGTACTATTTTCAGTAGGATAAATTCTAATAAGGGATTACTGAGACAAAAGATATATATATATATATTGTAGTTTAACAGATTTTAAAATCTGTTACTTCCCTGAAAATTTATTTCCCAAGGGTTATAATAATCTGTACTGTCAGCATACACACAAGTGCAGGATATTGTCAGCTTTTAATTTTTGCTAGCTTTTAATTTTTTTCTAAAGCTGTGAAATGGTATGTTGTTGTATCAATTTATGTTTCCTTGACTTCTAATTAAGTTGAACATAATTTACTGGTTCATTTTCATGTCTGTTGGGTAGTATTTCATCTTACCAATTTTAGGGTTTGAAAAGGATGTTAGGTGTAGTAATCATTTATCTGTCGTGTCTTGCATCTATTTTTCTCCAGGTCTGTCATTTGTCCCTTGACTTTATGGTGTATGGAGGTTAAAAATTTTATGCAGTCAAATCTCTCAGTTTAGGCAAGTAGGTGCCTTGCATTGCTTGAGGAGTCTTCCCCCAATCAAGATTATGTTATTATTCTCTATATTTTGTTAGTGTTCTACAGCTTATATTTTTATGTTTAGCTCTTTAAAGCATCATATGTTTATTGTAATTTCTCTCAGTGAATGGCCACTTATGGCAAATATTATATTAATAATTCATCTTTTTTTCCCTCCTTTCTATGTTACAGTTCTTGTTTTAGTCACATATTAAGTTTTCATATTTCTTGGATAAATTTTGGACTCCATTATTTTCCACTAATCAGAGATTCTTTTGGTCTTAGGGACTCATATATAGGCTTCAAGGCATCTATGAATTCCCTGAAATTATATACATATCTTTTATCAGATTTGCAAAGGATTACACAATCCCCTTAATGGTAAGAATCACTGAATTGCAGTAAATGGTTTATATTTAATGGAGTGAGTGTGTTTTTTGTTTTAATATTAACTTATTACAACCTGCAACTCGTGAGTTAAATTTAGGATGCAAGCATATTAATATTAATGTGGGTGTTATATTACAAACTTATTAATGTGGGTATTACATTGAGAAAAGTATTAAAATCTATACAAACTTAATTTTTCTAATGAGGTATAGAAAATAACATGGAGTCAAAATGAAAATTTGCTTAGGTTACTGCTTAGTTACTTAGCTGTTAGAACTCTGGTTGTCAGAATTTGTTGCTTTTTCTCAGTAGTTATTTCTGAATGTCAAGAGCACACTACTGTTAATTTTGACTGATGGAACAGTCAATGAAATTTTTGTTATATAAATGTCAGAATTATGTGGTTGATAACTTTATTTTTTATAGGACCTAAGCATTTAAAATAATATTTTTTGTTCATATGCTTGTAAGACCACTAAATAAATGAATGCTTTAGGACCTAATGTTTTCAATGAAGACAGTAACTCAGAATGGATTATGTAGCTGTCTTCATTGGTCAAAAGTATGTTAATCTTTTATGTTCTTGAAACTCTCCTTAACTAATGAACCAGCTTTCAGGGCCAAGCTTTGGACTTATCTCTTTGGAATTTGGTAGGTTTTACAAGTGCCACTGTTTTTTTTTGTTTAGTCGCTAAGTTGTGTCTGACGCTTTGTAACCCCATGGGCTATAGCCTACCGGGCTCCTCTGTCCATGGAATTTCCCAAGCAAGAATACTGGAGTGGGTTGCCATTTTCTTCTCCAGGGGATCTTCCCGATCCAGGCACTGAAACCATGTCTCCTAATTGGCAGGCAGGTTCTTTACCACTGAGCCATCAGGAAAGCCCACCTGAAACCATACATACTTATAAAATGTTCCCAAGAATGATAGATTTCTCTACTTATAAAATTGTTTGCAAAGTTTACAGTAGTTACTGTTTAGAGGACTTAACAGTTTAATTGGAATGCCGTTATTCTAGAATTGCTAATTGGTGTCTCACTTATTAGTCCCAGATAGGATATCTAGTGCCATAGAGTAGTCAGTCAACTGAAATGGTTGATTTCAATTAAAGTGATACTAGGCTGTCTCTCTACCTCTCTAAGCCTTCTAAGAGCTTTTTGGGCACTTAGTGAAATTGAAATAATAAATATTCAAACACTGCACTCCAGAATGAGTACTTTTGAGAGATGTTTCTATAGATGGACTTTATAATCATGGTTCACTATAGTCCAGTTATTTATAATTATCTGGCCAACTATTAGTAACTGTGTTTATGTACTTTGCCATTCTGCCTATTAATTATAGATTAACTGCCTATTGGACCACTTGTGCACCTGATCCTGTTTCCTCATCTACTTAAAGGTGT
This sequence comes from Ovis canadensis, assembly GCF_042477335.2. NCBI lineage: Eukaryota > Metazoa > Chordata > Mammalia > Artiodactyla > Bovidae > Ovis > Ovis canadensis. Next base: position 64,866,122 of record NC_091245.1, read on the forward strand.
GGTTCCAGAAGTTTTCCCTCATTCTCCTGTAGTCATCATTTCCTCCCTTTCTGCTGGATTCTTCTCATTAGCATGTAAACATGCTATTATTTCTCCCAACCAAAAACAAAATGATATTTTTCTCTTGATTCCTCTTGCTCAGCCAACGTCTGTTTCATATTTCAGCTTCCCTTAGCAGTAAAACTTAAAAATTGTCTATTTTCACTGTTGCTAATTGCCACAATCACCAGTGACTTCCCTAAGTCCTACAGTTTTTGGTCTTCATCTTACTTGACCAGTCAGCAGAATTTGACAGTTGATCACTTCCTCCTTTTGAGCAATTTTCTTCACTTGGCTTCCAGTATATCATACTCTCGGCTTTCTTCCCCCCTCAGTGGGTCATTTCTCTGTCTCTTGTGTTAGCTTCTTTTTTAGCATTCTCTTCAACCCCTTTGACATAAGAATACCAAAGGGCTGAGTCCTTGAAACTCCTCTTTACTCTTCCTTAGTTGGTGACCTATGTGTTGACAACTTATGTATTTCTGGTTGAGACTTGTTTCCTAAACATTAGATTTGTGTAGATTCATGTAATTGAGTTGCCCACTTGAACAATTAATAGACTTAAATTCAGTGTGGTCAAAATGAATCTTCTGATGTTTCTGTTCAGTGCCTCAGTACCCCCTATACCCCCCAATAATTTTATCTGACCTTTATTTCAGTTGATAGCAGCTCTATCCTTCCATTTGCTAGTTAACTTGACTTTTTCTTCTCACACTCTACATCTAATCTTTCAGAAATATCTTGTTAGCTTTACCTTCAAAATATTTCTAGAATATGACTACTACTCAGCACTTACACTCTTATCACCTAATTCAGGATACTGTAGTCTCTTCCCTGGATTACTGCCGTGTCTTAACTAGTCTGTTTGATTCTGCACTTGGCCTCCCTACAGACTATTCTTAATATAACAGCTTGGTGAGCCTTTTGAAATGTAAAAAAATCATGTCATTCCTCTGCATAAAGCTCTTTAGAAGCTTCTTGAATTAGAGTAATGATAGCTGTTTTTAAAACAAAGTCCACAATTTTATTGGCTAAACATAGTAAATGACTCTTTTCTCCATCATGTTTTAGGTGATCATTTTGGTGGATGGTTTTCCTCTTCATGAGTTATTCAAGGTCTTGGGTACTTTCTGTTATTAGTTATGCCATCCTCTGGTTTGGAGTTCTCTGCTGTCAGCCTGGGGAAGAAGCAAGAGAAAGGTGAGGCGGTGCCCCTTTCTCAACTTTTTTGACCTCTTTTACCCTCAGTCTATTGATGAGGTTTTGTTGTTGTTTTAGTTGCTGAGTCTTGTCCGACTCTGTTATGACCCCATGGACTGGCCCACCAGGCTCCTCAGTCCATGGGATTTCCCAGGCAAGAATGCTGGAGTGGGTTGCCATTTCCTTCTCCGAGGGATCTTTGCACACCAGGGATGGAACCTGTATCTCCTGCACTGGCAGGCGGCTTCTTTCCCACAGAGCCACCAGGGAAGCCATGGGTGAGGACTAGTTATAATCTCCATGCAAAGGTGGTAGGGGGAATGGAAAATGGGTTTTTCAGTTGGCAGTCACTTTAACATTTGTGGCTATGTACTATGGAAGATGGGGGCGCACAGTTGAATCCTTTGAATCCTTTCAAGTATTTTGTGACTCAGAATATAAACTGCCTTGAGTAATGTTCTTTGTGAACATGAGAAATGTATATTCCGTTGTTACAGGGTGGAGTATGCTATAACTATCAGGTCGAGTAGTTCCAGTCTTCCATATCTTCTGTATCCTTGATTGTCTTTCTGCCTACTCCTTTCATCAGTTATATAGAGAGGGATTTTGAAGTCTCTGGTGGTGACTGTGGGTTTATTTGTCTTTAGAGTTCTGTTACTTTTTGCTTCATGTGTTTTGAACTACTGTGAGTAGTTGCATGAATGTTAGGACTGTCATATCTTCTTGATTAATTAACCCCTTTTTCATTATGAGATGATGCTCTTTATCCTTAGTGATATTCTTTGCTCTGAAACCTACTTGGTCTGTTATTGGTCACTTCAGTTTTGATTAGTTTTAGCATAGTGTATCTTTCCCATTCTTTTAGTATAATATTAATCTGTTTGTGTCTTTTTCCGCCCTTCATGGATCCCTCCTTGTGATGAAGAGGCTTACATAACTCCGTGAGGCTATGAACCATGCCAAGCAGGGCCACCCAAGATGGATGGGTCATGGTACAGTGTTCTGACTAAATATGATCTACTGGAGGAGGGAATAACAAACCACCCCAGTATACTTGCCATGAGAACCGCATGAACTGTATAAAAGGCCAGAAAGATATGACACCAAAAGAAGAATCCCCCAGGTCTGAATTTGTCCAGTAAACTACTGGGGAAGAGCGAAGGAGAATTACCAATAGCCCCAGAATGAATGAAGCGGCTGGGCCAAAGCAGATACGACACTCAGTTGTGGATGTGTCTGGTGATGAAAGTAAAATCCTATGCTGCAAAGAACAGTATTGTATAGGAACCTGGAATGTTAGGTCCATGACTCAAGGAAAATTGGACATGGTCAAACAGATGATAAGAATAAACATCAGCATCCTAGGAATCAGCAAACTAAAGTGGATAGGAATGGTCGAATTTAATTCAGATGACCATTATATCTACTACTGTGGGCAAGAATCCCATAAATGAAATAGAGTAGCTCTCATAAGCAACAAGAGTCCAAAATAAACAGTACTTGGTTCAACCTCAGAAATAACAGAATGATCTTAGTTCATTTCCAAGGCAAGCCATTCAATATCACAGTAATCCAAGTCTGTGCCCATACCACTGATGCCAGAGAAGCTGAAGTTGATCAGTTTTGTGAAGACCTAGAAGACCTCCTAGAACTAACACCTAAAAAAGATGTTCTGTTCATCTTTGGGGACTAGAATGCACAAGTACGAAGTCAAGATACACCTGGAGTAACAGGCAAGTTTGTCCTTGGAGAACAAAATGAAGCAGGGCAAGGTTTAACTGAATTCTGCCAAGAGAATGTACTAGTCATAGCAAATACCCTTTTTCATACAACACAAGAGATGACTGTACACATGGACATCACCAAATGGTCAATACAGAAATAAAATTGATTATGTTCTTTGTAGCCTAAGACGGAGAAGTTTTATACTAGTCAGCAAAAACAAAACCTGGAGCTGACTGTAGCTCAGATCATCAGCTTGTCATGGCAAAATTCAAGCTTAAACTAAAGAAAACCAGGAAAAACACTAGGCCAGCCAGGTATGACTTCTATCAAATTCCAGATGAATTTGTAGTAGCAGTAATGAATAGATTCAAGGGACTAGATCTGATTAATAATGTGCTGAGGAACTATAAACAGAGGTCCATAATATTGTGTAGCAGGTGGCTAACAAAACCATCCCAAAGAAACGCACAAAGGCAAAGTGGTTATCTGAGGAGGCTTTACAAGTAGCTGAAGAATGAAGAGAAGTGAAAAGCAAGGGAGAGAGGGAAAGGCACATCCAATTAAATGCAGAGTTCCAGAAAAAAGCTGGAAGAGACAAGAGGGGCTTCTTCAATGAACAGTGCTTAATAATAAAACAACAAAGGGGAAAGACTAGATATCTCTTCAGGAAAATTGAAAACCTCAGGGGAGAATTCTGCCCAAAGATGGGCACAATAAAGGATCAAAATGGTAGAGACCTAGTAGACGCTGAAGAAATCAAGAAGAGATGGAAAGAATACACAAAAGAACTATATAAAAAAAGATCTTAATGATCCGAATTATTATGATGGTGTGGTTAGTTACCCAAAGCCAGACAGTGTGGAGTACAAACTCAAGTGGGCCTTAAGAAGCACTGCTGTTAATGAAGCTAGTGCATGTGATGAAATTCCTGCAGAACAGTTCAGATCCCTAAAGGATAATGCCATCAAAGTTTTGCATTCCTTATGTCAGCAAATCTGGAAGACCCAGCAGTGGCCACAGAACTGGAAAATGTTGATCCTCATCCCAGTCCCCAAGAAGGGTAGTACCAAAGAATGTGCTAACCATCGGACAGTTGTACTCATCTCCCATGCTAGTAAGGTCATGCTTAAAATCTTGCATGCTAGGTTTCAGCGTTATGTGAACTGAGAACTTCCAGATGTCCAAGCTGGGTTTAGGAAAGGAAGAGGAACTAGAGATCAAATTGCCAACATTCACTGGATTATAGAGAAAATGGAAATTTCAGAAAAATACCTGTCTTTGTTTCTGACTGTGCTAAAGCCTTTGACTATGTGGATCATGACAAACTGTGGAAAGCTCTTAGATGGGAATACGAGACCATTTTACCTGTCTACTGAGAAACCTGTGTGTGGGTAAAGAAGCAGCAGTTAGAACCTAGTATGGAACAACTAATTGGTTCAAGATTGAGAAAGGAGTATGACAGGGCTATCTGCTGTCACCGTGTTTGTTTATATGCTGGGCACATCATGAGAAATGCTAGGCTGAAAGAGTTACAAGCTGGAATCAAAATAGGTGGGAGAAAAATCAGCAACCTCAGATAATGCTGGTGATACCACTCTTAATAGAAAGAGAAGAGGAACTAAAGAGCCTCTTGATGAAAGTGAAAGAGGAGAGTGAAAGAGCTGGCTTAAGACTAAATATTAAAAAAAAACTAAGATCATGCATCTGGCCCCTTTTGCTTAGTCACTCAGTTGTGTCCAACTCTTTGCGACTCCATGGACTGTAGCCTGCCAGGCGCCTCTGTCCATGGGGATTCTCCAGGCAAGAAGACTGGAGTGGGTTGCCATGCCCTCCTCCAGGTAATCTTCCTAACCCAGGGATTGAACCCAGCTCTCCCTCATTGCAGGCAGATTCTTTACTGATTGAACCACCAGGGAAACCCGCTGGCCCCATTACTACATGGCAGATAGAAGGGGAAGAGGTGGAAGTAGTGACAGAAAGGTGGAAGATTTCCTCTTCTTGGGCTCCAAAATGATTGCAGATGGTGACTGCTGCCATGAAATCAGAAGATGATTGCTTCTTGTTGGGAAAGTGATGACAAACCTAGACAGTGTGTTGAAAAGCAGTGGTATTACTCTGCTAAGGTCCATGTAGTCAAGGCTATGGTCTTCCCAGTGGTCACGTATGGTTGTGAGAACTGGACCATAAAGGCAGAATGCCAAAAAATTGATGCCTTTGAACTGTGGTGCTGGAGAAGACTCCTCCTGAAAGTCCCTTGGACAGCAAGGGGTTCAAACCTGTTAATCTTAAGGGAGATCAACCCTGAATATTCACTGGAAGGACTGATGCTGAAGCACCAGTATTTTGTCTGAGGCTCTAGTATTTTGGTCATCTGATGTGAACAGATGACTCATTGGAAAAGTCCCTGATGCTGGGAAAGATTGAGGGCAGGAGGAGAAGAGGGCGTCAGAGGATGAGATGGCTGGATGGCATCACTGATGCAGTGAATGTGAACTTGGGCAAACTCCAGAGGGTCAGGGATACCTGACATGCTGCAGTCCATGGGGTCACAAAGAGTTGGACATGCCTGGGCAACTGAACAACAACAAAGCATGATACATTGTTATTTTTAAGCAATCAGTTATCTTTTAAAAAGATTAAAACATTTTTTAGAGAACTTACTCATACATGCGTCATTCCTGATGCTTTCTGTTCCTTTGTGGAGGTGCAGATTTCCATCTGGTACTCTTTTCCTTCATCCTCAAGGGTGTCATTTGAAATTACTTGTACTGAAAGTCTGCTTGGTGATGAACTCTTTTTGCTTTTGTATGTCTAAAAGGTATGTATTTACCGTAATGTTTATAAGAAATTTTTGTTAGGTATAGAATTGTAGGTTGACATTTTTTTCTTTCAGTACTTTAAAGCTGTTGCTCCATTGTCTTTTGGCCTGCATTCTGTGTGATGAGAAGTCTGTCATTGTTCTTATCTTTGTTCAGCTGTTCATAATATCTTTTCTTTTGACTGCCTGTAAGATTTTCACTCGGTTTTAAGTAATTATGGTAAGCCTTGATGTAGTTTCTTGATTTTTTTCTTGTGCTTTGGGTTTGTTGAGCTTATTGGACTTGTGCGTTTATAATTTTCATTAAATTTGGAAAAATTTGGCCATAACTATTAAATACTTCATATAATTTTTATGTACTTCTTTTCCTTCAAAAATTCAAGTCACATATATATATATAGTCTACATTTAGTTGTCAATGTTTGATGACATTTTACTTATTTTTCCCAGTCTTTCTGCTTTTTGGTATTTTTTAATTACTTTGTCTTCAATCCACCAATCCTTTCTTCTGTGTATGTAATTCTGCTTTTAATTCCATTCAGTGTATTTTTCATTTCAGTTATTTTTTCCGTTTCTAGAAGTTCATTTTGGATCTTTAAAAACAACAGCAACAAAGAACTTCTGTTTGTCTCTTTAACATGCTTTTTACTTTATTTTGTTGAACACATGATATATTGTTATAATGACTCTTTTGATGTTGTTTACTGATTCTATCATCTGTGTTTTTTCTCGATATTTTTCTGTTGGTTTGCTTTTTTCTTCATTGTGGACCATATTTTCCTTTTTTATATGCTTGGTATTTAGGTGTTGGATATCTTCAGATTCTTAAACATACTCTAAGCCTTGATTTGGGACACATTCAAGTTTCCTAGAAACAAACAGTTTGATCTTTCTAGGGTTGCTTTTGTGTTTGTTAGATGGGATCAGAATATATGATTAACTTTGCCCTACCACTGAGGCAGTAACCTTGCAGTTCCTTTCAGAGTACTCCACCCAGTACCCTGTGTATTTTATTTCCCCACTCTGGCTAGTGGGAATGCTGCTTGAGTGAACCCCAGAAAATTTTCCACCTGTGTCTTTTGGGTGGCCTCGGTTAGTTTCTTCACGCATATGCACTGATTGGTACTTGGCTGAAAATTCTCTTCTTGCAGCTTTGTCGTCTTTAGTATTCTGCCCAGCATAAGCCAGCTGCCTTGGCCTCCCTGGACTCCCAATCCTGGCCCCTTAACTCAGGGAGACTTTTGGGCTCTGCGGTCCCCTTCTCTGTACTCTAGCCTGGAAACTCTCTTTGGAGAGGCATATGACTCACTTCATTTCCTTTCTCTCTCGCAGTGACCCCCATCCTGTACAGATTTCCTGTCCAGTGACCAGCGTCTGAAAGCCTTTTGTTATATATTTTATGTATTTCAGTTGTTTCAGGTGGGAGGATAAATCCCCTGTTACTCCATCTTGGCTGGAAATGGAAGCCAGGTGGCCTAGTTATCTCTGATTGTGTGTCCCTAGGTTGACTTAGGGGAAAGTAATAAAGTTGGATAAATTGAATTATATTTGACAACTAAAACTAATATTATAAATTTAAGGGTGAAATAATGTTTTATTTTTTCTCTATTTCCTCAATTTCTAGCATGGTATTGCACACAGGCCCTTAGTAAATTGTTTGTTCCAAGTTAGAGGCAAGTCTTATTCACAATGGCTGGATCTCGTCACATCCCCATTGAAGTTTCAAGTGGATGTCAGTTAATTCTTTTGCTTGTTATCAATTTTACTCTAACTTCAAGAAACCAGTTCTTACTGCATCCCTTTAGATACAGCTGAGTCCAGTGGAGGCTCTTTCAAACTGGGCAGTGAAGTCTCTGACTCTGGAAGAGCTTTCTATTTTTCCTGTCAGTATGCTTCTGGAACTAATTGGTCATATCCTTGCTGGGGTGGGTGGATGTATAGTCCTCTTCACAGGCTTCTTTTTTGTATTCCTGTTGTAATACCCCGATTGCAAGCAAAACAGTAGAGAAGGAAATTTTAAGGGACGTTGATGCCAGTAGTAACTGTAATCATTGTGTGTGCTCAGTTGCTCAATCATGTCTCTTTGTGACCCCAGGAACTATAGCGCCCCCAGGCTCCACTGTTGATGGGATTACCCAGGCAAGAATATTGAAGTGGGTTGCCATTCCTTCTCCAGGGGATCTTCCTGACCCAGGGATCAAACCCACATCTCCTGCATTGGCAGGATTCTTTACCACTAGCACCACTTGGGAAGCCTGGTCATTATGTTGCATCAACAGAAAATGGACCTAGTTTACCTTAAGATGAACATTATTATTATAGTTACCAGATTTTCAACTTTGCATGAAATAATTCTTGCTAAAGGTAGTTAGGTTGTACGAAATCCCTATGGGTACTATAAAATATCAGGGACAACCATTTTTTTTTAAACTGGAGAAAAATTGCTTCATTGTTTTGTTATTATTACGTTAGTTTCTGCTGTACAACAGTGTGAATCAGTTGTAAGGATACATAAATCCCCTCCCTCTTGAGCCTCTCTTCCACCCCTCCACCCCCAGTCCCCCCCATCATCACAGAGCACCAAGCTGAGCTCCCTGCACTATATGACAGCTTCCCACCAGCTATCTGTTTTACCCATGGTAGCATATATGTGTCAGTGCTACCTTCTCAGTTCCTCCCAAGCTCTCCTTCCCCTGCTGTGAGGAGCAACCACTTTTAATTGAAATTGTTGGATTCTCCTTTTGGGAGATAGTGGTTTGAAAATTTGAAAGTCAATTTGGTACTTATGTAGCAATTTAAAACTGGCTTTAGAGGGAAAGAAATGCCCATTTTTCTAAATTCCAGTAGAATTTAGAAGTCATCCATTGTCACCTTATCACATAGCACCTTATATATTTCCATTATTTATTTCTTAAGTTTGTAACATAGCTGAAAATAAGTGACTTGTACAGTTAAGCACACAGAAATGAATTTAGAGACTCATCATATGTTGTCTAAGTTGGAAAATACCTTAAAATTTTGCTCAGTATGGTTATGGAATGAAGCAAAGGGGCTATGCAGGTGTAGACTAGCTCTTGGCATATTTATTTCTAATTATATATTATGCTTGAGTTGGTTAATGAATGTAATTTAGGACTGTTATTGGTTCATTGATAACATCCTCCTGTTATATATTCTCTTTACGCTTTGAAGCAAAAGAGTATAGGAAATGAACTGATCAATGTAGTTCTTTTTTGTGGTAAATAAGTCAAAAGGTTAGTATCCCAGTCACCATACTTGTCTTTAAACAATGACTCTTGTATTAAGGTTTCTGTTGCTATTGTGCTTTCAAAATAATACCTTGTTACAGTATACTTTTAGTTAATGGTAACTTTAAAAAAATAAAGTCTTAAAAAAAAAAAAAGCTAGTTGCACAGCATAAACATTGTAACTAAAATCATAATTCAAAAAATTCTTCAATAAAGAGAGTTGTGGGACTTCACTGATGGTCCAATGGTTAAGACCTCGCCTTCCAATGCAGCTGGTATGAGTTCAGTCCCTTGTTGGGGAACTAAGATTCCACATTTTGGGGGGCCAAAAATCTAAAACATAAAAAACAGAAGCAGTATTGTAACAAATTCAATAAAGACTTTAAAAATGGTCCACATCAAAAAAACAAACCAGAGTTGTAAATTCTCTCTATTGTTTTTTTTTTTTAATTTCCCAAACAGCTTGGTGATTAATTAGGACTATTTATGGTTCTTTAGATTTCTAAGATATGTAACGTAAAGGGACAATATCTTAAAAATTTAGTGATAAATATATTTTGGGTATTTAGAGGAATATTGGAGCTTTGAGTAAATTAAGTTGTTGGAGTTAAATAAAATCAATAAAATCTTCCTTCAACCTTGTATTTGTTAGTAATTTCAGCTTTGCCTGTGTCTTACTGAAACTAGTTCAGCAATCAGTTTTGACACAGTGGTTCTTAAATATGACTGAGAAATTCGTGATTATTTTGTATTTGAATGTTAGAAAGCTGCTTCCAGTTGCCAGCATTTTTTAATTTCATCATATACACGCATATCTGTAATACAATGTTGCATGTTCCCAATCTGGCGAAAAACCAACTCGGTTCAATTGTTTCCTCCAAAGAAGAGCTGATTAGAAAGACTGACTTGATGTATCTTACGGTATGTTTTTGTAGACAACTTCTTCATTTTGTTGAAGAGGAAAGAATAAAAACCATTCATTTTTGTCCTCTAGAACATAAATGTCTTCTTTTCATGTTTTGAAGGTTAAAACAGAAAGAAAGCAAACTTGCGATGCTATTTTAGTGTCTCAAAATAGGTTTCCCAGCGAGGAAAATTAGGGGTATGTATGACTTTTGCTTCTGAACCTGGGAGTTGTTAGTGATGATAGTTTTATTTGGCTCAGGATGAATCTGTCCAGGAACCTGTCTGATCCATGAGATGTCATTATGTGCTGTTTTTCTTTTGCCCTTGGTTGGAACTCTGTGACTAATTAAGCCTGTGACTAGTTATAATCTAGTCTTGAACATGACCACTTCCCTTTGGTCTTTTTTTTTTTTACTTGTTTAGATCTTTCCCTGCTTTGCCCTTGAACCAGTGTTTCTTATATGGTTTTCTCCCTTTCCCTATCAATGGCAAGTCATCATGATCTCTAAACCTACTGTATCGGACTGTGTACTGAGCATATTTTAAGTGTTTTATAAATATAGAACTTACTTAATATGAAGGATGCTTATTCTACTATCCTCAGAGTTACTAGGAAGAACAGTTAATCCTCAAAGGGTGTAAAGAATATGAAAAGGTTTGTAAACTATAAAAACTACAATTTAAGTTGTTATTAATAGTGATAATAATACATTTGCTTGCTCTTTGATGTTGTCTTTTGGTTGAATGTAGTTTCGACTTTACATTTCTTCGTGCTGTAGGCTTATCTCAAAGGATTACACTTGTCTGATAATGGTTCAGATAAATGATGATGTTACATGAGTTATAAATTTGACATTCAGTTTAGCTGTTCATTTCTTTTCTCTCTTAGGATGAAGTAAAAATCACCAGCAGTTCATATCATTATTTTCTCTTAAAGGTATAAGTCTGTTTACTTTCATATAAATTATAGAAAAGCCCTGGCCTTTTAACATGACCAGACTTTCTTCCCTCTTTCTTACTGATCCTTGCCAACTTTGCTGTTTAAAGGTACTTTTTTAAAAAGAATGTTAATTAAATTTGGATTGTGAGAGGAATTTCAGTGTGTGTGTGTGTGTGTGTGTATGCACATATATGTATAAAATTACCCCTTAGATTCTAAGTACTTTTCTTTTTGAAAAGCGTTAATGATCAAACTAGTGAAGGAAAAAAAATGTATTTTTCCACTGTGGGAGAAGTTTTTTGTGGTATTTCTTTTATTGTCAGTTTTCCCACAGTGATTCATTGTCATCTTCTCAAATAGAGGGAAAACACCTGTTTTGTATCCCTAATTTTAACTTAGGAATTTCAATTTTTTCTTTTTTCTTTTCATTCAGATGTAGAATAGAATAGAAAAGGTTGTAGTTTTCTACTAATTGCTGGGATTATGAGAATCAATTCTTGGCTCCTACACAGCTTCAAAGGTTTTTTTTTTCCTTAACTCAGGTCAACATTATTTGCCACTCTGTGATCAGAAAATCTTGTAGGCCTTTGTGATAGAGGTTGTGAGAAACAAACTCTAGTGCAATCACCTCTTTGATCATATATTATTGCTTTTTCTTTTTTTCTTGCATTAGCATGCTATTCTTAAGTATTGGTCAACATTGCTGAAGGTTTGATATAAAATTGTGATATACAAGTTCATGAATAAGCAGTGATTTTTGATTTGCATATTATAGTAGCTTTTATGTTTATGAAACATAAGACTTTTAATTTTGCTAATTGGCAGTGAAAATATTTTGACCAAGATGCTGCATTTGTTAGGGGCTCTATTTACTTACATTTTAGCTGTACCTTTAAGACTTAATTTATTTCTTAGTGAGGTTGCCAATCCCGAATTGAGGATGATAGAATTGAAGAACTCCGTAAACCTTTTGCATTTCACCTAACCTTCCCCTATCCTCATATGGTGTTACTCTCTTTTAAAAATGTTCTTTGAGAAGAGAGGTAATTCTAAATAAGAATACTAAGTCTTACTTAAATAGTGTTGAATATAGTTAAATGTTTGCAGTTGATTTTCTAAATTTGAGTTATATTATACACTTTTTCCACATTTATTATTCATTGATCTTGTCCTGAAAAATTGTTGAGGAGATTTCCAGATGTATATGTAATACAGAATGAGGGAAGAGGGCAGAATGAAGTAGGAGAGGTATTTGTGTAAATATTAACTGCCATTTTAGGTTTCTTAGCCCATTTTCTTTTGGACAGTTTGGGAAAATTAGGAGTCTAGTCATGAGAACTGAGACCAGGATATTGTAGCAGAAATTATTTGTAATAATGCTGTTCTTACTGGGAAGCTCCAACTACAATTTAAGTTTGTTTCCAGTGTAAAATCCATCAAGGTAGAACTTTACATATTGATTATTAATTACATTTTGACAGAGAATTTGAAACCATGTAATAATTTGAAGAGAAGTTTGTTTATGATATATAAGTAATCTTTTTCTTTGATGGTTTTTAATTTAAGAAAATCTGATAAAAGTTGTTTATGGCTGATTAATGTAGCTGCTTAAATAAGAAAAATGTGGATTGAGTTGACATTTCTGAACTACAGCATTCATGTGTGATTTAAATTAAGTGCTGTTAGATTAATATTAAAGTCTAATGTGAAATTGCCAGAGCTTAAATTAAAGATAGTTTTGAAGAGAGCTGGTATCTTTTTTTCCCCCCAAGCATTCTTCTGGTAGTCCATGGTATAGTACATAAAATTAAACCCATTTATTTTATATTCAAAGCAATCGATCCTTCATGCTCTCCTTAGATGCTTTGTTATAAAAAATGTAATACGACTATTTTCATAATTTTCCCTAGATAGTAGTTGGCTTTTTAATTTGCTTCATAGTATTTTTATGTATGCAATAACTTTTGTTTTGAGATAGTCAGAATCATTTATCTTTTGGGTTTTTTGCCTTTAGTTATATGTCTTAAATGAAAATGACCCGTGTGTGAGTGGAAATCTAAAAACCATTGTTAATTTTCAGTTTGTTCAGATTTTTCCCTATTGTGAGAATGGTGGTAATGATTTATAAGCACTTACATGTCAGACCAGAAACCCTTAGTAATATTTTATAAATTGTGACGTAATTTTATTCAGTTATTTGTTGGCTTTTATTTTTCAGTCCATTCTTTTTGGATTTTAAGTTTGTAAGGGTGTAAGGAATATGGTATGCTTCCGGGCCATCGTTACACTGCTTTATCTTAATAATTTTTGTGTTAGGGTTATACTACTTTCAGTTCTTAACAGCCTTTTAGTTTTTAGGGTTAATCCTTCCTTTATGGTTCTTTATTTTATATGTCTATTTATTATTCCAGTTGAACCTCTGAATCATGTTATTAAGTAAAAGAAATAAGCAAAACTGCTTACGATTAATAATATGATTAGAATGATAGAATTATGTTTGGACTTCCCCATCTGGAAAGTTATTTCTTTGTTTAGTCAGGTCTTCTTTAACATTTTGGAAGTTTCTACATTTTTTTAGCATGTTATTTCTTGGAAAGGGGTTACATTTTTAACCATGGTTGCAGTCTTCAGCAGTTTTCTTAATTCTGTGTCATTCTTATATTTGTCCTTGTCAGGTTGTCTTTCCTGTTAGCTTGTGCCTATGTATCCCTTTCAAATCTGAGCTGATCAGTTAGTTTTAGTAGCTGCATTGCTTTCTTTGGGCACTTTTGTCTACTGCTTTAGCATTCACTGATACCTTCTCTTCTGTCTTTCTCTATTTATTTCAGATACTTCATTAGGTAGAAGCTGTGAATACCACACTTGTGCTTCTAGATCTTAATGTGGTAAATCCTTTAAGAATGCATTTTGTTTTTGTCGTTAACCTCTTCTACATGTATACTCAAACAGCAGTCATTCTCTGACATATACCTAGGTCACTTGTTAAATGATTTTAGCTTTGTATTCCTTATACGGAGCTGTTGCTCAGTAATCTTCTGTTACTCTGAAATCTTCTGGAAGGAAAGGTGAGATTGTATGTTAATTTCTTCTAGTCAGATGAAAGGTACATTGGTGGAACAGTGTGTCTAAAGTGTTTTCTGTTTTATTTTTAAAGATAGACTGTATGTACAGACATCTTTTTTTCAGAAGTTCTGCACTAAGTTAATAAGAAACTGGGTGTGCTTATTTACTTGTAAACAGCTTGAAAATTTGAAATTAAAGTGTATATAGACTTGTATGGGAATGGGATATCTTCTAGATTTGATTAGTGCACTGTTGCTTAATTTTTTAATGAGAATCTTTTTTCTTAATAGTTAAAATATCAATCATTTTCAGTTAAGTTGCTGTGAATAATTCTTGTCCATTTCTCTTCAGTTTTTCGTTCTCTTCCCTATTGAGTTCTTTATACTTGCTCTCTTTCAGCAGGGCTTTTTTTTTTTTTTTTGGAAAGCGACGACTCCCTGCAAAGCTTTTGTGGTACCCCAGTTATGAAAAACAGTGGGATAAATGTTCACATGTTATAACTTCCCTTTTTTTGGCTGAGGTGGGGTGGATTAGTAAGACAAAACAGAACAGCGGAACAGTGAATGTTGGCAAGTTTTCAGATTTGTTTTTTTTTGGTCTCAGTCACCTTGGCTCAGTTAAGTAACTGCTTATGAGTTAAGTTTTTCAGTCTTAGAAATAAGGAGTTGAGAATAATGTGTGGGTAACTGATTAGTTTCCATCTCACAAAGATGTTGGATGGCTTGATTCTTAGGGAGTCTAGGAAATGTCGAAACAGTATAAATGTGGTCTACCATACAACAAAGTAGAGGCTGGTAGAAGATACTTCTTTTAAAGAAGAAACTGTGTTTGAATTTCTATATGGTTTTTTCCTTCTAATACTAGTTGGTACCTGAATATATGTAAAACTTAAGTGTTGGTTTTTTAAATATATATATATATATATATATAATTGTGAAGTGTTTATGCAAGTAGATTCAATTGAAATTTCTTGCTGTTTAAAATGTGTAGGAGGGCTTCTTGAGGTTTGCTTTCAGATATGATGTTTTCTCACTGATAGGGATGGATTTTCATCATTATCGCTTGGACTTTTATTTTCGTTAAGGACAGGCGTGTATAAGCCTTAGGAAAAATACATGTTTCATCTCTCACTTATTTCAGGGTATAGACTAGTTGCAGGTGTGTGCAATCATCAGTTGTATAGAAAAGTGTTTTCATCCCACTTCTATGGCTTATCTCTTGTATTTGATGGATTTGCAGTGTTGGTTTTTGTGATGGAAAGTTCACTTGACCTCAAATACAGCAGGATCATATGCACAAAAGTTCCTGTCTGTTGTACCACAAAAAGCAGACTGCTTAGTTTTTTTTGCTCCCTATCATGTGTGTTTGTGATTTAGTGGGGTACCAAAATCAGGTTTATAATGTTAGAATCTTAGAGTTGTGGTTCTCAACTTTAATTACTTGTGGGAATTACCTTGGAAACATTAAAAAATGCTGATACCTGGGTGCCACCCTTCCAAGTTTCATTTGATTGGTTTGGGGTGTGGCCTGGGCCTCAGTTCCCTCAGTGATGTGATTCTCTTGTGCAAATGAGATTGATAAGGTTGAAAGACTGTATTCTAGGGACTCATTCTGAACCTACTCAGTTCAAATATATAATAGCTTTTTGTCATTTTTTTAAGCTCCTCAGAATTCTTGTCATAGTTATAACACTAATATGAATATTTTAAGTTATGTTTTTGAGTTTACCATGGTCACCTTAAAATTGGCACTGTTACTGCCTAAATTTTGAACGTTGGTTACCAGATTTGATCAAAAGACCAAAAGGCTTAACAGTTAGCTTTAATAGTTAATTGTTATTTCCTTCAAACTATAAGAAATAACAATATATGCTGATAAATAACTGTTTTCTTGGTCAGCCCCACAACTTATATAATTCAGGGAGATGAATAAAATCCCAGTTAGTCCATTTACTGCTGGCATTATTTTTTTCACAGGATTTTGTAAATACACTGTGTGTATTCTAGTCGTTTTTCCCTCAGTCTCAAAATCTGACAGAATTTTGAAGTTATGTGTGTGAACATTACTAAAAAAGATTCATCATTCTAATAATTACTGCTTACTAAAGGTACGTGTTAAAGAACTTCTTCAGGTAACTTCTCATATTATTTTCAGATTCAGTAGGCTATAGTAGGAAGTCCAATTAGATTTAAAGTTATATTTAATGTTCTATTCAGAGTAATTGATGTCACTTGGGTAAAGGTTGTTGGCAGTCTTATTTCAGCATATTTGGCTATGAGAAAATTAAACTGAAATTCTCATATGATTTTGGAAAATGATGACTATTAAAAACATATCAAAAGGTAGAAAAGCTCCTCCCAGGATAATCAAAAGTTTGTGGCCCAAACATCTGTGATCTGCTGTAGAACTGGAAGGAAAATGATATTAAAGATAATTTTAGAAGTCTCTCCAAAGACAGTTATTGATACAGGTAATTCTTGGCAAAATAATGTCATAATTTGTATTTGGATGCCTGTTTTCTGGAATCTTTCCTACTCCACACTCCCAAGATTTACCTTCGTATGAAATGTGTAAAATTCCCAAACTATGTCTTCTTTCCCTTTGACCAAAATTGCTTATAGCTATAAAGTTTTCTGTGGGTCGGGGGGTGGGGGGTGGGAAGCAGTGCATGGGAGAGGTAGAACAGGTGAGTTGAGAGACAAAGTAATTTTTATAATTTCCCTCCCAACCATATACTTAATTTATAGCCTGTACACACCACTTGGATTTATTCAAACAGTAATGTATTTTCACATTCATAATAAAGCTTTAGAGATAGGTCAAAGCCTCTGGTACTTTTCACTGAACTTATTTCCCTCTGTTCTTCTGTACAGATAACCACTGTGTTGGGTTTATCTTTTCCAGAAATATTTTCATAAACCAAATATTTTCATAAATCTCAAGTAATAAAAGAGATAAAATTTAGAAGAGAAATGTTTATGAGCGGAAACTTGATACCCCACTGGAGGTTATTAATTAGTGATGAAACCAATTCTGCATATAAACTTTTTTCATCTTTTTGTATATGAACATTCAGTACTGATTGTTTAAAGACTTTCCTGTTAAAAAATTGTGAAAGCTTGAGAACCTAAACTTTAAGGAGACACACAGGATTAATTCTGCTTTGTTAAAATCTACTAATGTGATTATGGCTTGTTGACAAGGAACATTGGATGAACAGAATCCAGTGTTTATGAGACTAGCTTGTTGGCAGGCACAATTAACGGTGCCCACACCACTGAAACCAGCCAACTCTTTTATCTTTAGTAAATTCTCTGTCAAATAAGAGATCAATCCCTTTAAATTTTAGATAATGAATAGAATTCATTTAGACTTTAATTTACAGTGCACAGTTAAAATAGGTTATTGTTGATTGGATTATCTTGGTTCTACATGCTGTCCTGTCTGGTTCACATGAAAGGACTGAAGTAATGCTAGAGAGGGTGGAACAAAGATTGAACATCTTTTTAAAGTTCAATATAAGAGTAAATTATTTTAGAAATAATGGAAATATTTTGTATTATTTATAAGAGAATCAAGTGCTTTTGTGAGGGCTATATTTCTGGGCACTAATTTAGGTATTTATTTGTGGGAAATGGAAAATGGAAAAGGATCTGTATATGGGCTGAAGACAGAGATTTCCTACTTCAGGCTGGGGCAGTGATTAGCTCCTACTCTTTCCACACACCTCCCATTCATCTCAGAAGAATGAGCTTTTCTCCACTGATAAGGTAAGATTAGTGTCATACTCTATTTAAAACAGCAGCAAAATAACCTTTCTCTTATTCCACTCTTCCTGCCCTCCCAGTTGGTTTCCCTTCTAAACTCTACTTTGACTTGAAAACTGGGAGTCATCCTTGACTTTTTCCCTGTATATACAGTCAGTCATCAAACTTAGTGGCTTCTACTTCTTTGCCTTTTCTAGTCTTATATTTTAGCCTTACATTTTATAATAAGCAAGAGATGTTTGAAGTTTCTTCCAGCTTTAAAATACTATGGTGACCCTTAATATCTAAAATTAACTGTTAAAGTATAGTATTAAAACCTTTTTAAAGAAATATTAATAATAACTTTGAATAAAAACTACAGATTTTAGATCAGATTCCTCTTAAAAGTATCCTAAAATGTCAGAATAAAAACATGTAGAAATTTGTGCTTAGTGTGAGTCTTAGTGTTAAAATTACATATGAATCATTGAATATTTATCAGTAGAAGTTAAATGTTTAATATTGAGCTTTACATCTAACTTTTTCTGAAGAAACAACAAGTTCTTACTGAATATGAAGAGTAAATTTAGTATCTTAATCAGTCAGCATCCAGGTAGTTTGGGACTAGACTTTTCAACCACTGATGCTGAGATAACCTGGTATGTTCAGTTCAGTTCAGCTCAGTTGCTCAGTCGTGTCCTACTCTTTGCGACTCCATGAACCGCAGCACGCCAGGCCTCCCTGTGCAACATCAGCTCCCGGAGTTTACCCAAACCCATGTCCATTGAGTCAGTGATGCCATCCAACCATCTCATCCTCTGTCATCCCCTTCTCCTCCTGCCCTCAATCTTTCCCATCATCAGGGTCTTTTCAAATGAGTCAGCTCTTCGCATGAGGTGGCCAAAGTATTGGAGTTTCAGCTTCAACATCAGTCCTTCCTGTGAGCACCCAGGACTGATTTCCTTTAGGATGGACTGGTTGGATCTCCTTGCAGTCCAAGGGACTCTCAAGAGTCTTCTCCAGCACCACAGTTCAAAAGCATCAATTCTTTGGCACTCAGCTTTCTTTACAGTCCAACTCTCACATCCATACATGACCACTGGAAAAACCATAGCCTCGACTAAATGAATCTTTGTTGACAAAGTAACGTCTCTGCTTTTTAATATGCTGTCTAGGTTGGTCATAACTTTGCTTCCAAGGAGTAAGTGTCTTTTAATTTCATGGCTGCAGTCACCATCTGCAGTGATTTTGGGACCCAAAGAAATAAAGTCAGCCACTGTTGTCCCTGTTTCCCCATCTATTTCCCATGAAGTGATGGGACCGGATGCTATGGTCTTTGTTTTCTGAATGTGGAGCTTTAAGCCAACTTTTTCACTCTCCTCTTTCACTTTCATCAAGAGGCTCTTTAGTTCTTCTTCATTTTCTGTCATAAGGATGGTGTCATCTGCTTATCTAAGGTTATTGATATTTTTCCTGGCAATCTTGATTCCAGCTTGTGCTTCCTTCAGCCCAGTGTTTCTCATGATGTACTCTGTGTATAAGTTAAATAAGCAGGGTGACAATATACAGCCTTGACACACTCCTTTTCCTATCTGGAACCAGTCTGTTGTTCCATGTCCAGTTCTAACTGTTGCTTCCTGACCTGTTAGCAGGTTTCTCAAGAGGCAGGTCAGGTGGTCTGGTATTCCCATCTCTTTCAGAATTTTCCACAGTTTATTGTGATCTACACAGTCAAAGGCTTTGGCATAGTCAATAAAGCAGAAATAGATGTTTTTCTGGAACTGTCTTGCTTTTTCCATGATCTAGCAGATGTTGGCAATTTGATCTCTGGTTCCTCTGCCTTTTCTAAAACCATCTTGAACATCTGGAAGTTCGTGATTCACGTATTGCTGAAGCCTGGCTTGGAAAATTTTGAGCATTACTTTACTATCGTTTTGAGATGAGTGCAATTTTGTGGTAGTTTGAGCATTCTTTGGTATTGCCTTTCTTTGGGATTGGAATGAAAACTGACCTTTTTCAGTCCTGTAGCCACTGCTGAGTTTTCCAAATTTGCTGACATATTGAGTGCAGCACTTTCACAGCATCATCTTTTAGGGTTTGAAATAGCTTAACTGGAATTCTATCACCTCCACTAGCTTTGTTCATAGTGATGCTTCCTAAGGCCCACTTGACTTCACATTCCTGGATGTCTGGCTCTAGGTGAGTGTGAGTGATCACACCATCAGTTTGTACCCAGTGATAACAATTTAAATTCAAACCTTTTATTTCTGAAGACTTCCTACAAAAGATATCAAAAGTTACTTTGAAAGATTTAATGTTGTCATTTCTTTTGGGAGGATCCTAAATTATGAAAAGAGACTCTCTAGGTTGGCCTTAATGCAAATATTAGAAAATTAAGAAAAAGTTTTAGTGGAAGGATATGTCTGAGAGAGATTATAGGAAGCATAAACAAAATTTTGAGATTAGGTACCTTCAGAAGTTTTGACTTTTAAGGTAGGGAGTAAAGTTGAGTATATAAATCAAAACAGTGCCAGAATGACATAACTTTGACCCAGTGATTTAAAAAGCGAAACATTATTAAAAATTGATTTTTTTAAAAATGTGGGAAGCATACTTGCTTGAGCACTCTTGTGAGGCTTTCTCTCCAGCATAGCTATTAGGAACCATGCAAAACAATACTTTTAATTTCCCAGGCTTTTTTCACAAATTCATTAATTCAAATAGTCTTGAAGCAGCTCCTGTCTATATTCTGGACATTCTGGATATTCTGCTGTCTTTGCCCTGCTTTCAATATAAGTTTAGTTTCACAGTGAAGATTTTTTTCTTTTAGCCGATTTGTAATGTTTGAGTTGATAGTTTCTACTTTCTATAAAGCCAGCACCTGTTCTTATAGTCATCTAAATTTTCTTAGGCGTTAGTAATTTGTTTCCCTTTGAGCCCCAGCTGCAAGCACCCAGGGGTCTGACAGACTTTCTGAAAGGAGTAGGTATTTGAAGTTCTCTTGAAAGGGAATGGGATTTGATCAGTAGTTCTAAGAATGGATAAGAATTTGCCAGGGAAAATTCAGGCAGATCAAAGGTATGAACATAAGGCACCTAAGGTATATTCAACACTTGAGATGTGATATGGCATGTTAAAAATGTTCAATTTTGTTAAAAAATAGTGGGATACAAGCAGGAGGTTAAAGGAAAGATCATGGAATATCACACATTTCATTTAATAATATTACCTATCATTTATTGAACATTTAAATATGTCCAAGTTTGCTAGGCCATTTATGAAATAGTCTAATTTAATTCTTACAAACAGTCCTGTGTTGGCTTTTAACTAGGTTGAAAAGGCTCAAACAGCTAATAAGTTAGATTTGAATCTACATCTCTCTTAAAATATGCTTCCATCTTAGTACTCTGTAGGTAAAATTGCCTTGCAGTGACCTGTAGATTTTATACAAGAATTTTGCAACATCTTGAACTTCTTATAGACTAGATGACATATTGGCCTTAGGGAAGAACCATGATTATTAAAATGCCTAGCTTCAGAAGAACTTCAAATATACACTGCTACACTGCTTCACATATACACTGCTATAAGAACATGAACATGAATTGATGTCCCACAAAAGGAGACTGTTTTGGATAACAAAATACCCTCTTGGTAGCCAAGACTCTTAAACAAACAAACAAACAAAAAAACAAGAAAATCTGAGACAAGTGGTCAGACTGGTATGTTCAGGGATACCCTCATTTGTCTATCCACAAATATTTGACAGTTTAGGTCTGGGCTGATAAGGATCAGGTTTTAATAGTGTGTCTAACTACCTCTTAGCTCCATGAATTTAGAGCTGACATGTATGTATTTGTTTTGTTTTCTAACCTAGAGTTAGCGTTGTTTGTATATTAAAGGGGTGTCAAACTATATTTGTTATTGTTGTTCTAATAGGTGAATATCTTCCATTGAATCACAGCAATTTTAGTAACTGGTAGCATGTGAGTTAAAGAATTTTACAGGTGAAGGGATCTTAGTAATTGTCCAGTGGAGTCTTCTTAAACAGATAAGGCAAATGAAGCATGGGAACAAGATGATGTGACTGAAGTTAGTAGATGATGTGACTGAAGTTAGTTATTTATTTAATGCTGGTAGAACTAGAACTACAACTACTTTTATCAAATTGTACTACCTCCAGTGTTTATAAGAGGGTGTTGTGTAGATTGTCACCCTAATGATAGAAGTCTCTTACTGTTTATGAGGGTGGACTCCTAAAGCATTGGTTTTACCTGGGTGAGATGTAGGTTGCTATATATCAGACTCTTCTGGGTATCTTTCACAAAGTGCATATATTGACTGCTCTTTGAATACCACTTGGCTAGAGAGTCCATCATATCAAGAGCATCTTTAATCATTGAGCATATCTCTGTGGCTAGAAAAATGGAAAATATTACTGTGTTTTGGAAGTAGGTATCTAGAAAACAGGTAGCTGAATAATCTAATGGTACCTTTATAGACAGATACCATAAAATTATCCTTTCCAGTGCTCATACAAGACATTTGATTGGATTATCATATATTGCTGGAGTCCAGCTCCAGCAGCCAGGGATTCAACCTGAAGGGAGGGACGGTGTCGGCGAGTAACAACACAGTCTCTCAGTTTTCTTGGACTGCACATTTAATTCAAGTTTAAGATTTTGTTTTATACTTTTACAAAAGCATTAGGTCAGCGGTTTGATATTTTCAGTTCCCCCTCACCCAGATTTATTATATCCATAAATCATTGTTGCCCCTCAAACAGTTCCTGCTTCAGTGATTCTCTGGGAATCAGCTTTACCATCTGTTATCTACTTCCTCTTATGTGTCCTATAGTTCACTTGTGATTACATTGTAACTCATGCTAGATTCCTCAGTTTATTTCTTATCTTTCTAAATCCTGTTTGCCCCTAGCATCCTGAGCTCACTATCTCTTAAAAAGGCTTCTAGCTCTAGTATCTCTAAAATTCCTAACCTCTATAAGCTATAGTAAAATATGCTAACATTACAACATTTGTTAAATCTTTAACTTCTAACTATTTTAATTATTTCTAAGCCCTAAATTCAGTAAACTCCTTTGCCATAAACATTTTCCTCACAAATAGGCTTCAGATAGCAATCCCTCCCATGGCCTCAAGCTGTGGCCTATGTGCTCATCCTGAACACTCTTTTGTAAAAGTGCTTAAACAAATGTCAATGATTAACTTTATGGATTATTCTCTGAGCACAGCTGCAGGCTTTGTGCCTTCTCATGCTCCTCTCAAGAACAATAAGCACCTTAATATTCCTTTTCAGTCAACTCAGCCGAGGAGAGGAAAAAACAAGTCAGAATCACAAGGCTTAACTCCTTCATCCCGGTCCGTGCCTGCGGGACAAAGAGAGGGGTTTGGGGCCGTGCCTCCATTTTGTCAGTAATGCCTACACGGCTCCCGACAATATATGTTCTGAAAAACTAAGAAAAAAATTAGACTTGTGAGACCTTTGACTTTTCCACGTGATTACTTTTATGGATATACAGATTCTGAGATTTCATTGTAAACCAACGGATTAGCCTGCCAGAGTTTCATGGAAGCTGGTAAGAAGACGTATTAGCGTTTTTGCACGAGTTTGCTGAGCTCCACCTGCCATAGGTGACATGAAGTAGGCTGGATGACATCTGCACATGAAGTGGGTGCCATTATTGGAGAGGAGCCCTGAACTTAGGGAGTACAAATTTTGCTTTAGAGAAAGGCACTCTGTCTTCCAAGGCTATTAAAAAAAATAAAGTTTCAGAAGTGTGACCTCTTTATTTATTTTTGTTGTTGTTGTTGTTGACTTTCTTTTTATTTGAAGAGATAACTTTTGTTGTTTGCATGTTACATGCCCTTGTAACTATAATAACCAGAAAGTTAACTCTGTTAGTTTTGATGAAGGGTGTTCTGGTTAATTGGATTTTCTTTTAAAATATTCAGATTCCTTTATTCCAAGAGAGCACACCTGATTCCTTTATCTCCCCTCTCTCTTTCTATCTTGGAACAGTTTCCCTCTGTTGTTTTGTTTTATTTCAGCAAATACTTGTGTGCCTGTCATGGACCAGATACTTGTATGCTAGCAGGTTATATACAATAGAAGATTGCATGTCCTCTATCCAGAATTGTTACATGCCACCTATTTCTGTTTTTATTTAATCCTCACACCAGTCCTACAACAGCTGAGGGAAGGAGACTTATAGGCTAAAGGTTTAGAATGGTTTTCCTGGGAGAATGAAAAATGTTCAAGGACTTTGGAGAAGACAGATAATAGGCAAAAGAGTATTTCAAGAAGAGTAATACATGTGAAGGTCCAGGAGAGAGAGAGAGAAGGTAGAATAGTGAGTACTTCATGATACTGATACTCACTTTTTTTTTTTTTAAGAGTTTCAAATTCAAACCTGTTGAGGTCTTTGCAAATTGTATTCTGTTAGGGAGTGAGGTTCTGCTTTTATGGATCTCAGTGGGTTGTGCTTGTCACATATGAAACCTTTCATGCAGACTCTTAAAATCTCTTTTGGGAGGGGAGGATGGGGGAGGGGGAGAGATTTCACTATATATCTTTTAGTGTTAGAATGCTGCAGTATTAAAGTATGAGTTTTTGGATAAGATTGCCTATGAGTTTGCTGTTTAAAGGATAGTTTTCATTCCTGTATAGTTGTATATCAGTTAAAGAATTTTCAAAATAGCTTTATTCAATCAGACCTCTATATTTGCCTGTTGACCAGAATTGTGGTTTGTTTTTCATTTGAAAGGCTTATCACTTGCTCCAGATACAGTGTGGTTCGTATTCTAAAGTTATCCATGACATTAGAAATTAAATAAAGTTTCCCTATGCCATGTATTTTTAATCAGGCTAGTAAAGAGCCTGTTGGACTATAGTCCATGGCTTGCAGAGTCAGACTTAGTGACTAAGCAACAGTAAAGGTGTTGCTAACTTTTCTAAAACTTCTAGCTGTTAGAGGTTTTCAGTAGCTATTGATTTCTTCCAACTAATGCTTTTAATGTAGTATTAAAATTTTTAGCATATTAAAAAGTGATTCAGTTAACAGTTTAGCTGACCCTAGTTTTTCTAAGTGTATTTTGTTAAAGAGAACTCTGCTCTTATTACAGGGTTAATTTAATCATAAAACCTGTCTCAGAAAGGTGTACTCTCAATTAGAGGGTCATCGTGAGGATTAAATGAAGATGTGTGTAAATTACCTTATGTAATATAAAAAGTTCCCAAATGATAGTTACTATTACTCTTGCCATGTTATTGGTTTTTAAAAAGTTTGCATTGCATGTGTTTGGGTTTAAGTGGCAAATGTGATAAAAAGTTGAGAGATTGGGCTTCCCAGATGGCATTAGTGGTAAAGAACTTGTGGAGACATGAGAGACGTGAGTTAAAACCTTTGGTCAGAAAGATCCCCTGGAGGAGGGCATGGCAACCCACTCCAGTATTCTTGCCTGGAGAATCCCCATGGACAGAGGAGCCTGGCGGGCTTCAGTCCTTGGGGTGGCAAAGAGTTGGACACGACTGAAGCAACTTCACATGCACTCACACTTCTAATACAGTACATTAGCCACGTATATGGTAATTTAAATTCAATGATATGGAGAAATTTTACTGGTTACCAAATGATCAAACTTAACATTGTAGCATGATCTGATGTTATATGCATCTTGATGTGATGCACCAAGAAGACTAAAACTTCACTTGTGTGAAATTTCTGACAGTTTTAAAAAATGATAATTTAATGAAGAAAAAAAAATCAAGGGAATCCAAGTAGGGGATCTTCTCTAGAACAATTGGTAAATATTAGTAAAAATATTCTTGAAAAAATATTGGTAACATGAAAGATTAAATAAATAGGGCAACTAAAGGAGACTAAAGAGACACTACTGTGTTGTGTGCTGAGCCCATTTTATATTGGATTGTAAGATAAAACATAAAGGACAAATTTGGACTGATTGGACAAATTTGAGAATGGATGGTAATAATAATAATAGATGTTAATATTATAATGACTGTGGAAGAAAATGCTCTTGGAGGAGTACATATTGACATATTTAGGGGTGAAATGTCATGAAATATGCAACCAACTTGAAAATGGTTCAGCCAAAAAGAAAAATAGTGTGTATGTGTAAAAAGAGAAAGCAAATGAGATAGAATGTTCACAGTTGGTCAGTGTGGAATACTCAACCTTTTTGTAATGGTCAGAGAGTTTTATCACTACCACCCCTAACCCAGGAACTAATTTTGCCCTTTTGGGGTCACATTTCCCCCACTGATACTGAATGATCTCGATGAAGGCTGTAAGGGTGCTCATCATCATATTTTCTTAAACCTTTTTTTTTTTTTAGGTTTGAATTTTTTAAAAATATAAAGTTGGAGTATAAAGGGTTGCTTCTTATTTTGTCTGTTTAGCAGACAATTCCAGGGAATTCCCCTGTCTTTTCTGCTTTATGATGGCAATGAAATGGATTTGTGAAGTTTCAGTAATCCCAGGGACACGAGAGCCTGATAGGCTGCCATCTATGGGGTCGCACAGAGTCGGACATGACTGAAGCGACTTAGCAGCAGCAGCAGTAGTCCTTTCAGTGGAAAGTGGTACTGAACTGAACCTCAGATGAGGAGTTGGAAGTTGATTCAACCAGTGAATAGGAAGGCAGACATTTCAGGCAAAGAAACAATATACATAAAAGTATTTTAGTTTATATGTTACATATATGTTTGTATCTAGTTTATATGTTTTGGTGTTTCACCAGAATTTATTCACCGTAGATTATTCAGATTTGTTCTTTCCTTTTAGGGCAAATTGCAGTGCATGTAAGAAGTATTTGTACGTCAGTTCTCTTAATAGCACTTTCCAGTGACTTCAGATGCTCGGAGTCTCAACAGGTAGGCAGCTGCAGGTAGAATCAATTAGGGGTTGCCTGTTTCAGCCTTTTTAATGTTTTGTTGACCACCTAGATTCAGATATGTTTTGTAGCAAATAATATTTGGGTAAGGTTCTGAATTGGGATTTTAAGATAAAAATACATTTAGTTCAAAATAATGTCTCCATGAATACTTGGTCAATAGGCTTGCTATATTGGTTAGTTATACATTATTAAACTAATTATAAATATCTTATATACTTTAAGTAAACAGTATGTGTTTAATCCCCCTTCTCTAGGAAATTGATTCACTAGTAGGATTGGCTGTATCAAAGACCTAGTCTGTTTTTTTTCTGCTGCTTCTTATGTATGTTGAAAGGCATTTTCAGGCTTCCTCCATGGATATCTTAATGGAAAATAAAACAGATGAAAAAGGAATATGGTTTTAGGATCAGGGTACAATATAAATTAGAAAGTTAAGACTATAGTAACGGAACACATGTTAGAATTCTTGAACATTTGCTAAAGCCGAGCTGGAAAAAATTTTTTTTGAGTTAAAATTTACTTACAGTAAAATGTATAAATCTTAAATGTACAGCTTGAGGATTTGGGGCTGGGAATTTGATTCTGAAAATTTCCTTCTATCTGAAGCCAAAAATAAATAGCACTAGTTCCTTGGAGGGGGCAGAATGTTTCCTTGTGCATATTTCTGAAAGAAACTTCTTGAATGGAATCTCATAAAGGGAGTATTGAGTGATGTGGGTGGGTTTCACAAAGCTCTTGTCTTACATCCTCCTTAGTGAAAGCTGATGTCATGATTCTTAGGTGTAATTTTTATTGGGGGTGAAGGTTTGGGACCTAAATAAGTAGTCCTTATTCAAAAATAAAACTTAGAGCATATCAAGAAATGGTTGATACATCTCTCTCTCTTCTGTATGTTTGTATACATACATACATGCACACACATTCTCTTATATATGTATGTATAAAGGTTTGTGTAATATTATATATACATATATATATATAATTTCACTAAATCTCTTTGTTGATAAGAATTGGGCAAGGAAAGAGCTTGAGTACAATTATTTTGGGTTATCAACTAGGAGTAAATTTATTGCTTTAAGAAATAAATACATAAGTAGATAATTTCCTTTTCTGGAAATTCAAAATTTTAAAATTTCCCTTTTGAATCCAAAGTTGTCCCACGTTCAGAGGAAAGTAGGCTATTAGAGAATCTGCAGGTAAAGCCAGGATTGTTCTGAGAGAACCATTCTTTGTCTGATTTAGTGTCCTCAAAGTTCTTTAAAACATAGATGGCCTAGATATTTCTGGCTGGAAGATACTTCAAACAAATATTCCCAGTTGGTCATCATAGCTGTAGAATAAATGTCAGTAATACTCCCATAAAAATCTGGTGTTGAGCACTGTGATCCTACTGAAAGAGAATTGGTGGTAAAAGGAAATTTTTTTCCTTCAGATTATCTTCTTTTGATGCCTTTACTTCCTGTCAGTTTCTATGATCCTACTTTTTGTTCTGCTGTCTTGAGTTATGATTTGGGGGAAAAAAAAACAAAAAACTGTCCTTTAGGTGGAAAGGATTGGTGTCTTTACAGAATGCCACAAAGATTTTCCTGCAAGGAAAAATACCTTTTTTTTTTTTTGGTGGTATTTTAGTGGAAAATTCTTAAAGAGATGGGAATACCAGACCACCTTACGTGCCTCCTGAGAAATCTGTATGCAGGTCAAGAAGCAACAGTTAGAACTGGACATGGAACAACAGACTGATTCCAAATTGGGAAAGGAGTATGTCAAGGCTGTATATTATCACCCTGCTTATTTAACTTATATGCAGAGTGCATCGTGAGAAATGCCGGACCGGATGAAGCACAAGCTGGAATCAAGATTTCTGGGAGAAATATCAGTAACCTCAGATATGCAGATGACGCCACCCTTATGGCAGAAAGTGAAGACGAGCTAAAGAGCCTTTTGATAAAAGTGAAAGAGGACAATGAAAAAGTTGGCTTAAAACTCAACATTCAGAAAACTAAGATCATGGCATCTGGTCCCATCCCTTCATGGGAAATAGATGGGGAAACAGTGGAAACAGTGAGATATTATTTTTGGGGGCTCCAAAATCACTGCAGACGGTGATTGCAGCCATGAAATTAAAAGATGCTTGCCCCTTGAAAGAAAAGCTGTAACCAACCTAGACAGCGTATTAAAAGGCAGAGACATTACTTTGCTGACAAAGGTCTGTCTAGTCAAAGCTATGGTTTTTTCCACTGGTCGTGTATGGATGTGAGAGTTGGACTATAAAGAAAGCTGAGATCCAAAGAATTGATGCTTTTGAACTGTGGTGTTGGAGAAGACTCTTGAGAGTCCTTTGGACTGCAAGGAGATCCAACCAGTCCATCCTAAAGGAAATCAGTCAGAAATATTCCTAAATATTCCTAGAGGAAATATTTAGGCAATATTCCTAAAGGAATATTCATTGTAAGGACTGATGTTGAATCTGAAAGTCTAATACTTTGGCCAGTTGATGCAAAGAACTGACCCCTTGCAAAAGACCCTGATGCTGGGCAAGATTGAAGGCTGGAGGAGAAGGGAACAACAGAGGATGAGATGGTTGGATGGCATCGCTGATTCGATGGACATGAGTTTGAGCAGACTCTGGGAGTTGATGATGGACAGGGAAGCCTTGCGTGCTGCACTGCATGGGGTTGCAAAGAGTTGGACACAGCTGAGCAGCTGAACTGAAACTGTAGTACTCACCTCCTTTGTAAATTATCCTGGTTATACTGCTGCATGGTTTTTTCTTTTTATGCTTTAAGTAACATTTTCTTGTTAGTTGAGGCCTCCGGATAGCTCAGTTGGTAAAGAATCCTCCTGCAATACAGGAGACCCTGGTTCAGTTATTGGGTCTGGAAAATCCCCTGGAGAAGGTATAGGCTACCCATTCTAGTATTCTTGGGCTTCCCTTGTAGCTCAGCTGGTAAAGAATGCGCCTGCATGTGGGAGACCTGGGTTCGATCCCTGGGTTGGGAGAAGGGAAAGGCTTACTCACTCCAGTATTTGGCCTGGAGAAATTCATGGACTTTATAGTCCTTAGAGTCACCCATATATCTTCACTAATTGAATTTGAGGGATTACTGAATGTATTCAGAAAGTATAGAATAGAACTTCTCATCCTTGAATCTTTGGACAGTAAAAATGAATTATATTTAACTTTGAAATCATTTATGATATTGTCATTTGAAATTAAAGATGAATAATGCTGTGAAAAGATCTACCACATTTTTGTTGTGTTATGAAAGGGATATTAACCTAAATTAACAACAGTTGTAGGTTACAAGTTGTATGTACAAAGTGAATCTTTAGGTGATAAATTATGAACATTTATAGTTTAAGTTTTTGAGTAAATTTTGTCATCTTAAAAATCAGTGACAAATTGTGAAAGAAAAAGATTCCTGACTTTTATTCAAATGCTTTCCTTGGATTAGATTAATTTGAAAACCTTATAAGGGTAAGTAATTAATTGGCCCATTTTATAGAGAAGAAAGCATGTCTCTCATTGGATAAATGGCCCACAGTCACACACCTAGTAAGTGATGGAATCAAGATTTAAATCTTAATCACTCTGTGATGCTTCTCAAAATTTGTAGTTGACGGTATTATGATATGTTACTTCCTACCTTTTTTCTGACACTGAATTGTCAAGGTATCTGCTCTTTCATTTACTTTTACTTTCTAACCCCAGATTTTTTCATTTTAATGATGATAAAATCTAGAGGAAATAAAAGAAATGTTAAGAGTTAAATATATTAGGTTAAAACACCATATCTGTGTATATTAGCTGGGTGACCATGGGCCAAGGTACTAACTGATTTGATTCACTTCTTTAAAAAATTATAATAAGGAACTAATAAGGTGCTTCTTATTGGTTTCTTATTAATAACTCAGTGTTTGTTGAAAAGATTACAAGTATACTATTATTAGAACTGTTGCCTTGAGGATATTAAAGGTTTAAAAATAGGTAACAGCTATTGCCTTCACATTTCTAACTGAAAAATGAAGTATTTAGTAAAACCTCTTTGATTGTATTAAACATTCAAGGAAAACAGTTAATATCAGTTGTCTACAATGTCTTCCAGAAAACAGAAATAGAGGGAATATTTCCTTATTTAATGATGCCAGCATTATCCTAATAACAAGACTAAAGATTTTAAAGGAAAACTGTAGACCAATATCTCTTAATGAATATTGATGTGAAAATCCTGAAATTAGCAAGTTGAATTTAAAAGTGTTTAAAAAATTGTATGCCATGATCAAGTGGGATTTATTCCAATTGTACAAGGCTGGTTCAACATTTAAAATGCAATTTATGTAATCTATTACTATTAACAGGCTAAATGAGAAAAAAATCATAAGATCATATCAAGAATTGCAGAGAAAACTCTTGATAAAAACCAGTACCCATTCATGATAGAAACTCTCAGCAAACTAGGAATGAGAGAAATTTTCTTTGACAAAGCATATCAGCAAAAATTCCTACAGATAATAGCATATTTACTAGTGAGATAAATGCTTGCCTATTAAGATCAGAAAAAGGACCATGATGTTCTGACTACTACTATTCAGCATCATCCTGGAATACCTAGCTAATGTGGTGGGGCAGAAAAGGAAATAAAAAATGTGCAGATTGAGAAGGAGTAAATAAAACATTTACAGATGGTATAATGGTCTATATAGAAAATATCAAGAAAATCTTCTGGAAATAAGTGATTATGGCAGTGTTGCAGAGTATAAATTTCATATACAAAAGTTTATTGTTTTCTTACGTAGTAACTGAACAATTTAAATTTGATGTTAAATAAGCAGTGTCATTTACATTATCACAAAAAATAGAAAAAAATTTAAGTAGGTATAAATCTAGCAATTGGAATTTGAAGTTAAAAAGTGAACATCATTTACATTAGCAGCCCCAAATTTGAAATTCTTTATATAAATATTATTTAACAAATCGTGTACGAGATCTGTATGAGGGAAAATGATAAAATTCTGATGAAAAAGATCTAAATAAATAGAAAGATATTCTATGTTCATGGTTAGGAAGACTCGGTAGTTAAGGTATCATTTCCTCTTCACTTGATATTTATCATTGTTTAGTCACTAAGTCATGTCCAACTCTTTTGTGACCTTATTGACGAAACCTGCCAGGCTCTTCTCTCCATGGAATTTTCCAGGCAAGAATACAGGAATGGGTTGCAATTTCCTTCTCCTTCTTCAGGGGATCTTCCCAACCCATGGGTTGAACCTTCGTTTCCTGCATTGGCAGATGGGTTCTTTACCACTGGGCCACTTAGATTCAGTGTAATCACAATCTAAATCCCATGAAGTTGTTTTGTGGATATTGACAAACTGATTCTCAGTTTATGTGGAGAGAAGACCCAAAATAGCAAACACAGTATTAAAGATGAACAAAGTTGGAGGACTGACACTACTGGATTTCAAGACTTACTGTAAAGCTGTGGTAACCATGACAATATAGTATTTGGTGAAAATGATAGATAAGCAAATCAGTGAAACAAAATAGCTCAGAAATGGACTCACATAAATATAGTCAACTGATATTTGAGAAAGGAGCTGAGATATTTCAGTGGAAAAGGACAGTCTTTTCAAAAAATGATGTTGAAACAACAGGATATTCTGATACAAAAAAAAAACTCTGTACACAGATCTTACATCTTTCACAAAAATTACCTCAGTGTGAATCATAGACCTAAATGTTAAGTACAAAACTGTAAAGCTCCCTGAAGATGATAAAGGAGAAAATCTTAGACTACCATAGGTTTGGTGATGGCTTTTAGAGACAACACCAAAAGCAGAATCTATGAAAGAAAAAATTGAGAACATGGACTTAATTAAAATGAAAAACTAATGGTCTGTGAAAGATACTGTTAAGAGATTGAAAAGACAGTTGTTGCAATGTGCATATACGATAAAGGACTGGTACCCAAAATATACTAAGAACCTTTAAAATTCAACAGTAAGGAAATGAGCAGTTCAGTTCAGTTGCTCTGTCATGTCCAACTCTTTGCGACCCCATGAACTGCAGTATGCCAGGCCTCCCTATCCATTGCCAACCGCCGGAGTCCACCCAAACCCATGTCCTTTGTGTCAGTAATGCCATCCAACCATCCCATCCTCTGTCGTCCCCTTCTCCTGCCCTCAATCTTTCCCAGCATCAGGGTCTTTTCAAATGAGTCAGCTTTCCGCATCAGGTGGCCAAAGTATTGGAGTTTGAGCTTCAACTTCAGTCCCTCCAGTGAACACCTAGGACTGATCTCCTTTAGGGAGGACTGATTGGATCTCCTTGCAGGCCAAGGGACTCTCAAGAGTCTTCTCCAACACCACAGTTCAAAAGCATCAGTTCTCTGCTCAGCTTTCTTTATAATCCAACTCTCACATCCATACATGACTACTGGAAAAACCATAGCCTTGACTAGACGGACCTTTGTTGGCAAAGTAACGTCTCTGCTTTTTAATATGCTGTCTAGGTTGGTCATAACTTTCCTTCCAGGGAGCACACGTCTTTTAATTTCATGGCTACAATCACAATCCACAGTGATTTTGGAGCCCAGCAACCCAGTACTGAATGAAAAAATTTTCTGAATGATTTTCTCATCAAAAAAGATGTACAAATGACAAGCAGATGAAAAGATGCTTAACAGCGTATATCATTGCTGCTGCTGCTGCTAAGTTGCTTCAGTTGTGTCCAACTGTGTGCGACCCCATAGACAGCAGCCCACCAGGCTCCGCCATCCCTGAGACTCTCCAGGCAAGAATACTGGAGTGGGTTGACATTTCCTTCTCCATGGCAGGAAAGTGAAAAGTGAGAGTGAAGTTGCTCAGTCATGTCTGACTCTTAGCAACCCTATGGACTGCAACCTACCAGGCTCCTCTGTCCATGGGATTTTCCAGGCAAGAGTACTGGAGTGGGTTGCCATTGCCTTCCCTGCATATGTCATTAGGAATTTGTAAATTATAAGAAAAGTTCACCACTGTAAACCTACGAGAATTATGAAAATTCACAACAGTGACAGTAGGACTTTGCTGGTGGTACAGTGGAGAAGAATCCACCTGCCAATTCAGGAGACGGGGGTTTGGTCCCTGGTCTGGGAAGATTCCACATGCCATGGCGCAACTAAGCCCGTGCACCACTGCTTCTGAGCCCATGCTCTAGACCTGCAAGCTTCTACTACTGACGCCAGTGCACACAGAGCCTGTGCTCTGCAACAGGAGAAGCCACTGCGTGAGAAGCCCTCACACTGTAAGGAAGAGTGAACCCCGCTTGCTGCAACTAAGAGAGCCTGTGTACAGCAACAAAGACTCAGTGCAGCCAAAAAGGAAAGAGAAAAAGAAAACCACTGACAACAGCAAATGTTGGTGAGGGTATGGAGCAACAGGAACTCTCATTTATTGCTAGTGAGAATGCAAAATGGTACAGACATTTTGAAGGGCACTCTGGTGCTTTCTTTCAAAACTAAACGTGTATTCATACCATATGATCTGGTAATCACACTCTTTGGTATTTAACTCAGATGTGTTGAAAACTTATGTCTACACAAAAACCTGCATATGATTGTTTATAACAACTTTATTAATCAAAACTGGGAAGCAACCAAAATGTCCTTCAATAAGTGGATGGAAAAACAAACTGTGGTACATCTACCTAATGGAATATTGCCTAATATTCCAATATACAGTATAAAAAGAAATCAGCTATCAAGCCATGAGAAGACATGGAGGAACCTTATATTTAGCATAAAATCAGTTAATTAAAAATAATCTCCTTGGACTGTACAAGCTACACAGTGAGCCTTGGGTAAATCCAACAGTGTAAAAAGTAGTGAAAGTGTTAGTTGCTCAATCGTATCCATCTCTTTTCGACCCCATGGATGGCAGCCCGCCAGGCTCCTCTGTTCATGGATTCTTTGGGCAAGAATGCTGGATTGGGTAGCCATTTACTTCTTCAAGGGATCTTCCTGACCCAGGGTTGGAACTAATTTCTCCTGCTTTGCAAGGAAATTCTTTACCATCTGAGCCGCCAGGGAGGCCCAAATCCAACAGTGTAAATGATTCTTAAAAATGTAATGTTGAATGTAAGAAAGCAAGGAAGAATTCTTAAAATATGGTGAAATTGTACTATGTTGTTTTAGGATGGGTGCATAGATGATAAAACTAAAGAAAACCAGGCAATTATTATTAAAAATCAGGATACATTTTATCTTTAGAGAAGGGAGATGTAAGGAGGAACACTTGAAAGGATTCTGTGGTACTATTTCCCACTTCGGTGGTGTATTACACAGTTGTTCATACTTTACATTATATGGTTTTTCTTGAGATATATATTTTTTATTGAAGTGAAATTTCCAATTATTCATTTTAAAGTATACAGTTCAGTAGTATTTAGTGTGTTTATAATGTGCAACCAACAGCTGTCTCGTTTCAAGATTATTTTATCTCATAAAAACACCCCATAAAAACATATCCATTAGGTGATTACTCTTAACGCACCCCTTTTGCCCAAACCCCTTGTAACCTGCAATCTGATTTTTGTCTGTGCATTTGTCCATTCTGAATATATCATAAAAAAGAATCATGCAGTATGTGACCCTACCTGTCAGACTTCT
The DNA here is from genome assembly GCF_042477335.2 of Ovis canadensis. NCBI lineage: Eukaryota > Metazoa > Chordata > Mammalia > Artiodactyla > Bovidae > Ovis > Ovis canadensis. The sequence continues at coordinate 64,901,391 of NC_091245.1, forward strand.
TTCACTTACCATGTTTTTGAGATTTATCCAAGTTGTGATATGTATCCACACTTCATTCTGTTTTATAGCTGAGTAATATTCCCTTGTATATACATACCACAATTTGCTGATCCATTAATTCATTGAGGAGCATTTAGCTTTCTACTCAGATAATTTTATATTTAATAAATATATTAAATTCATAACTCTGATATAAACATTTGAAGCTTTTAGTTTTCCACACTATACTGTATGTATGATATACAAGACAATGAAAAAGTAAGGAAAGGAGAAAGATCTTATTGGGACCATATTACTGTATCATCAAGATACAAAGATGAATTAAGCATAAACTTTGCTTCCAAGATTTTTAAATGTAATTAAGCATGTAGCATTTTATTGTAGAATTACAAAAGCAGTAATAGTGCACATTTTAAAGAATTAAGGCTCAAGAGATCTTCATGACCCAGATAATCATGATGGTGTGATCACTTACCTAGAGCCAGACATCCTGGACTGTGAAGTCAAGTGGGCCTTAGGAAGCATCACTATGAACAAAGCTAGTGGAGGTGATGGAATTCCAGTTGAGCTATTTCAAATCCTAAAAGATGATGTTGTGAAAGTGCTGCACTCACTATGCCAGCAAATATGGAAAACTCAGCAGTGGCCACAGGACTGGAAAAGGTCAGTTTTCATTCCAATCCCAAAGAAAGGCAATGCCAAAGAGTGCTCAAACTACCGCACAATTGCACTCATCTAACACACTAGTAAAGTAATGCTCAAAATTCTCCAGGCCAGGAGAATTTTGGAATCTCCAAAATGGCTTGGAATCTCCAAGCCATTCTTTCTTCCAAATGTGCCAAGTGGGCCTTAGAAATCAAGTGGGCCTTAGGAAGCATCACTATGAATAAAGCTAGTGGAGGTGATGGAATTCCAGTTGAGCTATTTCAAATCTTGAAAGATGATGCTGTGAAAATGCTGCATTCTCATATGCCAGCAAATTGGGAAAACTTTGGTTTGCTAATATTATATTGAGAGTTTTTGCTTCTGTGTTTATCAGTGATACTGACCTGTAATTTCCCTTTCTCATGGTGTCTTTGTCTGGTTTTGATATCAGGGTAATGCTGACCTTTGAAAATGAGGTTGGAGGCGTTCCTTCCTCTTCTATTTTTAGGGAATAATTTAAGAAGGATACATATTTACTCTTCTTTAGTGTTTGGTAGAGTTCACCTGTGGGCTGCCTGGTCCTGAATTTTTTGTTGGGAGTTTTTAAATTACTCATTTAGTTTCATTGCTGGTAATTGGTTTATTCAGGTTATATATATATATATTTTTTTGTTGTTGTTGTTGTTGTTGTTGTTGTTTTCTTTTAATGATTCAGTCTTGGAAGATCGTCTTTTTCTATACATTTATCCATTTCTTTTAGGTTGTCCAATTCATTGGGATATGACTGTGACTAGCAGCCAAGAGTCGGACACGACTGAGCGACTTCACTTTCACTTTTCACTTTCATGCATTGGAGAAGGAAATGGCAACCCACTCCAGTGTTCTTGCCTGGAGAATCCCAGGGACGGGGGAGCCTGATGGGCTGCTGTCTATGGGGTCGCACAGAGTCAGACATGACTGACGCGACTTAGCAGCAGCAGCAGTCTCTTACGAGTCTTTGTATTTCTGTGGTATCAGTTGTAACTGCTCCTCTCTCACTTCTGATTTTATATATTTGGATCCTTTCTTTTCTCACCAGGGGAGCTGGGGAGTGTTGCATCTACCACTGGAGCTCTATAGTTTCCTTGATGTGGCGAGATAGTGCTACATCACTACAGGGAGTATCTCCACACACCCCCACCTCGCCAGCTGAAGTTTTTAGATTTGAAAAACTACTCTCCTTCTCATACAGTCTTGGCACCTTTTAAAACTGCTTTCAGGGCATGAGAGCCTTTTAAGAGGAGATTTTCAGTTTCCTATAGTACTTTGAGACCCTGGGTATCAGCATCTGGTTTTCTAAGCCAGACATTTTAGAAGTTTGTCTATCTGGTATAGATCCCAGCAACTGGGGTGCCTGATGTGGTGTGCCAACTCTTCACCCCTCCGGGGGAAGTACCCGCCTAATGAGATCCCTTATTGCTATGTGTAGCCACAGATGAAAGGGTTTTGGCAAGAGTGTTTCTGTGCTGCTCTTACCCATTTTGATGCGGTCCTCTATCCTTTCTTGTAGCATAGGTGTTCATCTAGTTCTCAATTTCTTTTCATAGAGTATCAATCCATGTGTGTGTGCTCAGTCACTTCAGTCGTGCCTGACTCTTTGCGACCCTATGGACTGTAGCCTGCCAGGCTCCTCTGTCCATGGGGATTCTCCAAGTAAGAATACTGGAGTGAGTTGTCATGCCTTCCTCCAGCGGATCTTCCCGACCCAGGGATCGAACCCATGTCTCTTAGGTCTGCTGCTTTGGCAGGCAGGCTCTTTGTCTCTAGTGCCACCTGGTTATGTCTGTAGGAGGAAGTAAGTTCAGGTTCTAACCACGTCACCACCTTGAACCCCCAGTCTGTTGCTTTTATTGTTACATGGTTAGTAGGAGAGATATGAATACTAATATCTTAATATATAAAGGATGAAAAACTCTACCGTGTGCTTAAAGCTGCCTTTTTTAGCAGTCATGATGGATTTATACTGATACATTCACACTAGAACCCCTTTGGAATGCCATATATTTGTAGTATTACTGATAGTGTTTGTAAAGTTTTAAATGAACTAAATAGCTAAGGTTCTGTGAGTTTGGGTCATACTTTAATAGATTCCCTTAATCTCAGTCTCATTTCAAAAAGAATTGTATGCATTCTTCAGTGATACAGTAAGATAATGTAAATGGCTAAGGAAATTTGGGTAACTGGAGCATAAAGTATATAAGTAGTCATAAGGATGAAATGATATTCAAAAATGTATGCCATGACATGCAACCTTAAAAGACTCAGAAAAAAAAGACTTAAAAGCCCCGAGTTTTCTAATGGCCAGTGAAAAGAGGGATTAGTGTTTAAAAGAGAAGTGGTGGGTTTTTTTGGCCAAAAAATACTTCAGTTCAGTCCAGTCGCTCAGTTGTGTCCGACTCTTGGCGACCCCATGAATTGCAGTACACCAGGCCTCCCTGTCCATCACCAACTCCCGGAGTTCACTCAGATGCACGTCCATCGAGTCCGAGATGCCATCCAGCCATCTCATCCTCTGTTGTCCCCTTCTCCTCCTGCCCCTAATCCCTCCCAGCATCAGAGTCTTTTCCAGTGAGTCAACTCTTCGCATGAGGTGGCCAAAGTACTGGAGTTTCAGCTTTAGCATCATTCCTTCCAAAGAAATCCCAGGGCTGATCTCCTTCAAAATGGATTGCTTGGATCTCCTTGCAGTCCAAGGGACTCTGAAGAGTCTTCTCCAACACAACAGTTCAAAAGCATCAATTCTTTTAAGGGTCTAAATAGTTAAGTGCCTAAATTAGAACAGCTATTCCTTCTGTAGAAGAGGATTATGAAATCACACATTGCTAAAGGTCATAAGTTTTGTAGTTTCAGTTTTTAAAAAATTGGAGTATAGTTGTTTTATACTGTTGTGTCAGTTTCTGCTGTAGAGCAAAGTGAATAAATCATAATATACATATCTCCAGGCTTCCCTTCATCTGCCTGCAATGCAGGAGACCCCTGTTTGATTCCTGGGTCAGGAAGATTCCCTGGAGAAGGGATAGGCTACCCACTCCAGTGTTCTTGGGCTTCCCTGGTGGCTCAGGAGGTAACGAATCCGCCTGCACTACGGGAGACCTGGGTTTGATCCCTGGGTTGGGAAGATCCCCTGGAGGAGGGCATGGCCACCCACTCCAGTATTCTTACCTTGAGAATCCCCAAGGACAGAGGAGCCTGGCACACCAGGCTGCAGTCTATGGGTTGCAGAGAGTCAAACAACACCCTGTGCCTAAGCATAGCACAGCATACATATATCCAGGCTTCCCAGGTATTGCTAGTGGTAAAGAATCTACCTGCTAATGCAGGAGACAAGAGATGCGGGTTTGAGCCCTGAGAGGGCATGGTAACTTACTCCATTATTCTTTGCCTGGAGAGTCTTATGGACAGAGGAGTCTGATGGGCCACCGTCCATAGGGTTGCAAAGAGTCAGACATGAAGCTACTGAGCACGCACCTACATATGTCCCCTCTTTTTTGGATTTCCTTCCCATTTAGGTCACCACAGAGCTTTGAAGAGTTCTCTGTGCTATACAGTAAGTTCTCATTAGCTGTTTATTGTATACATAATGGTGTATATATGTCAATCCAGTCTCCCAATTCATCCCACTGTGCTCTTCCACTTGTTATCCAGAAGTTTGTTCTCTATGTCTGTGTCTCTATGTCTGCTTTGCAAATAAGATCATCTATTAGTATATGTAGTTTCAATTTTAAAATGAAGATATATTTTTATTGTGGGTCACTCTGACATCTCATATTGGTTCTTTATGTTATGCTGTCCAGTATTGTTTTTAAGCTACTTGTTTTATGCTAAATCTATTGTATTTTTGTGAATACCAAAGCCATCTCTCACGATTCACACTGTTTCTCAGTTCAGTTGGGGTTGTTATTGTTGACGATGGAGGCTTCAAGAGACTGTTCTAACTTGTGCCTTCTTATTTTGGAGAATTTCCTTCTGCTTGCCAGTGACTCTAATCTTAGCCTCTTTATCCATTGTTTGGCCTTTTTGTGCTAGGTACTACTTTAACATTTTCAGGCTTTTTTTTGTTCTTTCAGCTCACTCTGTTTGCTGGCTTATCTCTGCTTGACTCCTTACTGCTCAGCAGTTCTCACTTGAGGCATGGCATTTCTCCTTAAACCTGTGAATCTCTGAGGGGTCTTTCTCTGAGGAAGGCGCCTTAGTACTTAGTTTAACATATGTGGCTTTCCAGAATAGCTCCTCACTGCCCTCTTCTGGCTGTGGCTTTAGTTTGTCATTGAGCATGCTTTAGTTTTTAATCCTTAGAATTCTAGCAATATTTTGGATAGATTAGTGGTTCTCAAGATTAGTTGCACATTAGAATCACTTTGGGAAGTTTTTAGAAAAAAGTACCAGTTCCTGGGCTTCACTTGTGAAGATTTTGGTTTAATTGATTTTGAGGGTGTGTTTGGCAGGGCTGGGTGTTGGTGTTTCTGGATCTTGTTTCTAATTCTTTAAAGCAGTCGTCAACATTTTTGGCACCAGGGACTGATTTTGTGGAAGAAAATTTTTCCACAGACTGAGATGAGGGTTAGGGATGGTGTGGATGGTTTCGAGATGATTCAAGTGCATACATTGAGTTTATACCACTGATCTGATAGGAAGCGGAGCTCAGGTAATGTGAGCAATAGGGAGTGGCTGTAAATACAGATGAAACACCTTCTCCTGTGCAGCCCAGTTCCTAAGAAGCCAGGGACTTGTACCAATCTGTGACCCGGCAGTTGTGAACCCTTGCTTCCGATGATTAAAATCTCTAGCTAGTGATTAAAATCTAACCACTGGTATAGATGCCCCTTGGAATCCTTTACAACTTGAACTACTTAGATATAGTCCTTATGTTTTTAGGTATCATAGTGGATTAAAGAATTTAAATTGAGGAATGTAGGTCTTCAGAAGAGGCATGGATTAGATAAGGATATGATGTGGATAAGACTTTATAAGATCTGTATAATATCTCCTAATACTAGAAGAAGTTTTGGAGTGTACTCTCTTCTATCATTTTCCTGCATTAAGATTCATATCTCAATTTTCACTTCCTTTTTTCTGTCTCAGGGGTTCAGCCTGAGGCTTCTGTCTGGATTTGGCCGTTGGAAGATACTCATACTGATAAGTGTAGGGGGAACCCTTATACTTCTTAGTTGGGTTAGAAACCTGATGGGAAATATATATTTATCGCAACTTTTTAAATGAAGTTTGTAGTTAAATACCAGTTGTAATTAGCATCTTATTAATAATGTCTTCTCCAGTAATTACATTGTTAAGAATACTTTTGGTATCTCTTGTTTTCACATTTCAGCCCATGGTACAAATTTCTCTTATCTGTTAAATCTCTATTACTAAACTTAAATTTGGGTTATTTTTTTTAAATAATAGAATGTATTTAACTTTTTAGGGATTTAGGATTAGCACTCTAGTGTAAAAGGGAGTTATTTGAATAAGAACCTCTTTTTTTTTCCAGAGGAAGATTATAGTAAAATTTATTGGTTTATTTGTTAAAGCATATACTGAGAACTTATCTAATTGATTCTTTTGATTTTTTTTTTAACCATTAGGATTCTTGAAAATACAGTACTAGAGGTAACATTTTAGTGTTAGCGAACACTTGTGACATTTGCTAAGTTTATTAATATGATTATAGTTCTTATTTTAATCCTCAAATAAGTTTTAGGATCTTTAGGTTTTTTTAAGTGGCATATTGATGGTGACTGCAGCCATGAAATTAAAAGATGCTTACTCCTTGGACGAAAAGTTATGACCAACCTAGATAGCATATTGAAAAGCAGAGATATTACTTTGCCAACAAAGGTTGGTCTAGTCAAGGCAATGGTTTTTCCAGTGGTCATGTATGGATGTGAGAGTTGGACTGTGAAGAAAGCTGAGCACCGAAGAATTGATGCTTTTGAACTGTGGTATTGGAGAATACTCTTGGAGAGTCCCTTGGACTGCAAGGTGATCCAACCAGTCCATTCTGAAGGCGATCAGCCCTGGGATTTCTTTGGAAGGAATGATGCTAAAGCTGAAACTCCAGTACTCTGGCCACCTCACGCAAAGAGTTGACTCATTGGAAAAGACTCTGATGCTGGGAGAGATTGGGGGCAGGAGGAGAAGGCGACGACAGAGGGTGAGATGGCTGGATGGCATCACCGACTCGATGGATGTGAATCTGAGTGAACTCCGGGAGTTGGTGATGGACAGGGAGGCCTGGCATGCTGCAATTCATGGGGTCGCAAAGAGTCAGACATGATTGAGCTACTGAACTGAACTAACTAACTCATCAATATGTGACCATTTTATTGTGTTTCTTTTACTGTGGGATTCATTTATTCAGATGTAGCCTTTGCATGATACCCAAAGCAAATATATGCATTTGGTAGCAGAGTTTGTGAAGTCCCGGCAAAAACAGTGGATATTTGAATGGTTTTGGCTTAGGTCATCTTCAGCTTACCTGTTTCTTTTGTCTTTGAAACATATGTGGTTTCTCTGTTTCTGTGGGTTGTGTAAATGTCTTTGATGTCTTTGGTTTGCTTTAAAAAAAAAAAGCAAAACTCAAACATTTTGCTGCTGTATTTTAAGATTTAAGAAATCATATATTTGGAAATTCAGTTTCAAACCTGTTAAAAATAAGTGTAAACTAATTTTAATCTCCTCATTGCATAGAGGCATGAATATGAAATCATTAGTACCATTCAGCTAATAGTATAGAAAAATGGGTTTTTTGATGAAGAAATTGAATACAGATATTACCATCAAATTTCTCTTTGTATCAGTTTCACATAAATAAGTGTTATCCAAATATATGATTTTTTGAATATGTGTATCCTTTAGGTAGAAATGTCTATTTTTCATGGTTGCTGACAGGAAATACTAAAAAACTCAGGTAAATATCTCCTCCCCCAGACTCTCACTATTTAAAGTTCTGGTTCTCAACCTTGGTTCCACCTAGGATTACCTGAGAAATTGACAAAAATATTATGCCTAAGCCCTGTTCTCAGAGATTCTGATTTAATTGGACTAGGCTAAGGATGACTTTTAAGCTAGAATTCTGGGGTTGGGAACTGGGTGTTGGTATTTTTGAAAGCTTTCCAGGGGCTTCCCCAGAGGCTTTGTTTTAAAGAGTCTGCCCGCCAGTGCAGGAGGCAAGGGTTCAGGCCCTGGTCTGGGGAGATCCCCACATTCCGCTTAGCAACTGGGCCTGTGTGCCGCAGCTGTTGAGCCTGTGCTCTGGAGCCTGGGAACCGCAGCTGCTGAGTCCGTGCGTCCTAGGGCTGCTGATGCTCCACGGCAGGAGAAGCCGCCACACGTGCAGTGCACTGCAACTAGAGAGTGGCCCTTGCTTGCTGCAACTAGAGAAGAGCCCACGCACCAAGGAAGACCCAGCACAGCCAAAAATAGATAAATGAAAAATTATTAAAATAAAAAAGCTTTCCAGATGAGTTTTAGTATTCAGCCAAGATTAAGCACTATTAACAGTTGTTATAAAATTTGTTGATCATATCAGAGTTCTATGAAAGATCTCTGTATATTATTTTTCTTTGTTTTGAGTGAACATTTGGAATCGATGTTTCAGGCAAAGATTAAAAACAAAGCACAAGCTCTGCAGAGTATTGACTTTGTAGTCCAATCCAGCTAAGATAGTAACCTAATTTTTTTGCAGTTAGTCTCATGGCCTAATGGGAGTTTTGGTCCTGGAATCACATGGGCTTAAATCTTGGTTCCTTCCCTTTCTAGGCATTTGATTTAGGGTAAAATATTTTATCACTTCACCTCTAAAATGGAGAAAATAAAACTACCTCCATTATGGAGTTATGGATTAAATGGATTGACATATGTGAAGCACTTAAAACAGTGCCTGGAACTTAGTACGCATTTGAAAATTATTAGCCATGGTGATTGTGATGGTATTGATGGTGATAATTATTAGTTTTGATTACAGTTTTAACTATTAATCATCCTCTATTTTTAGACATATTATTTCCAAGTTTTAAAAATTATAAATAATGCTGATAACCATTTTCATAAATGTTTTTATTTAGTTGAAGTATAGTTGATTTACAACAGTGTGCCAATCTGCTGTACAGCAAAGTGACTCAGTTATACACATATATCCATTCTTTTAAAATATTCCTCTCCATTATGGTTTATCCCAGGATACTGAGTATAGTTCCCTGTGCTGTACATTAAGACTTTGTTGTACCAGACTCCCAGTCCATCCCACTGTCTTCATCTTCCCCCTTGGCAATCACAAGTCTGTTCTTTGTGTTCATGAGTCTCTTTCTGTTTTACAGATAGGTTCATTTGTGCCATATTTTAGATTCCACGTATAAGTAATACCATATGATATTTGTCTTTCTCTCTCTGACTTCGTTTAGTATGATAATCTCTAGTATCTGTGTTGCTGCAATTGGCATTATTTTTTTCTTTTTTATGACTGAGTACTATACGGACAGAGGAGTCTGGTGGGCTCCAGTCTGAGGGATCGCAAAGAGTTAGACATGACTGAATGACTAACAGTAAAAGTATTCTATTGTATATATGTACCATATCTTTATCCATTCATCTGTTGATGGACGTTTAGGTTATTTCCACATTTTGGCTATTGTGAACAATGCTGGTGTGAACATAGGGGTGCATGTATCTTTGTGAATTATAGTTTTGTCTGGATATATTCCCAGGAGTGGGGTTGCTGTATCATATGGTAATTCTATTTTTAATTTTCTGAGGAACCTCCATACTGTTTTCGATAGTGGCTGTACCAATTTATATTCCCACCAGCAGTGTAAGAGGGTTCTCTTTTCTCCGTGCCTTCTCCAACATTTGTTACGTGTAGACTTTTTAGCGATGGCCATTCTGACCACCTCATTGTAGCTTTGATTTGCATTTCTCTAATAATTAGTGATGTTGAGCATCTTTTCTTGTGCCTACTGGCCATCTGTATGTCTTCCATGGAGAAATGTCAGTTAAGGTCTGCCCATTTTTTAATTCGTTTTTTGTTGTTGTTTAGTTGTGTGAGCTGTTTGTATATTTTGGAGATTAAGCCCTTGTCTATTGCATCATTTGCAAATATTTTCTCCCATTCTCCAAGTTATCTTCATTTTTTTATGGCTTTCTTCACTGTGCAAAATCTTGTAAGTTTGATTATGTCCCATTTATTTATTTTTGTTTTTATTTCTATTGCCTTGGGAAACTGACCTAAGAAAACATTGATAAGATTTATATCAGAGAGTTTTCCCTATGCTCTATTAAGTCTTTAAGCCATTTTTAGTTTATCTCTGTGCATGCTATCAGTGTTCTCACTTCATTGATTTACATGCAGCTGTCCAGCTTTACCAGCACCACTGTTAAAGAGAGGTGTTCTCATTTTATAGTCTTGCCTGCTTTGTCAGTTTGGATACCTTTTATTTATTTTTCTTGTCTGATTGCTGGGGCTAGGACTTCCAATATGAAAAGTGGTTAGGAGTGGGGATCCTTGTCTTTTTCCAGATTTTATTAGTTTTTCATTGTGGAGTATTATATTGGCTGTGGGTTTATCATAAATGGCTTTTATTATGTTGAGATATGTTCCCTCTATTCCTGCTTTTATCATGAACAGATGTTGAATTTTGTTAAATGCTTTTTCTACATCTTTTGAGATGATCATATGGTTTTTGACTTTTGTCAATGTAGTGTATTAAATTGAATGATTTGTGTATGTTGAGCAGTCCTTGTGAACCTGAGATGAATTCCACTTGGTCGTGGTGTATGCTTTTTTTAAAAATATGTTGTTGGATTTGGTTTGCTAATATTTTGTTGAGAATTTTTGTGTCTATATTCGTCAAAGATACTGGTCTGTAGTTTTGTGTGTGTGTGATGTGTTTATCTGGTTTTGGTATCAGGTGATGGTGGCTTCATAGAATGTCTCGAAGAATGCTCCCTTCTCTTCAGTCTTTTAAAAGATTTTAAGAAAAATTGGTGTAAGTTCTTTTGATGTTTGGTAAAATTTGGCAAATTTTTTTTTTGTGAAGCCATCTGGTCCTGGATTTTTGTTTGTAGAAAGTTTTTTGTTGTTGTTGTTACAGATTCTACATCATTTCTAGTGATCAGTCTGTTTAAACTGTCTGTTGTTTCTTCATTTAATTTCAGTGGATTATATGTTTCTAGAAGATTGTCCATTTCTTCTAGGTTGTCAAATTTGTTGGCATATAATCGTTCATAGCATTCTCTTTTGTTTTTTGTTTTTGCATTTCTGAGATATCTGAGATTTCTTCTTTTATTTCTTATTTTCTTTGTTTGGGTTCTCACTTTTCTTCTCGGTGAGCCTTGTCATAGTTTTGCCAATTTTGCTTACCCTTTCAAAGAACCAGCTCTTGGTTTTGTTGATTTTTTCTATATATTTTTTTAATCTCTTATTTATTTCTTCCCTGATCTTCAGTATTTCATTCATTCTGCTGACTTTAGGTTTTATTTGTTCTTCTTTTTCTAATTCTTCTAGGTGGTAACTTAGGTTATTTATTTGATATTTTTCTTGTTGTTTGATGATGAAAGCCTATATCACTGTGAACATCCCTCCAAGAACTGCTTTTACTGTGTCCATGGATTTTGTATGGCTGTGTTTTAATTGTTGTTTGATTTAAGGTATTTTTAAATTTCTTTTTTGGTTTCCGTGTTGACTTATTGGTTTTTTAGTGGCATGTTATTTAGTTTCCATGTTTTTCTTGTTTCTTTCCTATGGTTGGTTTCTAGTTTCACGCCATTGTGGTCAGAGAAGATGCTTGAAATAATTTCTATACTCTTAAATTTGCTGAGGTTAGATTTGTGCCCTAGGATGTGGTCAATCCTAGAGAATGTTCCATCTGCATTTGAAAAGAATGCATGTTCTGCCTTTTTTTTTTTTTTTGAATGTAGAGGCCTAAAAACATCAATTAAGTCTAACTGTTCTATTGTATCATTTAGGACCTCTGCTGCCTTATTGATTCTGTCTGGAAGATCTGTCCATTGATAGGAGTCGAGTGTTGAGGTCTCCCGCTATTTTTTCTCCCTTTTTGTCTGTTAGTATTTGTTTTATGTATTTGAATGCTCCTGTGTTAGGTACATATATGTTGATGGGTATAAAATATTTTTCTTGTATTGATCCTTTAACATTAGTTTCCTTTTTTTTTTTATCTTTCTCTATATCCTTTGCTTTATTGTCATAAATTTTTGTAAATTTCTCCAACTCCTTGAAGTAGTATTAACTCATTAATCTTATTTGATAAATTAGGGTTGGGAGTAAACATTAAAAGGAACTTCTGAGAACTATCTCTCTTGAAAATTATTTGTTAAGTTGATGTGGTTATTTTTATTTCAGGTTTGAATTTTATGTGGGGACACTAATTGGTCCTTAGAAAAATGTAACAACAGTGTCTTTTTATAATATAAAAAATTTCACTTATTTTGAAAGTGAAGGTGTTAGTTGCTCAGTCAGGTCCAACTCTTTTGACCATGGACTATAGCCTGCCAGGCTCCTCTGTCCATGGAATTCTCTAGGCCAAAATATATATATATATTTTGGAATATATATATATATATATATGGAATGTATAGCCTTTCCTTTCTCCAGGGGTTCTTTCCTACTCAGCAGTCAAACCCAGGTCTCCTGTGTCACAGGCAGATTCTTTATTTACCATCTGAGCCACCAGAGAAGCCCTTACTTTATCTACCAATTAAAAAAAAAATCACTAGTCTGTATTAAAGAGCTCGTGCCAAACATAGTTCCAGGCCTTTTGCTTGTGTTATTACATTGATATTTACATAAGAAGTGTTTACAGATGAAGAAACTAAGGTATAGAGAAGTGAAATAATTTCCTCCAGATTATGCAGCTGATACAAGGTCAGCCAGGACCTAAAGGTCAGTTTGATTTCATATTTTGTACTCCAGAATCACAAGTATAAAGGGCATTTTTCGTACTTGACTCACAACAATTTTATTTTGATTATGAGGTTTTTGTCTTAAAGGCCTGCTCATAAACAAAGTTACATTAATCTATTAGGTTTAAAATTGTCTTTCAGCTTTAAAATTATCTTTAATTCTATATCCAGTTACAAGTATCTAGTTAGGTTCCTCTGAAATCTTAAGTAGTATTTCTTTTAAGAATGAATTTTCTTTCTGAAGGAAACCTCTTAATTGTCTAATGGAGCCCATTTCTCTAATTCTAGCTTGCTGTAGAAGCTTTATAAACAATTGTGTATGTGTACAAAGATTCCAGGTTGAGGGAATGTTGCAGCTGCAAGTCATTCCTTCCTTCTCAGTTAATTTCATATGATTCTTTTCACTTCCAAGATTGAGATGATTTAATGGTGTTTTTTTCTTTAGATTGTCATAATAGTGTTATATTTTAAAACATTATAAACAAGTAGATTAATTATATAGATACTATCAAAATTTAGAATTATGATCAGGTGAAGTGGAGGAGCTAATTTTATAAATTTAAAAGCCTAATCTGATAAATTTTTCTTTGTTTATTTGGCTTTAGGTTTTTAGCTCTAACAGTTATTAAATCTGTTTACTAACAAGACTGACAGATAAAATCTTTTAATTAAGAGTATTTATTTATTGGTATGTGATACACAGGAAAGGAAATATAATCAATAATACTGTAATTTGTCTGGTGACAGGTAACTAGACTTATCTTTGTGATCATTTTGTAATGTATAAAAATACTGAATCACTGTGTTGCACACCTGAATCTAATATAGTATTAGATAATTCAGAAAAAGAGAGTGTTTAAAGAGACAACATTAATATTTTATAATAGAATGATTAGGTCTTATTTAGGTTATTTGTTCTACCAATGGACATTTTATAATTAATAGTGTATTAATGTAGAATTACATCAATCATATTTATGATTAATACAATTTCCTGTGTAAGCAGTCTAAATACTGAGAAAAAGTTGAAAGAAATATAGGTCAATTAAATGCCATTTAGTATTTACATGTTTCTCTTTTATGGAAAAGACCCTAACATAGCTTCCCTGGATCACTTGAGTAGATTCCTGATGTAAACTTGGCTAGTTGCATTTTCTTACTCAGGGATTACTTATAAAACTAACTTTATTCATTCATTTAGTCAGCAAAAGTTTATTGAGGGCACATTATATGACGCACATTGTTTTAATTGCTAAAGATATAGTGGTAGAAAACCTGTTCCTGTCTTCCTGAAACAAATAGATTGTGGTTTGACATAGAGATGGTGGCATCCAAGAGGGAAGGCCCGTAGGCTACTAAGTTCTACAGAGCTGCCCTGGATCTTCCATACTAAAGCCTGATGATTTAATTCTTCAGTTCTGGGCACTACTCCAGTCTCCTTCCAGCTTTCCTATAAAGCTGACTGACAGCCTCTCTCCCAATCTTATTTTCAATTTCTTCAGATTTTTTTTTTTAGAATCAAAAGAGCTTAACTAATACATAGATCAGGTGGGGTTTATGATAGAATCAACTTTGGTCAGATGGCTGCTCCTAGACCCACCAGACTCCTAGCCATGAAGAGATGGGATTTTAATACAAATGGTAGCTTCTTTACAATTTCAACCTAGGGAAATGGGCATTTCATAGCAGGAAGTTTGCACTCTTTTGTTCTCTGTAGACGAAGCAATGTCTCTAACAGTGTATGTTCATCATAGATGTTGTGCTTGGCTGTGACTTCCAAAGTTTATTCCATAGGATCATGTCTTTATTAAGAACTTGTGGAATTTGTGCAAAGAGAAGATCTAGTACTTAATAGTCTGAGGTTGAATTGTTTGTTCTTGAGAGACTAAAAAGACAAAAATATTCTGGTCTTAAGATATGAAAACTATACTTTTCAGAGTAACTGATTTTGTGTTTTGGACTAGTTCTTTCAAAATTTGGGGCTTCAACTTTTTGTATTTGTCATAGCTCACTATTATATCACAAATAGCTTGAGGGCAGTCACTGTCACTACAGTCTTTGCTATCTTACATAGAGATGATGTTCAGTAAATCTTGACGTGATTTGAGTTGAACAAAAATTGACCATATATATTATAGTTTCATCATAGGTGTGGTTTAAATGTATTCATTATTGCAAGATTTTGAAGTATGTTGAACTGTGATCATTATTGAGGCTTCAAAGAACAAAAGAGCTTTATGTGGGGTCTTAAGAATTGCATTTTGAGACACGGATATGGGCAAAACCGAAAGTGTATTCTGAGAAAGACAAAGAATTGGGCTTATAAAGACAAAACCCCTAAGTTTGTTAAAGTTGCCTGATGAGATTTTTGATTGACTGTGATGCAAGTCAGGAAATATTTGTCCTTAAGGAATCATGATGAGTTATTTTGGGTTAGGGGTCTGATAAGTAGACAGGCTGTCATGAGTTATTTTAGAGTGAGGATCTGGTGAGTATCTTGAGGACAGTGAATGGTTAAAGATCAGATTCTGTCCAGACTGAGATGTGCATAACCCACACTTTCTCATTGCCTCCCGGCTCCATTGTAGAGAGCTCTCTTGGCAATATCCACCCCATTTTTTATGTTCCTTTCACAAGTTGCAGGAAAATATTCAAGGTCCCTCCTTTGTTAACTTTTTATTTTGAAATTATTTCAGACTTAGAGAAAAGTTGCAAAAATAGTGGCAGAGTTTCTGTGTGTCACCAACTTCATCTGGTGTAAACATTTTGCATAGGGATTGTATAGTTATCAAAATTAGGAAATTAACCTTGGCGCAATAGTGTTAAAACTTATAGGCCTTATTTGAATTTCACTTGTTTTTCCATTAGTGCCCTTTTTCAGATCAGGATCCAATTCAGGATCCCACATTGGATTTAGTTGTTATTTCATCCTTATTATCCTGCAGTCTGCAATAGTTACTCAGATTTTCTTTGTCTTTCATGACCTCGATTTAGTTTGTCCAGTGTTCTCTCTTGTTGTTCAGTGGCTAAGTCTTGTCCGACTCTGTGCAACCCCATGGACTGTAGCTTGCCTGGCCTCCACTCTCTTCTGGAGTTTGCTCAAATTCATGTCTGTTGAGTTGGTGATGGTATTTACATCTCATCCTCTGCCTCCCTCTTCTCCTCCTGCCTTCAGTCTTTCCCGGCATAAGGGTCTTTTCCAGTGACTCAGCTCTTCGTATCAGGTTGCCAAAGTATTGGAGCGTCAGCATCAGTCTTTCCAATGAATATTCAGAGTTGATTTCCTTTCGGTTTGAGTGGTTTGATCTCCTTGTTGTCCAAGGGACTCTCAGGAGTCTTCTGTAGAACCACAATTCGAAAGCATCAATTCTTCAGTGCTTAGCTTAAAAGGTGTCCAACTGTTATGCCCAAGTCGCGAAATCTGCCAATGACCACCAGGGAGCCGATATCCGATGCAAAAGCAAGAGAGTTTTTATTACCAAGCTCGAGCTGGGGCTCCCACCCATACCTACACAGTAGCTATAGGGAGGAGCCCTGAGCTCTGGGTTACATTGCTTATATAGGGTATTATCGTGCGAAAAATTTAAAAAATGGGAGTCTCGGGGTCTGATTGGTCACCTTCTGGTGAAGGGTTAGGTGTTGAGTTCTGATTGGTTCTCCTTTCTGGGGCTTGACTCGAATTTCCCGGGCTGGCCAAGGGTTCTGATTGGTTCGCAGGTGGTGGGGTGAGGTCAGGGGATTTCCAAAGGCTCTTTTCCCGGAACCTTACAAAATGGAGTAGCTTTGATTCTTCACAACTCTCACATCCATACATGACTACTGAAAATACCATAGCTTTGACTATACACATCATTGTTGGCAAAGTAATATCTCTGCTTTTTAATATTCTATCTAGGTTTGTCATAGGTTTCCTTCTAAGGATCAAGTGTCTTTTAATTTCATGGCTGCAGTCATTGTCTGCAGTGATTTTGGAGTCCCAAAAAATAAAATTTGTCACTGCTTCTACTTTTCCCCTTCTATTTGCCATGAAGTGATGGGGCTGGATGCCGTCATCTTTATTTTTTTTAATGTTGAGTTTCAAGCGAGTTTTTTCTCATGATTAGACTGAAGTTATTTATTTTCCAAGAATCTAGAAATGATGTGTGCCTTTTATCTTGGTATTCATGAAGTTAGTATGGCTTATTTACTGACAAAAATGATGTGTATCTTTTTCCATGGTGTGTGCTTTTTATCGTGTTCGTGAAGGCAGTATATCTTTCTTACTAGTAATGTCCATCTTGATCCTTTGGTTACAGTGGTTTCTGCTGGGTTCCTCCACTGGAAAGTTACTGTCTCTCCCATTGTTGTTAATAAATTTCTTGGGAGATACTTAAATAACCTCCAAGGACTCTTTATCTTTCTCTTTTCCCTTTAAACAGTGATTGAGACCTAGTGCTTTATCATTCAAAATGGACCTTTGTTTTTCTTGAGTCCCACGTTCAGGTCAGTTTCCTTTGATTCATTTTTCAGAGGCAAGGTATGCAAAAATGCTAGGAATGCAAAAATGAAGACGATTGATTTCAAATCCTCATTTTGAATCTTGGAGTTACCTGAAACTGTGCAAGTTGCTTAACTTCACTGAGCCACATATTATCTCACAGAATTAATAATGGGAATAAATATGAAATTCTAGAAAAGGCAAAACTAATCTGTACTGATAGTATATAGCGTGCCTGGGGCCATGAGTGAGAAATTGATCTCTGAGTGGACTGAGGAAGCTTTTTAAGGTACGGAAATATGTTATATCTTAATTACTTTTCCAAAACTCATCCTAGTGTACATTTTTCTTAAGTGGATTCCAAGTCCTTAGGATCTTCTTTGGTTTTCTTTGACTCCAAAGCCTTTGGTTTTCTTAGAATCTTTCAACTTGGTTATTCAGTGGGGGTATTATTGATTAAGAGGTTAAATTGACTGAAATAAGCTTCTTGAGACTCTTTGAGTACAGAATTTTATCCTTCCCTTTGCAACTCCAGAACTGCGTGGATCCTGACAGGATCCCAGAACTTCTTATTTCGTAACCTGTTAGTTTTTAAGATTGATTTTGTTGGTTCACCTCTGTGTATATGTGTGTATGTATGAAGTATATTTATTTATACACATATAAGGAGGCTGAGAGCTGAAGAATTGGTAACTTTTGAATTCTGGTGCTGGAGAAGACTCTTGAGAGTCCCTTGGACTGCAGGGAGATCAAACCAGTCAATCTAAAGGAAATCAATCCTGAATATTGATTGGAAGGACTGCTGCTAAAGCTGAAGCTCCAGTACTTTGGCCACCTGATGCAAACAGCCAACTCATTTGAAAAGACCCTGATGCTGGGAAAGATTGAGGGCAGGTGGAGAAGGGGGTGACAACGGACGAGATGGTTGGATGGCATGACTGACTCCATGGACATATGTTTGAGCAAACTCCAGAAGATAGTGAAGGACAGGGAAGCCTGGTGTGCTGAAGTCCATGGAGTCACAAAGAGTCAGACACAATTTAGTGACTAAACAACAAAGTGTTTGTGTGTGTGTGTGTGTGTGTGTGTGTATGTACACCTTACATTTAATTTATTCTCTCCCAGAGTACTTAAAGACTTTGATGGAGAAATTTTTACATGTGTATTTTAAAATCTTGTTGCTTTCCATATAATTTAAAAATCATATCCTATGGAAAGGAGATCAGTGTTTTGTAATTCTGGCTTTTCTTATTTCTTACTAGGAAAGGAAAGAGTCCTGTTGGGATTGGTGGTGTTCAAAATGCTAATTAGCCATGTACAAAAGGCAACTTGCTTTTGTTTTTCCCAACTGAAGTAAACTTGGTTGGTAACTCTTCCCCTAGAAAGATCAAAGGCTGAAAGGATAAGCACAAACAATGACATACAGTTTTTTTAGATAGTAATACATTTAAATAGAAATTCCGAATCTGTAATAAGCTACTAAATAATAGACTGCTTCAAGACAAGGACAGAGCTTTTGACTCACACTTGTAGTCAGTGTTTAATAAAAACTTTTTTGATGATATGAAGATGGCCTTGAACTGTGCTGGATAAATTACAAATATGTATTCTGCTTAAATTTGAAGAAAAAAGATTTCAGGATTGGGTTTTTAACACAGTTTTATCTGAGATTTAGGTTCATTTGTAAGTTACTGAATATTTTATACCTTTTGCCAAAATTGTATTGTTTTTTAAATGTAACTTATGACAATAGATCTTTATGGAAATATTATTGGTAGAGAAATCTTACAAATTTTGTTTCCAGATTATATTCCTGTAGGAACCTTACTATTTTAGGGTATGATAAAAGGGCTAATAGATAAAAAATACCATGCTTCACTAGCTGTTTCTACAGGCTGTATATTTTGATCAAATACTTTGGAGGATTTAAATAGCTCTCATGAGATGTAGTTTGCAAACCAAAACTTAAAATGCCATGTTAGATTTTTTTGTGCTGTCCTGATTCTCTAGAATAAAACCAAAATACACTTATCAAAGACATGTTGAGATTGGACTCTAAGAATGTAATTTAAATATCTGTATTTGAAACATCGTTTGGCATGATATGTTTTAAGCTTCTGTTTCTGTTCAGTAACCAATAATTGTTATACATACTAAGTTGGAAATCCTCCTGGTGATAGATTTTGATTGAGAACTTGTCATTGTAGCAGCTGCTTTAGACCTCATTTATATTTAAATAGGAGAAAGTGATCTGCTTAGAATTTTAAAAGTTGTTGCCATGGCAAAGTGACTTGCTATCTCATCTTTTATCTTTGCCATTGAAGTGATCTATCTGGTTGCTCATTCCCAGGAGTGGAAAGGATGAAGTGTGTTGGAAAGCTTTCATTAGGACAATGATGAAGGCTTCCGCACACAACTGAGCGACTAAACTGAACTGAACTGAAGTCTTCCTAATGGGATATAAGTTAGAGACACTAAAGCTTTCTGAAACCATTGGCTTTGTTAGGTATAATTAGAATTGATTCTTCTCAATTAAAACAGGCAAGATAAAGCTAGAACATTTTTAAAGGAGAAAAATGTGAGCCTAATTTAACATTACTTTTGATTAATTCAGTGAATAACATACCAAAATTATCTATTATGAAAAGGGTTTTATTTG
Organism: Ovis canadensis; assembly: GCF_042477335.2. Lineage (NCBI taxonomy): Eukaryota > Metazoa > Chordata > Mammalia > Artiodactyla > Bovidae > Ovis > Ovis canadensis. The sequence continues at coordinate 64,921,124 of NC_091245.1, forward strand.
AATGAGTATTATTTTTAGAGCATGAGACAGCATTGAGCTTTATAAAATTGTGTATCCATACTTTTTTTAAAGAAAGTGACAATGCCTCTTGTGCCCATGGCCACCTGTTCACTTGAAAGCCATATATCATAATCTGGCTGTTGCGAGTGATTTTTGAAGACCAACTGAATATTTGGTTTTGTGTTACTTCTTTCCTATAGAAAATATAGTAATTTAACTCTTGCCAGACTAATAATTATCTGCCCAAACCAAAACCTAGTCTTTTTCTTGTTCTTGATGATGTAGAATTGCTGGAGAAAATCTCACTTTATTGTGTGCCTCTGAAAGTAACATTTTTTTATTCTGGAAGTCTTTCCTGGCAAATGACTGTTTGCTATTTGCCATTACCTTTAATTTGTGTGATTTTGACTCTTAATATACAGATTGAGCTATGTGCAGTGTCTAAGTGCATCTTGAGGCTAACAGACCAAATTAACCTTTGATTAATTTGAAGTAAATATTTTGCATTATACTGACTTAGCAGCCTTTTTGTTTTTGCTTTTTTAAGTGTCAGCTTTGTTAATTTGACAAATTAGTCTCTTAACGTCTTAAATATTAACAGTTCTCCAAATAATCACTTGTAAATAACCCAGAGTTTATGAAATCTTATGCATTTCACTGGTCATATCCTCATACATACTTAAAGAGTGATGAAAAACTTAAATAATTGCTTCTAAACTAGAAAAGCACAAATTATTTGTGATATATATATCTCAGATTTTATATACTCAATACACAAAATATACACAATTGCATAAATTTTAAAAGTACATATATAGTAAAATGGATAAAATTCTTGTTACCATGGGGCTTAACAGCTTTAAAACATACTACATATTTGTAATGTCATGTCCAGAGAAAGTACAGCTATTAGAATGACATTTGCTGAGACAGAATTATGATTTCTTGGTTATCTGAGTATGTGAAAGACCTTCTAATAAAATATCAAAAGTCTTGTATTTAAATGCGGATATTCACTTAATACTTATAAAACGTTTCAAATGGGAAGGCCCTTTAATCTCAAGCCTAAAAGAAAGCCAGGATAGTGTCATCAGTTTATCAAGTTTTGTCTCCATTCTCTTGGTCATTTGGATAGTTATACATTGGTGCAAAGGTAGTTGTGGTTTTGCATTGTTGAGCTTTGCTGTTGAGCTTTGCTGTTTCATATTGGAATACATTCCTAAAGAAGTATTGGTTATGTTATACATCATATTAATGCTCATTTCTCACTGTGTTTTTTTGCTAATGACTTATTACTTGCTGTTTATATTTATTTTAGACTAGGGAAATGATGTTAGACAAAAAGCAAATTTTGAGTGATTTTCTTATTTGAGTTCAAAATGGGTCATAAAACAGCAGGGACAGCTTGCAACATCAGCAATGTATTTGGTCCAGAACATTTGGCTGATGAACATATAGTGTAGTGGTGGTTCAAGAAGTTTTGTAAAGAAGATGAGAGCCTTGAAGATGAGCTCAGTGGCTGGCCAGCAGAAGCTGACGGTGACCAACTGAGAAGATTACTGAAGCTTATCCTCTTACAACTGCATGAGAAGTTGCCCAAGAACTCAGTGTCAGCCATCCTATGGTCTTTTGGCAATTGAAGCAAATTGGAAAGGTGAAAATGCTTGATAAGTGGGTGCCTCATGAACTGATTGCAAATCAAAAGAATTGTCATTTTGAAGTGTCATCTTCTTTTTTTCTGTGCAACAGTGAACCATTTCTCAGTCGGATGGTGACATGCAACGAAAAGTGGACTATATAGGACCCACACGACCAGCTCAGTGGTTGGACCAAGAAGAAGCTCCAAAGCACTTCCCAAAGCCAAACTTGCACCAAAAAAAGGTCATGGTCAGTGTTAGGTAGTATGATGCCTGTCTGATCCACTACAGCTTTCTGAATCCCAGCAAAACTGTTACATCTGAAAAGAGTATAAATTGGGGAGATGTACCAAAAACTGCAATGCCTGCAGCCAGCATTGCTCAGCAGAACAGGCCCAATTCTTCTCCATGACAACATCTGACCACACAACCAATGCTTCAGCAGTTGAATGAACTGAGCTATGAAGTTTTGCCGTATCTGCTATAATCACTGACCTCTCACCAACCACCGTTTCTTTAAGCATATCGATAACTTTTTGTGGAAAAATGCTTCCACAGCCAGCAGAATGCTGAAAATTTTTTCCAAGAGTTTGGTCAAATCCTGAAGTATGGATTTTTATGCTACGAAAGTAAAACTTATTTCTTATTGGTAAAAATGTGTTGATTTTAATGGTTCTTATTTTTATTAATAAAAAACACATCTTTATGATGTGTTTGAGCCTAGTTATAATGATTTAAAATTCATGGTCTGAAACTGCAGTTACTGTTTTGGCAGCCTATATTCATTTGAGACAATGAATATAGTAGTTGAAGGTAACACTAATTTCCTATTTTTGAGACATGTAGAAATGTAGAAGTATACATCAGAAATTGAAAAGTAACTGAAGAAAAGTTCAGAGCATTGTGTTCATACACACATAAAAGCTCATAAAAATCTTTGAGAACTCTATATTCTAGAATTTTTAGAGAATTTTAAGAATTTATTAATTATGACATACCTTGTATGTTTTAATAAATAATGTTGGTCAGTTTCAAAGGGTGGAGCAAATTCCAATGTGCTTGTACTAGATTTTACTCTGATAGGTGAGGGCTTCCCTGGTGGCTCAGAGGGTGAAGCGTCTGCTTGCAATGCAGGAGACCTGGGTTCAATCCCTGGGTCAGGAAGATCCCCTGGAGAAGGGAATGGCAACCCACTCCAGTACTCTTGCCTGGAAAATCCCATGGACAGAGAGGCCTGGTAGACTACAGTCTATGCTTGTACTAGATTTTCTCTGATAGGTAGGGAATACCTGATATTATTAATAAAGGGCAGTTTTCTATTCTGGTTTCTTCTTTTTAGGTCTAGAATATCAGTTGTGAAATCCTTGAGAAATATTCTTTTTCTTACATGCTATTGGATTAGCCTAAAAAATCATTGTTTCTTCTGTACCAACTTATGGAAAACTATGAACAAACCTTTTGGCCAACCCAATATTTCCATATAATATATGATATTAAAAAGAAATGAGAGGCCTCAAATGAAGTCACTTGTGCTAACCCCCATGTCAGCAAACCAAAACTTACCTAACCTAATTGCAGTTATAAGCCTCCCCCAGGAATGTAATCTTAACTGGTCGGTTTGGAACCTTCTGGTCAGCCTGAGTGAGATAATCTGCTACATTGCCCTTTTTCGTTCTTCCTAGGTGGATTACCTAAGTCTGAAATGATCCACTGTGTTCCTCTTCTGCCTTTTGTGTAACTCCTTGGAGTACCTTTCTACTTGGTAGATAGAATGCTACCTTGTGTAGAAATAAAATTCAACCAAGTAATAACCATTTTATTAGGCACATGATAATTACCAGGCACTGCTTGAACATGTGACCTTTAAATTTGTAAAAGTAGATATTACATACATGAAAACTGGAGCCTTAGCCATGCTGTATTTTCTGAAGACACAAGTTAATATTAATGTGTTTCAGGTTTGAAAAAATGGTTACTAAGAAACCAAAGATAGAATTTCCAATAAGGCCTACAGTTAGATATATTCATAGAATTCTGATTCATTCATAGAATGTTACATCCCCTCCACTCACATTGAAATCAGAAGAGTGGAAGTAAGGTCATTGATTAGGGCTTGAAAACAAAGGAAAATGAAAGATTAAGCTATCCTCATGGGGCTTCCCAGGTAGCAAAGTGGTAAAGAATCTGACTACCCATGCAGGAGACTCAGGAGATGTGTGTTTGATCTTTCAGCTGGAAAGATCCCCTAGAGTAAGAAATGGCAATTCACTCCAGTATCAGGAAAATTCCATGGACAGAATAGCCTGGCGGACTACAGCTTATAGGGTTGCAGAGTCCAGACGCGACCGAGCACATGCACACAAGATATGCTGAGCTTAATCCTGTTTTCTTATGGAGTTTTAGTAGCTTTATTTGAGTTAAATGTGTACACCATTTTTACAGATAATAGTTTAATGGAATGTGATTAAATTATTTATTAAGTATCCATGAACATTTGCAGGAAATTAAAAGATGTATAAGACTCCCACAGTTTCCCATATGTTGATATCCATTCACTCTGTCTTACTAGTATCCTTAATTATCAGTTAAATTATTTTACCTATATATTCGATTGGCCAGAAAGTTGGTTTGATGTTATGAAAAAGCCTGAATGGATTTTCTGGCCGGCCTAATATTTTTTGTGTGGAGATAGTTATCAAAATGGTCATTGAAAGATAGGTATATAGAGACACCTCTGTCTTAGCTTTGTCCATTAATTCATATTGTAAATTGGCATTCTGGTTTATAAATCAGGTTCCTCTGTGTTTGCTTATATGAATTAGTTCCTCAAAGTTGTTCTTGGTTCATCTTAAGCTGATTTTGTTTTTGCTCCAGTCCCCTTTAGATAAAAGTGTTGGAATTTGTTCATTTAAACATATTTTGCAGTGTTTTTTTTGATATTTCTGGTCAAATAGTTTGTAAAAGTATATGCATTTTATGTACACTTTTGACATTAAATGATCCCAACTCCAATCTTGGTACATATTTACAATTGATTTTTTAAGTGTGTTTGAGGTTAAATTTCCTCTAAATAAATAAATAAAACATCCTACATTGTTTGCTTGACACAATATCTGAGACTCTCAGTCATGCTAGCTTAGGAAAACTATCTGTAAAAGAACATATTTTCAAGAGCGAAAGCTTCCAAAACCTTTTATAATATTTTATCTCATGTTTGTTTCCCCTTACTCTGCCTTAAGTCATGCTACTATTAATGGTTTTTAACATCCATTACCACATGTAGTGACACATTTTTTTTTCTTGTGAAAATGTTTAAGATCTACTCTTAAGTAACTTTCAAATGTACAATATAGTATTGTTAACTATAGTCAACATGATTTCCCCAGGACTTAATTATTTTATAACTAAAAGTTTGTGCCTCTGGATTTGTACTTTCACCCATTTCACTTACTCCCTCTACCACAGCTTAATAATTTTGATCTGTAGCAGCCAAACAAATCGATCATTGCTGTTTACCTAGAAGGCAGGCGCTGACATTTGTGTGTATGTGTTTGTTTTTTAAAGAAAGTAACACAAATCATTCAACCTTTATAAATCATCTTAAATTTAAGGACTTTGCCTTGGCATGTTGAGGTGTGCATTACCTGTTTGTAATGTGTTGATAAATTTAGGTTTATTTCTTCAAAACTGAAAATCCTCTCCCAGATTTTTCAGAACAGCCCTAATTTCATACAGAGATTATTATCTCTGAAGTATTTACTGAATATTATTTCACTTCTCAATTTATTTTTACTGAGTGGTTCATTTAATATGTGATTTAAGTTTTATATCATTTAATGGGTTTTAAAAATGACTATGTAAATATGTATGCAAATTCATAAAACAAAATTCTTTCTTGGTCCATGTTTGTTACAGTTATTTTAGCTACATACTTGGTCAATTTTAGGGTTGAAGTAGTTTCACCAGATTATTATCTTACTGTTAAATAGTTTTCCATCCTAAGTACATTGATACTCAGCAAGTCTTCTGATTCTCTTTCCTGTGGTAGGCATAATAATGGTACCCCAAGGATGTCTGCCCTAATCTCTGGAATTTGTTTACATGGCATAGAGAAATTAAGAGGAATTAAGAGGAATTAAGGTAGGAGGTGAAATTAAGGTTGTTATCAACGGACTTTAAAATAGGGAGAGTATCCTGGGTTATATAGGTGGGCCCAGTATTGGGAAGTCCTAGTATAAACACAAAGATCCTTAAATGTAAGATGGAGGCGAAGTGTTACTGTCAGAATTGTGCCATGTGAGAAAGACTTAATGTCTATTGCTGGCTTTGGAGATAAAACTGGGCCATGAGCCAAGGATTGAGAGCAACCTCTAGAAGTTGGAAAAGGCAAGAAAATGATTCTCTGGAGCCTTGGGACTCTAGAAAGAAACACAGTCCTGTGACACCTTGATTTTCACCCATTGAGACTAGTTTTGGACTTCTCATCTCCAGAACTGTAAGATAATAAATCTGTGTTGTCTTAAGCCACTATATTTAATGGTACTTTGTTATGGGATCTGCAGAAAAATAATACATCTGAGTCCAGTGACTTACACTTTTTGTTACTCACAGTAGGTCTAGTTAGAGACTCCTTATTCTCCTCTAGACTACTTTTTTTCTGTCAACTTGATAGTCCTTTGATTCTCTTCTGTTATTAGGATTATATTGGCCAGGGTACTTAGTCTCAGAAGAATCCAATGCAGCTAACTTTAGCACAGACAAATTTTTGAAAGATTGTCATATAAGCAGTTGTTGGGAGGGCTATAGGAACAGGCTGAGCTTCCAGGAAGGGCTCTCAGAACCACACTGCAGTCTAAAGAGCTGCTTCCTTTGTTTGATCTGAAAGCCACAGAATCTGGAGGCTGCTCATGGCATCTGGTCCCATCACTTCATGGCAAATAGATGGGGAAACAATGGAAACAGTGACAGACTTTATTTTCTCAGGCTCCAAAATCACTGCTGATGGCCATCACAGCCATGAAATTAAAAGACTCTTCCTCCTTGGAAGAAAAGCTATTGACCTATTAGGTATTGTCATAGCAAGACAGCATATTAAAAAGCAGAGACATTACTTTGCCAACAAATGTTGTATAGTCAAAGCTATGGTTTTTCCAGTAGTCATGAATGGATGTGCAAGTTGGACCATAAAGAAGGCAGAGCACTGAAGAATTGATGCTTTTGGACTGAGGTGTTAAAGACTCTTGAGAGTCCCTTGAACTGTGAGGGGATCAAACCAGTCAGTCCTAAAGAAAATCAACCCTGAGTGTTCATTGGAAGGACTGCTGCTGAAGCTGAAGCTCCAATTCTTTGGCCACCTGATGTGAAGAACTGACCCATTGAAAAAGACCCTAATGCTGGGAAAGATTGAAGGTAGGAGAGAATGGGACAACAAAGGATGAGATGGTTGGATGGCATCACCAACTCAGTGGACATGAGTCTGAGAAAGCTCTGGGAGATGGTGAAGGACAGAGAAGCCTGGTGTGCTGCAGTCCATGCGGGTTGCAAAGAGTCCGACATGACTGAGAGGCTGAACAACAAGGACTGCTGTGGCATTTTTCCTCTGCCATGATCTAAATCTTACTGTGACCCACATTGCCATTAACTGTCTGACCCTACCATTACCTTTCTGATTTCATCTACTGTTCTTTTGTCACCATTCACTTTAGTCTAGAAACATTGTCTTCTTACTGTTCGTAGACCATATCAGGCATGCTCCTAATATGGAGCATTTGCTATTCTTTCCCCCTGGAACCTTTGGATGATTTACTTCCTCACCTTCAACTCTGGTTAAATGACACTATTGTAGGAAGACTTTCCCTGCCTACCCAGTTTAAACTTGCAATCCTAACCTATCTGAATACATCCAATCCTCTTAGCTATGTTTTTCTCCTTAATATTTATCACCACTTACTATACTTCCCTGGTGGCTCAGACGGTAAAGCGTCTGTCTACAATGTGGGAGACCTGGGTTCGATCCCTGGGTTGGGAAGATCCCCTGGAGAAGGAAATGGCAATCCACTCCAGGAGTATTGCCTGGAAAATCCCATGGACAGAGGAGCCTGGTAGGCTACAGCTCACGGGGTTGCAAAGAGTCGGACATGACTGAGCGACTTCACTTTCACTTTCACTATACTATGTAATTTACTCATTTGGATAGAAAAAAATTGTTTGCTTCATCTCAATAGAGAAATTACTTTGCTCTGTTAACATATCCCTGAGAGTGACTGTAAGTGCTGAAACATTATGGATGCTTAAATATTTATTGAAGAAATGAGTACATGTTCCTGAAAATGCCTTTGGTTTTGCAGGTACTGGAAAGACTATTCAGTATGCCCTCCCTTCTTTTTGTCTCTTGAGTTTCTTTGATTCTAAATAAGATTTACACTGAATGTAGCTTTAATATTCTTTAATCTCGGTTAAATGATTATTATTGTGAAATATAAATAGCTTACTGGAGTGTTCCTTTGTGCTACAGGAATTATTTTCAGTTTTACTTATACTACTGTATTTACTGTTATATGTATGTTTCATGACCATCTAAATCTTCCAATTTAACAGAATATGAGGTAACTTTTCAGTCTTTGCACACAGTTATTAGTATTGTATAAATTCTAATGTTCATTGTGGATACAATAGAAATCTTTTTACTGATGTGATTTGTCCAAAAATATGACAGAACAGCTGAACTTAAATTCTAAAAGGTATTATTTTTGCAGACGGACCATTATTATTAGGTGCAGATATCTTAAAAAATTGTTTGCTTAGCCCATAGGAAAAAAAAACAAATATGCTTGACTTATATTTCATAGTAGACATGTGAAATGAACTCGCTGTTTAACCAGAGGTCCATTATTCAGATGTAGGTGTTTAAAAAAAAAACCAGAACCTCTCTTTCATGTACCTGTTATCTGGCTTTATGTGTTTGTTAGCATTTCGTGACTAACTCTTTGCAATCCCACGCACTGTAGCCTGCAAGGCTACTCTGTCCATGGAATTTTCCAGGCACGAATACTGGAGTGTGTTGCCATTTCCTACTCCAGGGGATCTTCCTTACCCAGGAATCAAACCCATATCTCCTACATCTTCTGCATTGGCAGAGAAATTCTTTACCACTGTGCCGCCTGGGAAGCCCATCAGTGAGTAGTAATTAGGGTTTAGATTAGTTTTACAACTTCTTAGGAGCTGAAGAAAAGTCTGTGACTGCTAAATTAGAAGATGATGATGCAGATTAGAGAATTTTGTTTGTATATTTCAGTTTTTTCAATTATACTGTATTATCACAGATACTTAATTGAGTAGATTGTAAGAAATACCAATGCTTTCTCCTTGGTTCTATATTAAAATTCAACTCTCAAATAAAAGTGATGATAGTGGACATCTTTGTGTTGCTTCTGAGCTTAGAGGGAATGCTTTCAGCTTTTCGTTGTTGAATATGATGTTAGCTGTGTGTTTGTCTTATATGACCTTATTATGTTGAGAAATGTTCCCTCTATGACCACTTTTTGGAGAGTTTTTTTGTTTTAATCAAAAATTGATGTTGAATATTATCAGAAGCTTTTCTGAGGTGATCACATTTTTTATTCTTCATTTTATTAATATTGTGTATCACATTGATTGATTTGTGGATATTGAAAAATCTTTGCATCTCTAGGATAAATTTCACTTGATCATTTCAATGTATTGTTGGATTTAGTTTGCTAGTATATGGTTGAGATGTTTTGCATTCATGTTCACTAGTGGTATTGGCTGTCCTAGCCACAGCAATCAAAGAAGAAAAGGAAAGGAATACAAAGAAGTAAAAATTATCTATCACTGTTTGTAGGTGGAATGATACTACACTAAGAAAATCCTAAGGATGCTACCAGAAAACTACTAGAGCTTATCAATGAATTCAGTGAAGTTGCAGGATACAAAATTAATATACAAAATTTAGTTGCATTTCTTTACACTAACACTGCAGTATCAGAAAGAAAAGGAAACAATTTCATTCACCATCCCATGAAGAACACCTAGAAATAAACCTACCTAAGGAGGTGAACCATGAACTTCCAGATGTTCAAGCTGGTTTTAGAAAAGGCAGAGGAACCAGAGATCAAATTGCCAACATCTGCTGGATCATCGAAAAACCAAGAAAGGTCCAGAAAAACATCTATTTTCTGCTTTATTGACTATGCCGAAGCCTTTGACTGTGTGGATCACAATAAACTGTGGAAAATTCTGAAAGAGATGGGAATACCAGACCACCTGACCTGCCTCTTGAGAAACCTATATGCAGGTCAGGAAGCAACAGTTAGAACTGGACATGGAACAACAAACTGGTTCCAAATAGGAAAAGGAGTACGTCAAGGCTGTATATTGTCACCCTGCTTATTTAACTTATATATAGAGTACATCATGAGAAACACTGGGCTGGATGAAGCACAAGCTGGAATCAAGATTGCTGGGAGAAATATCACTAACCTCAGATATGCAGATGACACCACCCTTATGGCAGGAAGTGAAGGGGAACTAAAAAGCCTCTTTGATGAAAGTGAAAGAGGAGAGTGAAAAAGTTGGCTTAAAGCTCAACATTCAGAAAATGAAGATCATGGCATCTGGTCCCATCACTTTATGGGAAATAGATGGGGAAACAGTGGAAACAGTGTCAGACTTTATTCTTTTGGGCTCCAAAATCACTGCAGACGGTGATTGCAGCCATGAAATTATAAGATGCTTACTCCTTGGAAGGAAAGTTATGACCAACCTAGATAGCATATTCAAAAGCAGAGACATTACTTTGCCGAATAAGGTCCCTCTAGTCAAGGCTATGGTTTTTCCAGTAGTCATGTATGGATGTGAGAGGTGGACTGTGAAGAAAGCTGAACGCCGAAGAATTGATGCTTTTGAAGTGTGGTGTTGAAGAAGACTCTTGAGAGTCCCATGGACTGCAAGGAGATCCAACCAGTCCATTCTGAAGATCAGCCCTGGGATTTCTTTGGAAGGAATGATGCTAAAGCTGAAACTCCAGTACTTTGGCCACCTCATGCAAAGAGTTAACTCATTGGAAAAGACTGTGATTCTGGGAGGGATTGTGGGCAGGAGGAAAAGGGATGACAGAGGATGAGATGGCTGGATGGCATCACCAACTCAATGGACGTGAGTCTGAGTGAACTCCGGGAGTTGGTGACGGACAGGGAGGCCTGGCGTGCTGCAATTCATGGGGTTGCAAAGAGTCAGACACGACTGAGCGACTGAACTGAACTGAACTGAAGGAGGTAAAAGGCCTATATTCCAAAAACTATAAGACATTGATGAAAGAAATTGTAGACAACACAAACAGACAGAAAGCTATACTGTATTCTTGTATTGGAAGAATCAGTATTGTTAAAGTTACCATACTACCCAAGGTACTTACTTTACAGAGTCAATGTAATCCCTATTAAATTACCAATGACATTTTTCACAGAGCAATAGCAAAAAATTTTTTAATTTATATTGAAACACAGAAGACCATGAATAGCCAAAACAATTTTGAGAAAAAAGAATGGTACTGGAAGAATCATGCTCCCTGACTTGAGATTATACTACAGAGCTAGAGTAATCAAAACCATATGGTACAGGCACAAAAATAGATGCATAGATAAGTGGAACAAGATAGAAAGCCCAGAAATAAACCCATGCACTTATGGTCCATCTGCCACAAAGGAGGCAAGAATATACAGTGGAGAAAAGACAGCCTCTTTAATAAATTGTGCTGGGAAAAGTGGATAGCTACATGTAAAAGAATGAAGTTAGAACATTCTTTTACAACATATACAAAAATTAAAAGACAAATTAAAGACCTAAATGTAAGACCGGATAGTATAAAAGTCTTAAAGGAAAACATAAGCAGAACACTCTTTGACGTAAATCACAGCAAGATCTTTTTTGATCCACCTTCTCAAGTAGTGGAAATAAAAGCAAAAATAAACAAATGGGGCTTACTAAACTGAAAACCTTTTGAATAGCAAAGGAAGCCATAAAAACAAAAAGACAGGCTATGTACTGGGAGAAAATATTTGCAAACAATGTGACTGACAAAGGCTTAATTTCCTAAATATACAAATGCTCTTACAGCTCACTATCCATGAAAATAAGAACAAAAAGACAACAAGCAAAAATACCCAAACCCAATCAATAAATGTCCAGAAGGCCAAAATCAACATTTCTCCAAAGAAGATATAAAGATGGCCAAGAGGCATGTGAAAAGACTCTTAACATCACTAGTTATTAAAGAAATGCAAATCAAAACTCCAATGAGGTATCACCTCACACCAGTCAGAATGGCCAACATTCAAAAGTGTACAAATAATAAATGCTGATGAGGTTGTGGAGAGGATAGAACTCTCCTACACTGTTGGTGGGAATGTAAATTGGTTCAGTCACTATGGAGAAGAGTATGGAGGTTCCTTAAAAAACTAAAAATAGATTTGCCATATAATCCAGCAGTCCCACTACTAGGCATATCTAAGAAAGATATATGCACCCTTGTGTTTATTGCAGTAGTATTTACAACAGCCAAGACATGGAAGCCACTTAAATATCTGTTGACAGGTAACTGGAGAAGGAAGATGTGGTGTATGTGTGTTTATGTAGGTATACATATATATGTGCATGCATATATACAATGGAATACTATTCAGACACAAAAAATAATGCAATAATGCCATTTGCAGCAACGTGAATGAACCTAGAAATTATCCTAATAGTGAAGAAAGAGAAAGATAAATATCATATCACTTATATGTAGAATCTAAAAATGCTACCAGTGAATTTATTTATAGTACAAAAGTAGACTCATAGACTTAGAAAAGCAACCTTATGATTACCACAGAGGAAAGGCGGATGGGGGAAATTAGGAGTTTTCTATTAACAGATACTACTGTATATAAAATAACAGCAAGGACCTAGTGTATAGTACATGGAACTATAGTCAGTGTCTTGTAATGATGTATAATGGAAAAGAATTTATAAAAGAATAGAACATATTTATAAGTCAGTCACTTTGCTGTACACCTGGAACGAATACAACATTGCACATTAACTAAAAACAATCTTTTTGTCCTTTATGTGTATTCTCTGGTAGAAGGAACAGTCTGCTTTATCCTGTTTGTTTTGCTAAATGTTGTTTCCCCTGTAAGCGGTACTGATCTTTATAAACCAGGAGAATTAATGGTACGGAACAGGTTTATTCCAGATCTCCCTAAATCACCTACATGGACCAGATATTTAATCATTCAATGTCAAAAGCTATATATTTCCCATACTAGTAAGAGAAGAAAAGAGCACCAACTGTCTTTCCCTTGTTTCCATCACTATTTTGAAGAAGAGTGATATTAACCTGAACAATATCTCCACATAGGTATGGCTTATGATATATAAAGAAAGCTTGAACCATGATTTGACTGTATCAGGGCTCCTGTGAGGAATCATGGGGGGATCTCAAGGGTTATTCATATAAGATACACTGAAATTGATAGATCTACTTCATATTACTTGGAGTCCATACACTGACACAAAAGGTCCTGTTGGTAATTTATGCAGCCATACTTCAGAGAAGGCAATGGCACCCCACTCCAGTATTCTTGCCTGGAAAATCCCATGGATGGAGGAGCCCGGTAGGGTGCAGTCCATGGGGTTGCTAAGAGTCGAACACGACTAGCAACTTCACTTTGACTTTTCACTTTGATGCATTGGAGAAGGAAATGGCAACCCACTCCAGTGTTCTTGCCTGGAGAATCCCAGGGATGGGGGAGCCTGGTGGGCTGACGTCTATGGGGTTGCACAGAGCCGAACCAACTGAAGTGACTTAGCAGTAGCAGCAGCCATACTTAGATCTAAAAACCAAGAAGAGTGTTTGAGGGATGGGGTGGAGGAGAGGGGAAAGTGGTTTTTGCCCCTGTATCTGCTACATGCTTATTTAGTGTGTGCTCAGTCACTTCAGTTGTGTCCAACTGTAGCCCACTAGACTCCTCTGTCCATGGGATTCTCCAGGCAAGAATACTGACGTGTATCTAGTACTCAGACCAAAATTGTTTTCCCTTGTGAAAATACAGGAGTGTTTTATTTTGTTTTGTTTTGTTTGCTTCTATTTATATATTTACTAGAACATACTATTTTAAAGTTTTGTGTTCTTGTCTTTATTTCTTAATTAAAAGTTGGTTATATACCCTCTTTTTAGGGGCTTATAAATGCAGTCTTACTAATGTATATGCTTACTCTTTGATCCATCTGGATTCTATATAAATCATGTCCTTGTATATTAACAGTACTTAAACACACACACAACTACATTGAAATTTACAGTTTATAAATGTAGTGTTTTAAGAACTATGTTAAGGAAAGACCTTAGTCCCATTTCTGTGTGAATTACATTACCTGTGAAGCATCATTGCACATTTATATAAATGTACATTTGCCAAATTATACCAAGTGGGAAAACTTAATCATTTCATGATCATATAATCTATTCAATATGACAGGATTTTCTCCTGATGCAATTTGGTAAACTGGTGTTCATATAGATGTAAAGTAACATTCCACAGAATAGGCAGTTTTATCTTTTTTCAGTGCTCTTCAGTTGGGTGTATGTGAATGATGTGTGGAGAACTGGATGAGCTACATGTTTTCTCTTCAGTATGGGCAACAAAATTCCTTTGCTTTATTACATCTTGAGGACCCATAGTGACCACAGCTCCAGATTGACTGTTAGCCAATTCTAGAATACTAAAGTACTTATGATGATAGGAACTGTAATATGAGATTGAAATTTTCAAGACAAAGTATCTCCCACACCCCTTTTTGGAGAATTCAGTTTCTTTAAAAATCGTTTAATAGTAGTGCTGATTTCAGGGGAATAATGTGAAAGTGACCTGTAATCTGACTGTGACATGTATGAGTTTGTGTTGGGGTTGCAATGATTAAGCCTAATGCCAGGACAAGTAAAGCTGATGCTTTGGACTCTGTTTTTATTACAAAGTGTAAGCTGTATTGTTTCTTGAGGAATTAACAAACTGACAATGCACACATTTCTTAGCACTCTGATGTGCAGTATTTTGTTCATGTATATTCAGTTAATGTAAAGTATGTACTTTTGTTAAATGAATTTTTCTGGAATTCTCTTAACTGAGTAAGGGTACTTAGAATAGGAATGTGAATATTTCAAATATATATTGGAACAACTATAGTATATCAGTAACTGTGCTAGATACATTCTGGAGATACAGTACTAAACAGGATAAAAAGCTTCCATTCTGTTCAGGGGTAGCAAAAAAAAAAAAGAGAATTTCATAGAGTAATAAGTGCTATGAAGGAAACAACAGAGGATGGAGTGATAAGGATTAGGGGAGTATTTTAATTCAGTGCTCATGGATGGTCTCACTGAAAATGTGATAATTAAGGTGATGAGAGGGCACTGGTGATGTCTAGCTTCTTAAAATGGTGAGCTAAATTATTTAGATCAACTTTTTCAGTGAAATTAAAGAAATGCTGGATAAAGCATATTTTTAAATGCTTTAAAAATACTTAAGCTCTAAAAATATAGCCAGCCACTTTTTGCGTAGCATCCTATAACTTAATAGGACTGGATGCTGAGCAGACAAGGAGAATAAAGCGAAAAAAGAACTTTTAAAGAAATAACTGAGAAGTATGGCCACAGACTGCCTTTCATACATGTGTGTGTTCCAGGTACATGTCGCCCAACTTGGCTGGAAATGGTCCAATCTTCTGGTGTCCCCTAAAGCAAAATTTAACTTCTGTAGCTGAAGCACGTTATCTTACAGTGAACCCCTACAAATACATTTTCAAGCAACAAGTGAAAGATAAGGCAAATGAAGAAACAGACAATTGAATGGAAGCAGTGGAAATGAACAGCAGAAGCAGAACTTCATAGACTGCAGATACTGAAATTATTAGACACAGAATTAAAACAACAATGCTTACAAGTTATGGCATATCTGCATGGAAACCATGAAAAGCAGCACAGCATATTTGTAAAGGAACCAAACTAAATTTTTAGAAATGAAAAACACAGTAAAAAGATAGTGAGCCGTCTGGTTCTGGCATTGTCAGTTAGCTTGTATCTAGTGAACCCTCCTATTGAAACCATTATGAAAGTTGGGCCGTGTCTGTAAGACAACCAGTTGAAGGCCTTGGAGAGCAACCAGTGTGAGCTGGACTTGGGTGGGGAACTATGATTCCT
The DNA here is from genome assembly GCF_042477335.2 of Ovis canadensis. NCBI lineage: Eukaryota > Metazoa > Chordata > Mammalia > Artiodactyla > Bovidae > Ovis > Ovis canadensis. The sequence continues at coordinate 64,937,018 of NC_091245.1, forward strand.
GAGAAAAGGAAAGCTTTTGAAGTGATCTCTGTATCTGGTTTTTTCCTTGAAGGAATTTTCCAGTTCTCAGTGCTGGATAGAACTCAAACAGAAGTGGCAGTTTTACTGGGCTAAGGTTACAAAGAAGCTGGGGTCTGAGACCAAATGCTAGAGATGAGAGAAGTACGGAGAACTGAACAGTCTACATAAAGTACCCACATATGAACTCCCTCAAGGGTAGTAGTTTAATAACTACTAGACCTAGGGCAGGATACCGGACATCAGACAATGTTGACTGTGAGGATACAGAGCTAAGCAGAAGTTTCTACAACCTTGGGGGAGACGTATTTGGATTCAAGTCCATCAAAAACTAGTAAGAAGCACACTTAAGCCATTAGCTAATATATAAGTGTGTGAAACTATACTCATCTGTGTGAATATAGTTTAAGAGCTAATGAATTTGTTTAAAGAAATATAAAAACAGGCCAGACATTGTGATCTTATATCTTATAAAATATAGAAGAGTTAAGCTGTGTCCCAAATGCAAATGCTGGTTTGAGTAGTGTATGAAACAAAACACCCTTCAGTCATAACTGTGCATTATCTCAACAGTACGGTGTATGATGGGCCTACTGACCTTTTATTTGCTGTACCCAGTTGCTCCAGAAAGTGAGAAGTAGAGGTCAAGAATACCACTGTGTTGGTCTATATATAAGTCTTTAAGTCATGTTTTTAAAAATCTAGCCAAGTTTCCAATTTATCTTTCTTCTCATATGCAACCTACTTTTAAATGCTTGAGAAGATTTGCTGTAAGCACTAGAATGTCCTCAGGATTGACCAGCACAGTTAATGCATGACCAGATGCATTCAGCATTCACAGGAACATACAGCATTCAGGAGCATGTTTTTTTTACAGGTCAATGAATTTTCTACAGAGCTGTTGCTGAGAATTAGTTTTTAAAGTACCTTCTCTAATATGCTTGTCTAAGTCAGTAAGTCTCTTGTACTAGAAAATTTCCAGGCAATACATAAAGCAAAACACTAAATGAATAGTTACTTTCTCAAGTGACATAATGTCTCTCTTTTACTTACTGTATCACAGAAGCACTAAAGTCATTCCTGTTTTTTTTTTTGAAAAGGATTTATTGATTTATTGTTTCTTTTAAAAATAAGATTGATTTTATTGGGTCTTGGGTCTTGAATTTTCTTAGGGTTTTTTTTCTTTACTTGCATACACGCAAACATTTAATACAGCTTTGAAAAAGTGTTCTTTCTAATTAGAATTAATTTTTGCCATGTTTCAAACATCTTGTATTGAACTGTAAAGTGAAACTCACCAAGTATTTTATTGCTTTCTCAAAAATCTAATCTCTTGGTCAATTTTTAGAAATTCACCTGCTGCTGCTAAGTCACTTCAGTCATGTCCGACTCTGTGTGACCCCAAAGATGGCAGCCCACTAGGCCACTCTGTCCCTGGGATTCTCCAGGCAAGAATACTGGAGTAGGTTGCCATTTCCTTCTCCAATGCATCAAAGTGAAAAGTGAAAGTGAAGTTGCTCAGTCGTGCCCGACTCTTAGCGACCCCGTAGACTGCACCCTACCAGGCTTCTCCATCCATGGGATTTTCCAGGCAAGAGTACTGGAGTGGGTTGACATTGCCTTCTCCGGAAATTCGCCTAAAACTTTGCTATTTAAACTGTGGTCCTTGGAATAGCATTCTGTGGCCATCACCTGGAAGCATATTAGACATGTAGAATCTTGGGCCCTACCCTAGATTTACTGATTTGTAATCTGTATTTTGATAAGCTCCAGTGATATCTATATACATTAAAGTTGGAGACGCACTGATCTAAAAGCTTATTTCCTAATGTTTATATTTAATCTATCCAAGTCTTAAAGGTAAAGAGCCGTATACAAAGCACAATTAAAAATCAAGGTATTTTAAAAGCTTTCAAGGGTATCTTGGAGGCTGATATGATTTGTACTTTCTAAAAAAATAACAATTTTTTTCCTAGTGATTGTCCTATATCATTTTATTATGCCTTTTTTTCCCCCTTATCTAGTCTCACATGTTTAGCTCTCAGCTCTTTGCCATACTTTTTAAACTAATAATCAGCCCTATCTTTTTCACCTGGGCTCTTACATTTCTTACATTCATCATGTCCTAAATAGATGTATCACCATCCTTCTCAAACTATGCTTTCTTTCTTAACTTGCTTTTGTTAATTACCTATCTGTATCAGACCCACTGAAGTCTCCTGTTTTCTGAATCTCTTCATAGCTTTTCTTGTGTTCAGTGATTTCCCCCCTTTCTTTATTGCTATAACCCCTTTTATCCCTTCTATAGAGATGGAGATGGAATTCACATCTTCAACATAGCTCCCTGTTTCTGTATTGCTTCTGTTGTTGTTCAGTTGCTCAGTCATGTGTAACTCTTTGCAACCCCATGGACTGCAGCATGCCAGGCTTCCCTGTCCTTCACCATCTCCCAGAGTTTGCTCAAACTAATGTCCATTGAGTCAATGATGTCATCCAACCATCTCATCCTCTGCTGCCCCCTTCTCCTGCCTGCAGTCTTTCCCAGCATCAGGGTCTTTTTCCAATGAGTTGGCTCTTCAGACCAGGTGGTCAGAGTATTGGAACTAGCTTCAGCGTCAGTCCTTCAATGAATATTCAGGGTTGATTTTCTTTAGGATTAACTGGTTGGTCTTCTTGCTGTCCAAGTGACTCTCAAGAATCTTTTTCAGCACCGTAGTTGGAAAGCATCAATTCTTCAGCACTCAGCCTTCTTTATGGTCCAACTCTCACATCCATACATGACTACTGGGAAAACCATAGCTTTGACTATATGGATCTTTGTCAGCAAAGTGATGTCTGTGTTTTTTAATATGCCATCTAGGTTTGTCATAGCTTTTCTTCCAAGGAGCAAGCGTCTTTTAATTTCATGGCTGCAGTCACCATCTGCAGTGATTTTGGAGCCCAAGAAAATTAAATCTGTCACTGTTTTTATTGTTTCCCCATCTATTTGCCATGAAGTGATGGGACTGGATGCCATGATGTTCATTTTTTTGAATGTTGAGTTTTAAGCCAGCTTTTTCACTCTCCTCTTTCGCCTTCATCAAGAGGCTTTTTAGTTCCTTTTTGCATTTTGCCATTAGAGTGGTGTCATCTGTATATCTGAAGTTATTGTTGTTTCTCCTGGCAATCCTGATTCTAGCTGGTGCTTCATCCAGCCCTATATTTTGCATGAAGTACTTTGCATATAAATTAAATAAGCAGGGTGACAATATACACCCTTGTATAAGTAAAGTTTCCGGCGGAAACCAGTATTTGGAATGCACCTTTTTTAATTAAAAAAAAAAATTATTCTTGATCATTTAGTTGAAAATAGTATGCTAGCAAGTCTGTCTTACCAGTTGATGACTGGATATTAATTTTTAAGTTTCTGTCTTTTACAGTTAACAAGGTTTCCATGTTATGCAGTAACTAACTCTTAACACATTTTGACTCACCAAAAACTAAAATTAACTGAAAACCCCTGAAATAGAATGGTTCTTATGAAGCAAATAATCAATGTCCTCACCTTTAGGTACCTAAGAAGAATAATTAATATTTCCATAAGATTGCTTAGCATAAAATGGAGAGACAGTTATTTCTTAAGGCTGAATAAGATTATATGGAAAGTGGAAACTAACACATACTAATTTAAACACAATTTGGGGATAGAAGTTAAAGATCCTGACTCCTTTATTTTATATTAAAGAAAACTGAGACAGGAGTTAAATGTTTGCCTCTGTTCCCTTGTGGTTCAGATGGTAAAGAATCTCCTCGTAATGCAGGAGACATGGGTTCGATCCCTGGGTCAGGAAGATCCCCTGGAGGAGGAAATGACAACCCACTCCAGTATCCTTGCCTGGGAAATTCCATGGACAGAGGAATTCCTGGCGGGCTGCAGTCCATGGGGTTGCAAAGAGTTGGGCACGACTGAGCGACTTAACATTTCACATTTCACATGCCAAAATAGTATGCAGAGCACATCTCTCAGCTTTTGGGTTTCAGTCTAAACTCCAGAAACTTGAGAATATAAAGTTTCCAAATTATGTTCACTTTCAATTTGGAATAAACAGTTAGCTTTTGGGTTAAATGACAACATTTGGCATCAGACTGTGCACGTGGGTAGTTTTAACATGAAGACTTCATGTTCTAAAAGATGATCCAAGAGTAGGAGGTACTTAGTAGTTTGGGGTTAATGGATTGTTGGGAACATTTAAAACTGTGCTGAAAATCTTGTAAGATTTTGCCAAGTTTGACTCTACATTTTTTCCCCATCTTTTTCTTTATGTATGGCAAACATTTAATCTTTTATAGCTTTTGTATACTTCAACTGTATAATAGCACAGTGCAAATATATTCAATTTTGTCTTGGGAAAATACTCCCCTGTTTTCTGGGTTAGAGCTGCTGGAATAATTTTAACAATTTTACCCTCCGTTGTTTTTTATTGAAGATGAGCCCCGTACTACTGGTGGCTCATGTGGTAAAGGATTCACCTACAGTGCAGGAGACCAGGGTTCAATCTCTGGGTCAGGAGTACCCCTGGAGAAGTGAATGGCTACCTGCTGCAGTATTCTTGCCTAGAGAATTCCATGGACAGAAGAGCCTGACGGGCTATAGTCCATGGACAAGACTGAGTGACTTTCACTTTTCACTACTATTTTAAAGATATTTAAAATAACAGTAACTCAGAGTCAGAATTAATATCTGCAATATATTGGTTTCCAGAATTTTTTTCCTTTGTTGTTACTGGGTTTTTGGTGGTTTTTTTTTTTTCGCTCAAGGTAGGTCAGCCTTTATTAGTGGGGTGAGTGGGTTGTGGGGACAGTTCCCATATGAGCATAGGACACTGAAGAAGAAAAGCTTCAGCCCTAGCTGGGGAGGGGGTTTCTGCAGTCGACATCAGCACAAGCCTGAATCACAGTAACTCCCACATGAAGATGGTCATCCAGATCCTCCACCATCTAGACATATGGAGGGCCAAGGCAGTGAGGGGTTCCCACTGAGCTGTACATAGGAAGTTGGTTTCAGTTATAGTGGGGGAACTTTCTGTTTTTATTCAAATGGGCATAACCCTGATAATCTTAACTATATTAATGTAGGGAATGGGAAAAATAGATGAAAAGCTGAAGTAGGAATGTTTTTTAAAAACTTAATTTCCTAAAATGTTCAAATGTTTAGAGAGGACAATCAGGAAAAGAGGGTTGCTGTATACGAATACCTTTGGATTTACTATGAATAGGCTATTTCTCATAATATGTTGTTCATCTTTTTTGAACCAACTTCCTTTCTCTAAAACATAGTCATATAATCTCTGAGTTGAATTTTGTTAGTATTGTGAGTTTCAGATCTTTTTGGAAAAAAAATCTGTTTAATGTTTGTTTTATACATTTTCCTTATCTTGTCCCTTTTTATATGGGTTCTCTGTCAGGAGGAAAAGGAGGAAACTTGAAATTAAATTTAATGTGACTTTAAGTATTTACTTTTAAATAATTAAAGAAAAATCCAAAACAAGCTCTGAAAATTTAGAGGAGGAGCCTTTTAGAACTTTAGGCTTAGAATTAAAAAAAAACTTAAAACATAAAGTATAATTTAAAAAAGACTAAGGAAAGTTATTTATTATGATATCAGTTCCTATTTTCTTTTTATAATACTTCTAGATCTTTTGGTAGGTGACAACTTTGTGGGTAGCTATTATTCAGACTCTTAAATATTAAGTCTGTGTATCTCATTTAATCTCAGTAATATTTTTATTATATAAAATTCTTACTGTTTTCCTTGCTCTTTCAACAAAATATTAATTTCTTTTTCATTTTCCACTGAATACTTTGTGTGAAGTCCACTTTTTGGTCACCAAAGATCCAATTCTTGTCAGTACTCACTGACAAGAATTGTTTTACTTCTTTTGGGAATAATTGCTCAGTAGACTGGAATGTAGACTAACTGCTCTTCAGACTTTTTAGTAGAGGAACTTTATAATTAAAATCGCTTATGGAGGGAATTCCCTGGTGGTCCAGTGGTTAAGAATCTTGCAACACAGGGGATACAGGTTTGATGCTTGGTCAGGAAACGAAGGTCCCAGATGCCACAGGGCAGCTGAGCCTGTGTGCTGCAACGAGGGAGCCCACATGCGTTAACTAAGACCAAACTAATTAACTAATTAAACCTTCCATGGATGCTTAGCGTGTATGAATGTAAGGTGCATAAGTATAGTGTTGTCCTTTTGAAGTGGTAGCTGTAGAGGTGGACTTTGAGCCCTAAGAACTTGTGTAAGCAAAGATGAATGTGTGACCCAGGCTCCTTGGGCTCCATGAATCCCAGCCCAGACTGTGGAATGAATCTTGAGTTAGTGATGAGTCAGGTGAAGAAGGATCTTTGGCAAGGGAAAGCAAAATGTTGCTGCCTCAAGTTTTGAGGAAATGCTTGGTTATGGTTGATTTCTTAGAAGTGGGACACAGGTTAATCAAGAGCTGTTTATGATGTTTTATTTCTGTTTTGTGTTAGATATGAAATTAGTTGAGGAAAAAGTTCAGGAGAAAAAAACAGAATAATGTGTACCCAGTTTTGAAGATAGGAACACCATCAGTGTTTGTGCTAGATGAGATTTTATATGCAATTAACCAAAGTTTAAAAATAAGTTGTGAATGCATGCAGTGTTCATGAATAAAAGCTAACTTTTTCTCTTCTCATGAAATAGCATGGTAAAGTTAAGTAATGTGTGTGTACATTACCGTTGACCCATTTGATTGAAGTGCTTAGTGGTGCATATTCTAGTTTTGTCTTAGAACAAAGATAGTTTTGTGATTTCTTGTATGCTTGTCTTGGATTTTACTTGATGCTGTTACCTTTATAGACACTGTCAAGTATGTGTTTGTGTTTTAGTCATCAGCCTTTTGTGTTTTTAGTGACAGAATTCTTAGTGTGGGAGAATATGTTTGTTTGTGCCACCAAACATAGTTTCCAAATAACTTTTTGCAGTTCATTTATTGATCAAAAAATATTTATTGAGTGTCAGCCGTAAACTGTGATTATATGTTATTATTGACTAAGGAAGTGGTTCTCTGTCAGAGGAGTACATCTTATAACAAATATTGTTTACAAGCTTTTGTAAAGGAATATTTACTTCTTATTGGAATCACTGTCATCTGAAGAATGACAAAATAGATGGGTGTATTCTATGAATTACATACACAGTTTGACCTGAGAACATGTAAGAAAAAATATTCTAAATAGGAACCCCCCTCTGCAAGGGATTCAGGTGAACACTGGGTGCTGTAGAGCTTCAAGTTTTTCAAAGACTATCAAGAGATGGAATAGGAGTTAAAAGCCACAGTTTACCTTCTCAGGTTTAGTCACTAAGTTGTGTCCGACTCTTGCGACCCCATGGACTATAGCCTGCCAGGCTCCTCTGTCCATGGAATTTTCCAGGCAAGAATACTGGAGTGGGTTGCCATTTCCTTCTCCAGGGGATCTTCCCAACCCAGGGATCGAACTTGAGTCTCTGGCATTGCAGGCAGATTACTGTCTGAGCTTACCCTCTCAAGCAATATTGAAATTGACTCCATATTCTTTTTGATAGGTGGGCATCAGTCTTCTACTAAAAATTTCTGGAAACAGTAACATAAGTAAAGGATAATTAATTTTAATTTTAAGTGACTATCATGATTGGAAAATTCCTTATCAGTTGAGCTAAAGGTGTTTCTTATTTTCCATTCTTTGATCTCAGTTTTGACCTCTGGAGTTAGCAGTTTAATCCGGATCTAATCTGTCCTTCCATATGTGGCAGTTGACATGTTTGAAGGTAATTATGTTCCTTCAGTAAGCTTTTTTTTTTTTTTTTTAACATCTAGTGTATTTCTTTTACCATAAAACTCAAATTTAGAAGAATAATTTTATAATGTATGAATTCTCTTTTGCCCACTTAGAGGCAGACTTCCATATATGTTGGCTTTGTCATTTTTCTTGAGCTTTTCATGGTTTATGTATTGATAGTTTGAGAATTTTGGGGGAGTATCTGATCCTGTAATTTTCCTAAATGTTCAAATAGATAAGTCCTGATAACTTTTTAGGCAAAGAAAGTATTTTAATCTATTTTTATGTATTTAAAAAAACTGACTTAAAAACTATTATATTTAGTGATACAGTGAGTATTAAGGTTTAATCTTTAAAAATTAATAAAAGTCAAAATTGAATGATATTAGAAATTCTGTGTTTGAATAGATGTCAGTGATTTACTCCAGTTGGCAAAATTTTAACACCATACATAATTTCTCTGTAGCAGTCCTTGTATTCAATAATTAGAGATTACATGAATATTTGTTTTTGTTAGTTTTCATTAATGAAGAAAACAAGGGAGAAAAGATTCTAGGAAGATGCAGAGTAACTATAAAGAGAAGAAAACCATGGTAACAAAATTGTGTTGAGGCATTAATAGCAAAGTTCTATATATTTGCCTCTGATTTTTTTCCATCATACTCAATCATAGATTGAACAATAGAAGTGAGATAAACACTTTTAATACTCTTCTTGTTATTGTTTGTTGGGTATGTGAGATTTTGATTACTTCTGTTGTATGTTTAAGAGTTCTTATGTTAGAACTGAGATGCTTCTAAATTTAATTAATGAACTATATTAGTTAGTTAATTATAACTTAATTAGTGAACTATGTCACATGCCAATCTTTGTTCTCCTCTAGTCAGATTACAAAAATTTAGTGTGTTTGGAAGGATTCTTCTCCAGCAAAATACATTTTTATTAGGATATTTTAGTATGAATGTAACTACAGAGAAGAGTAGATTTCTAGTAACAATTTTGTGACCAGTGTAAAAGTACATTACTGTTGCCTGTACCTCTTCCCGTATAAAGAAAAATATCTTCTTTATTTTTGAGTGAAGAGAAAGATGTATTTCCAGAGTCATTTTTATGTAAAAATGTGATCTTTCATAATATTTTAAATATTAGATTAAACAGAAAGTCTTGTCTAATCTCTATTATTAAAATGAAATTTTAAACAAATAGTTTCTTGGAATTCTTGTGAGTACTGACAAGTTTTGTAACAGGCTGTTCAGTGACCCAGTGAGATCTGGGGATGTGTTTACTGTTTTCCTTGTAAAGTTTTCTCTTACCTTAAAAGGTACCACTAATGCCTAGGGATAGTAGTGAATTAATGAAAAATGTAAACCCTGACTTAACACACTTAGCTTATTTTTTGCTGCCAAAATATCCAGAAGACATTTAGTAATGCTGTGAGCCATTAGGAGTTGCTGAGGTAGTTCACTTTTTATGGTATGGGCTTCCCTTGTGGCTCAGACGGTAAAGCGTCTGCCAGCAACACTGGAGACCTGGGTTCGATTCCTGGATCGAGAAGATCCCCTGGAGAAGGAAATGGCAATCCACTCCAGCACTCTTGCCTGGAAAATCTCATGGACAGAAGAGCCTGATAGGCTACAGTCCATGGGGTCGCAAAGAGTTGGACACGACTGAGTGACTTCACTTTCACTTTCACCCAGATATACAGGGAATCCCTAACTAAGGGCACAAATAATGCACGCATAGCATTAGCCTCAAGAGAGGCTAGTTTGCATATACAGGCAATGCCTGCCTTCTGATTGATTAGGCCTGTTACCATGAGATTGTATTTATTATAGTCAACACTTCAGTAATTCTTTGCACAAATGATTAATTGTGAAATGATTATTGACTTTAGTTAATTAGAAAGTTCAGGATGAAAATTCTGAATGGAATAGATTGAATCGTTTCATTATATTGAGTTATACAACTTGAAATTATTAAAACTTAAAATTACTACCTAAAGTTGTCATGCTATGAATATTCTAAAAAAGTCTGAATGATTTTAATCAGTTCTAATAGTAACATATATTAATCTGAAATGAATTTTCAGATATTTTGCTAAGAAAGATACTGGCTTAATCTCTTAATTAGCAACATTTTTGTCCACCAGTAGCCTTTGAATTAAAGATGTTATTAATATGCTGTTGTATAATTATTCTAGTCTTTTCATTGTATTTTTGTCAGTATCTTTAACTCAAAAATTTTTTTTGCCTCTGTAGTGTATACTGAGTGAAATAGCAATCTTGTAAAAGAGAAAGCATTTTAAAGGAGGGGTTTTCAACTAAGTAGGTAATGCTGTTCTCTGCAGTAGGAAGGTTAAATTCTTTCCTAACAACATAAGAGCTTGTTGGTCAATAAATTCTGTATGAATTGTACCTAAATAGCCTCATAAGTGGAGAAGGAAATGGCACCCCACTCCAGTACTCTTGCCTGGAAGATCCCATGGACAGAGGAGCCTGGTAGGGCTGCAGTCCATGGGGTCGCTAAGAGTCGGACACGACTGAGCGACTTCACTTTCACTTTTCACTTTCATGCATTGGAGAAGGAAATGGCAACCCACTGCGGTGTTCTTGCCTAGAGAATCCCAGGGATGGGGGGAGCTTGGTGGGCTGCTGTCTCTGGGGTCACACAGAGTTGGACACAACTGAAGTGACTTAGCAGCAGCAGCAGCCTCATAAGGGGCTTCCTTGGTGGCTTAGCGGTAAAGAATGTGCCTGCAGTGAGGGAGACCTGGGTTTGATCCCTGGGTTGGGAAGATCCCTTGGAGGAGGGCATGACAGCAAGACTCTAGTATTTTTGCCTGGAGAATCCTCATGAACAGAGAAGCCTGGCGAGCTACAGTCCATGGAGTTGCAAAGAGTTGGACATGACTGAGTGACTAAGCACAGCACAGCGACCTCTTAATTTATATCCTTCAGCCCTTGGTCACACCAGAAGTTGATGGAAGTCATTTAGGAACTCAGATTCATCAGAATTTATGAGATTATTTTGTTCTAGCTTAAAAAAAAGTTATATCTAGAATAGACTTTCATACATATTACTCTTACACACATATATCCATGTAAAAATCCTCAGTGCTCTTACACATATATTCATGTAAAATCCTAAGAGTACATTGTGTATGTATGTGCATCTTTCCATCTTTAGATCTTGTAGTTCTTGGTTTCCTGGCACATGAATAAAGAGATCTACCAAGTTTAATTTGTAGATCCTGCCAAGATTCCCACAAAGATGAGCTTGTACCTTTGGGTATTATAAAGAATACACAGAAGGACTTAAAGAAGTATGAGGCAGTTATAGTGGTGCCCATGCACTGCCATCATAGCAAGTCTTGTTAAAATGTGATAGAAGAAACTACTTCTTCCATTTAACTTCTTGGCTGTTATGTTCCATTCAGTTTTTTGTTGTTTTTTAACCTCAAAATACTTTGCACTCATCTGACATCTCCAGTGACACACAGCTACACAGTATTTTTTCCATTCTAAGCCTACTGCACAGACTTTTCAGTGGTTTTTTTTTTTGAGTAGAATGTTAATGGTGTGACAGTTTATCATTTATGCACAATGCTGCTGCTGCTGCTGCTGCTGAGTCACTTCAGTCATGTCTGACTGCGTGACCCCATAGACGGCAGCCCACCAGGCTCCCCCGTCCCTGGGATTCTCCAGGCAAGAACACTGGAGTGGGTTGCCATTTCCTTCTCCAATGCATGAAAGTGAAATGTGAAAGTGAAGTCGCTCAGTCGATGCACAACACTAATGCACGCCATATCCTCGTGGTGCCCATATCCTTGCTTCTCTTTCATTTAAACTTAATGCATAGAATTCTTCTTTAAATGCTATATTTAGGACTTTTTTTGTATATACTTGTGCATCCATTTTTAAAGTCACCAACAATCTCAACTGTGTTTTTATTTTCAATAACATAAAATAGTATAAACCATTCTACCTTCTAACCTGATTTGCAAAATTAACCTAAGTAAAACTTGCTTCTTTAAGTTGTAGCACATAATGGCTAAAAACGGGACTCAGAATTCTGAATTGTGGAGAAAGGAAAATAATACTGTATCAGAAAAAGGGTTAGTTAAAACAGGCATTCTTGGGCCCTGCTTTAGGTCTACTTTTCCTAACAAGTTGTTTAAATCAAAGGTCTCCTGCATTAAATCTCAGAGAAACCAAGTCCACATATTTAAAATCTTCCATAGATAGAATCAGCATAATGGGGTGGCTGAGAAAATAGACAAGTTCAATAATTCTTATAGGGAAATCTGTTTCATTATTTTTCTTTTCATAACCCATGCTTTTAAGGAAAAATAATGACAAATTGCAGGCATACACCATTTGTTAACCGCTCATATTTGAAAATTGATAGTTATATCTAGCACTGAAACAAAAATGAATGTGATTGCTTCTGCCATGTTTTGGCAGAGCATTTATTTACTGTAATATTTTGAAATATAATTGCTGAGCAAAAATGACATGCTAATACCTTAATTGCATTTACTGTACTATCAGTTATCTGTAAGCTACAACACAGTTCTTCAGTGAATTTTCTAATTCGGCAGTTAGTTCATTTTTGGCCCAGTACCTAAATTAATGTGTTGACAAGGCTTTAAAAAAGGTAAATAGGTGAATTTCTTAGGAAACAATGCAGAGTAAAATTAAAAAGACTGAATAGTTGTAATTTATGTTTGGCTGACTCTGCCTTAAGGTAAGGCAACACACGTTTATAGTGAAAATTTCTCGTAGCTAATGTTAATCTAGGTGCTAATTCTATAACTAGCCAAATGGAGGAGTTTCAGATTAGAAAACAACTCTGTTCAATATTACTAATGCCCAGCTGCCTGGTACTACCAAACAGTTGAGTTCAGTGTGTTCTGTGTGTTTACATTTTCCCACCCCCTTCAGTTCAGTTCAGTCTCTCAGTCGTGTCCGACTCTTTGCGACCCCATGAACCACAGCACGCCAGGCCTCCCTGTCCATCACCAACTCCCGGAGTCCACCCAAACCCATGTTCATTGAGTCGGTGATGCCATCCAACCATCTCATCCTCTGTTGTCCCCTTCAACCATCTCATCCTCTGTTGTCCCCTTCTCCTCCTGCCTTCAATCTTTCCCAGCATCAGGGTCTTTTCAAATGAATCAGCTCTCCGCATCAGGTGGCCAAAGTATTGGAGTTTCAGCTTCAACATCAGTCTTTCCAGTGAACACCCAGGACTGATCTCCTTTAGAATGGACTGGTTGAGTCTCCTTGCAGTCCAAGGGACTCTCAAGAGACTTCTCTAACACCACAGTTCAAAAGCATCAATTCTTTGGTGCTCAGCTTTCTTCACAGTCCAACTCTCACATCCATACATGACCATGGAAAAACCATAGCCTTGATTAGACGGACCTTTGTTGGCAAAGTAATATCTCTGCTTTTTAATATGCCGTCTTGGTTGGTCATAACTTTCCTTCCAAGGAGTAAGCGTCTTTTAATTTCATGGCTGCAATCACCATCTGCAGTGATTTTGGGACCCCAAAAAATAAAGTCAGCCACTGTTTCCCCATCTATTTGCAATGAAATGATGGGACTGGATGCCATGATCTTCGTGTTCTGAATGTTGAGCTTTAAGCCAACTTTTTCACTCTCCTCTTTCACTTTCATCAAGAGGCTCTTTAGTTCTTCACTTTCTGCCATAAAGGTGGTGTCATCTGCATACCTAAGGTTATTCCTGTCTCCCTACTCTCCCCAACCACTGACCTTGTCCCTACTGTTAATGGTGGAGAGGTACAGAAATTTTTTTCAGCTTTTATAGATAATGACTTTTTTCTTAATTACTATTTATATTTTATAGACTAGAAATTAGGAAATATTAGTAAAATCAATGACACTGGTAAATGTAGAGAAATTAGTTTATAGAGCATATCATGTCATTCATATTCATACTGGTGACCTCTTCTGAGTTACTGCAAAAAAAAGCTGATAGTAATGCAGAAAAAATGTCTTTTTCCTCCTCTTTTCTTTTGCTAGAGTACCTTTCAGGAGATAAGGAACCAGTAGAGAAATTTAGATTAACCAATTACTTTGTATTGCACATTTTTATATCTCATGTTCTGCTCTTATATTCATGTGGATATAATTTGAAAACATTTTGAAGTTCTAAACCTTTGCAGTAAGGTTTCTTGTATTTACTATTTAAAATAAAAGCACATAAAATAGACTTCCATGCTTTCACTTTGGTAAGAGTAATAGACATTTTCTTATTTTTGCTGTTAGATATTTGTCTTTTGTATTGCCCTCTATAGGCCAACTTGCATTCTGCATAATACTTAGTTATATACTGTAGAATGTCATTGTGGTAATGTGAACTGATTTCAGTATATTGTGTGCATGTTTAGATGAAATAATCTTCCTAGTCCTGATCAGAAAGGAGGTATAGTTACATAATGCTAATCAAGCATTTGTTAGCATTTGGAAAGGTCAGTACTGTAATTTTAGTGGCTACATGTATTATCTGTCATACAAATTTAGCAACCAGCTGTCTAAAATACAAATCACTCTACCCTGGAAATTGTCAGGGTTAATTATAAGCCCTTATTGTCCTTTAAAAAGCATACCTTATGGTACATCTTAATATATTTTGGGTCCCATTTCATTTGTTGATTGTGGAATTTTGCTTTTTAGCATGCCAGAATAGTTCTATGCATTCTTTTTTCATTTCCTCCACCTGGTTTGGGTATGTTGAATTTGTTATTTTTAATTTTAAAAATTATTTTTGAGTTTTGTTTGGTTTGCATTTATTTGGTTTAAAACCAACTGGTAGATTTGGGAAAGTAGTCTCTTTCAAAAGTGTTTTAAAAAGCAAAATCATTCATTCATTCAGCAGACTATCGACTGTTTACAATCTTTCAGGTCATAAGATGTTCTCTTGAGAAAGGTTGATTGATAAATACACAGTGTAAGTGCTATAGTAGAGGTTTGTACTAGTGATTTTATATGTAATGAAACCAGGTTCCATTTTAAACTGTTTTGAGAATTTGATAACATTATAATGGTGACCCATTCCTTAGACTGATTCATTAAGAACTTACCAACACAAGCAGTGAAACAGTATTCTCACAGTACAAGTTTTTAGTACATTTCTCTTGTAAATGGAAAGTGCTTCTTTTATCCACACAGATTAATGGGATTGTTGAGCTGAACATTATCTCATTGGAACAAAGTCCAACAAAGCCTAAAGTGACTGGGACTTGGTATTGATTTTTTTCAGATCTTCTGCTCATCTTTTGCTAAAACAGAAAACAGTGCTTTTGCTTCTTGATTAGGTTCTCAGGCAGTTTCCTAAGATTAGAAAAGAAATTTGGTCTCAAGATATTAGGTATAGACAGAAGGCAAAGTGGGAAATTTGTGATAGAGTAAACCTTAATAGGCCACATATTAAATAGATAGCTTTTTTCCTTAAAAAAAAAATCCTTGATGATTTCTGTTGTCAGCACATTTCAGGTGTTGTGATTGTAATAATAAATGCTGTGTTTAGTTGCTACAGTAATTGAAACAATTGTTGGTTTACTTGGTGTATTCTTCTCTCTAAAATTAAATCATTAAATTCCAGTTCTCATTTTGCATCACTGCAGAATATCATCTAGTTAATCCAAAATATTTGTAGACATTAAAAAAATTTTGAGTAATTTTTTGTGATTTGTTTTACTTTTAAATGCTATTTTTAAACATTTATAACTTGCCTGAATACATAGGATTTGAGGCAACTTACAGGAGGAAACACTCTGAATTAGAAAAAAACATTAGAATAAAAGATAAAAAGAGTCCACATATGTGCATTAATATATGATACTTATTTTTCTCTTTCCAACTCACCTCATTCTGTATGACAGAGTCTAGGTCCACCAACACGGGGGAACGGAGGAGTGGGATGAATTGGGAGATAGGATTGACATATATACACTGCCATGTGTGAAATAGATAGCTAGTGGGAGCCTGCTTAAAGCACAACTCAACTTGGTGCTCTGTGATGACCTAGTGGGTGGGATGGGGAATGGGGGGAGGGGACATCCAATAGAGAGGGGATATGTGTATGCATATAGCTGATTCACATCATTGTACAGCAGAAATGAATACAACATTATAAATTATTACAGTTATACTCCAGTAAAAGATAAAAGGAAAAGACTGAACATGTGTGTAAGCCACGAAGGCCACATTACTTAATGTAGAGAGATTTTAAGAAAATAAAAAAGGGGCCTAGAAATTTTAAAGTGGCTTTTGTGTTAATAAGTTATTAACAATGCTGTATTTTCTGCTTAGAATTAGAAACATATCCTTAACAAATATTTGCCACCTAATATATAAAGGACCTTGGATTCCAGGATGTGGAATTACAAAATGATATTGAGAGAATGACAGGCTGTGTGTTAGTGTGCGTGTGCCTGTCTGCCTGTCTGATGTCCTGTATCTAGGGTTATATTAGCTACTTTGGGAGGATTGGTACAGAAGATTGATGCGAGGTACAAAAAAAAATGAAATGCTAGCTGATCAGAATGTTAGTTCAACTAGAATATAGTATTATAAAGACTGGTAATTTTTACCTTTTTTATTAAGTAAACCAAAAATAACTAAGTATATTAAAAAAAAACCACATGGTTTTTTTGGCATGATAGTAAAACTGAGATGTGAGATGTGATAAAATAATGGAACTCACAGATTAGAAATTATCAATATATGAATATTGTTATATGAATATTATTGAACTATTAATAATGTCTATAAATCTATGTAACTAACTTATAAATATAAGTTAAAGATATATAGAAATATAGATATGTCTTTATAGTTAGACAGTGTACTTTTATATGTGTTGTCTTATTTAAGAGAATGTTGGATTTAGAATAGAGTTTGATAGTTTGTGTATGGTCCCAAGTTACTTTTTTTTCTCTTAATCAGAGAATCCCTGCCAGCGCTTAAGAATTCATATCCTCAAGCTTCATGATGGTTACTCTGTTCTCAATAAATCAAATTGTTGGCTTAGATACTGAAATAGTTTGTTTCTAAAAATTCCACAGAGGCCTTTGACTCTGCTCACTTAGATACCATCCAGAATCTGGGATATTTGTTCCTATCTCCTGCCTCCCACCCTCCCCTCACCCGTGTCTTATTTATAGTTTTCCTTATTTGTGGTTACTGCACAGTGAAAATGAGCCTCAAGCTCTTCTCAAGTGGATAACTCTTATCAAGCAAAATAAATTTTCCTTCCCAGTTTCTCTCTGCTCAGATTTTATGTATGCTTCCTTATTACGTATCCTAACTTACCTTAATAGTAACTGGACAAAGTCTCCATTCTGGATAGTAGTATTTCCACTCTGGAAGTTGTGTTTGCTCACAGTTTTTCTTCTAGTGAAATTATACACTTTAGTTCTAGCAACCTTGAACCACCTGTTAGTAGTAGGCCTACAGCAGGCTCTTTGCCTTTTCCTGAGATAGTTTGTAGATACTCCAACAGATACGTCATGAACATAGTAGTTGGTTTTTATATTTGATTTTTGTGATTTTAAAAATACATGAGATTTATTCTCTAAACAACCTGTTAAATGTGAAGTACATATTTATAACTATGATAACAATGTTGTATAGTAGATCTCTCATCTTGCATAGCTGAAACTCTGTGCCCATGAAACAACAGCTCCCGTTTCCTTCTCTCCCTAGTCCCTGTCCTTCTCCATTCTACTTTCTGCTTTTATGAGTTTGACTACTTTAGGTTCTTCATATAGGTGGAATCATGAAGTATTTGTCCTTCTGTGGCTGGCTTATTTCATAGAGCATAATGTCCTCCAGATTCATCCATTTTATTGTATGTATAGGGTTTCCCTTTTTAAGGCCAAATAATATTTCATTATATATATATATATATGCGATGAATATATATCACGTTTCCTTTGTCTATTCATTCATCAGTGGAATCAAAGGGCATTCAGGTTGTTTCCACTCTCAGATATTGTGAATCATATTACAATGAATATGGAAGTGCTAATATCTCTTTGAGATCCTTACTTCAGTTCTTTTGGTTAAATACCCAGAAGTAGAATTGCTGAATCATTATGATACTTCTGTATTTAATTTTCTGAGGAATCTTCATACTGTCTTCCATAGAGGCTGCACCATTTTACATTCTCAATCAGCAGTGCAAAAGGGTTCCAATTTCTTGACATATTCATCAGCATTTAAAAAAAAAAAGCCATACTAACAGGTATGAGGTAACATTGTTTTATTGTGGGTTTTGATTTGCATTTCCCTGATGATGAGTGATATTTAACATTTTTTCTGATACATCTTATGTTTTTTGTATGCCATTTGCATATCTCTTTTGGAGAAATATGTATTCAAGTCTTTTGCCCATTTTTAAATTGAGTGTATTTTTGCTATTGCATTGTAGGATATTCTTACATATTTGGGGTAATAAATTACTCTTATCAGACATATGATTTGCAAATATTTTCTTCCATTATTCTGTAGATTGTCTTTTATTTTGTTGTTTCTGTGCTATGCAGATTCTTTTTAGTTTGATGTAGTCCTCCTCTATTTTTGCTTTTGTTTCCTGTGCTTTTCGTGTGATATCTGAGAAATAATTGCCAAGACTGTTGCCATGAAACTTTTTGCCTTATATTTTCTTCTAGTTTCATGTCTCACATTTAAGTCTTTAATACATTTTGAGTTGATTTTTCTGCATGTGTAAAATAAAGATCCAATTTTATTCTTTTGCATGTTGATAATCCAGTTTTCCTGGCACAATTTGTTAAAGAAACTATCCTTCCCTATTCTGTAATCCTAGCATTCTTGGATCATTCGGCTGTATATGTGTGCTCTATTTCTGGGCTTACAGTTCTTTTCCATTAGTTTATATGTCTGTCTTTATGCCAATACCATCCTGTTCTAATTAGTTTTAGAATATGTTTTGAGATTGGGAGATGTGAGTCCTCCAGCTTTGTTCTTCTTTTTCATGTTTGTTTTGGCTATTGGGGGTTCTATTGGGAGCTATTTGGGTGATTCCATATAAATTTTAGAATTGCTTTTTCTATTTCTGTAAAAGATGCTGTTGGGGTTTTGATAGGGATTGACTTGAATTTGTAAATCACTGAGTCATTTTAATAATATAAAGTTTTCCAGTTCGTGAACATGGGATGTCTCTCCATTAATTTGTGTCGTCTTTAGTTTTTTTCCAACACTGTTTTATGGTTGTCAATGTACAAGTCTTTTTGCTTCTTGGTTAAAAGTTGGGCAAGACAGAAGTGAGTTCCTCAAGTTTTCTTTCTATAAAGTCAGAACTTTGGATGCACACTCCATCTCCCACCCTTACCCCCAACCAGGAGAAATTCCAAGCCAGGGTATTCTCCTGAGCCTAATCTGTTCTGACTTGGTGGAGGAACTGTTGTTGGTACAGTGAAGCTTTCCTCTTACCCATTTTGCTGCAGTTGTTCTTGGCTTTGTGCTGCCTGGCGTACTGCAACTTCTAAACTGGAATTTGGAAATCTTATAAAGGTATTTTGGTCTTTATGTTGTTGCTAAACTGGTGTTTCTACCAAGGAGAAAGAAGTGGACATAAAAAAACTGGAAGTGGTTGTTTGGGGCTTGATTACTAAGAGCTTTGTTTGTGAACCTAAGGAGTTTGGACTTAGGACATTGAGAAGTCTTTTAAAACTAGTATAAAATAATAACCACCCTCACTTTCTCTGTTCATAAAATTCTATCTCCCTTGTGGAACATGAACAACAATTAACAATTAATGCATACTGTGTTTAGGGGAACCAATTGCAACATCCAAGTTGGGAGATGAAAAAAAAAAAAATGAGACCATAAGCTAAAACATTTAAAAAATGGAAGGTAAAAAGTTGAGACCATGTCAGTGGCCTTGAGGATGGAAAGATAGGCTTTGACACAGATTTCTGGGATGAAGCCAAGAATTAATAGCCAAATCAAAGTGGAAAGTGGGAGATACTAAAAAGGCACCCTATTAGGGCCATAGGCAGTTGGTAGAGGCAGGAAAATGAAGGATAAAAAAGCAACAAAGTAAAAAGTAGATTTTTAAAATATCAGATAGACACAACAGAAAAACTCAGTTCTCTTGCTTCCTCTAATTCTCAAATTGTATAGTCTTCATGCTAAAAGAAAACGAAATTAATTAATATTTGAGCCAAACTTAATTGAATTATATGCTTGCTAAGCCTAAAAGCATTTATTATATTACAATGCCATCCTGCCTGGCTCTGCTCTTTAAAGTTCCTACAGACATCTACTTGTGTCTCACTCCCCATAGTTACTGCATCTAAGACAGTAGATGGGATGAAATACAGAATGAGTTCCAAAGCTACAAAGAAAAAAGTCTTGTCCTGTGAAATTTGTTATTTATTTATAGTTCAGAGTTTATTTTCATAGGGAAATTGCGTTTAATGAACAGTAACAGCTCACCCAGAAAACTAACTGCTCTTGATGTTAATTATACAAGATAGATAGAAACCAGAAACTTTTTTATCTTAGGCTTATATCTTAGCTCTTTTCCCTTTGTCATCTTGAACAAGTTCCTAAACCTCTCCATGGTACAATTTTTTCATCTATAAGAACAGTAGCTACTTTGTAGTGTTATTGTTAATATCTTTAAGGGAATTTTTAGGCAGGATGCTGTCCTGGTGATAACCAAGTGAAATAAATAATTACCCTCCTAAAAGTATATTAGGATGTGTGGAAATAGTGACAGTCTGATAACCTAGGTATTTTTTCAGGCTTCTTCAAATCTGTTCTAGAGATATATTCTTATTAATGAACAACAAATCATTCTGAATGTAAAACAGAGATCCTGAACTTTTTCTTTTTGTCAAGTCAGCAGGGCACCCATTCCATTATATTTTTGTTTAGTTATTAACGTTTACTTTTTACAAAAATTATATCCCTAGTGTTCTTAATACTATTTGAAAGATTTAATTCTATAAACATGTTCTTTCATTTCTCAATTTGTTCAACAGTAATAGAATTTGGGCATTATTTTATAGGACAGCCATCTGTCTTATCTAGCAAAATCAGCATAATTTAAATCTTAATATGATACTGAGCACCTCTATCAGGGTTGACAAGAATTTTTCTTACTTGGTAACAGTACCATCCAAAGCCAAAAGTAGTTTATCAAAATGACAGATTTAGGTCTCAAGTATGGGCTTGGAGGAATTGATGCTGTAACTTTCATCTTTATACCTGATTTTGGAGGTGCAAGTAGCATACCTAGGACATCTGAATTTATATTTTTTTAGTGGCTAGGAAGGGCTCACTTGAATTCTTTCTTAATTCGTGTTTTGTATCTACATAATAACATAATTATCAGGGTGTTCCTTCAGTGTATGTGCAGTGCATTTATTCATAACTGGTTCTTACCTCTCCACAGTGTTGTCTTGTGGTGCTTTCAGAGAATAGAAACTGCCAGTGATGGTTGGATGGTTTCCACATTTCTCTTCTTCATTTGGGGATTTCTCCCCTATCATAGTCTACCTTTTTATTGACACTAGTATTGAAATAATAAATTTTTCTATTAGTGTCAACATTCTGTAACTCAGCAATACCTTCCTTTGGTATCATTGTTTTTTTGTTGTTGTTGTTGTTAGATAATTTCTGGAAGGGCGTGTGGAAGAAAATACCTAAGGTGTCCCATCTTATTCTACGTTAAATTGCCTGGTTTGGAGTGATACAGTTTTGAATTTGAAAATTCAAAGCCATGAAGAGTCATTTAGCTCTTTTTCTCAGTGAGAATGTAGGTTTTTCTCGTTATTACATCTTTGTTTAACTCAGAATGTAAAGCCAAATGTGCCAGCCTACTCCAGATAGAACCAGTTAAAAAATAGAAGTTACCATTTTAGAGAATCTTAGCTTCTCGTTGGTGATACTTAATCTTGAAGTCATTACCTTTCATCTCTCATTATAAACTTGGATGGGGGAGGTCAGTTTTAGGGCAGATGGTATAATGCAGTTGCATTCCAAATTAATCAGTCAATTAATTAACAGATTCATCATTCTTTCTTACCCTCTTTTTGTTCTTTCCTCTCCCCCTCACTTCCTCTCACTTTTTCCTGTCCTCCTCTACTTCCCTCTTCCCTCTCTTCAGTAGAATTCTTTTTTGAATAAAATATTATAGAAACACAGCACAATCTATTCTTTTACACTGTCCGTTTCAGAAAATAATATGGCTTATACGCTATTGGCACGTAAGGGAATGATGTCGGTACAATATGGAAGTAGAATTGCTTCATAGTGGTATTTCCCAGCACGTCCAAATTGTAGCAATTGAATAAAAAACAGACCAAATGTTGAAAACTGCAGCCCATTCACTTCTCATTCTGCCTATTGGTTCTGTTTGAAAACACACTCTATCTTAGAAGTATTTATTCTCTGTGTTTCACAATTTTCGTTCACTTTGCCCCTTTTTCCATAACCCAACTGTTTCTTATATCCCCTTCTGTCAAGCACTCTTTACTTCTGTTTTACAAATAATGCTGTATATTTACTAAAGTGATTACTTACTAGGAACTTAACACATCTTTTTATTAGAGTTGTTGTGCCTCTTAGTTCTCTGGTTCAATTTGCATAGATTTTGAGTGGCCTGTACTAACCCTGCTTTTCCTCCAAGTCCAATTATTTATAATGTGTGATTTTGCAGAATGCAAGGCTTTTCCTGGGAGCTATAGTCTGCCCTCCTTATCTATGGGCTCTGCATCTGTGTGCATTCAGCCAACCAAGGATGGGAAAGACGTCTGAAAAAAAATTCCAGAAAGTTCCAAAAAGCAAACTTGCATTTGCAGCATGCTGGCAACTGTTTACATGATATTTACATTGCTCTAGTTATTATAATGTCTCTGGGCTTCCCTGGTGGCTCAGAAGGTAAAGCCTCTGCCTGCAATGCAAGAGACTCAGGTTCGATCCCTGGGTCAGGAAGATCCCTTGGAGAAGAAAATGGCAACCCACTCCAGTATTCTTGCCTGGAGAATCTCATGGATGGAGGAGCCTGGTAGGCTGCAGTCCATGGGGTCGCAAAGAGTCAGACATGACTGAGCGACTTCATTTCACTTCAGTTATTATAAGTAAGCTAGAGATGATTTAAGGTCTTTAGAAGGATGTGCAAAGGTTATATGCTAATATACCATGGCATTTTATATGGTGGACTTGAACATCCTCAGGTTTTGATATCTAGGGGGGTCTAGGAACCAATCTGCCAAGGCTGTTGAGGGAAGACCTCATTACCTTGTATTAATAGCTTGAGTGCTTGTATATAAACATAGGAAGAAATGGCTCCAATTTACAAAGAGGACTAGACTCCAACCTTGTCTTCTCTCACTATTTGCCCCATACCAACATGCCCTTTTTGGCTTTTTAGGTCAACTTCTGTATAACTCTGAAGAAGATAATTGATGGGTCAGATGGTAAAGAGTCTGCCTGCAATGCAGGAGACCCAGGTTCGATCCCTGGGTGGAAAAGATCCCTTGGAGAAGGAAATGGCAACTCACTCCAGTATTCTTGCCTGGAAAATCACATGGACGGAGGAGCCTGACGGGCAGAACCTGACGGGCGGTTCATGGGGTCACAGAGTTTTACACGATTGAGCAACTAACAGTTTCACTTTTACACTTTTGTCTCAAGAATAGGCAACCCATCTTCCTTCTAGGCACTCTAAAGACTCTCCTTAGATACATTTGGGTTACTTAGAGAATACATACTTGGGCCAGATCATCCTGGTGTTCTATTAAATTACTGAGCTGAGCCTCAGTTTTACACTTGCCACTTTTTTTTTTAAGTCTTTGGAAGAACCAGCTTTGTGAATCCCTTTATTTGCCTGAAAACTATTGTTGAGGACATTGTTCATTATATAATCTCACATATGAAAATCTTTAAGAGTTTAAGGAAATTATCTTCTTTCAGAATACTTTTGAGACAAGGTATGTGTTGGTGTAAAGATGGTGGAGATTTTTGATTGCCAGTTTAGTTTCTTTCATGGTTATCGTTTTTCTTTTCTCAGGTTTTCTTTCTTTGACAAAGGAGGTGGAGATGTCAGTTTTTGCCACATTTTCTAGATACTTGGTCATTTCCCGTGATATGTTGTATTTAAGGTGTCTACAAGTCTGAAATTTAGGAAAGAAGTTAGCCTGGAGATAAAGATTTAGTCATCAGCGTGGGAGTGAATAAAGTTTCTAAGCCAAGATTCTAAAATTGGGAGTGAAAAGAACCAGGAACAAAATTTTCATTAGTGGGTTCTATGTCTTCTTCTCTGTTTTAAATTATCATTTTATTCATTTGTATCCTAGAGTTGAACCATTATAACCATTATATCTTAGAGTTGTATCCTAGTGTTACACCTACTCGGCAAGGAGAATATTCTAAACATTAACTGCTCTTGCTTGGCTGTGCTTGGCAAAAGGGAATGGAAACATTACGTCAGCAAAAGGTTTCAGTGAGACCTGGCAAAAACAGTTCTTTGCATAGTAACTAGATATAAGATACATGTTTTTGTTCGTTTGTTTGT
This sequence comes from Ovis canadensis, assembly GCF_042477335.2. Taxonomy (NCBI): domain Eukaryota; kingdom Metazoa; phylum Chordata; class Mammalia; order Artiodactyla; family Bovidae; genus Ovis; species Ovis canadensis. The sequence continues at coordinate 64,961,439 of NC_091245.1, forward strand.
TTGTTTAACTAGTGTATCCTTTCCCCTGTCTTAGCCTAAGTTTCAGAGGGAAGACAGGCTCCAAGTCAGAAACTTCAGATTTTGTATTTTGTATTTTATTAATCTGTCCCACTCAAATGCTGCTGCTGCTAAGTCGCTTCAGTCGTGTCCGACTGTGTGCGACCCCGTAGACGGCAACCCACCAGGCTTCCCCGTCCCTGGGAGTCTCTGGGCAAGAATACTGGAGTGGGTTGCCATTTCCTTCTCTAATGCGTGAAAGTGAAGTCGCTCAGTCGTGTCCGACTCCTAGCGACCCCATGGACTGCAGCCTACCAGGCTCCTCTGTCCATGGGATTCGCCAGGCAAGAGTACTGGAGTGGGGTGCCATTGCCTTCTCCCCAATCAAATGAGTCAAATACGAGTGGTTGTTCCTTCATTATTAGGGAAATTGAGGTTCAAGGAACGAATTCTGTCTAAGGTTTCCCACCCTTGACTCTTTCACTTACATGTTTAATTTTAGTTTTCAAGGTGAAATGTACAGCAGTTTGGAATTGTAGCTGAGTGCTACACTCATCAATTTGTTACCTCTCAACTCTATAGTTACCCTTCATTGACTGATCTGGAGAAAATGAGGTGAACCCTTGAGATGTTTTTCCTTTGCCTGCCAGCACAGTGTCAGGTTTTGTCAGGTTGAAGGTGCTGGCACAGTCATGCTGAAGGAGGAAGGGGTCTTTTCATGGTTCTGGAGTGCTTGCAGCTTCCCTGACTTCTGCAGTACGTGATGTCAGCAACACCTGGTAACCAGGAGCTCCTTCCTGCACGCTGTAACACTCCGACCTCTGCACACCTGGCTGTTTAGTGGCGGAGTTCCTCTGCTGCTACTGTTGTTGCAGTTACAGTGTTGACTTCTGCAGTACATGCAGCCAGCAGCTTCTGGGTGGTTTCACAATGGACTGCTTACTGAAGACACCTCCCCATGAATGGCTTTCCTTATTCCGACAATAGAACTTAGGAAGCCATGGGATGTGGGGTTATTTTCTGATCTCTCTATTTCAGTCCTGGGGGTAGTGGTTATTTCAGTCCTGGAGGTAGTGGTTGCTCCTTATATCTGTTATGTTTATATTCATTTATGTTTTCTTTACTTCCTAGTAGTCAGTCTGCTGTGTGAACTTATGTTGTGTGGTTAATAGTTTAGATGTTCATCTACCAATGAGTTTTAAAAAACCCTCCATGGAATTAAAATCACTTGGCATTATATAGTACTGGGCATAAATTTATTAATTTTTTTGTGATTTTATAAAGTAGGTTGTAAGTATCATCTCCCTATTTCTAAAGAAATTAAAGCTCTAAAGTTCGAAGAGTATTCCTTAATACCTTTGGATATTTCTTAACTTAATGATAACTTCACTAGAACACATTCAATCTGTCACTTGATCTGTTTAAACTTTTGTACACAATACCAGGCATATATCTCCTCTTTCCTTCCCTGAACCCTGCTGCCACACCTCACAATCTTGACTAACTTTGTGAGGTATACTTTCATATTTTCTTTTTCCTTGAAAGCCACAGTTCATTAAGTCAAAAGCATTTATATTCTTATGTCACATTAGCATGTCTTTAGCTTACTAGATAGTATTTTGTTTTCAGTTGATTGCAAATGTTGATTTCTGTTTTTTCAGTTTGCAAAACTATATGACAGGAAATCAGTAGCTAAATATCACTTTATGATTTCCATCTGTTCAAGTACAATAGTGTTTATAGCACAGTCCAGATTGCAGTGTGATAGAAATGTCCTATTATAGCAGATAGACTTTTAAATGATCATTATATATTCTAATGAGAAAACATTTTTAAGCAAGTACTTCACTTAATTTCAAAGCAGAGTAACTGAATGCTACAATTTGATGACAGCATCTGCTATTCAGTGTATGTGTGTGCTGTCAACAATAAAACCTTTTTTCTGACTTCCATAGAAATTGATCAGTTTGCTCACATGGATACTAATAATGGAAGCTGAACAGTCAGGGAGACAAAGTTCTTTTGACTATCTTAAAAAATTTTTTTGTATTATTATGGAGAGTATCATACATTATTTTGTGTGGCTTAACTCTGGGGGTGGGGCTGTTTTGAGATGTTTATTATAATTTTTGCTAAATTTTTTTCTGAGAGTATGTTCACATTTATTAAATAGAAATCATTTTCCTTATCACATGGAACTATAGCCGTTTCAAATCTCTTTGACTGGAAAATTGAGGGGCAGAAGAAAGATGAAAACGATGGTCCTTATTGTGTCATAAAGTATTGGGCAGTTCCATGGTGTTTAGTTCTCACAGAGTGTGTTTGCCTCTAGTCCACTGTTACAAATGTGTCTCCTGTTCTCCGGTCTGATCAGCAGCTCTCTGGTCATTTACGAATTTTTTTCCTACTCCACTAGATGCAGTGCTGAAGTGAATCAGTGTGCTATAGCACTCTTAATCACAACACAGCACTCAGTTTCCTGAGTTTCAAACTTTTCAGATACTGTAGTTCTTAGTTTGATTAATTTTTAGTTGGCCCTTGTTTTATTGTCTGCATTAATTTACTAGGGCTGCCACAGCAAATTCTCTCAATTTGGGTGGCTTAAACACAGGAATTTATTTTCTTACAGCTCTGGAGGTTAGAACTGAGATAAAAGTGTTAGCAGCATTGATTTTTTTCCCTGAGGTCTCTCCCCTCATCTTTACAATATCTGTCTTTTCCCTCTGTCTTCAGGAAGTGCTTGTCTGTGTCCTAATCTCCTCTTTTTAAAGAGATCCCAGTCAACTTGAATTAGGGCCCACCCAGATGACCTCATTAGGAGAAGGCAATGGCATCCAACTCCAGTACTCTTGCCTGGAGAATCCCATGGACAAAGGAGCCTGGTAGGCTGCAGTCCATGGGGTCGCTAAGAGTCAGACAGACTGAGCGACTTAACTTTCACGTTTTACTTTCATGCATTGGAGAAGGAAATGGCAACCCACTCCAGTGTTCTTGCCTGGAGAATCCCAGGGACGGGGGAGCCTGGTAGGCTGCCATCTATGGGGTCGCACTGTTAAACACAACTGAAGTGACTTAGCAGATGACCTCATTATACCTTAATTACTTCTTTCAAGACTCTTTATCTTGAGAGTCCCTTGCAAGGAGATCAAAAAAGTCAGTCCTAAAGGAAATCAGTCCTGTATATTCATTGCAAGGACTGATGCTGAACCTTCAATACTTTGGCCACCTGATGGGAAGAACTGACTCATTGAAAAAGACCCTGATGCTGGGAAAGACTGAAGGCAGGAAGAGAAGGGGACAACAGGATAAGATGGTTGGATGGCATCACCAACTTGATGGGCATGAGTTTGAGCAAGCTCTGGGAGTTGGTGATGGACAGGGAAGCCTGGCATGTGGCAGTCCGTGTGGTTGCAAAGAGTCGGACACGACTGAGTGACTGAACTGAACAAGCCCAGTCACATTCTTAGGTACTGAGGTTAGAACTTCAACGTACAAATTTCAGGGGTGAAAGGAGACAGCTCTTTCTTCTGCCTTCTCTGCTGTTCTACACTGCTGATCCCAGGTGTGTGAGTTTGTCCACACCAGCCAGTTTTCTAACTCCAGACACCAACTGGGTGTTGTAACATTCAGTTATGATACTGATTACCCGGAGTTAGCATCAGTCATACAAGTCTGCTTCCACTCACCTTCTTCTTGCCAGTCAGAAGTTCACTTGTCACTACCCGTGCTGCTAACCAAGCATCTGTAGATTAAAGCTTCCCACACCCACTCCTCAGGTTTGATAATTTGCTAGAATGGCTCACAGAACTCAGAAAATGTTGACGTACTTGATTATTGGTTTATTAGAAAAAGGTATAATTCAGGAAAGCCAAATGAAAGAGATGGATAGAGTAAGGTACAGGGGAGGCATTGGAGTTCCCATGCCCTCTCCAGGTGCGCCAGCCACCCAGCACCTCCATGTGTTCAGCAGTCTGGCAGGTCACCAAAACCCCTTTGGTTAGGTTTTTGTTTGTTTTAATGTAGACCTCATTCCATGGGTATGAGTGATTAAATCATTGGCAGTTATCTCCAGCCCTCCCCAGATTCCCCTGACAACCAGGCACCCATCCTGAGGTTGCCTAGGTGCTTTCCAAAAAGCACCTCATTAACGAATACTCAAATGTGGTTTTAAAGGGTTTATTATGAATAACGTAAGAGACTCTTTTCGCCTTTATGGCTCTGAAGCTGTTTCAGAAATAGAGGACAAAAGACCAAATGTTTTAACAAAAGATGCTCCTTTCATCCTTTTCACTTAGGGAATTATAAGCGTTTTAGGAGCTCTGGCCAGGAGCTGGGGTGAAGACCAAATATTTACAGTTAACTCTTGAATAACATGGGGCTTCCCTCGTGGCTCAGATCCCTGGTTGGGAAGATCCTCTGGAGAAGGGAATGGCTACTCAGTCCAGTATTCTTGTCTGGAGAAGAGTAAGTATTCTTGCCTGGACAGAGAAGCCTGGTGGGCTACAGTCTGTGGGGTTGCAAAGAGTTGGACACGACTGAATGACTAACAGTTTCACTTTTCACTTGAACACATGTATTTGAACCTAGCGGGTCCACTTATATGGCAGTTTTTTCCAGTAGTGAATGATAAAACATTACAGAATTCATGGTTGGTTGGACCATGGTTGCAGAACTGAGAATACAGAGGAACCACAGAAAAGAAAGGCCAACTTTGTGTTATATGTGCATTTTCAACTGCACAAGGATCAGTGTCCCTAATCTCCATGTTGTTCAAGGGTTGATTGGATTTAAATTTATCATATATAAATTATATTATCACAGGGAGGACACAGTTAAGCCGATAACAAGATTTTAGACTTCATATAAATGAAGTGTGACAATAAACAGTTTTGAGTATCATTCTGTAAAGATACACCCAAGAGTTTTCCTCTCCTACACAAGCCCCAGCTTTAATATTAGGTTCCACAGTTTTGAGTATCATTCTGTAAAGACACACCCAAGAGTTTTCCCTTCCCCCACAAGCCCCAGCTTTAATATCAAGGTCCTTTGTTTCCTAACTGCAGCTTGCTGCCCGTTTAGGGTGGCTTTATTCCCCCCTCCCTCCCAAATACTGGCTAGGAAGTTAATTAAGGGGTAATTTAAAGGATTTAGTGGAGAGTTTACCTGAAGGTTTCCACTGATTTGTTTTTAGTAGCATGTTCTTTCATTGCCTACAAATAGATTCCTTGTAGGCCCATCCTACCAGCCTTACAGATATGTCCTCCTCCCATTCCTAGCATACTTGTTTTGAGTCTGCAAGAAGCACACAATCTAGACCTTGTTCAGAGACTACATGATATTGAGTCCTCCTTTCAGCCAATAATTGCTTGCTCTACAAAAATTCCAACTTCTTTGATGAATCCGTATTTGGGATAATGAAGAATTACAGCCTTATAAGCCAGAGTACTCAGCTTGCTTGTCACATTCATAATTTTCAAACAACAACAAAAATCTGAAGTTGATAGTTGGCATATTATTTTTGTGTAAATGGTGATAAAGATCCATCAACTCCATATATTTCAACCAAAAGTTGTCTTTTCACTTACACCAGTAAGAAAATGGTGTCCTCTTTCATATAATATGTGGAGTGCAAGATCATAGAACTGTCCATAGATAGCACAGTTTTGTGCTTTGAGATAAACAGGATTTCCAAAATTCTTTGAAAGATTAGAAAGGAAAAATAGTAGAATGACTAAAGTCAGTAGGTCTGTTTTACAGAGATTATTTTAATTTGATGAACTAGTTTCATTAAGTAGATAACATTTTTATTTGTTGAAGATAATTTTTCTTCATACTAAAAATATAATTTAAATGCAAGCTAACTCTGAGATACTTTTTATGTGTTTGCATGCTCACTCAGTCATGTCCAACTCTGTAACCCTATGGACTGTAGCCCTCCAGGCTGTTCTGTCCATGGGATTTTCCTGTCAAGAATTCTGGAGTGGGTGGGTGCCTATCATATTATTGAGTTGGCCAAAAAGTTCCCTCTGATTTTTCCATGTTACAGAAAACCCCCAAAAATTTGCCAACCCAATAAGATTTAAAATATTTCCATTACACCACTTTAATGGAAAATTAGACACCCTCGTACATTGTTATGAGAGTGTGCAGTCAGGTTTTCCATAATTTGGCATGTGTTCCTAAAAATCACTGCACTAGGCAAATAGGGCTTGCAACAAAATGTGTCTTAGTTATGTCTCTTTAACAGCTTGCATGATACCTAGTTCTTCCTAGGTACAAAATAAGGATATGTTGAATGGAATCAGTGAGTGGGTCTTTAAGCATGCATGTCTATAAGAAAATTTGATATACAAAATTACAAATGTAAAACAGACTGAGGATGTAAAGTATTCGTGTTACTGTTTTCTTCAAACAGTGGGCATTCTCTTATACTTAGGGCATTATTCTGTTTCTAGGGTTTTGATTTAAATGTATCTTTTGGGTCATACTACAGGGCCCTATCCTTTGAGAAACTAAGTGGTGAAGAGCCACTGGAGAAATTAGAGAAAGAGAAAACAGGACAAAGGACAGAAATGTTAAATCTTTAATATTTTAAGAGATGTCATTAGTAGGCATTAATTTAAGTTCAGTGTTTCTCCAAAGGACAAAAATATGGTTAATGGATATAGAAGATAGAGGAAGACAGATTTCAGACTAACTTGCTAATAGCTATTAACAACTGAAAGAGCATGGTTATAAAGGCATTTGGTAGCAAAAGTTGATACAAAGATTCCTGTCAGAATTAATGGTGAAAAGGAGAAATTTATAGTCCTTTTTTATCATCAAGAAGATTAAAATCTGAATTTGAATGCTGTGCTACTATTGTAACCTTGGGCAAAAAGTAACTTTTAAAATTCCTCATTTATGAAACAAGTATAATATATCTTAGAACAGTGCTATAAGGATTAAGAAAAGGTAAAGTACCCAACACCATGTTATATTGAGCTCTCAATTAGGGGTCACCATTGTCATTAAAATAGGAACTCTTTTCAAATGTCAGCAAATTTGGAAAACTAGCAGTGGCCACAGGACTGGAAAAGGTCAGTTTTCATTCCAATCCCAAAGAAAGGCAATGCCAAAGAATGCTCAAACTACTGCACAGTTGCACGCATCTCACATACTGATGGGTAATGTTCACATTATCCAAGCAAGGCTTCAGCAGTACATGAACTGTGAACTTCCAGATGTTCAAGCTGGATTTAGAAAAGGCAGAGGAACCAGAGACCAATAGCCAACATCCACTGGATCACTGAAAAAGCAAGAGAGTTCCAGAAAAACATCTATTTCTGTTTTATTGACTATGCCAAAGCCTTTGTGTGGATCACAATAAACTGTGGAAAATTCTGAAAGAGATGAGAATACCAGACCACCTGACCTGCCTCTTGAGAAACCTATATGCAGGTCAGGAAGCAACAGTTAGAACAAGACATGAACAACAGACTGGTTCCAAATAGGAAAAGGAGTACATCAAGGCTGTATATTGTCACCCTGCTTATTTAACTTCTATGCAGAGTACATCATGAAAAACACTGGGCTGGAGGAAGCACAAGCTGGAATCAAGATTGCCGGGAGAAATATCACTAACCTCAGATATGCAGATGACACCACCCTTATGGCAGAAAGGGAAGAAGAACTAAAGAGCCTCTTGATGAAAGTGAAAGAGGAGAATGAAAAAGTTGGCTTAAAGCTCAACATTCAGAAAATGAAGATCATGGCATCTGGTCCCATCACTTCATGGGAAATAGATGGGGAAACAGTGGAAATAGTGTCAGAGTTTATTTTTGTGGGCTCCAAAATCACTGCAGATAGTGATTGCAGCCATGAAATTAAAAGACGCTTACTCCTTGGAAGGAAAGTTATGAGCAACCTAGATAGCATATTGAAAAGCAGAGACATTACTTTGCCAACAAAGGTCCATCTAGTCAAGGCTATGGTTTTCCCAGTGGTCATGTATGGATGTGAGAGTTGGACTGTAAAGAGGGCTAAGTGCCGAAGAATTGATGCTTTTGAAGTGTGGTGTTGGAGAAGACTCTTTGAGAGTCTCTTGGATTTAAAGGAGATCCAACTAGTCCATCCTAAGCGAAATCGGTCCTGGGTGTTCATTGGAAAGACTGATGTTAAAGCTGAAACTTCCAGAATTTTGGCCACCTGATGTGAAGAGCTGACTCATTAGAAAAGACCCTGATGCTGGGAAGGATTGAAGGCAGGAGGAAAAGGGGACGACAGAGGATGAGATGGTTAGATGGCATCACCGACTCAATGGACATGAGTTTGGGTAGACTCTGGGAGTTGGTGATGGACAGGGAGTCCTGGCGTGCTGCGGTTCATGGGGTTGCAAAGAGTTGGACATGACTGAGCAACTGAACTGAACTGAACTTTTCAATACAGTGTTATTTTATACTGTTTGGTTTCTAAGGTTAGTTTGGTATTTTTGAAAAATGTCCCTTTTTCCCCAGATACTGGTATCCATAGCTGATGTGCTGATACAATTAAGATACACAGCTCTGTTAAAACTAGTCCTCTCTGATAAATTTCAGTTAGTTGTATAGTTCCCACTGAAGCCACTGTTGTTTGTTAACCCTTCCTTTTCACTAAGATATGTTCTTGTCTATAAGGAATATTTGCAGTTGTTCTAAAACAACTTACTACTTACTTATTTTTTTTTTAGTTTTTCCTAAGTAACAGAAGTTAATTTATATCTTGAGGAAGATATTAATTCTTCAAGTGACCTAAATTTAACCATCTAATACTTATACATTGTTATTCCTTACTTTATTAATAAGAAAGCAGAAAGTTAATGTTTTTGTTCCCATAGTATCCTGAATATAAAATGGTGCTGTAATAATTGTAACTGATCTTATGTATGGGACATAGTGGAAAGTGTCTTGTATTGAATGTTGGTCCTTTGATTCTCTGTTCTTGTAAACTAAGAATAAGTTTTTTGTTTCTCTAAGCTTCTGTTTTCATCTGTAGAATGAAATGAGTCTAGATCAGCAGAAATATACCCCCGTGGGCTTGGTTATGCCCCAGCTGTAAACCAAAACCCAGTAAGTCAGTCAGAATCTCTGAAGGTGAATCCAAGGTGTTCACGTTTTCTAAAGTTTCCCAAATAATTCTCATGTGGAGCCTGGGTTAAGATCTACTGAACTAGATGATCTCAAAGACAGTGCTACTGAGTGTGGTTCACAGACTCTCTGCCAGTCTTTGAACTATTTACTACCAGTCCACAAGGATATGTGGAGCTTGTGCCAGAATGCAAATCAGCTAAAGCATGAGTACACTATTTAATTTGGCTGATTTTTTTTTTTTTGTAGAAGACTTGATTAAAGAAGTAGTGAATTTAATTTACACTCATGCACAAGGTCCTTATTTGGTCTCAGGTGGGCACTTTTAGTAGCACTTCTCTAAGATCTTTCCTAGTTCTTTTTTCTGTTACTGAATACTTAATATAAATTTGTTTAAAATATACTGATTTAAACTACGATTGAAAGAGGAGAGTGAAAAATTTGGGTTAAAGCTCAACATTCAGAAAACGAAGATCATGGCATCTGGTCCCATCACTTCATGGGAAATAGATGGGTAAACAGTAGAAACAGTGTCAGACTTTATTTTGGGGGGCTCCAAAATCACTGCAGATGGTGACTGCAGCCATGAAATTAAAAGACGGTTACTCCTTGGAAGAAAAGTTATGACCAATCTAGATAGTATATTCAAAAGCAGAGACATTACTTTGCCGACTAAGGTCCGTCTAGTCAAGGCTATGGTTTTCCCAGTGGTCATGTATGGATGTGAGAGTTGGACTGTGAAGAAGGCTGAGTGCCAAAGAATTGATGCTTTTGAACTGTGGTGCTGGAGAAGACTCTTGAGAGTCCCTTGGACTGCAAGGAGATCCAACCAGTCCATTGTGAAGGAGATCAGCCCTGGGATTTCTTTGGAAGGAATGATGCTGAAGCTGAAGGAAGCTGCAGTACTTTGGCCACCTCATGCGAAGAGTTGACTCATTGGAAAAGACTCTGATGCTGGGAAGGATTGGGGTCAGGAGGAGAAGGGGACGACCGAGGATGAGATGGCTGGATGGCATTACGGACTCAATGGACGTGAGTCTGAGTGAACTCCGGGGGATGGTGATGGACAGAGAGGCCTGGCGTGCTTCAATTCATGGGGTCGCAAAGAGTTGGACACGACTGAGTGACTGAACTGAACTGAAATATTATTTAAGATGATAATGAACAGAAGACTATTGCTTAGCTAGTGGAGATGACAAAGTTTGAAAGGTTAAAAATGTGTGACCATTTTTTAAAGAACACATGAGAGAGTTTAGGTGTTGGTCAGAAATGGCAACCCACTCCAGTATTCTTACCTGGAAAATCCCATGGACGGAGGCGTCTGGTAGGTTACGATCCATGGGATTGCAAAGAGTCTGACACGACTGAGCAACTTCACTTTCACTTTCTTTCACTTTTCTTCTAAGATGGAAAATGTTCCACTGTACCACCATGATATTATAATTCCAATATTTTATGGCATACTTTACTGCTTCAATGCACCATTTTCCTTTTATGGTTACAAGAGATAATTGAATTACCCATGGTTAATTATTTAAAATGATTGCAAAGCAGGTTTAAAATGTAAAAAAGCCCTATTTAAATAAGACTCCAGTAATTATAGCTGGAGAAAATTAAGAAAATAATTGCTCTTAAATGTATTAGTTAATCAGTAAACATTGTTCTGCAAATAGCTCATACCAAAGGGTTTGTTCATGAGTGGATTGAGAGTATCAGGCTTATGAGAATATTTTCAGTATCATAAACATTTAAATTGATTATATGATATAGAAGCTTATAAATTTATAAACTTCTTTGTTTTTGAAGATAGCTTATAAATAGTATTAGATGAAAATTAATCTGTTTTGAAATAACTGTGCTATTTAGGTTCTCTTTCCCTGCCCTGCATATGTTAAAAGTCAAAAATGGGCTTGAATATTAAAATGCTAATTTAATTGAAGGTCTAATTTTAACTGCTAACTTTTAAGACAAAGTTAAGACATCTTTATTTATGTTATTGATAAATTTGAGGCTTTCTTTTTTGTTATTTTGATCCTTTTATAGATTATTATAACAAATTATTTTATCTTAGAGCAAATATTCATAGGTTATTCTATATTGGCAGTGACAGCTTTTAGTGGCAGAGGTTAATTTCCAAAGTAATCATTATTCTCTTTATTCATGGTCCTGCTTACTATTTATCTAGTCTGGGTTCTTATTTTTAATAAAAAGTGCATTTGGCTTTTCTTTTCCTTTTATTGCCTTTTTTTTTTCAATTATTTTGACAGTGAAAGTAGTCCCAATAACAGATATTCTTGGCCTAGAAAGCTATGAAATGTATATATGAAAGACCAGTATAATTAAGCTTTGAATAGGCTCCAGATTAACTCCCACAGATTTTCTGGATGAACAGCTGGTTCAATTTGACCATCTGTGATTACTGCCCTTTATAAAAATAATTTCCTTCCTTTCATCTGACTCATTCCCAATCTTTGCTTTTTTTCTAATCCATTTAATGTGTTGTAAACCCAGTCTTCTAATCATGATGAGCCTCTGGGTTGAAAAATAATGATGAATGCCATTATTTAAATGTTTTAATAAATTGTGGAAGCTGAGATTATATATATTTTTGAATTATTATGGACATTTACGAGATATACATAATAGTAAGATTAATCCCTATACCACTAAGCTATTGCAACTAATCAGCTTACACAGAATCTTGCTTCTTCTGTACCTCCCCCACTGTAGCATATCTCAGACGTCATATCATTTTATCCATAAATATTCCTGATGACTGATACAAAATTGGCGAACTAGAATGGATGAAGTCCAAAAACCCCTTTGGGTACTCAGAAGTAATAGGTAATAAAGAATGTTTGCTAGAAGGGAATATGAGTTTTCTGCTGGAGTTCCAAGACTGTCACACAGTTACTACTCAGACTCTTCGTATCAGAATGAAATGCCCTCCCAGTAGCTCCACAATAGAACTCTGAACTTATCTTCTTTCTCTGACTCTTCAATGCAATTTTAATTTAAAATGGTTAATTTTTTAGTTTGTATAATGCCATTGTTGTACTCTGTTAGTGGACTTACAATTCCTTATAATGAATAGCAATATTCAGTACCACAGTGAGCAATTATGAGCTTAAGTCTAACAAAGAATTGGAAAAGTGGTTTATCAGTTGAGACACAGTAGCTGAACAGATTGTTTTACCTGTCTAGTGCGTAGTATTTGGCAAATATAAAAGGATTAGCTTTCAAAGATAAAGAGGTAGTTCTTAATCTTGATCAAAGTAAAAATTGAGTAGACCACCTACCGTTTAATTTGTTTGAAAGTGTTAAAACAAAAATTGAATTTATGGTAATAACAGCTTAATGTGGTACCAGTGAAGGTCATAGTAAATTATGCCTTGATAAATGAAAATGTAAATTCTTTATATTGCAAATGTTAGTATTACAGGAAAATAGCCAATATACATAATATACTGGGAGACGAATTATTCAGGAGCAGTTACACATTTTTTTTTCATACATCTCCTGTGTGTCCACCATTAATTATAGACACCTTATAAGCTGTACATTTCATAATAACCTTGCAAGTTTGCTGCTGCTTGTATTTTACAGGTGAGGAGTATGAGTATGACCCTGTTACTCAATTAATACTTTTTTGTGTAAATCTTCATCTTCCCACAGGATGTAAAATTCAACTTCCAGTACTGTTGTAAAACAGATTGTTCAGGAAAGTGAATATCTTACATTTGTAGCACAGTTGGTTTAATTGGGAAGATAAGAAATACATTCACAATATAGTTGATATTTAAGATGGGCTTTGAAAGATCAGTAAGTTTCTAATAGCTGTCAGAGGGAGGATATTCCAAGTGGAGTGAATACTGAGCAAAGGCCCAGAGATGTGAAAACATAGACTAGGTGATGGAGACTGAATAGTTTGGCTGGAAGATTTATTTAGGGAAGAAGTGGGAGATAATACAGGGATTAAGTACTTAGATATTTAATTTTTTGTAGAATTTTGTTTTTAATTCAGTTGATGAACTAACTGTAAAATTATCTTAGATTGTTTAATCTTGAATATTTGTTTTGCAAACTCCTTGAAAACAAATTTTATTTGCCGAATGAGTGAGTGAATGAATGAATGCTGATCTATAGTTTTTAAGGAAAACCTTGGATATATATTCAATATGTGTTTTAAACCGCAGTGAAGTATGTGATTTTTGAGAGATTTTTATCTGAATGGTTAAATTGAAAGGTTTTGATTCTAAAGAGATAAGCTCCAGTTATCTAGAAAATCCACTTATATATGTCACTTCATTTCCCAACAATATTTGTTAAATGAAGTATTACTCATTTTGGTAATTGAAATGTTTTTCCTATTCCAGTGAAATGAATAATATAAATGTATTTGTTTCCCTTATTGTCTAATTTAATCACATTCATGGATATACTGACATTTTCTTTATGAGCTTTAAACTTTTGCTTTTTTGTCATTTGAATGTGCTCATTTTCTAGTTGTAAAAGAGGTACCTGAATGTTTGCTAATTATATTATATTGTGATTTGTAAATGTCTTGGAGATAGTTCTTTTTTGCTTCAAAATGAAAAATATCTCCCTGTGATGTGTAATAACCATTGAAGATTGCTAAGTTGGTTTGAGTTCGGTAACTGTTATAATTAACTCACTGTATCTTGCTTTTGAAAAACACAAGTTAAAAGGGAATCTATTCTTTCCATTTATTCTGCATGTTTGTATGAATAAATGTGGTCTGATAAATAAGTTGTCTTCAGTATTTTTCTCTTAACATTTTAGAAATTAAAAGAATACAGAAAAGTACAAAGGAGATAAATCACTGCTGTGAGAATTATTGGATATTAACAGGCATATTTACTTCTAGTCTTTTAGATATAGCTACATTTTTAAAAATATTTCTTAAAATATATGTAATTTCAGATAAAGCTGAAGTTTAATTTGACACCATCCCGATTCTCATCTATTTCTCTTTTGTGTACGTGCTAAGTCTCTTCAGTCATATCTGACTCTTTGCAACCCAGTGGACTGTAGTCACCAGGCTCCTCTGTCCATGGCATTCTCCAGGCAAGAATTCTGAATTGGGTTGCCATGCCCTCCTCCTGGAGAAGGCAGTGGTACCCCACTCCAGTACTCTCACCTGGAAAATCCCATGGACAGAGGAGCCTGGTAGGCTGCAGTCCATGGGGTCGCTAAGAATCGGACACGACTGAGCGACTTCACTTTCACTTTGACTGTAATGCACTGGAGAAGGAAATGGCAACCCACTCCAATGTTCTTGCCTGGAGAATCCCAGGGACAAGGGAGCCTGGTGGGCTGCCATCTATGGGGTAGCACAGAGTCAGACACAACTGAAGCGACTTAGCAGCAGCAGCAGCAGCAGCAGCAGCTCTCCTCCAGGAAATCTTCCCAACCCAAGAATTGAACTTGCATCTCTTACATCTCCTGCATTGGCAGGTGGGTTCTTTACCACTAGTGCCTCCTGGGAAACATTTCTCTTACAGAACTAACATAACTGTTATATATGGGATATATATTCATCTAGTATATTTTGGTAAATATTTTTATTCATACCTATGTAACCATAGGAAAAATAGTTTTATTTATTTGCAGAGATGTTTATCATAGTGTATTGTGATTCTATAGTTTGCATTTTTCACTCAATAGTTTTAACATCTAGCCCCGTTGATATTTCTAAATCTAGTTTTTTTAACTACTGTGTAGCATATATGCACTTATTTATTCTGCTAATGGACTTTTGGCTTCTATCTAGTTTTTTTAAAACAAATTATAAGCAGTTCAGCTGTCAATATTATGATTCATGTTTCTCTGTACACACAAGCAAATGCTTTTCTAGTAGGTACCTAGAAATAAAATTGCTTGGTATAGGGCTTACGTTGTTATTTTGCCAAATTGCCCTCAGAGTGATAGTACCAGTTTTTACTCACAACATATTATGTGTCTTTGTGTGTATGTGTGTAATTTTTATTTTTAGTAAAATAGAGATCCTATTGTCTCTATTCTTTTTGTGGTTTCTTTTTTCATTTAACATTTTATTGGGAGCTTCTTTCTTGGTCAGTATGCTATTCATTCATCTATTAGAATTTGATTTTGGATATTTTTATGGGAGAAGAATGCAATGAAAAACTTTATAGAATTAGTGATCAATATATTTTAACCAATGGAAGTTTACCTATTAATAGCCATAGACTTAACTATACTTCCTCATAACATTGCAGTTTAAAAAACTGTCAAATTGTTTGCTTAGGTCATGATCATCCATTTGATCAAGATGGCTTTGGTCTCTTCTTTGAAAATATTCTGTGTCCTTAACACTCAGCGGTTATCTCATAATGAGTCTTTTACTACTAAGGAAAATAGTGAAATGTATCAGTGAATGTACAGATGAGCAAAGTCCATCACCCATATCAGTGAAATAATTATTTTAAGTGTAATGAGATATTTGACAGTTCATGTATTTTATTTTGAGTTTGGGGTCCCATCCTGGAAACTCAACATAAATGTATGTAATTTATTTACTCTTATATATTATTTGAACATCTACCATTTGGGTTACTGTCATGACACTATTTTGAAATTAAATTTCAAGTGAAAACAAGTTCAGTAAAAGTAATTGCAAGTTAGAAGGTGGAAGCTAAGATTATTGTACGTGACATATTCTGAAAGTTCAGTTCAGCCTTTCAGTCTTGTCTGACTCTTTGCAACCACATGGACTACAGCACACCAGGCTTCCCTGTCCATCACCAACTCCTGGGGCTTGCTCAGACTCATATCCATTGAATCGGTGATGCCATCCAACCATCTCATCCTCTGTTGTCCCTTTCTACTCCTGCCTTCAGTCTTTCCCAGCATCAGGGTCTTTTCTAATGAGTCAGTTCTTCACTTCAGGTAGCCAAAGTGTTGGAGCTTCAGCTTCAACATCAGAATATTCCAATGAATATTCAGGACTGATTTCCTCTAGGATTGATTGGTTTGATTCCCTTGTAGTCCAAGGGACTCTCAAGAGTCTTCCCAACACCATAGTTCAAAAGCATCAATTCTTCAGCACTCAGCTTTATGATCCAACTCTCACATTCATACATGACCACTGGAAAAACCATAGCTTTGACTCGAAGGACCTTAGTTGGCAAAGTAATGTCTCTGTTTTTGAATATACTATCTAGGTTGGTCATAACTTTCCTTCCAAGGAGTGTCTTTTAATTTCATGGCTCAGTCATCATCTGTAGTGATTTTGGAGCCCAGAAAAATAAAGTCTGTCACTGTTTCCATTGTTTCCACCTCTGTTTGCATGAAGTGATGGAACTGGATGCCATGTTCTTAGTTTTCTGAATGTTGAGCTTTAAGCCAACTTTTTCACTCTCCTCTTTCACTTTCATCAAGAGGCTCTTTAGTTCCACTTCATGTACTGGAAAATATGGTAAAAACTAGGGCTAGGAAAGGTCATAGAGATTATCTAACCCTAACCCTCCATTTTATAGATTAGGAAAAATTCTGTTGAAAGGTGTCAGCCAAACATGTTGGGGAAAAAAGTTTCAATAAAGACTTTAGTGCTCATTATTGTTCTTTAGCATCTGAAAAATTCCATAACTTAATGTACCAGTTGTTATTAGAATATTTTTTATGGCCAAAGAAAAGAGACCAGCTAAATGTTCATCATTAAGGTTGATTGAATAAATTATGATATGTCTACACTGAAATGCTTTGCTGCTTAAAATAAAAAAAAAAGGAACAAGGAAGATCTCTATTTGGGAAAATCTTTAAGATATATTTACATTTAAAAGAAACAAAGGCAAGGTATATATTCTAATATTGGTGTCAAAGAGAAAGATATTTAGTTGTTCTAGCTTGTATATACATAAAATGATCTCGGAAAGGATAACAAATAATAGTGGTTACATATTGTGAAGGGTGGAAATTGGGTGGATGGATACAGGACCTCTTGAGACTTTTTGTTGCATAGTCTTTTGAAAAATACTTCTTTATGTTTGAATCACTTGAATATATTGCTTTTTTCCTTTCCTAGTAATGTATAAATTTAACATAATTCCAGTTACATACAGTTGTAAATTGTTTTTAATTTTCTGATGGATAGAATATTTGGTAAACGTAATCATGAACCTTTTTTTAACCCTCATGGCAAAAAAATGTACAGTATATTATTGTTAATTATAATTGTTAACTATAAGCATAATTTTACACCTGATCTCTCCTAGGACGTTTTTTTTTTAAATCTTGTATAACTGAAATAAGACTTACTGAACAGCAGCTCCCATTTCCTCGAATTCCCTGGCAACCACCATCCTCTTTTCCTTCCTACCAGTTTGACTACTTTAGATGTCTCATGTAAGTGGAGTCATGTAGTGTTTGTCCTTCTGTGACTGTTTATCCTTTATTTTATTTAGTGTAACATCCTCCAGGTTCATCCATGTTGTCACATATGACAGGGTTTCCTTTTTTCATGGCTAAATAGTCTTCCTGTGTGGGTGGGTTTTGGTGTGTGTTTACCGCACATCATCTGTTTTTCTGTCTTTGGACATTCAGGTTGCTTCTACCTCTTGGGCATTGTGAATCATGTTGCAATGATCATGGGAATACAGGTGTCTTTTTTTCCATCCTGATTTCAATTCCTTTGGATAAATACCCAGAAGTGGGGTTGTTGGAACATACAGTGTTTCCGTATTTTTCTGAGGAACCTCTATACTATTTTCCATAAGTGGCTACATCACCAACAGAGCACAAGAGTTCCATTTTCTCCACATCTTCGTCAACACTTATTATTTTCTAGATTTTTTTTTTCTTCATAATGTTTATTCTATCAGGTGTGGATACCTCATTGTGGCTTTGACTTCCTTTTCCCTCATGATGAATAATGTTGAATGTCTTTTCCTACACCTGTTGGTAATTTGTATGTCTTTTTTGGAAAAATGTGTACTCAAGTCCTTCGCCCATTTTGTATTTTTGGTGTTGAGTTATAGGAGTTCCTCATAAATTGTGGGTAATAATTCCTTATCAGATATATGGTTTGTAAATACTTCCCCCTATTCTAGGTCACATTCCTTTGCTGTGTGGAAGTTGTTTAGTTTGATGTTGTCCTGCTTGTCTCTTTTGTTTTTGTTCCTGTGCTTTTGCTGTTATATATAAGAAGTCATTGCCAAGACCATGAAGATTTCTCATATTTTTTTTTCTAGGAGTTTTATGATTTTAATTCTTATATTGAAGTCTATAATCCATTTTGAGTTGCTATCTCTTTTTATAGCACTTATTTTAAAAATAGGCATGGAAAGTCCATTTTCTTTTTATGCTTTTAATATTTTGGGGTAGTTAGATTTTTAGCTATGCTAAATACAGAGGAAGTGCTCTCTTGCATTGCCCACTAAACACATAAGACTTTTTCTTTCAAAACAAATTAACTTCCTGATAAAGAGAGTTTGTATAGTATTTAGTTTTGCTGGAGTATCAAAATGGTAAATATATTGAAATTATGTATTTATGTAGTCACCACTGCATAGATTCAGATGGGCTATATTTTATAATACCGTATGTTTGGTAATATGTTAAATAAAATAGTGTAAAAAGGATATGATTAATAGGAATTTCCTTCCCAGATTTTTTTTAAAGCTTAATGCCACATGAAAAATTAAATAACTACATGTTTGCTAAAAGCAAGTCTGAAATGTGCTGTCTTCATGGTGGCCATTTAAACTGGAGGTGAAGGAATTCCCTGGTGGCCAAAAAAAAAAAAACAAAAAATTGAAGGTTAAGATTATTGTTATTATTTCATTCTCCTCCTTCCCCCTACCCCTTTCAAGATTAAATTTTGCCCATGGAATAGCAGACCCATTTTGTATAAGGGTATGCATGTAACAAATTTTTCCATATAGAAAACAGTTCCATTAATTATGTCATCAACTCAAAATATGCTAAAAGAGAAAGAAATGATATGAGAAAGGCAGTATCTTCATGATAATTTAAGTACTGCTTTGTGGAGAGACAGGCTTATGGGAAGGGATAATAACCTGGATCTGTATCCTTATAATTAATTCTGTTTCCCATTGATGATTCTGCATAGAAAGCAAGAAATTCTGAAAATCTGAGAACTCTTAAACCGTTAAGGTTAGCCTTGTATATAGTCTATGTGGTTAATTTATAGGTGACCCTAAGTTAAACCTTTAATTTGAACCATTTTATGAGATCAAATAAAAGTGCTTAAATGACTGATTTAATCAACATAATTTTTATTCTAAATTTATTATATTTAGATTCATTTTTTCCTCCTATTCGAAGAACCAACTAACAGCAATTTGGTATTTACTATATCCTAAAGTAGTCAGATGTATAAGTAAATAAAGACATATTCTGTGTTGTTAGTCTGTATCCTGCATTGTGTGTGATCACTTGGAACAAAAATGATATCCTTTTCATTGAAAAAAGTGGATGTGTATGTTTATATGCATAAAAACTGCTTTTAAAAAGGATGTTATGAAATGTATCAGGTCTTCGTTTCTATATGTCAGCTTTACTATCTATCAACAAATGTGTATATATAGCCACAAAATACATGAATGGAAATGTATTTCTTTAAATTTTAGTTGGTGACTATATTTGTGCTATAATACATTCTGTGAGAATAAATTTTCTTTGGATTCCAAAAGTAATATTTATTTTAGAAAACTTGGAAATAGCTGAAAAACACCCTTGTATTTTTAAGTCTTAGAACAACTTAGGTAAAATGCTTTAAAATTTATGTAGCACCATTGAAAACTGAGCTTAGAAAAGATCTTTGGTAAACAATTAACAGGCAAAAACACTCAGCAGGAGAAGCGGTATTAATAGCACTATTCAGTCATATAATTTTGAAATGTGGCATTACTTTTGTTATGTGGAACTAGAACTAAGAAAATAAAGAGCAGTTAAAGTCATTGCCCACATTTTTGGACATTACAGCTCTACTTGTTCTTAACTTTCTAGTTGACACCATTATCATTGCTGTCATCTTTTTTGTATTTATTTTATTGATTTCCAAGAATGCAAACTTAGAAAAGTAGGAGCTAGATACCAGGCATGAAATTTCAGAATATACTTCTGTCTTACAGAAGTGAGAAATGTTTTTGAAGCTGCATCTAAAAATCTCCACATAGGTAATTGTTTGTACTGTTCTCCTTTGAAATGGGAAATGCTTTGATTATTGCCAAAGGTTGTTATTTGAGTAGTGGCAATCTTTTGGTTGTCTTAGTCTCTCTAAGAAGCTATTTGTATAGATTTGAATAAGCTGAGGTAATAAATCAGAGTAAAGAGAAATAATAGGTCAGGTCAGGTCTTTTTTTAAAGGAAGCAATTATTTGTTGCCTATAGTGTCTTCATCAGGAATCCAATTTGTAGCTCTCCTTAATCCATATTATCTTTGATTCCTATTGTTCAACTCAAGAAGGGAAAAGAGTGACTTTCTTTGTCCCTCAGTACCGATAGACATCAATATGTATATCCTTGGTGTGTGTACTTTTCAAAGCCTATACCAGCTGCAACTGTTCCAAATAAAAGTTTTCAATAATAGGGGAAAACTATCATGTTGGTAAAGTTAAGGGAAAAAAGGCAATATATGAAAGTGTTCATGTTATGATCACTGTTTAAAAAGTATGGAAAAAAGATAGTAAAGAAATGTTTGCAGATATTCATAGGGTTACATTTGGATGGGGAGATTATATGTTATTTTTCCTCTTCTTTCTAATGGCTATAAATCTGTCTTTTCCAGGAGTTTGTTACCTTTTCCATTAAATAAAAGTGAATTCAAAAGGCCCTAGGAACCCTTCTTATTCAATGAGAATAAGCCCCTATGTTCTGTTTGATGCATGTAAGAATTTTACCTTAATTGTTTTAAGTCAAAATATATGTGTGCATTTGTTTAAATATGGGTCTACTTATAAGAGTTTTAGAAAGCATGTCTGTAATAATTTATATCCACTTTGAGCTTCTATAAAATGTAGTAAAGAAAATTAAGACGTTAGCAAAGCAGTCTAGATCTCTAGATTTTTTTTTTTTTCAAGTCTTTTGTGTTGTCTTGCTAATATCTGATCTAAGAGCAATTTCTGCTGGGTCTTCCCACTCTTCCAACTTGATTTTTACAAAAGCAACAACTCTCTCGTTTTTTGCATGCATGTATCATTGATTTTGATGCTTTTGAACTATGGTGTTGGAGAAGACTCTTGAGAGTCCCTTGGACTGCAAGGAAATCCAACCAGTCCATTGTGAAGGAGATCAGCCCTGGGATTTCTTTGGAAGGAATGATGCTGAAGCTGAAACTCCAGTACTTTGGCCACCTCATGCGAAGAGTTGACTCATTGGGAAAGACTCTGATGCTGGGAGGGATTGGGACAGGAGGAGAAGGGGACGACAGAGGATGAGATGGCTGGATGGCATCACTGACTCGATCGACGTGAATGTGAGTGAACTCTGGGAGATGGTGATGGACAGGGAGGCCTGGCGTGCTGCGATTCATGGGGTCGCAAAGAGTTGGACACGACTGAGCGACTGAACTGAACTGAATCATTGATTTATGCAATTATACAAATATAACTGGTATAAAATAATTTGGGAACAAACAGTTAACTGAAAGGTGAACTTAATGAAACTAACACCTTTGTTTAATATTATACAGTATGTATTCATTGTGGGGGAGGGAGACAAGGTCTGGCTTCTTTAACTTAGTGTGATGATACTGAGATTTATACATGGTGTATTTATATATGAATAAGTCTTTCCTTTTTATTGAGTAGTAAACCATTGTATGAATATACCTCCATTTGTTTAGTTATTTACTTGCTGATGGACATATTGGTGTTTCCCATAAAGGTGAATGTTTGGACACAACTTAAATGAATATATATGTTGTTATTTATTTTCCTTGGGTAAATACCTAGGCGTGGAACGACTAGGTTTTATTGTTAGATGTATGTTTAGCTTTTAAAAAAACTGCCAAACTTTTCTAGAGTGGTGGTCCTCTTTTGTATTCCCACCGGCAGTTCATAAGCATTCCAGTTTCTACACATTCTTGTGAAGATATGATATTGTCAGTTTCTAATTTTTGCCATTCTATATGTGTGGTATGTCATTGTGCTTTTAATAATTTTCCATAATGATGAGGAATTGCGAACACCTTTTCACATTGTTATCTGCATTCTGTAGTTCTTCTTTGAGGAAGTGCCCAAGTCTTTTATCCATTAAAAAACCACATTGGTTGTTTTCTATATATACTAGATGCAAGGCTTTTCTTTGCCATATATTTTATAAATACGGTCTCCCATTCTGTGGCTTTCCTTCTGATTTTTGTGTCTTTTAATTTCAGTGAAGTTGAGTATATTGATTTTCGCTTTTGTAGTTCTTGTGTTTTGTGTTTTTTTTTTTTTTTTTGGTCAAACCCAAGATTGCTAGGATTATGTTTCCTTTAGAAGTTTTATTATTTTAGTTCCTACATTTAGGTCTATGATCCATTTTGAATTCCTTCTTGAGTATGATATAAGGTAAGATGGAAGGTTCCTTTAAATTTTTTTTAATGTATGGCTATCAAGCTATTCTGATACCTTTTTTGAAAAAAATGATAGGTTCTATTAAATTGTTATACTAAATAACTTTGTCAAAAATCAATTGATCATATATGTGTGGTTGTATTTTTGGATTTACTATTCTGTTTTGATTTTGATGTTTGTCTTTACACCAGTATCATATACTGTAACTTGATAATAAGTCTTGAGATAAAGTAGTAGAAATCCTCCAATTCTGTTCTTTAGTAAAATTGTTCTGGCTATTTTAGATCCTTTGCATTTGTATAAAGATTATAGAATTATACCAGATATTTATACCAAAAAAGCCTGCTAGGTTTTGATTGGAATTTTATGACATCTTTATGTACATTTGGGAAGAATTGCCTCTTAACAACAATCTTTCACCTGTGAACATGATGTACTTTTCTATTTAGGTCTTATTTACTTTTCTTTCTCAGCACTGTTGTATAATTTTTACTGTAGAGGTCTTGCATATCTTTTTGAGAATTTGTCCTTGTTAAAATACTGTTTCAAGTGGTCTTTAAATTTTTTTAAAATTTCTGATTAGTATATAGAAATAAGTTAATTTGTATATACTGATTTTGTCTTGCTAAACTCAAATATTAACTCTAGTAGGTTTTCTGTATACTTTGTAGGGGTTTCTACACAGACAAGCATGCTGTGATAAAAGACAGTTTTACTTCTTGCTCCCTAATCTGTGTGCCTTATTAATTACTTTTTCTTTCCTTACTGAATTGGCTAAAGTTTGTAGGCCAGTGTTGCACAAAATAGGTGAGAGTAGACATTTTTGCCTTATTTGCATTCCTAGGGGAAAACATATAGTCTTTCCATAAAGAATGATGTTGGCTGTGGGTTTTTTAAAGATATTCTGTTATAATTTTGAGGAAGTTTTCTCCTATTCCTAGTTTGCTGAGATTTTTATCATGAATGGGTGTTAGATTTTGTTGAACATTTTCTTTGTATATATTAAGGTGTTTTTTTCTTTTTTTAGCTTGTTAATATGGTGAATTTCATTGACTTTTGAATGTTAAACCAACCATATGTTTCTGAGATAAACTGTATAGATGATAATTACCTTTCTATATATTGTATTCACCTCTCTAAACTTTGTTAACTTTTGCCTCTGTGTTCATAAGGGATTTGGTCCCTAGTGTTGTAATATCTGTCTCATTTTGCTATCAGAGTAAGGTTGGCTGCATAGAATGGGTTCGGAAGTGTTCTCTTCAGTTTTCTTTGAGTGTGTGTGGACTGATATTTTTCTTTAATGTTTGGTAAGATTTTCTAGTGAAGCCACCTGGGCCTATTGTTTTTTCTGTGGGAAACCTTTTTTACTTTGTTTTGTGGGGGGGGGGGGTTTATCTTCAAATTTAATTTCTTTAGTATATAAAAGGTTATTCAGTTTAGTTATCTATTCTTGAGTGAGCTTTGTTAAATTTTGATTTTCAAGGGATTTAGCCATTTCTTCTAAGTTGTTGAGTATATTGGCATAGAATTGTTATATAATATACCCCATTTTCTGTTGTGACTTCTCCTTTTTCCTGATATTCATAATTGTGTCTTTTCTCTTTTTTTTTGTATTTAACTAGAGGTTTATCAATTTTTATTGTATTTGCTGAAATAACCAGCTTTGGTTTTATTGATTTTTCTCTGTGTTGTTTTTATGTTTTCCATTTCAGTGATTTCTGCTTTTGTTTACTCTTCTTTTTCTATTTTCTTAGGGTGAGGCCTAATCCATTGATATTGACCTTCTATTCTAATATCATATCATAGTATTAGTTTTTCTCTGAGTACTGCTTTAGTTATATCTTACAAATTTTGGTATATTTCATGTTTATTAGGTTCAGAATGCTTTTCTAATTTCCTTTTAGATTTTTCCTTTGTCCTGTAGGTTGTTGTTTTTTAGTTGCCCAGTCGTGTCCAACTCTGCGATCCTATGGACTGCAGCATGCCAGGACTCCCTGTCCCTAACCGTCTCCTGGAGTTTGCCCAAGTTCATGTTCATTGGATTGGTAATGCCATCCAGGTATCTTATCCTCTGACACCCTCTTCTCCTTCTGCCCTCAATCTTTCCCAGCATCAGGGTCTTTTCCAATGAGTCTTCTCTTCCCATCAGATGACCAAAATGCTGGAGCTTCAGCTTTGGCATCAGTCCTTCCAGTGAATATTCAGGGCTGATCTCCCTTAAGATTGACTGATTTGATCTCCTTGCTGTCCAAGGAACTTTCAGGAGTCTTTATGGATCACTGCCTTGTGGCAAAGAAGCTTACATAACTCAGTGAAGCTCTGAACTATGCTGTGCAGGGCCACGCAAGATGGATAGGTCATAGCAGAGAGTTCTGACAAATTGTGAAGGCACACCACCCCGATATACTTGCCCGAACCACATGAACTGTGTAAAAGGTCCTGAGGATTACTTGAAGTATATTATTTAGTCCAAATGTTTGTGGGCTTTTAAAATGTCTTTTTTGTTATTGATCATTTAATTCTGGAGTAATCAGGGAGGATACTTTGTATGACTTTAATCTTTCACATATATTAAGTATTGTTGTATGACTCATAAACTTGCACTTGAAAAGAATGTATATCAGTCTTCTCTATTGTTCTATAAAGGCCAGTTGACCCCAAATTAATTGATAGAATTGTTCAAGTTTTCTGTATCTTTACTGATTTTCTGACTACATATTCAATTAGTTATTGAGAGAATAATGGTGATATCACTGATTGTACCGAACCTGTGGATTTGTCTGTTTTGAGTTTTTGTGTGGTTTGAAACTCTCTTATATATGCACGAATATTTAAGATTGTTATTCTATTGACCTCTTTCTTATTATGAAATAATCTTTTTTATTCCTAGAAATATTTTTTTCTCTGAAATCCATTTTGTGTTAATACAGTCAGTCCAGTTTTCTTTTGAATTTTGTTAACATGATATATTTTCTGCCATTTTTTAAGTTCATTTATTTCTTTCATCTTATAATGAGTTTTTTGTAGGCAGGATATAGTTGAATCATACTTTTTTTATCCAGTCTGAAAATCTCTGTCTTTTCATTGGGGTGTATAGGTCATTTACAAATATTAATTTTTGTAGTTATAAATAAGGATTTGAGAATTATAATTATCACATCTTATAATGTAGCCTTGTTCCAAAATTTTAATTTTCCTTTTTAGACTCATTATTTCCAGTTTATCTTAGGCCTCCGCTGTACCTCCCTATAGCCCCGGCAAAAAAAAAAAAGCCAAAATGGAGAAACTAACTGGAACTAACTCAAAATGGAGAAACTAACTAACTGTAAGAAATACAGTGGCCTCCAAAGATGAGAATTGATGCTATGGGGAATTCTTCCCTAATGTCTTAGTTATGTACGAAATGGAGAATGATACCTATAGACTCATAAACCAGAGTTAACAAAAATGTATTAGCTAGGTTCCAGTGTTGTTCTAGGATACCTTGTAATATCTCCAGTTGCTTTATCTTTCATGTCATTGAGACTCATTTCACCCTCGGAGCTTTTTAAAAATATTTATTCCTAGTACTTTCCCAGACATGCAGAAGCTATTATGCCCTGGATTCTATTTAAGATAACTTAACTCTTCTTATGACTTTTGGCTTCATCTAGACTTGAAAATTATAGTCCTACCGTGTTATTTAACTCCTTTAATCTTCAGCTTCCATGCTCCTTATCCTCTCTCACATAGTCCTGACACCATTAGAGGAAAAAAACTCTGAGGATAAGATTTGACACACTGAGAATATCAAACCTATAGCAAAAAGTGTGATATGTATGGAGCTTCAGCTTTGACCATGCTGTGTGTAACATTGATTGCTATGTTCAGTTCAGTTCAGTCAGTTCAGTCATGTCCGACTCTTTACGACCCCATGAATCACAGCACGCCAGGCCTCCCTGTCCATCACCATCTCCCAGAGTTCACTCAGACTCAGGTCCATCGAGTTGGTGATGCCATCCAGCCATCTCATCCCCTGTCGTCCCCTTTTCCTCCTGCCCCAAATTCCTCCCAGCATCAGTCTTTTCCAATGAGTCAACTCTTCGCATGAGGTGGCCAAAGTACTGAAGTTTCAGCTTTATCATCATTTCTTCCAAAGAACACCCAGGGCTGATCTCCTTTAGAATGGACGATTAGATCTCCTTGCAGTCCAAGGGACTCTCAAGAGTCTTCTCCAACACCACAGTTCAAAAGCATCAGGGTTCAAATCATCATATCACATTCTCACTTCTTTTAAAAAGTAGTTCTTTCTTAGATTGCTTCTGTATCCATTAATTTAATAACACGACACCACCCTTATAGGAGAAAGTAAAGAACTAAAAAGCATCTTGAGGAAAGTGAAAGAGGAGAGTGAAAAAGTTGGCTTAAAGTTCAACATTCAGAAAACAAAGATCATGGTATCTAGTCTCATCACTTCATGGGAAATAGATGGGGAAACAGTGGAAACAGTAGCTGATTTTATTTTTCTGGTCTCCATAATCACTGCAGTTGGTGATTGCAGCCATGAAATTAAAAGATGCTTACTCCTTGCAAGGAAAGTTATGACCAACCTAGATAGCATATTCAAAAGCAGAGATATTACTTTGCCAACAAAGGTCTATCTAGTCAAGACTGGTTTTTCCAGTAGTCATGTATGGATGTGAGAGTTGGACTGTGAAGAAAGCTGAGCGCCGAAGAATTGACGCTTTTGAACTGTGGTGTTGGAGAAGACTCTTGAGAGTCCCTTGGACTGCAGGGAGATCCAACCAGTCCATTCTAAAGGAGATCAGTCCTGGGTGTTCTTTGGAAGGAATGATGCTAAAGCTGAAACTCCAGTACTTTGGCCACCTCATGTGAAGAGTTGACTCGTTGGAAAAGACTCTGATGCTGGGAGGGATTGAGGGCAGGAGGAGAAGGGGATGACAGAGGATGAGATGGCTGGATGGCATCACTGACTCGATGGACGTGAGTCTGAGTGAATTCTGGGAGTTGGTGATGGACAGGGAGGCCTGGCGTGCTGCGATTCGTGGGGTCGCAAAGAGTCGGACACAACTGAGCGACTGAACTGAACTGAACTGATCCTGTTTTAATTAAGAAAATTTATGTAATATCTATTCTATTCTGGGTAATGGTCATCACCATTTTTTTCCAGAAAGAAGGTAGTTTTTATAAAAAAAAAAAACTCTTTGAAGGAGATGGGACACCCACCCAGCCTACCAGAACCAATGCCATGAGTTAAAGGGTAAAACATGTCCTGACTAGAGCATTCTCACAACTAGTTTCTACCAGGAAATTGAGTAGCATTATACAGAGCATGGTCCACTGGAGAAGGGAATGGCAAGCCACTTCAGTATTTTTGCCTTGAGAACCCCATGAACAGTATGAAAAGGCAAAATGATAGGATACCAAAAGAGGAACTTCCCAGGTCATTAGGTGCCCAATATGCTACTGGAGATCAGTGGAGAAATAACTCCAGAAAGAATGAAGGGATGGAGCCAAAGCAAAAACAATACACAGCTGTGGATGTGACTGGTGATAGAAGCAAGATCCGATGCTGTAAAGAGCAATATTGCACAGGAACCTGGAATGTCAGGTCCATGAATCAAGGCAAATTGGAAGTGGTCAAACAAGAGATGGCAAGGGTGAAAGTCGACATTCTAGGAATCAGCAAACTAAAATGGACTGGAATGGGTGAATTTAACTCAGATGACCATTGTATCTGCTACTGCGGGCAGAAATCCCTCAGAAGAAGTGGAGTAGCCATCATGGTCAACAAAAGAGTCCAAAATGCAGTACTTGGATGCAATCTCAAAAACGACAGAATGATCTCTGTTCGTCTCCAAGGCAAATCATTCAGTATCACAGTAATCCAAGTCTATGCCCCAACCAGTAACACTGAAGAAGCTGAAGTTGAACGGTTTTATGAAGACCTACAAGACCGTTTAGAACTAACACCCAAAAAAGATGTCCTTTTCAGTATAGGGGACTGGAATGCAAAAGTAGGAAGTCAAGAAACACCTGGAGTAACAGGCAAATTTGGCCTTGGAATGCGGAATGAAGCAGGGCAAAGACTAATAGAGTTTTGCCAAGAAAATGCACTGGTCATAGCAAACACCCTCCAACCACACAAGAGAAGACCCGACACATGGACATCACCAGATGGTCAACACCAAAATCAAATTGATTATATTCTCTTCAGCCAAAGATGGAGAAGCTCTATACAGTCAACAAAAACAAGACCAGGAGCTGACTGTGGCTCAGATCATGAACTCCTTATGACCAAATTCAGACTTAAATTGAAGAAAGTAGGGAAAACCGCTAGACCATTCAGGTATGACCTAAATCAAATCCCTTATGGTTATACAGTGGAAGTGAGAAATAGATTTAAGGGCCTAGATCTGATAGATAGAGTGCCTGATGAACTATGGAATGAGGTTTGTGACATTGTACAGGAGACAGGGATCAAGACCATCCCCATGGAAAAGAAATGCAAAAAAGCAAAATGGCTGTCTGGGGAGGCCTTACAAATAGCTGTGAAAAGAAGAGAGGCGAAAAGCAAAGGAGAAAAGGAAAGATATAAGCATCTGAATGCAGAGTTCCCAAGAATAGCAAGGAGAGATAAGAAAGCCTTCTTCAGCGATCAATGCAAAGAAATAGAGGAAAACAACAGAATGGGAAAGACTAGAGATCTCTTCAAGAAAATTAGAGATACCGAGGGAATATGTCATGCAAAGATGGGCTCGATAAAGGACAGAAATGGTCTGGACCTAACAGAAGCAGAAGATATTAAGAAGAGGTGGCAAGAATACATGGAAGAAGTGTACAAAAAAGATCTTCATGACCCAGATAATCATGATGATGTGATCACTAATCTAGAACCAGACATCTTGGAAAGTGAAGTCACGTGGGCCTTAGAAATCATCACTACGAACAAAACTAGTGGAGGTGATGGATTTCCAGTTGAGCTGTTTCAAATCCTGAAAGGTGATGCTGTGAAAGTGCTGCACTCAATATGCCAGCAAATTTGGAAAACTCAGCAGTGGCCAGAGGACTGGAAAAGGTCAGTTTTCATTCTAATTCCAAAGAAAGGAAATGCAAAGAATGCTCAAACTACCGCACAGTTGCACTCATCTCAAACGATAGTAAAGTAATGCTCAAAATTCTCCAAGCCAGGCTTCAGCAATACATGAACCGTGAACTCCCTGATGTTCAAGCTGGTTTTAGAAAAGGCAGAGGAACCAGAGATCAAATTGCCAACATCTGCTGGATCAAGGAAAAAGCAAGAGAGTTCCAGAAAAACATCTATTTCTGCTTTCTTGACTATGCCAACGCCTTTGACTGTGTGGATCACAATAAACTGTGGAAAATTCTGAAAGAGATGGGAATACCAGACCACCTGACCTGCCTCTTGAGAAATCTGTATGCAGGTCAGGAAGCAACAGTTAGAACTGGACGTGGAACAACAGACTGGTTCCAAATAGGAAAAGGAGTACGTCAAGGCTGTATATTGTCACCCTGCTTATTTAACTTCTATGCAGAGTACATCATGAGAAATGCTGGACTGGAAGAAACACAAGCTGGAATCAAGATTGCCGGGAGAAATATCACTAACCTCAGATATGCAGATGACACCACCCTTATGGCAGAAAGTGAAGAGGAGCTAAAAAGCCTCTTGATGAAAGTGAAAGAGGAGAGCGTAAAAGTGGGCTTAAAGCTCAACATTCAGAAAACGAAGATCATGGCATCTGGTCCCATCACTTCATGGCAAATAGATGGGGGAAAAGTTGAAACAGTGTCAGACTTTATTTTGCGGGGCTCCAAAATCACTGCAGATAGTGATTGCAGCCATGAAATTAAAAGACACTTGCTCCTTGGAAGGAAAGTTTTGACCAACCTAGATAGCATATTCAAAAGCAGAGACATTACTTTGCTGACTAAGGTCTGTCTAGTCAAGGCTATGGTTTTTCCTGTGGTCATGTATGGATGTGAGAGTTGGACTGTGAAGAAGGCTGAGTGCCGAAGAATTGATGCTTTTGAAGTGTGGTGTTGGAGAAGACTCTTGAGAGTCCCTTGGACTGCAAGGAGATCCAACCAGTCCATTCTGAAGGCGATCAACCCTGGGATTTGTTTGGAAGGAATGATGCTAAAGCTGAAACTCCAGTACTTTGGCCACCTTATGTGAAGAGTTGACTCATTGGAAAAGACTCTGATGCTGGGAGGGATTAGGGGCAGGAGGAGAAGGGGACGACAGAGGATGAGATAGCTGGATGTCATCACCGACTCGATGGAAGTGAGTCTGAGTGAACTCCGGGAGATGGTGATGGCCTGGGCTGCGATTCATGGGGTCGCAAAGAGTCGGACACGACTGAGCTACTGAACTGAACTGAACTGATTTTCTACATATTTAAACTACTTAAAATTAGTGTAAATTCCAAATTAATAGAGATACTAATAAATTAGTCACATAGTAAAAAAGACTGTTTTCTCCACCTATCTTGTTAATAAACCAGTAGAAATATTCTCTAGAGTATTCATTCTCAAAGTATTCCTGGATCATCATGTCGGCATCACCTGGGAACTTGATGTGAAATTATTGCACCCTGAATTAACAACTGGAGATGGTAGGGAATCTGGAATCTGTATTTTAACAAACCCTGCAAGTGATCCTGATGCTTGCTCAAATTCAAAACCACTGCTCTGAATATGATATATATCAAGCTCCAGTGAAATAATGGCAGGTTTTCAGCATCACTAATTCTCATTTTCAAACAGCTGCTGCGTAGGTTTTAGCTAATGATCTCCAAGCCCAGCTGGAGTTGATGCCTAGTTACTCCATATTCTTTTTACTTACTAGTCAACGGAGCACCAGGTGCAGCTGTTGAAGTGTGAAAATAATTCAGCTTTGTAGACAATATTGGCATTTCTTTCTTGATTTTGAAAATGCTTTCATCTTTTTGGTATGGTGTTTATTTCAACAATCAAAGCTCATCTATTTTAATAGCAGTTTAAACTTCTGCTAGAAGTTGAGGAAGTCTCTGAATCTTCCTGCCAGTTTAATATCAAAATTAATATCTTAGTTGAATTACAAAGCTTATAAAGTAAATTTGTTGCTTGAGGGAAAACAACTGATAATACTTGTTGCCCAGTAGAAAATTTGAGAAAACTTGTATTTGTCACTATGAGCTTCCCAATACTGAGTATTTTGATGAGATTGAGGGTGGAGTTGTATAATTAGACATATTGCCTTTGGTGGATCTGTGTAACTCCATAAACCAGTATTTTTTAAGTGATGGTACAAGGTAGATCAATATACAGTGCATAGAAAGTTTACTAACACGGGTCATCACTTGACAACTAGCCTTTAGAAGTAACACTTGTTGAGTTTTAGTGTAGTGTCAGACAATTACCAGAAAATATTAAAATAATCCTTTTCCAGCTGTTGTGCATTGTGCTCAGTCGTGTGCAACTCTTCGCAGCCCCATGGACTGTACCCCTGGGGCTCCTTGTCCGTGGGATTTTCCAGTCAAAAAGACTGGAGCTGGTTTCCTTCTCCAGTTTCCAGCTGTGGATCTGTACAAAATCTGTGTGTCTGATTGCTTCATAGACTCCATCCCAAATACTATATGGTAATATTTTGGATGGAAAAGCAGTTATGAGAATCCAGTTATCTTCCATTGTTAGACATATAAAAATATATGCAAAAATGTTAAAAAGTCATTCTTTTTACTAAATTTTGTTTTTTGGAAAATGGTATTTTCACAGAACTGTCATTTTTGCTGACATGCTTTATTATATTACTATTTTTAAATTAAATAAATATTTTCAAGTTTCATAGTTTTCATTTCTCATATGATATTGGTAGATCTAACCTACGCTAATGAAAACTCTTTGGAGTTCCTAATTTTTAAGTGTATAAAGAAGGTTCTGAACTTAGTGAGTTTGAGAATTGTTGACTTTCACGTTACAGTTCATATCCCAGTATGGTGATTAAGATGCTGCGTTTTGGCCTCTGCCGACTTGTCTGCTTCATGTTTTACTTTGTCCCTACCCATTCTTTCATATTGTAAACTTATCAAGAACCACTTTTAGGATCTGAATGCATCATGCAGTATTATACCTCCAAGGGTTTTGCTCAAGTTTTTCTCTCTGCCTAGAATGCCTTTCTTTTTCTACTCAGGGGGTACTTCCTTTCTCAATCTTCTTTGTGAATCCTTTCTTAAGCATCCCATTTATGGGACCCCCATTGCATCTTATAAAATTTTATTATAATGCCATGCCACCAAACTCTCCAGGCTTATCTCTAGGACCAGATGAATTATAAATTAATAGGTTCTTTGTAAATATTAATGGAATTAGTTAATGAGTCTAGTGTGAAGAACTAGGTTGTAAATTATCACAATATTCTCATTACTTAAAGCATAAAGTACAGTATCAATCTTCTCATTATCTGAATTTTTGCCATAATCATAAGAGGTACATACTTAGTCTTTCTCAAGGTAGGCATGAGTTTGGGCAAACTCTGGGAGATGGTGTAGGACAGGGAAGCCTGGCATGCTGCAGTCCATAGAGTTGCAAAGAGTTGGACACTATTGAACAACACTGAATAAGACAGAATTATGGAAAGAATGTATCAGCATTCCACTTTTTCTTCTTAGTTAATTGTCACCAGCCTGCTTCTATCTTTATTTTTGCTCTATCCTACCTTGTTAGAGGCTCAGTGGAGAGAATCCTTCAAAAGAATCTGTATGCTAGCAGGCAGGCTTCCCCAGTGGGCTCAGCAGGTAAAGAATTTGCCTGTAGTGTGGGAGGCACCAGAGACGTGGATTGGATTCCTGGGTCAGGAGTATCCAACAGAGAAAGAAATGGCAACCCGCTCCAGTACTCTTGCCTGAAAAACCCCATAGACAGAGGAGCCAGTGGGCTACAGTTCGGGGGATTGGAAAGAGTCAGACACGACTGAGCAACTAAGCGCAGGTATTTCCCTAGTGGTAACTGATGCCTGATGTCCTATAGTTTCAGCTCTCATCAGTGCAGAAATCCTATCTACGTCTTTTGGTGGGTCCTCATGAAGCGCCTCTGGGGCTTTTCCTCTAGGCTCAGTAAAGAATCTGCCTGCAATGTTGGAGACCTGGGTTCGATTCTTGGGTGGGGAAGATCCCCTGGAGAAGGGTTTGGCTACCTACTCCAGTATTCTTGCCTGGGAATCCCTTGAACAGAGGCGCCTGATATGTTACAGTCCATGAGGTCACAAAGGGTTGGACCCGAGTGAGCAACTAAGACACATGAAGCCTCTAGATGAGTACCTCTGGAGATTGATAGCTTCAGTTCAGTTCAGTTCAGTCACTCAGTCGTGTCCGACTCTTTGCGACCCCATGAATCGCAGCACGCCAGGCCTCCCTGTCCATCACCAACTCCCAGAGTTCACTCATACTCACATCCATCGAGTTGGTGATGCCATCCAGCCATCTCATCCTCTGTCATCCCCTTCTCCTCCTGCCCCCAATCCCTCCCAGCATCAGTCTTTTCCAGTGAGTCAACTCTTCGCATGAGGTGGCCAAAGTACTGGAGTTTCAGCTTTAGCATCATTCCTTCCAAAGAAATCCCAGGGCTGGTCTCCTTCAGATTGATAGCTTACCTCCCCCTAAACTGCACGTATCTTTTCTTTGCACTGCCAGTTATTTAAAAAGCTCATTCCATCTTGAGACATAGTCTATCTTGTCTTCTAGAGTGATTCTGTAGAAAGGATGCCTCCTTTTCATAATAACTTTTCAAATATTTCAAGATCACTTCAGTACATTTATGGAATTTCTCCTCTCTACTTAAGTGTTTTGGGTGTTTTAAAAGCAGTTTTTTTGTGTGGCATGTGTTATCTAGCTCTTTTCCATTCTGAATGTACTTTATTATTTGTGTATGCCTGAAATGATACATCATAATACATGTGTGACATAAATTTCCTAGGAACAGTGCCTTCCTGTGATTTAAGTCAGTAATGACTACATTTTGGTTAGGCTTTGGTATCATTGAAGTTTTGGGTTCTGACTCTGTTCCTCAAAACTCTTAACTAATCTGACACTACATTTCCATATTATTACCTTATAAGTAATAGATATAGGGTTACTTTAAGAATTAAATGAAGTAATACATGTTTAAACACATAGCAGCATTGCTTCTGGCCCATAATAAAGGCTCAATAAGTGGAACATATGTTACTTTGATAATTATATGCTTATCAGTATAGCCTAAAATTGTCATAGTTTTTTTTTAGCTGTTTTACACTACTGTTGTTAAATAATTTTTAATTTATTTTTAATTGGAGTATAATTGCTTTACAGTGCTGTGTTGATTTCTGCCATACAACAGTTACTTTGCCGACAAAGGTCCCTCTAGTAAAACTATGGTTTTTCCCGTAGTCGTGTATGGATGTGAGAGTTGGACTATAAAGAAAGCTGAGCACTGAAGAATTGATGCTTTTGAACTGTGGTGTTAGAGAAGACTTAGGAGTCCCTTTGACTGCAGGAAGATCAAATCAGTCAGTCCTAAAGGAAAGCTATCCTGAATATTCATTGGAAGGACTGATGCTGAAGCTGAAACCCCAATACTCTGGCCACCTGATGTGAAGAGCTGACTCACTGGAAAAGACCTTGATGCTGGGAAAGATTGAGGGCAGGAGGAGAAGGGAATTACAAAGGATGAGATAATTGGGTGGCGTCACCGACTCCATGGACATGAATTTGAGCAAGCTCTGGGAGTTGGCGATAGACAGGGAAGCCTGCTGTGCTACATACAATTCATGGGTCACAAAGTGTTAGACACGACTGGGCGACTGGACTGAACTGAATACAGCAGTATGGATCAGCCAGTATACATATGTCCCCTTTCTCTTGAGCCTCCTTCCCACCACATCCCACCCCTCTAGGTTGTCACAGAACACTGTTGGTTAAATAATTTTATAAACAGATTTTCCTAGTGTGTTACTTGTCAGCTTAGTCACTCTGCAGGCCTTTATGGCTTCCCAAAGGATCCATCTCTATATTTTGAAACCCAGTATCTTTTCAAGGCTCAACTTATCCAGTGTGTCTTTCTCCATAAGTTTTTTACCCCAATTCTTGGTTTCAGAATTAGTTTGTTCTCTGTTATGGCATTTATTTGATTTTGTATAAGATGTAAATTTAAAATACGAATAGATTACTTGAGAAGTGTATAAAAAGGTATGAGGGATGTTTGAGATGTCTTGGTAAAACTTGAGAAAAGGGAAAAGAATATTGGTTGGAATCCCCATTTCCTGTCAGAATATTCATTTCAAGTGACTGAAATATGTACAGAATGAAGTCATCTCACTCATGATTTTTAACTATAATATTCTATATTTTAAAAATGGATACTTGCAAAAAAAGTGGTGCTTTTATATAATATCCTGCTGTATTTAGTTATGCAACCCTACTCCTTCCTCTTATTGAAGGAGATTAAATCTCAAATGACAGGTGTAATGTGGAGCACAGGCTCTAGAGTTGGACTGACCTGAGACCATATCCTGACATTAGTATTCAGCTTACGATCAGTTAGCTTCTTTGAGAATCAGTTTCCTCATCTAGATGAGAATAATAATATTGCCTCTTAGGGTTGTTTTAAGAATCAGAACTTGAGATAATGCATATAAAATACTTAACACAGAGTATGCATGTAAAGAATGATACATTTAAGACACATAGTGAGAATTCAGTGTTAGCTATTAGCAATATTATATTTCATATAGGTGTTAATGCATTTTTCAGATTGGTAATATAAAGGAAGGTTGTTATAAGAATTTAACATTTTAAAATTTGTGTAATACGTGTAAAAAACCAGCCAGTATAAATGAGCCATGTTCTTTTAACTTAGTAACCTTAGCAATAAAAAGAAAATAATTATATTGGTAGGTATCAGATTGTTGGGATATTTATCAGCTACTTTATTCTTACCTTATTCTTATTCTTATTGCCTTATTCTTATTCTTATTACCTTATTCTACCTTATTCTTACCTAATAGATCCTCTTAAGAACATTAACCAATAAATTTTTAGTCGTAATTCATTAGTGAGATGAAATTTGGGAAGAAAATTTAATTTTTATTTTGTAATATATTTTCATTAATCTTGAGTCAATATATAATTAATGCACAAACAATAAATATGTAAGGCATGTATTTACAAGGGTCTAGAAGAGTCCTTGTATGTAGGGACACAGGTCTTTTTACCCCTTATATATGTTTATTCGTAAGTATTTTATTCTTTTCAGTTTAATTGTAAATAAGATTGTTTCTTTGAATTTTCTTTCTGATAGTTCGTTGGTAGGGTATAGAAGCGCAAGTGATTTCTATATACTAATTTTGTATTCTGCAACTTTACCAGATTCATTGTTGAACTCAAGTAGTTTTCTTTAGGGTTTTCTATTATTATATGTCATCTGCAGTCAGTGACAGTTTTACTTTCCAATTTAGATTCCTCTTATTTTTCTTGTGTGATTGCTATGGCAATGGCTAGAACTTCTAATACTGTGTTGAATAAAAATGGGGAGAGTGGGCATCCTTGTATTATTCCTAATGTTAGAGGAAATGCTTTCAACTTTTCACTGTTGAGTGCAGTGTTAGCTGTGGGCTTGTGTATGGCCTTTATTTTGTTGAGGTATATTCTCTATGCCCACTTTCTGGAGAGTTTGTTTTTGTTTTTCTAAAATCATAAACAGGTGTTGAATTTTGTCAAAACCTTTACCTGCACCTATTGAGATGATTATATAGTTTTTATTCTTCGGTTTGTTAGTGTTTATCACATTAGTTTGTTTGTGGCTGTTGAACCATTCTTGCATACCTGATATGAAGTCCATTTGATCATGAAGTATGATCATTTTAATGTATTTTGTATTTGTTCTGCCAATATTTGTTGAGGATTTTTGCATCTAAGTACATCAGTGATTCTGGCCTATAATTTTCATTTCTTGTGATACCTTTATCTGGTTTTGGTATCAGGGTGTTGCTGGCCTCAGAATGAGTTTGGAAACATTCCTTCCTCTGCAGTTTCTTGAAATAGTTTAGGAAGGATAGATGAAGCTGGTCCTAATGCTAAAGCAGGCTTGCTGGTGTGAGTCTCGGAGTATTCTGGGGATTTTGCCTGCCTACTGGTGGTCAAAGCTGGGTCTCTGTCTCTGGCAGTGAAGCTCTGGAAGGTCTGGTGCCTTCACACTGGTATGTGCAGCTGCATTCTGGGCCCTGTGGTGGCTAGGTTCATGTTCAGGGACTGCTATGGGCTCAGGGGTGTTAAGGTGCCCATCTGCTGGTGGGTGGAGCCGTGTCCCACTTGGTTAGTTGCTTGGCCTGAGGGGTTCCAGCACTTGTGGTTGCTGGGGGGTGGAGGGAGCTGGGTCTTGACATTAATAAGCTAGAGGGAATATTCCAGAATGGCGCTTGTCAACACCAGTGTCCCCATGGTAGGACAGGCTCCCCAAAATGGCTGCCACCAGTGTCTTTGCCTCAGCGTGAGCTCCAGTTGCCTCCTGCTTCTCTGGGACACTCTCCAAGATCAGCAGGTGCGTCTGACCCAGGCTCCTCACTGCCATCAGCCCCGATTCCAACAACAGACAAGATTTTGTGTCTGCCCTTTCAGAATGGAGTCTCTATTTCCCGCAGTCTTCTGAGTCTCCTGAAAATAAGCATCACTGATCTTCAAAGCCAGATACTCTGGGGGCTCATCTTTCTGGTACACGATTCTGGGCTACAGAGCCCATTGTGGGGCACAGACCGCTTATTCCCCGGGGGAGAACCTCTGCAGTTGTAACAGTTCTACCGTTTGTGGGTCACCCAACCCAAGGGTTGAGGTTTTGGCTCGACTACAACTCCACCTCTCCTGTCCATCTCCATTATGGTTGCTTCTTTATACCTTTAGTGCAGAAGATCTTTTCTGGTAGGTTCAGATCTTTTTCATCAATCTGTAAGTAGTTGTAAGTTTGATGTGCTTATGAGGGGAAGTAAGCTCAGGGTCTTTGCTGTCCTGGGAATTCCTCTTACTTTATTTTCATTTTTATTCACTTATGTATTTAAGTTTCCTTGATATTTCTTTCAGTTTTGTTTTCTGTTTTTCTTCTTGCCTCTTTTCTTTTCTCTTCATTCCTATAAATTACTTTTACACTTACTAAAAGTTACAGTTTGATTTATCCATAGTGTTTTTGAGTTTAAAACACTTGGAGTGTGTTTCTGAGTGTACAGCATTTTTTTCATGGTTACTTTATGTGTTACATCATATAAATATCACTTGTCACAGTTTACTGGTGTCATCAGTTTACCAATTCAGGTGAAGTGTAGAAACGACCTCTATTTACATACTTTCATTATCTGCCACTTACAACATAATTGTACTAAATATTTCTTCTGCATACATTTAAAATCATATCCCACAATGTTATAATTTTTGCCTTATATGTCAAACATATTTTTGAAAACACAAGAAGGACAGTTTATTGTTTTTACCCATATATTTATTCTTTCTATTTTTTTGTTCCCTTTTTTTCCCTTGTGTTTTAAGATTTCTTCTATGTTTTTTTTTTTTTTCCTATCTAGAAAACGTCATTAATCACTGTGGCAATAAATCATTGAAGGTTTCTTTCATATGAGAATATCTTGCACCCCTGCATTCTCGAGGATGATTTTCTCTGGGTTTAGGGTTATTTTATTTCACCATGTGAAAACCTGGGCCACCTCCTCCTGGCTCTTTGACCTCTGATGAGAAATCTGCAGTTACTCCAGTTTTTTCTATAATAGGCTTCATTTTCTCGGGCTAATTTCAAGCCCCTTTTTCTTCATTTTTAGTTTCCAGAAGCTTAATTATGACATGTCTTGTCTTGGATGTCTTTGGTGTATGCCATTTGGAGTTTGTTCAGCATCTTAAATCTTTGCCTCCTGTCAGATGTCAGGTTTTCAGCAATATTTCTTTAAGAACTCTTTCAGCCCTGCTTTCTTTCTCCTTTCCTTCCAAGACTCTGTGACCCCAATTTTAGATATTGTTGTTATATCCCACAGTTCCCCAAGGTTCTGTTGCTTTATTCTCCCTATTATATTCTCTCATTGTTATTCTGATTGGATAATTTCTTTTGTTCCATGCTCCAGTTCACTAAATTTCCTTCCTTTCCATTCTACTGTTGATCCCATTCACTGAGCTTTTTATTTGGGTTTTTTTTCTTCTTTGAGTTCTAAAATTTCCATTTAGTTATTTATGTATTCTATTTCATTACTGAGCTTATTTTCTGAGGCCTTCTATTTTTTCATTTGGTTCAAGCTTGTTCTTGAAAGCATTTTTATCATGACTGGTTTAAATCTTTGACAATTCTAACATCGCTGTCCTTTTTATATTGTCATTTCTTATCTCTATTCATTGAGTTTGAGATCTTGTTGGTTCTTAATATGCTGAGTACAATTTGATTGAAACACGGATATTTTTATATTATGTTGTGAGACTTTGGATCTTTTTTCCTTCGGTTGAATAAAATATTCTTTAAATTCTATAGTGTTTTGCAGTTTTCTAAAGTTTCACACACATGATGTCATATAATCCACAATAGCCCTTTTCTCCCCCAACACCTGTATAGCCCCTCCCCTTTCCCTCTTATCACTGGTACCCACTAGTTTGTTCTCTGTATTTGTGGGTACTCTGAATCTTATTTAAAAATACCTTTTGTTTTAGTTGACTTTTTCCAGTACTGCTCTGACAAGGGAAGAGGTTGCTGCTTTGTTACTGCAAAGTGGAGGTAGAAGTTCAGGTTCCCAGATAGGCCACCATCAACACCTGGTGAGCTCATTGTTACCTTGGGCAGGGACAGGAGTGGCCTCATTACTCTGAGTGATGGTGAGCGTCCTGATTCTCTACTAGGTCTCCTCCAACAGCACCAAGTGGGGAGGTGAGGCGGCCTCTCATCACTCCTGTGTGAAAGCGGACATTCTGATTCCTTGCTTGGTCTTCACTGACACTGCACAGGTGCCTTGTTACCTGTTGCTTAGGGTAAAAGTCCTGGCTCCCTACCTTGTCTTCTCTGACACCATTCCACCAGAGATACTGGGTACCTGATTACAGCCTTGTGAGGGTAGAAGTCTAGGCTAGCTGCTTGGCCTGTGAGAATGGAAGTGGGGCCACAGTTTTTTCTGTGGTGTTTAGCTAAAGTAGAGTGATTATTGTCCAAAAGCTTTTTGTCTTTCCATGCTGTCCTTTTCTTGGTATTCTGGCAGGGCTTTTGTTGGACGTCTTTTTATATATGCCTGCTCCTGGGTTGCCAGCTTCTGCTACTCCAAGACTGAGATATATAAGGCTAAAGAAAACTTTAGGAACTCACCATGTTGTTCCTTGAATCTTAAGGGCTCTAACTAGTCTGTTTTCTTCTCTCCAACTTTTAGAGTCTTACGTTTGTCATATATATAATGTCCAGGGTTTTAGTTGTACTTCATGAGAGGAATAGCAAAAACATAAGTTTACATCATCTTCCTTGAAGTAGAAGGTGGTCTCAGCTCCTTTTTATAGGATGATCCAGTTAAACATATGTGTAAGTTTTTTTTAAGTAATTAATTTATTTAATTTTGACTGTGCTGGGTCTTTGTTGCTGCACACAGGCTTTCTCTAGCTGAAGCAAGTGGGAGCAGCTCTCTAGTTGTGGACTGCAGGCTCCTCACTGTGGTACTTCTCTTGTTGTGGAGCATGGACTCTGGGGTGTGTGGGCTTCAGTGGTTGTGGCACACGAGCTCAGTAGTTGCCCTGTGGTATGTGGAATCTTCGGACCAGGTATCAAACTCACATCCCCTGCATTGGCAGGTGGAATCCTAACCGCTGGACCACCAGGGAAGTCCACTTGTAAGTTTTAAGGACAACACGTGTGTCTCTTGCTCACTGCCTGGAAACCACATAAGAAAGCATTTACTAGTGTTGAGAGTCCAGCCTTTAATCATCCATATTGGAATTTATTTTGTCAGTCCCCATGGTGATTGAATTCAAGGAAGCTAACTCAGGCTAAACATATTCATAAGAAAATGATGTATACAATTGGACAACCAATTTGTTTGATTCATAATAATTACTAAATCCTACTTCTATGAAGATCAGATAGTGCCTGACTAGACAGTTCATTCACAGTAAGTGGTGCTGGAAAAAAAATCAGTTAACCTTTTATTCTTTTGGTGCACCTTTGTTGCTTCCTACTTCTCACCGTGTGCACATTTTATGGGGAACAAATTATACTTCAGAACAGTATTTGGGGATTTACACAACTGAGGATTTATCCCTAGAAAGTGCAAAGGATACACTTTAACTCAGGTGTTTGGTAGCTCCAAGCTCTTAGTTCCTGTCTGGCTCCGCAAAAGGCATAATTACCAGGGAGTTCTGACATGGCAAATGTGACAAGGCACCCTCCCTGTGGACATTTCTCTAATCGTCACTGCCAATTTCCTCTATGATTTCTTTTTGCCTGCAATTCTAATTTTGTGAGTAACCTCTTATTTTCAATATATATACTAATACCTTTAGGCAGTTTACTATCAGGCCTTGATGTCTGTGAACCTTTTTTTTTTAATTTGAAAATAATTAACTTGGGGTCATGGAGCCACCTGCCCATGGTTGGGCTCTAGGAGGAAGCTCTGAAATGTACACATCAGCCGTTCTAGAGACCAGATCTATTGCTTTCATCATATCCTCAAAAGACCACAAAAATCATCATGAGCCACTATTGCTTGGACAGTTTTGAGCATTGCCTTCGTAGCGTGTGAGATGAGTTCCATGATGCAGTAGGTAGTTTGAGCACTCTTTGGCATTGCCTTTCTTTGGGATTGGAATGAAAACTGACCTTTTCCAGTCCTGTGGTCACTGCTGAGTTTTCCAAATTTGCTGGCATATTGAGCTTAGCACTTTCACAGCATCATCTTTTAGGAGTTGAAATAGCCCAACTGGAATTCTGTCACATCCACTAGCTTTGTTCGTGGTGATGCTTCCTAAAGCCAACTTGACTTCACGTTTCAAGATATCTGGCTTTAGGTGAATGATCACACCATTGTGGTTATCTGGGTCATGAAGATCTTTTTTTGTATAATTCTTCTGTGTATTCTTGCCACCTCTTCTTAATATCTTTTGCTTCTGTTAGGTCCATACTGTTTCTGTCCTTTATTGTGCCCATCTTTGCATGAAAGGTTTCCTTGGTATCTCTAATTTTCCTGAAGATCTCTAGTCTTTTTTTTTTTTAGGAAATGTCAAATATATAGTTCATAAACTTTAATACACATAATGAACCAAGTATAATGATGAATTCTAAAAACATGCTAGTATCATACTCTATATAGAGTTTTAGCACCTTAAAAAAATTTTTTTAATCCCTAAACTAAATAATAACTTCTTTTAAAGAATAGCAAAATCTGTTTCTTTTCCAAATACTGAGTTCAGAAAAACTAGTGAAAGCATTCAGCATTATTGGTGGTTGTTGTAGCCATTAAAAGTAAAGGTAATTTCATATATTATCTGGGCTGCTGTAGGAAATAACCTCTTAAACTTCTGTCCGCGCTTAAATGTCAGCAGTACCGTTTTATTTCCCATAGTGGAAAAGGGAGAGTCAGGACATAACAATACCGTAATAGTTTTGGATTGTGGTGACAGTTTGGGGTTGCTTAGAAGATACAATTCCTTTAAAATTCTTGAATATACTTATATTCTTAGGCTTTCCATAAATACATGCTGAATTTAGTGAGAGAACTTGCAAATCCTGTGTAGATGCTTGAGCATCATACATTACCTCGATTACAGATTCATTTGTAAACTATTGTAAATTTTGAAAAATATTGTGCGTTCTGAACATGCGGTATGTGGTTCTTAAAAGTCTGTCCAGGTTTCTTTTTCTGTTTCTTCTTAGCCTTTTTCTATTGATTGTCTGTTTTTCTTGTTCCTTAAATGTTGATATTTCCCAAGATTCTAAGATTAAATTCTCTTTACATGCTATATGTTCTGTAATATCTGTGTAGTCTCGTCATTCCTGTGGTTTCCCAGATGTCTTTCTTCTACATGAATGTTTATTCTCAAGCACTCGAGCTGTGTGCCCAGTTATCTACATCTCCTGGGTATCCTAGGCAGTCCAACAATATGTTCCACATTAAGCTCATCTTGTTTTCTCCATATTCCCAACCAACTCTCCCCCATGAGAAAAGATACGTGTATATGCATAGTATATATTCATATGTGTGCTTCTCTTCCTGTTTTGGAAAGCCCGCTGCTAGTAGGGCTTCCCTGAAGGCTCAGTGGGTGAAGAATCTACCTGCAGCTCAGGAGACATAGGGAACATGGGGTCTATCCTTGGGTCAGGAAAATCCCCTGGAGGAGGAAATGGCAACCCACTCCAGTATTCTTGC
Organism: Ovis canadensis; assembly: GCF_042477335.2. Classification (NCBI taxonomy): domain Eukaryota; kingdom Metazoa; phylum Chordata; class Mammalia; order Artiodactyla; family Bovidae; genus Ovis; species Ovis canadensis. The sequence continues at coordinate 65,005,511 of NC_091245.1, forward strand.
CTGGAAAGCCCATGAACAGAGGAGCCTGGTGGGCTCCAGTCCATGGGGTCGCAGAGTCAGACATGACTTAGCAACTAAACCACCACCAGTAAGCAGCAGGCTTGGAACTTCAAGTCTTCTGAAGGTGAATCCTCAGCTCAGAGCATGCTTTATAATGTAGTGGCCATATCTTCTGAATCAAAATTTAAGATGCATAGTCAAACAATATTTGAAGCCTGAACTTGTTACTGTAATTATACCACATTGCTTTTTTATGTCATTTTACTAAATTGGTGCCAGTATGGTAGATGCTAATACACATAAAATGTAAAATTGCAATTATGTGTGTGTATGAGATGTGCATTATGAGGTATATATACATACATCATGTGTGTATGTGTGAGGTTTGACCTAGTTAGGGAGATTGGATGATGCTTCCCTTGCAAGTGATGATTAAATTGAGTGTGAGGTTTGGGGAGTTCACTAGGCAGAATTGGGGTAGAGGGAGAATGAATGAGAGTTCCAGGCAGGGTAAGATAGCTTGCACAGAGATCTAGTGGTAGGAGGGTGCATACTGTGTGTGAGCAGTTGTCTTTGTGCAGAGTAATTTGCAGTCTTGTTACCCCTCTCCCTATTTCTTCCCATATTCTTATTTCTTAATTCTAAAGAATATTTGAAGTTGAAGCTTATATTAAATAGAGAATAGTATGGCTCAGGAAACTCAAAACAGGGGCTGTGTATCAACCTAGAGGGGTGGGATGGGGAGGGAGTTTCAAAAGGGAGGGGAAATATGTATACCTGTGACTGATTCATGTTGAGGTTTGACAGAAAACAGTTCTGTAAAGCAGTTATCTTTCCATTAAAAAATAAATAATAAGAAAAAAATTTTTTAATGTAACTTTCTTTTCAAACTGCTTGGTGAACAGTCATTTGAATTAGAGACACCATGGAGTTTAATTAATAAACATAGCCAGGACTTATCTGTAGTTTAAAACACCAAAATGAAAAAGGTTTTATGATACCATCTTTCCTCTTGTTACCTAAAATCACACAAGGGTTTATAATCACTGCCATAGTACATTCTGATAAGGAAGGGAGTTATTACATCCTATATACTTCCCAGGTGGTGCAGTGGAAGGAATCCACCTGCCAATGCAAGAGACACAAGAGATGCAGGTTGGATACCTGGGTGGGGAATTCCCCACTCCATTTCCCTTGGAGTAGGAAATGGCAACCCACTCCAGTAGTCTTGCCTAGAGAATTCCATGGACAGAGGAGCCTGGCAGGCTACAGTCCAAGGGGTTGCAAAGAGTCAGACACAACTGAGCTCACACACAACTACATCCTAAGTAATAAATTTCTAAGTAATTGCCTAAATTATAAGTGATTTTATTTTCTAAGTGTATTTTTACTGTGAAGTTTAGTATTCCATGTAACCTGTCTTTATGTGTTTGAGAATTAATTCAGGCTATAAAAATTCTGTTGGAATGAAAAGTATATTTTGAACTACATGGAAGAACTCTAATCTGTTGTATTCTAAACTCAATGACTGTTTTTTCTTTTTTTCTTTTTTAAATTTTAAAATCTTTAATTCTTACATGCGTTCCCAAACATGAACCCCCCTCCCACCTCCCTCCCCATAACATCTCTCTGGGTCATCCCCATGCACCAGCCCCAGCATGCTGTATCCTGCGTCAGACATAGACTGGCGATTCGATTCTTACATAATAGTATACATGTTAGAATGCCATTCTCCCAAATCATCCCACCCTCTCCCTCTCCCTTTGAGTCCAAAAGTCCATTATACACATCTGTGTCTTTTTTGCTGTAAACTCAATGACTATTTTTCCTTCTGTTCTTCATATGCATGAGTATTATCTCTCCAAGATAATTCTGAAGTTTTGGTTCTTAAAACATTTCTTTAGTGGTTCTTAACCCCATTTTTGAGTAGGAGAAGTGTGTTCCAGGAATAGGGAATTATTTTCAGTGTTTTACAACTTCCTTTATAGTGTCTTTCAAAACTAAGTTCATATTTTTCTTTGCAGAAAGGGCTATTGCACGACATGAAGTTCGAGAGATTGAGCAGCGACATACCATGGATGGCCCTCGGCAAGATGTAGCTTTAGATGAGGAAGACGACATGGTGATCATTTATAACAGAGTCCCCAAAACTGCAAGCACCTCTTTTACCAATATTGCCTATGACCTGTGTGCAAAGAATAAATACCATGTTCTTCACATCAACACTACCAAAAATAATCCAGTGATGTCACTGCAAGATCAGGTAAATACCACTTGGATTAATAATGTTTTCTGACACTAACTCAAGTTTTGTATTTCAAGAAGATAAAGCATTTTAAGGGATATGTATGCTGAGCCCAGTGGATTATAAGTTTCTTGGAGAAATGGATCAACCAAACTTGTCTATAGTTTTACATTCTTCACAGTATTTAGTACATTTCCTTGCCTACAATATGTATTGAAATACTTGTGAAATAAATGAATTAACAGCTTGAAGTTTTGAAGAGAAACTTGATACTCTTCAGTATGCTAGCCCTTTAAAACTGTGAAATATTTTTAGCAGATGCCCTGCAATAAAAATCATTATATTGTCTCAATTCATCACTGAGAAATCTTTATTTGATGAATACTTGTATTCTATATGGTTCAGTTTTGTGACTAGACTCCTGAATTTAATCTTACCTTCTTTCATGTAAGTATTAGCTATAAACTTCTGGAGAACAGGGGTTATGACTTGTATTTTTAATATAATCTTGCCTTTCAAGTTATTGAGACTCTTTTTTAAAAATTTTTTATCAGAGTATAGTTGATTTACAATGTTGTGTTAATTCCTGTTGTTCAACAAAATGAATCAGTTACACATTTACATGTATACGCTCTTTTTAAGATTCTGATCCCATGTAGGTCATTACAGAGTATTGCGTAGAGTTCCCTGTGCTCTACAGTAGGTTCTTATTAGTTACCTATTTTAGATATATAGTAGCATGTTTTGTGTCTGTCCTGATCTCCCAATTTATCCCTTCTCTCCTTACCTCATGGTAACTGTAAACTTGTTTTCCACATCTATAACTCTTTCTGTTGTGTAATTAAGTTAATTTGTATCCTTTTATAAAAAGTGCTGCAGTGAGCATTGGGGTGCAATATCTTTTAAGGTGTTAAGAATCTTTAGATAAACAGATGGATAGATAATTTATGAAATGGTTTTAAGAAAAGTAGAGGAAGTTATCTCAGAAACTGAAACTGACTCCCCTCTTTAGCAGTAGCTTCAGATATTTCCTTTACACCTGGAGTTCTTACTATAAGTATAGTTCTTTCCGCAGATATTAAAGGGAATAGGAATTGAGCCCCATGATAAGAAAAGATAATATTTGAAAATACTATATAGGATCAAGTACCATATTGGGGTAGCTTATTAGACAGGTATTTGTGATAGTCATGTAGTTAAAATGTATTTATCTGTTCGAAAATAGCTGACCTTATTTTATTGTCACAGAATTGCTGTTATCCCACTATTTAGCGTAGCTTTAATCCTCTCATTGAATTAAGAGAATAACATTGACACACGGTTAGGTACGCTTTCTTACTAGAGAGCTATTTGTAAAGGCTAATTATATATGGCATATCATGTCCCCATATAATTCTTGGCTCTCTGCAGTATCCTCAATTACTCTCTTCTATAGAACCAAAAATCTACGCTCATCAGCCAAATTAAATAACTCTTTTGTAAATGAGAAGAAACATGAGCTTATTTAGCTAAGTGGGTCATAAAAACTATTCATTATGTAATTTTGTATATCTCAAGGGCAAGTGTCCTAAATTATCAAATTTTATACAGTGTGTGCTGCTGAGTCGCTTCAGTCGTGTCCGACTCTGTGCGACCCCATAGACGGCAGCCCCGTCCCTGGGATTCTCCAGGCAAGAACACTGGAGTGGGTTGCCATTTTCTTTCTCCAATGCATGAAAGTGAAAAGTGAAAGTGAAGTCGCTCAGTCGTGTCCAACTCTTAGCGACCCCATGGACTGCAGCCCACCAGGCTCCTCCGTCCATGGGATTTACTAGGCAAGAGTACTGGAGTGGGGTGCCATCGCCTTCTCCGATTCAGTGTGTAGTAGATTTTAAATCTGCATGATTACTTTTCAGAATATATCTTGGTTTACAAGGAGCATTTCTTAATACTCACATAATATTTTACATTTCTTCAGTAATACTGTTTAGAAAAATAGAGTTAATTTGTTCAAATTTTTCTTTGCGACCCCGTGGACTGTAGCCCACCAGGCTCCTCTGCCCATGGGATTCTCCAGGCAAGAATACTGGAGTGGGTTGTCATTTCCTTCTCCAGGGGATCTTCCCAACCCAGGGATTGAACCCGAGTCTCCCACATTGCAGAGAGACGTTTTACCATCTGAGCCACCAGGGAAGCCCATATAATACTACAACATGGATTTGCTTGTTTTCTCAGGACGAGGTCCAAGTTAAACATTTTGGTTATACATTTTGGTGAGAACACAACTTGATGTTTTCTTTGAATAGTTCTCATAGTTCCTGCAACTATGTTTTATGTTTCCTAGTAAATGATAAAAAAGCTCTTTGAAAAACGTAGCCTTGTTTTTCATTTCTTTGGTAATTCCCCAAGGAATGTAGCATAATCTCAGTATACATCGCATGCACAATAAAGGAAACTTGAAAGCAGAGCTGAGGAGTGCGTCTGCTGCTGTTGCTGCTAAGTCGCTTCAGTCGTGTCCGACTCTGAATACGCATTAACTGTTACATAGGGAATGCTTTTATATCAAACCAGAAATACTCTGTCTTTACCTCTTAAGATTTTTCAGAAGAATGATTAAGCAGATAAAAAGTTTAGCAAAGTCTCCCATGCAAAAATGAATCTAGGAAAGAGCTGGAGATATTAAAGGCAAATATTAAGCAGACTGGACTGCTGAGATTGGAAGATGAAAGAACGGAAGGCACAATCATCTATTATATCCCTAAATATTTTTACGAGTAAATTGGGCTTTAAATAGAAGATCAGGACAACAGCAGATTTAATAAAATCCTCATTTTTTAAGTCTCACTTGAGTTAGATACTGATTAGAAACTATTTCTCAGAGAAGAAAGAAGAGCAAAATAGGTCATTTATTAATTCTTATTTAAATAATAGGGCAGTTCAGAACAGCTCACAAGGACAATAAAAATATGGTGTTAAAGTCAAGTATTATACAAGATGATTTTCAGGAAATATTTTTGAAATTATTTTCAAGGTATCTAATATTCAAAAGTTTACATTTAGAGGAAGCTTATACTAGGTTGAAAGTAAAATTAAAATGCTATCTAATATGTCATGCAAAGGGAAAGGAAATAGCACCTATGACTTGTTTGAAGAACTGTTTCTATTCAGAAGAAAGCATCAGTTAAAAAAAATTTAGATCTGGTGTATTAGAGAACATTTTGTATATTAAGCCACCCCTACCTAATTAACTACAGATACTGAACTACCAGCGGACATTCTGAAATATGTCAGCTGGTGATCAAGGCTATTCTTCCCCTTTGGCCCCACAAATACGTTTTAAGTGTTGTTCATTATGTAACCCCTTTGCCTTTAAGGTAGTGTCTGTGCATCTCTTTTGCTGCATAAACACACACACACGCGCGCGCACGCGACAAGCTATGAAAAGGAAAACAGAAGTTTTATCTCATCTAAATGCAACTGGAAAAATGTACCAGTACATGATGCCTATAAATGTCTTATGCATTAAGCTTTGGCAGATTTATATTTCATGGGCCGGGGATGGGGGGAAGGTCTAAGTCATTATCAGATATATCATAGCTATAAGACAACTTTCTAACACTGGACACAACTATGAGAACTATTCAAAGAAAACATCAAGTTGTGTTCTCACCAAAATGTTTAACTTGGACCTCATCCTGAGAAAACAAGCAAATCCATGTTGTATAGAACATATACATCTAGGACAAGTGTCCTGAACTATTAGTGTCAATGTCATAACAATCAAAAAGGGCAGGGGGGAAGGGGAGTGATGAGCTAGAGGAAACTAAGGAGACATGAAAACCAAGTGTAAATTATGACCCATGATTGGATGCTTGAACAAAAATGTCTGCTACTTTGATTCAGAAAAAAATTAAGTGTGTGTGTACATAGAGAGAGGGGAGGAAAGAAAGAGATAAACAGAAGTGGCAAAATGTTACCAGTGACTCTTGGTGAAGAATGTACAAATATTGGCTACTATTCTTTCAACTTTTCTGTAGTTTAATAAGAGTTTTTCAGAATTAAGAGGTTGGGATAAGAGGAACAGTTGGAACAAGGAGATTAGGAGGTAATCATTTGAGAATATAAGGCACGAAAGGACTTAAGTGGTAAGTATGAGGTAGATTCAGCCGTGTAGGTTATGTTTTTGAGATGGGCTTTACTCTGTTAATGGACAGGAATCAGCAGGAGACAGGGAATCGGTTCCTCTAGTTGGAAAATGAAGTTGACTCTAGTACACAAAAGTATCTTTATATTACGGAACATCTTGTCTTTAAAGTAACAAATAGGTTTAAATGGCATCATCTTTTATGATTCTTCTTTATTCTTGTCTGCTCTCATATATTTATTTGAGATAAATAAATCTCTGATCTGATCTGGTCTGATCATATTTAACCCCTTTCTGGAATTATCCAGAATTTGTATTCTCTTACAGGACAGTATAGTATTTTTTTTTTAAATTTACTGTTAAACCAACTTCTGGCTATTTGCATTAAAGCATATGGTTTTATATTAATAGTAGCAAATACTGATTTTTCAGAACAACACTTTAGGTGAATGCTTCTCAACTTAGAATGTGTATACTGAACACCAGTTGAAGTACAGTTTTTTATTCAGAAGGACTGAGATAAAGCCTGATACTTAATTTCTGAGAAGCTTCCTATTAATGCCCAAACTGATACTTCTGGTCCTTGACCCACAGTTTGAATAGCAAAGATCACATAATTCTCAGTGAGGTGATGGAATCATACAAGATGCGAATTATAATCTTCCCAGGATGGTGAGTTACTTATCTTTAAATTAGCATTCCTACCTCCCCAACAAAATCTAAATTCCTTACCTGGGCCAACAGGTCCTCCTTCTTGATCAGACACTTGCCCATTGGCCATTGCTTCAATCTTTTATTTGCTGGCCACACTGAACTTTTGATTCATTGAATGCACCAAGCCTTTACCGCTTCAGGGCCTCTGTACTTAACATTCCCTCTTAGAATGCACTTCTCCTGGCCTCACAGTTGGCTTTATATTACCTGTTAAGGTTTCAGCTTATTGACATCCTCATAGCAAAACCTTAGTTGGCCATCCTATTTATTAAATACTTCTTTCAGGTTACTAGGTACCATTATTCTTTCACTGTCTTTCCTATTACCGATTTATTTATTTCCTGTCATTTTCTCTATTATAATTTAAGTTTCTTAAGGGCAGGGACCTTGTCTGTCTTGTTCACTTTGTATCCCTGGGCTTAGAACCATACCTAAAACATAGTTCGGTTCAGTCACTCAGTCGTGCCCGACTCTTTGCGACCCTTTGGACTGCAGCATGCCAGGCCTCCCTGTCCATCACCAACTACCAGAGTTTACTTAAACTCATGTCCATTGAGTTGGTGATGTGATCCAACCATCTTATCCTCTGTCGTTGCCTTCTCCTCCTGCCTTCAATCTTTCCCAGCATCAGGGTCTTTTCCAATGAGTCAACTCTTCGCAAGAGGTGGCCAACGTATTGGAGTTTCAGCTTCAGCCTCTGTCCTTCCAATGAATATTCAAGACTGATTTCCTCTAGGATGGACTGATTGGATCTCCTTGCAGTCCAAGAGACTCAAGAGTCTTCTCCAACACCACAGTTCAAAAGCATCAATTCTTCAGCACTCAGCTTTCTTTATAGTCCAGCTCACATCCATACATGACTACTGGAAAAACAATAGCTTTGACTAGACAGACTTTTGTTGTCAAAGTAATGTCTCTGCTTTTGAATATGCTGTCTAGGTTGGTCATAACTTTTCTTCCAAGGAGTAAGAGTCTTTTAATTTCATGGCTGCAATCACCATCTGCAGTGATTTTGGAGCCCAAGAAAATAAGTCTGCCACTGTTTCCACTGTTTCCCCATCTATTTGCCATGAAGTGATGGGACCAGATGCTATGATCTTAGTTTTCTGAACGTTGCATTTTAACCCAACTTTTTCACTCTGCTCTTTCACTTTCATCAAGAGGCTCTTTAGTTCTTCTTTGCTTTCTGCCATAAGGATGGTGTCATCTGCATATTTGAGGTTATTGATATTTCTCCCAGCAGTCTTCATTCCAGCTTGTGCTTCATCCAGCCCAGTATTTCTTGTGATGTACTCTGCATATAAGTTAACTAAGCAGGGTGACAATATGCAGCCTTGATGTACTCCTTTCCCTATTTGGAACCAGTCTGTTGTTCCATGTCCAGTTCTAACTGTTGCTTCTTGACCTGCATACAGATTTCTCAAGAGGCAGGTCAGGTAATCTGATATTCCCATCTGTTTAAGAATTTTCCACAGTTTCTTGTGATCCACACAGTCAAAGGCTTTGGCATAGTCAATAAAGCAGAAATAGATGTTTTTCTGGAACTCTCTTGGTTTTTGGTGATCCAGCGGATGTTGGCAATTTCATCTCTGTTACCTCTGCCTTTTCTAATACCAGCTTGAACATCTGGAAGTTCACGGTTCACGTACTGTTGAAGCCTTGCTTGGAGAATTTTGAGCGTTGCTTTACTAGCATGTGAGATGAATGCAGTTGTTCAGTAGTATGAGTATTCTTTGGCATTGCCTTTTCTGGAGAAGGAAATGGCAACCCACTCCAGTATTCTTGCCTGGAGAATCCCATGGATGGAGGAGCTTGGTGGGCTACAGTCCACGGGTCTCAAAGAGTCAGACACGACTGAGCGACTTCACTTTCACTTTCACTTTCTTTGGGATTGGAATGAAAACTGACCTTTTCCAATCCTGTGGCCATTGCTGAGTTTTCCAAATTTGCTGGCATATTGAGTGCAGCACTTTCACAGCATCATCTTTTAGGACTTGAAATACTTCAACTGGAATTCCATCACCTCCACTAGCTTTGTTCGTAGTGATGCTTCCTAAGGCCCACTTGACTTCACATTCCAGGATGTCTGGCTCTAGGTGAGTGATCATACTATCGTGATTGTCTGGGTGGTGAAGATCTTTCTTGTATAGTTCTTCTGTGTATTGTTGCCACCTCTTCTTAATATCTTATGCTTCTGTTAGGTCCATACCATTTCTGTCCTTTATTGCGCCCATCTTTGCATGAAATGTTCCCTTGGTATCTCTAATTTTCTTGAAGAGATCTCTAGTCTTTACCATTCTATTGTAGATAGTCCATATTGTATTGTATGTATTGTAGATACATAGTAGATACTCCGTAATTTTTTGTTGAATGAATAAATGAACAAATGAACCTGCCTAGGTTCTGAAGGTAATTCTTAGCTGAGCTTGATGCCTTGGTGGTAAATCCTGGCAGAAGGAGTACCTCTGATTGATAGTAGTAGGATTGAACAACACAGTTCTGAGCTTTAGTACAGATAGTTTACTATGTTCTTTTGCTGCTGAACCTTTCTTATATGGTATCCAATTATTACTCATTTTTTCTCTTTGTATAGAAAACTTCCTCTCCAATTTAGTCTCATAAAACTACCCACGGCTGTACAGTGAATGTTTATTTTAAGTATGTGCATGAGTAGGAGTTTGGTATATATAATTACCCAAGTTAATAGTAATGTTCACTCAATAGATAGTAATTACAAAGTTGGAATTTGACCAGGATGTTCAGGATGACATTCCTACTTTTAGATAGTGAAAACAAGTTCTTTTGTGATCATATTTAATCATAATGTTGAGATTACTCTTATTAAGAATATAAGTCTAGATATAGTGTTAGTGAGAGGGTGCTTTCTCAGCTTTTCCTATTGCACTGGTTCAATTCTGGTTCAACTAGCAAATAAATCACAACACCACTCCCTACATTGCTTGTGTTTTCCCTAAAGGCCTCTTCTGATTACTTGCTAGCCTAACTCTGCTTAAGAGTTATAAAATCTGACAAAAATCACAGTTTAAAATTTGCTCCAGGCTAGCCATAAAACATCTCTTTTTCCTGTGTTGTTATCTAACTACTATTTCTGAAACACCTTCTTGCTAGCCTTTTGCAGTCAGAGTATGGAAAATCTCTTTGAATAAACTTGCTATGGTGACTTTATTTCTTTTCCCCAAGAGTTTTCAGCGTTTTCAGATTCAGCCTCATTTGACACTATTAGTTTAGCTCCTTTTTGCCCCCTCTCTTTATCTTTCATTAGTGCCAAGTATCGTAGTCAGTAAGACTCCATAAAATGAACTGAGTAGAAGCTTGCCCACCTGATCTACGTCCCCCCTTACTATCTATCTATCTACATCTCCCCTTACTATCTCCTCCTGTCTATCCCAGAGCTTTATCTCACAGTCTTGGGCAGAATGCACCACTGTAGAGGAAAACCAGAAGAAAAACTGAAAGGCAAGTGGAAGAGAAGAGACGAGAACACAGAAAGTGACAGGGCAGGGCCTGCAGCTAGACTGATGAAAGGGCGTAAGCAAATATGACCGATGAGAGACAGGGAAAATTCTGGAGAACTCAGAGGATAAAAATTAAATGTGGCTAAATTAATACTTTGAAAGGAAAACTTTTAAAAAGTATGTTCTTCAGAGGGCATTAATTAGGTTTTTATGTCCTGGGAGATTACTTTTGAAAAGGAGATTAGGATGGTGTAGAATTTCAGTCATATATAAATGACACTTATAAATGCTCAGACTTTTCTCCAGATTAGTGTGAACTACCACTTTAACCTTATTGACAGTATTTATTTACTTAGCACTTTTTGCTTCCCTCTGAAGGGAAGGTAAATCTCAGCTCAGCATCTTTGAATTTATTGCAAATCAGCCACAGCTTTATTAATGAGATTTTAACAGATTGCCTTAGTTAAATGTTGATTAGATGAAAGAAAAAAATACATTCACATATATATTAAGTTTGTAGCTTTCAGTATTCTCTTAGTTGGAGATTAGAGGAAGATTCTGTGTGTTTGGAGACTAGCAATAGTAGAGTGTAGGGAATTCCCAGATGGTCTGTGCTCCCAATGCAGGGGGCATGGGTTCGATCTCTGGTTAGGAACTAAGATCCCACATGCTATGCAACATGGCCAAAAAATTAAAAAATTTAAAAAAAGACTGTAGAGAATTTAGCAATGTACCTGAATATGCCTCAGAATGTATTTGGTATAATAAGATTCAAAGTCCTACATTTAGCCTGGGTCTCTTAGTTTTGACCAGCATTGTTCAGCAACCCTTGAGGTTACCCAGGACAATAAAAAGGCAAGACTAAGTCAGTGGCCATTGTCAAAAAATGGTTATTCAGTACAAGAGATAGTGCACAGAGTAGATTGGAAGTTGAGATTATAATGAATGTAAGCAGGAAGATATACAGTTGAGAGAGATATATCAACAGAGCTTTGAGATCTTGGAGATTTGACTGTCTGGATCTCAGGGATTTCCTGAGCATTGGACAGAACCTGAAATTCTCAGTGTCCTAGTCTGTTGATCAGTATTATGATGTCAAAGATATCTGTCTGCTTCTCTTTCAAGTCTTCTAGTCCCCAGACCTCTCCAACCTTGTTTAAATTGGACAATAATAGATTAAAGAAATTAGCCAGTGGTATAGAAGGATGCTGCTGCTGCTGCTGCTGCTGCTGCTAAGTCTCTTCAGTCGTGTCCGACTCTGTGCGACCCCATAGACAGCAGCCCACCAGGCTCCGCCATCCCTGGGATTCTCCAGGCAAGAACACTGGAGTGGGTTGCCATTTCCTTCTCCATGCATGAAAGTGAAAAATGAAAGTGAAGTCACTGAGTCGTGTCCAACTCTCGGCGACTCCATGGACTGCAGCACACCAGGCTCCTCCGTCCATGGGATTTTCCAGGCAAGAGTATTGGAGTGGGGTGCCATTGCCTTCTCTGATAGGATGATTGGACCCAAAATCGGAGCTATGTGGTTCTTGGACTTCAGTTTCTGTAACATAAAGAGTACAAAATATCGAGGCCCCTTCTACCTCTAAAGTGCTGATTCTGCAAACAGGAAAGTTTGAGATCGGTGACAGCAGTGGATGCCTCTTGCCTTGTTCTGTTCTGCCTTCACCAGAGTACCCTGAGTCCAATGGAGGCACAGCCCTTTTATTTATTTTATTACTTTCTGTGTTCCTTGGAATGCTTTGGTTCCAGAGTGCTTCAGGCATCACTGTGTGGGCAGATGGGGGAGACTGAGTAGGCGGGGGCATCCTGTTTTATATGTTGTGGTAGCTTGTGTGTGTGTGTGTGTGTGTGTGTGTGTGTGTGTATGATCTGTATATGTGATAACATTTATACCACTGTTTTAGTTCAGCATACTTTTTTTTTTTCCATATCATGAAAGCAATAGCTGAGAGAGTATATCCTTGTTAAAGAGCCTCTATAGACCTCAGGCCTCCTTTGCAGGCAGTACAGAACGAGCTTCATGTTGATAAAACCAAGAGCTGGGTCCTGGGTCCACACATGCTAAAGGCTTGCTCCTCAGTGTCACCTGCTGACCTGGCCATGCTGTGGAAACTTTTTAGAAGTGCAGAATCTTGGACCCCACTCCAGACCTGCAGAGTCAGAGTCTGCATTTTAACAAGAGGTGGTAAAATGCAGGTGATTCATTTGCACACTGAGTTTGGGAAGCCCGGTAGCAGTCCAGGTCTCATCCAGCTTCAGGGCTTTTCACCTCACATTACAGAGCACGCAGCAGATGGAGTGTGTCTTCAGGAGAATTTAGTTTGATCTTGACCATCCTTTGGAAGGGTGGAGGGAAAAAGGATACTTGAAGTTTATACGTGTCTTTCATCCCAGTGTACTATGATCCTCTAACATTTGGCTTATATAACAGTGTTTTCTTAGGTTTCAATCTGTCATTCCCTTTCATTTCCCTCTTATACCATCACATCCATTTAAATCTCAGCTTCTGAAGAGCTCAGCTGTAAGTATCTTAAGCACCCTTGAACCACCATCTCCCATTCCTAGTCTCTTTGTCTTGTATTTCTTCCTCATTTGGGACTGAAATACTGAAAATTATTTTCACAGAACCAAAAGCTTATATAATTCACCATTAAGTAGAAATTATAAGGGTTTTTCATATTCAACATGTAAACTTTTTTAAGGATTCAGTTTATGGATTAAGTAGTATTTTATTTTCTGTTTCTTTTTCATTTGCCATTTGATATTTTTATTCTGTTTGATATCTTGAAGAACAAATAGGAAAGAACCTGAAATCTCAAGTCACATGTTTATTTGGCTCATTCGTTTTGGTGGGGACAATTTGTAAATATCTACTGAAATAATATAATTGTGTACTCTCTAATACAACATAATTTTGTTATCTACATCCAATTTTCAGATTTTAATAATGTGTGTGTATGTGTAAAATAATAACATAAGGTTCTTTTCATTTCCCCTCCAAAAACTCCATTGTTTCTAACTCCATTGTTAGTATTTGAGTTATAAATTGAGTTATAAATCCTCCTTCCAGAATCTTCCATCTTGCCTTAGTTCACATCCTCTGACATAAGGCTGCTTCTGCAGTTTCCCTACTCTGTTCCTACCAGTGGGCCTTATCCAGGAGCCATCATTCATGGCTATTAATTTATTGACTAACCTGGTAAGAAGTGCTCCAGAATATCACCATGTAACTAACTATTATAAAGTGTAAGTGAAGGACTGATGAATTGTCAGAAGTAGGCGATTGACAGTTCTGTGTCAGGGGCTGAGGTCGCAGCTTACAGGGGCTTTCCCTGCAGAGGGTGGTGGGCCGCCACCCCCAGCCATCCCCACACTGTCTCTAGTCTCCAGAAGAGATTCTTAACCACTTGCTGTTGATCCTGCAGAGATTTGATTATCAGAAATTTATATTATTTTTCTTTGAAGAATTATGTATCATAATTCTTATAATTCTGTTTTGTAGTTGGTTTATCAAGTTCTATATTAACCAGTTCTTGAAACTTTAATATTTATACTTAAACTGTTGTATTAACTAATATTTTGTATACTTTTAATTCTAGTAGATTAAAATAGTAATATTTAGATATTTTTTAAAATTTATCTTTTAGCTTTTTTATCAACAAGTTGATGATATCTGCTCAACCATATGATATCTGCTCTTAGTGGTTTAAAGTCTTCTGATACTCATCTTTTCTTCACTCATTTGGTTTTAGGATTAGTTGATATTTGTTTTATTTGTTAGTCATTAGAAATGTGAATTTTTATGAATAACGAGTCTCTAGGAAGAAGAGATTTGCATAGACTATCCCCATATTGAATTGCTACCTGCTTCAGCTTGTGTGTTTGTATACCCTCCCCCCCACTATATAAATGTACTCACTGTGCAGTATTGTAAATGGTTGCATTGTGCAATTTTGTTTTCAAGATCCTCTTTCACTCTTTTCTAAGAGTGGTGACAGTAGCTTCTCTATGATGCATTAGTAATTACAGGTCACACTATGCTTTTCTTAGTTGAAGCCTGTATTTCAAACTCCATAATTGTCAAAGTGGTGTGATCAGCTTTAAATGCCTAAATGAAAAGTATTTTGCTATCACAAAATTTTATTTTCTTTAAATTGTACTTAAGTAATGAGTATGTTCTCCTTTTTTAGGTGCGCTTTGTAAAGAATATAACTTCCTGGAAAGAGATGAAACCAGGGTTTTATCATGGGCACATTTCTTATTTGGATTTTGCAAAGTAAGTTATACCCAAAATTATACACAAAAGAATGCTTTGTACTTTAGCAACCTAAGAAGAGATAAAGTTATTAAATAATTGTGATTTTGATTTTTAGAAGAGCACTGGCTTGTGTTTGCCGCTTTAGATATGGAATGTAAATATGCCTTCTAGTGTTTTACTGCCCTCTAGTGTTCATGAATTGATGATTGTCAGATTAATTTTAGAAATTTAAGGTAGATAAATTTAGGTAATGCCCTTTAAATTTATTTATCATTATATTTCTGCTTCATGTGCAATCAAATAACACTATTTTAGGAGAGTTCCAAGTTTTAACCTAGAAGCCAGTCGAATTATGACTTACCACATCATTGACTGAGAACAGAGAAAGCAAAGAAGCCATTACTCACTTATTCATAACCTGAAGTGTCTGCTTCTCAGCCAAGACACACTTCCCCTTTGACTACCTTGTTTTAGCTTTACAATTGAGTTATGAAAAGACTTTTTTTTTAAGTGATTTTTCTTTATAGTGATTTGCCTGAAACTGGACCTAAATAACTCTAATTTTCCATGTTTTGGGGGAAGCATAGGATCAAGGTATTCCTGTCATAACTCTTTCCAGAAAAGTTAATAAAGTATAGGCCTTTGTACAGTATCCAAGCACTATGTGCCTCCCCCTAGAGTTTGTGCCACAGTAAGTACTAATCAGAAGACTGATTAAAAGGAATATTCTAAATATGTATAGTTTGGTGAATCTATTTAAATATTTTTTTGTAGCACATAGAGTATTATTGTTGGAAAACCTCAAAAGCAAATCTATCCCCTAATAAAACTATTCCAAAAACATTAAAAATGTTTTTAAATATTTTTTGTTAGGTGGACCAGTTTTAATGTTTTTATTGAACTTGTTAGAGTATTGCATCTGTTTTATTTTTTTGGCTGCGAAACGCGTGGAATCTTACTTTCCAGATAAGGGACTGAACCCACATTCGAAGGCAAAGTCATAGCCACTGGACTGCCAGGGAGGTCCCCTACTTTTAAATTATTTAATCTTAGATGTGCTTGCTCAGTCATTTCTTTAGCAGTCATGACTTCAGAGCAGTATATCCCCTTGTATTTGACAACTTCAAAGAGCATTCTGTGTAAAATCCAAAAGTTAAATTGATGTCCCACTATCATTTCAACTTTTCAAATTTGAAAAGAAAAACAGTTGAATGAAATGTTGCAGATTCACATTGATAATAAATCTTAACTTTCTTGGAAAGCAAGTAATTGAAAGGAATCTCCCAAATGTTACACACATGAAACAGCATATTCTCGTTTCTGGTTCCTCCTACAGCACTCAGGGTCTTTCAGTAAAATATTAGCTTTAAAGTTAGATGTGCATGTTTCTGTAAATTATTCATGCAGCAGTATTGAAAACATTCTATAGGCAGCTTTAAAATAAACTAATTATTTTTCTTTGCAGAGGGACTGAACCAATTTCATAAACTTCATTCATATGCATATTCCCTCAGGGCTGCATTATCCTTCAATTGAATGTTTGTTACCCTTTCACGTAAATGATTTTTTTTCCCCCACACATAGCTTGGCTTCATACTTGAGGTTTTCATTATTACAATAATATTGAGTACTTTTGCTTTTGGCAGAAGTCTTCGAATGAAGCTCTGGTGTATGCTAGGGTTCTTACAGTTGAAAAAATACAGAGTTCTTGGAAAGATTAATCTCATGTATTAAATACTGATATGAACATTTAAGGATTTGAATATTTTCATAATATGTTTCATTTTATTGGAAGCAAAAAGTATTGTGAAAAATTTTGATAGACCTTTACAAGATTTTAAACAAATACCTTAAAAAAATCAACTAGAGAAAATGTATTTTGATGTATATAGTCACAAACTATTTTAGATATAACTAGTATCTTTTAAAATGATTTTTAGTTTGACTGTCATACTCACCACAAGTAAGGAAGAGAGGAAAGAAACATCACCTTACCAGTTTTTAAAATACTTTATTCTTTAAAACGTATTCCTGACCAGTGTAGTACCTTGTGGAGTCCATTAAAATACTTGCCTTCAAGAAAAAAGGGGTCAAATTCGATGAAAGAAATATGTAATGACATAGCTTTTCAATTGCCTTAGCAGAAACACTAAAAAGAGTACAAACCCAGGAAACCTAGGCAGTAAGATGGACAAATAAAAATTGAAAAGTGCTTTCTAATTTAGACTGATCACAAGAAGCGCACATTTTATTTTTAAACCCATATCTGCTCAAGCTATATTTTGGTTATGTTTATCTGGTTTTGTTTAGAACTTTAGAATAAGAACAGAAATATCTTATTGTTATAGTTGTGTTCCTGTCCTGTCTTGTCTTAACCTTATCTCATTCCTTTTTGTCTTAATCCTATTCTTATATTTTTAAGCACATTTCCTAGTTCTTCTTTCCATTTTTCTATTTAGTGTTTAATTACTGTTTTTAATTGGTGGACAAACCATTTTAAAATAATGTAAAATAATTATGAATTTAGAAATTTTCCAGTGGAAAGAAAATTGTATAGATTAAGACATTTTCAAAATGTCCTAGGTTACATACAGGCAGTATAAAGTTGAACAAGTTGGAGTTCTTATTCTCAGTGAGTTCACTGAAGCCCCCTTTTTTTCCCTATAATTATCAATTCATTTTGGTTCATTATAAACAGTGAAAATATTCAGATTATTCTCTGTTTAAAATTCATACCACTCGTTTATCAGCAGTATCTACTACTCCCACTTTGATTTTCTTCATATTTTGCAAAGAAAAATATTTAAACATCTTTCAAAAGCCTTTTTCAGACTATTTTCCATTATCAAGAATAATGTCCAGCTGAAACTAATGCTGGTTTTGATCAGACGCTGCTGAGAATTTTTTTTTTATGATCTAGCTACCTAGGGTCATATGTCATCATCCGGGCTCAGAAAGATATTTGGACATTTTTTTAAATACAGCAGTCAGTTTTATTCAGGCCCATGTGAGGTGTGTACTGCCTTTGTTGGTCATCCCCAGGAATGAGTATGAGCTGTCATCACCATCATTTTGGTTTCACTGTATCACCCCAGTTGTCTTTTTCACAACAACTGAGATGAATCAGTAAAGAAGCAGGTATGTCAGGATAAGAAACAAATAATTAAATGCTTCACTAGAGAGTAATAAAATGTTAGTATTTTAGGCCAAGAGTTTATAATATATAGATTCTGTGCGATTGTCCCTTTTGCCTTGTATTTCTCTGCTGAACCAGTTGAAGTTTGTACCACTTTCTACATCTTTTAGCAAAGCTGTCACAACACTGTAGAAACATTTAAAAAATTATTTTAATCATTCTAAGTAATATGTGAGAGTTGTCTTTTTACTGCTCTTATATTCTAGCTCTTTCTGTGACATCAATTGTGTAGATGCTAAGAAGAAATCTCTCAGGTCTGCCGTGCCATGCCAAGTCACTTCAGTTGTGTTAAACTCTTTGTGACCCTGTAGTCAGATCTGCAGTTAAATCTCCCTTAGTTCCTTCCTAGCTCAGCAGTCTCAGACACATGACTTTAGATCTTCAGTTTCCCGTTTGTGAAATGAGGATAATTAACTACTTTATGGGTGGTTGTGAGTATTAAAATGTAATAAGAAACAGTTCATTTGTGACTCACACAGAGCCATGTTAGCCAGTCCCTTAAAACTCTGACTTTGTTCAGTTACTGTGATGTCTTACTGGTGTTTTCTTCTCCCTTTTTGAGTTTGTGCTGACCCTCCTTATTCCCAACTCCTAATCAGGAATTGCCCAAGATTCTGTCTTTGCCTCCAATATTGTCATTTGAGAAGTTTACCCATTTTTATTTATCAAAGCGTCCAAAGAAGAAACTTCAGAGTCATTTTGAATCACCCTTTTCTTTGCCACATGGGTCTAGCCAGTCACCAAATCTTTGTGGATGGCTTCTTAGTGTCCTGCTTTTGATGCTCATCCAGTTGGGCGCTTGTGTCAGTGGTTAGCTCCTTTCTGGGGAGTAAGGATGGAGGCAGAACGATTTCTGTCCACCCACCAGTTTCTGGATACTTGGGTTTTCTCCAGCTTTTGCTGATTATGAGTAAAGTTGCCAGAACATTTGCTGTAGGTTTTATGTGGACACAGTGTCTTCATTTCTCTTGTGTAAAACCTAGAAGTGAGATTGCTAGATTGTAAGACACTGCTAGCAGTTTTCCCAGTGACTTTATTATTTTGCTGTGTATCCTCACTATCATTTGGTAGTGTTAGACCACCCCTCCTATTTTAAAAAAATTGCCCCATTTTAATAGATGAATGCTCATTTCAAGAAATAGTTATTTAAAAAATCTTTTGTTCTTCATATCATTGTCAGTGGGACCAATAAATACCAACAGGTTATTCACTATTTTTGAAACAAGACAATGGGAATTTACTGTAGCAGATTTTGGAGGTTTCTAGGAATGCTTTAGGGATAAGAGAGTCCAGAATAAATGGGTACAGTCCTCCCTTGTTATTTACAGTTTCCACATCTGCGAATTCATCTAACTGCAGATCAGCTGTGTATCAGTGTCCCTTGTGTGAGACTGCTACTTAACTTGAAATGTTAAATCTAGTGTGAAGCAGAAATCTCAAAGTGTAATAAGTTCATGAAGACTCTTTGAGCCCTCCTTCAACTTCATCATCTTCTAGTTGTCAAGGTTCCTTTCAGATGTTCTGAGTGTGCACTTTTTCTTTTAACTATTGTTGATGTTCATTCATCTGTCCAGGCTATATAGAGTGTGGGTGTAAAGAAATGTTCCTGGTTTGTCTTCCTTATTGTTATACCATGTATTCTACACATGGACATCACCAGATGGTCAACACCAAAATCAGACTGATTATATTCTCTGCAGCCAAAGATGGAGAAGCTCTATACAGTCAACAAAAACAGGACCAGGAGCTGACTGTGGCTCAGATCATGAACTCCTTATGACCAAATTCAGACTCAAATTGAAGAAAGTAGGGAAAACCGCTAGACCATTCAGGTATGACCTAAATCAAATCCCTTATGATCATACAGTGGAAGTGAGAAATAGATTTAAGGGCCTAGATCTGATAGATAGAGTGCCTGATGAACTATGGAATAAGGATGGTGACACTGTACAGGAGACAGGGATCAAGACCATCCCCATGGAAAAGAAATGCAAAAAAGCAAAATGGCTGTCTGGAGAGGCCTTACAAATAGCTGTGAAAAGAAGAGAGGCGAAAAGCAAAGGAGAAAAGGAAAGATATAAGCATCTGAATGCAGAGTTCCCAAGAATAGCAAGAAGAAATAAGAAAGCCTTCTTCAGCGATCAGTGCAAAGAAATAGAGGAAAACAACAGAATGGGAAAGACTAGAGATCTCTTCAAGAAAATTAGAGATACCAAGGAACATTTCATACAAAGATGGGCTCGATAAAGGACAGAAATGGTCTGGACCTAACAGAAGCAGAAGATATTAAGAAGAGGTGGCAAGAATACACGGAAGAACTGTACAAAAAAGATCTTCATGACCCAGATAATCATGATGATGTGATCACTAATCTAGAGCCAGACATCTTGGAATGTGAAGTCAAGTGGGCCTTAGAAAGCATCACTATGAACAAAGCTAGTGGAGGTGATGAAATTCCATTTGAGCTGTTTCAAATCCTGAAAGATGATGCTGTGAAAGTGCTGCACTCAATATGCCAGCAAATTTGGAAAACTCAGCAATGGCCACAGGACTGGAAAAGGTCAGTTTTCATTCTAATTCTAAAGAAAGGCAATGCCAAAGAATGCTCAAACTACCACACAATTGCACTCATCTCAAACGATAGTAAAGTAATGCTCAAAATTCTCCAAGCCAGGCTTCAGCAATACATGAACCGTGAACTCCCTGATGTTCAAGCTGGTTTTAGAAAAGGCAGAGGAACCAGAAATCAAATTGCCAACATCTGCTGGATCATTGAAAAAGCAAGAGAGTTCCAGAAAAACATCTATTTCTGCTTTCTTGACTATGCCAAAGCCTTTGACTGTGTGGATCACAATAAACTGTGGAAAATTCTGAAAGAGATGGGAATACCAGACCACCTGACCTGCCTCTTGAGAAATCTGTATGCAGGTCAGGAAGCAACAGTTAGAACTGGACGTGGAACAACAGACTGGTTCCAAATAGGAAAAGGAGTACGTCAAGGCTGTATATTGTCACCCGGCTTATTTAACTTCTATGCAGAGTACATCATGAGAAACGCTGAGCTGGAGAAGCACAAGCTGGAATCAGGATTTCCGGGAGAAATATCACTAACCTCAGATATGCAGATGACACCACCCTTATGGCAGAAAGTGAAGAGGAGCTAAAAATAAAAAGCCTCTTGATGAAAGTGAAAGAGGAGAGCAAAAAAGTTGGCTTAAAGCTCAACATTCAGAAAACAAAGATCATGGCATGTGGTCCCATCACTTCATGGGAAATAGATGGGGAAACAGTGTCAGACTTTATTTTTTGGGGCTCCAAAATCACTGCAGATGGTGATTGCAGCCATGAAATTAAAAGACGCTTACTCCTTGGAAGGAAAGTTATGACCAACCTAGATAGAATGTTTAAAAGCAGAGACATTACTTTGCCGACTAAGGCCTGTCTAGTCAAGGCTATGGTTTTCCCAGTGGTCATGTATGGATGTGAGAGTTGGACTGTGAAGAAGGCTGAGCGCCGAAGAATTGATGCTTTTGAACTGTGGTGTTGGAGAAGACTCTTGAGAGTCCCTTGGACTGCAAGGAGATGCAACCAGTCCATTCTGAAGATCAGCCCTGGGATTTCTTTGGAAGGAATGATGCTAAAGCTGAAACTCCAGTACTTTGGCCAACTCATGCGAAGAGTTGACTCATTGGAAAAGACTCTTATGCTGGGAGGGATTGGGGGCAGGAGGAGAAGGGGACGACCGAAGATGAGATGGCTGGATGGCATCACTGACTCAATGGACGTGAGTCTGAGTGAACTCTGGGAGATGGTAATGAACAGGGAGGCCTGGCGTGCTTCAATTCATGGGGTCGCAAAGAGTCGGACACGACTAAGCGACTGAACTGAAACTGAACTGTATGCTAATACAGTCAGAATAAGGTTTCTTACCAACTTGCTGCTCAGATTATATTTTTTCCCTTTTGATCATCATTTAACATGACAGATTCTTACGAAATATGTTCTTCTCTTCCTAGAAAGATTACGTTCTCGTGGGTCAATAATAGTTAAGTTTCCTGGAGTGAAGATGAGTTTTCCACTCTTCCGTCTGAGCTCTCCTGAGGAATTGCTCAGATGACTGGCCAGGGTTAAAGCTGAGTCTACAACTACAGAATGTGTGTTTCCACTGGTATAAAACTGCCTGGTTGGCCAGAGACGTAAACGTACAAACTTGTTTCCTAACTGGTTGAGCTGAATGGCCCAGTGCTGTTTTATCATGCCTGTTTTCAGTTATAATTCTTTGCTTCCATGTCTACATGCCCATACTCTGACTTATTAAAATAACTCTTATCCATTTTCAGAATAAGTTCACATAGATTATCTCATTAAGAATTATGTTTCACACAGATAAATGCCACCTAAAGCCATGCCCCAGAAAGTCATTTCCCAGACAGCAAGAAGAATTTTGTCAAATGCCATATCCCTGTTTCACTTCTACTTGGTAAGAATCACCGTCTGTTCCACATTTCAGGGACTAGGAGAAAAGAGGAGGCATTGGTAGAAGATATTCTGGGAGGAGGTAATTCCCAAGGGGATAGCTAGCTCAGGTGGATCAGTGGCTAATAATAGAGATGATAAAGGAGGTATCCAGGGAATCTCACAATCTAAGAATGGGGTCATTTACCACTGTCCTGCCCTTTCCTGTTATAAGACTCTTGGCTCTCTCAATTAAGGTAGCAGGTATGTATCCCTAATGCCTCCCAACCCTCTTCTCACTGGTGAGTACACTGTTCCGCAGAAAGGCCTTTATAAGTAGCCAATTCACAACAGTTCATTCGCCTAATTCTAATATCCAACACCTGTCTGACATCATGCTAAACATTAATAATAAAGCTATGAAGCAGAGAGAAAGTCTTCTTCCCTTATGGAGCTTCTGCTCTGATACCTAATTTGATAATGCCATAATATTTGCAATAATACTGTTTCCTTTTCTAAAAATTATAAGAAAAATTTTACTGTATCATTGTTGATTGTATAGGTTTATGAGTTGTTCATTGAAAAAATATACCCCAAGCTCTGATCAACCAATTCACAAATTAATAGAATAATGTTTTACCAAAAAGTTCTCTGTTCAGTCCAGTTCAGTCACTCAATTATGCCCAGCCCTTTGCAACCTCATGGGCTGCAGCATACCAGGCTTCCCTATCCATCGCCAACTCCCAGAGCTTGCTGAAACTCATGTCCATCAAGTCAGTGATACCATCCAACTATCTCATCCTCTGTCATCCCCTTTTCCTCCCACCTTCAATCTTTCCCAGCATCAGGGTCTTTTCAAATGAGTCAGTTCTTCACATCCAGTGGCCAAAGTATTGGAGTTTCAGTTTCAGCATCAGTCCTTCCAATGAATATCTGAGACTGATTTCCTTTAGGATTGACTGGTTTGATCTCCTTGCAGTCCAAGGGACTCTCAAGAGTCTTCTCCAACACCACAGTTCAAAAGCATCAATTCTTCCAGAAAAACTGTAACTTTGACTAAATGGACCTTTGTTGGCAATGTAATGTCTGCTTTTTAATATGCTGTCTAGATTGGTCATAGCTTTTCTTCCAAGGAGCAAGCGTCTTTTAATTTTCATGGCTGCAGTTACCATCTGCAGTGATTTTGGAGCCCAAGAAAATAAAGTCTATCACTGTTTCCATTGTTTACCCATCTATTTGCATGAAGTGATGGGACCAGATACCATGATCTTAGTTTTTTGAATGTTGAGTTTTAAGCCAACTTTTCCACTCTGCTCTTTCACTTTCATCAAGAGGCTCTAAAGTTCTCTGTAGTTTTCGGTATTTTCATATGTACAAAGGATTTTAATGACTTAGACAAATGGCTATTTGAGAAAAAGGACTGGAATTCAACAGAGTTGACCCCTTTTTACACACAAAGCATTTCTTATAGAATCCAACCTGTTTGTAAATTAGCAATGTCCTGTTCAGTTAATAATTCAGAGGCTGAGAGAAGCAAGTTCTATCTCGGCATCTTACTTTTTTCTCTTCTCTGGTCTCTTTTCACTACTTATTTGCTAAGAATTAGTATAAAATATTTATAGAATGTTTGTGTGTGTGTATAAGACATTGTAACAGGCAAAAGTAAGCGGGAAATGTGAAACTGGTTAGGTTAGGTATGTGCTTTTTCGGTGCCTTTAAAAAAAGATTTTAGTAAGAAGGGAAATTTAAGTTATAAGTCCATGGAGTCCCAAAGAGCTGGCCGTGAGTGAGGGATTGGGCATGCACACAGATTGTTGATTACAATTACCATGCTGTACATTAGATTCCACATCATGACACTTCTCTGCTGACTCAGGCTCCCTCCTGATGCTTCTAGTGCCCTACAAGGCCCACGTGGTCTACACTTCCCCCACCGTCACCCCCACTTCTCTCCACTCTTATGCTCTGTCATGACCCCCTTCCTGATGCTGCCTCAGCCATTTTGACCTTGTTGATTCTCAAAAATGCCCAGCACTTAGCTGCTTTAGGGCCTTCCTGCTTGGAAGTCTTATATCTTCCTGAAGCACTTTCTCCCAGATATCGACGGGGCTCTCTTATCACATAATCATAGTGCTGTGGTGGTTTAGTCTTGTCCGATTCTTGCAACCCCATGGACTGCAGCCTGCCATGCTTCTCTGTCCATAGGATTCTCCAGGCAAGAATACTGGAGTGGGTTGCCATTTCCTTCTCCAAAGGATCTTCCTGACCCAGGGATTGAAACAGGATTGAACCTGGATCTCCTGCATTGCAGGCAGATTCTTACTGACTTAGCTATGAGGGAAGCCAAATACAAAAAAAAGGCAATAATAGTGCTGCCTCCCTGGAAAACCCTAGTTTAAATTGTACTGTCCCCCTTCTCCCTGTTCTGTTTCACTGCATCATTTGTCTCCTTAGTATTTTTACCATTAAGATATTTACTTATTTATTAGTTTACATTCTGTCTCTCCCAAGTAGAATGTTAACTTTGGCAAGACGAGGAATTTTGTCTTTTTTTTCCCCATTATTGTTTTCTTAATATTAAAATAGTTCCTGGCAAGTATTAGATACACAAAAAAGTACTTTTTTGAATGAATTAATAAAAAGAATAGGGAAGTGCAAATAGCATTCTAGTTAAGGAAGACAATGAGCAAAGGTGTGTATTGAGAACTAGAAGTATGATATATTGGTGGGAGGGGATTGGGGGCAGGAGGAGAAGGGGCCGACAGAGGATGAAATGGCTGGATGGCATCACTAACTCGATGGACGTGAGTCTGAGTGAACTCCGGGAGTTGGTGATGGACAGGGAGGCCTGGTGGCTGCGATTCATGGGGTCGCAAAGAGTCGGACACGACTGAGCGCCTGAACTGAATTGAACTGAGAAGAGGTGGACCTAATTATAACTGATAGATGATTTCTTATTTGTGGAGAGTTGAAAATAAAGTTGGATCAATAAGGTGGGTCCCAAGACATAAGGCAAGCAGATGTTAACAACCAAGCAAAGGAGTTTGGGTTTGATGTCAACATAAACAGTGGTATCTCAGGTTCCTAAGGAGAATGATCTAATCAGTGGTGTTTTAGGAAATATCAGTTGAAAATTGGCATGAAGGTAAATTGAAAGGGAGAGAGATTGGATGCAAGAAAACTAACTATTATTATTAGTTACAAAGCCACCAATTATCGCAGTACTCTGAGCAAGAGGCCTGCGAAGAGGGCAGTTGTGACAGGAAAGGAAGTGATCAAATCTGTGGAAAACCTACAAAAGAAAAGTCAGAAGAACTTGGTAATTGTGTTAAAAAATGAAGAATAAAGGAAAGTGGAGAGTTGCGGTAACACTGAAGTTCAAGGTTGAGATAAGTGAGGATATGAGAACAGGAACCAGCGAGACAATTCTAGGGTCTACAAGGAATGCTAAAGTAAACATCCTCTGTGTTCCATCAACTCTCTTCATTCCCTAAGGAATGAATAATGCTGAGGACCTAATGTCTTTCACTTCTATCTAGTTTTTAAAATTAGCACCACAGAGGGTAAGCTCAAATGGTCACTTGTATGAATTTCTGCTGTGTCCATAAATAACAGTTACCTAGTTTGGTGGGCCAGAAATGAGAACTCACTGCTATATAAAATTGAAATGTTTTATGTAATTCTTGCTAATAAAATTTAAGACTATTTGTCATTCAATTGTCTCCCATCTCCTGTATCTTCATTTGTAATTTTAAAATTCTTACTACTTTATTGTAGTATAAATAGTCATGAAATATTTCTGAATCTCCACATACTCTATTTAAATTATTTCATATTTTTTCCATACAGAATTAATACCTCAAACTTATAATTTCAGGACATCCCAGACAGAATGAAAGTGTTGATTTCACCATTTAAATTTTATTCTGTTTCAGATTTGGAGTGAAGAAAAAGCCTATTTACATTAATGTCATAAGGGATCCTATTGAGAGGCTAGTTTCTTACTATTACTTTCTGAGATTTGGAGATGATTATAGACCAGGATTAAGAAGACGAAAACAAGGAGACAAAAAGGTAGTATTTTAGCCTCAGAATTTTTATAAAGATAATTGTTTATGAATTGCATGCAATGAACAGTGAATGCTTTTGAAATTTATTAGTAATTGTAAATATATTACTTGCTTATTGTGGAACATTTCAAAAGAACCAAAAAAAGTATGAAGAAGCAAAAATAAAACTATTTTGGAGTGTATATTTTGTCCTTTTAGAAAGTATTTTACCTTTGTTTCAGGGCTGAATATTTGTTTTATTATAGTCCTATTAACAGTTTTCTGTGAGCTTACTATAGCTATTCATGAATATGACATATTTGATACATACTTTGATTCTCTAAATCTTGATGTTAGAAGTTGACACTGATTTGTGTTCATCTGTTTGGGGACCCTGTTTTGCTAAAACAGCTATTTTTTTCAGGCAAGATGAAAACTATAGCTCAACAGAGTTCTTACTTATCAGGTTCAGATTTGAGTTGTCTTCTATTGAAGTGAATCCTCCAGAGCAGCCCCAGACTTGCTTTCCTAAGAAACCAAACTCTGTCACTTTTTTGGTGGAACACCTTTGTTGGGACCACCCTGCTCACAGGGTCGCCCAACACATGGGAGATGCAGTCTGACAGAGGCTGCAACCACCCTCTCCTGCCTCATTTTCTCCCCTGAAGTGCCCAGTGCCTCAGCGTGACATGTCACATTCCTCCAATATGTATTAATCCTTTTATACTTTTTGCACACGTTTCATTCCCTGTGTTTAGAATGTCTCTCCTTCAGTCTGGAAAACTCTTTGTCCACCTTTAAGATTCAGCTCAAGTGTAACCTCTTTCATAAAGTCTTTTCTAACAGATAGCCACGTCCTTTTCAAAGCTCCCAGAGCACTCCATTGGAGAAGGCAGTGGCACTCCACTCCAGTACTCTTGCCTGGAAAATCCCGTGGACAGAGGAGCCTGGTAGGCTGCAGTCCATGGGGTCGCTAAGAGTCAGACACGACTGAGCGACTTCACTTTCACTTTTCACTTTCATGCATTGGAGAAGGAAATGGCAACCCACTCCAGGGTTCTTGCCTGGAGAATCCCAGGGATGGCGGAGCCTGGTGGGCTGCCATCTATGGGGTCACACAGAGTCAGACACGACTGAAGCGACTTAGCAGCAGCAGCAGAGCACTCCATTCATGTCGCTATTTTTTACATATTTATTTTGTGGTACTTGAATTATTCGTTTACATATATGTCTTCTCCAGAATGCTGTGAACTTCCAGAAGCAGAGACTATACTTCATTCACCTTTGTTGACACCACATCTACTATGGTGCTTAGGTCGTCTCTAAACACTTAGCAAGTGGCTCAGTGAGGGAATTCTGCACCTTTTAAACCTAGTGTTGCATAGCAGTGATGCGTGATACTTGATGTATTATAGTAATTAACATCCAACAATTAATGTTTTCCTAAGTTAGCAGTGCCCTCTGTTGCATAAGAAGGCAGTGGAATTTTTTTGTTTTATATTTACCTTTTCTTTTTTTAGAATTTGCTATTTCTTTCCTTGGTCTCAAAGCTTTAGGCAGAAGGTACTTATCCAAACAGTACCCTTTTTTTCCAGTGGACACTGAAAAAAAAAAAATCTCTTACTATTATTTAATCTTCTAGAAAATATATATACTTATGTTACTAGGGAAAGCCTGCACAATTTTGTAAACTCTAGTAATATAACTCTTTTGTGACCTAGTACTTCAAAATTTATCAGTAGTTATTTCTAAATTCACTTCAATGCCAACTGCTTCATTTCTTTTTTTAATTTTAGCCCCATCATTTATACTAGCTCTTACTCAGTAATTGTCAGTATCCATCTCCCTCCTTCAACTAAAGGAGTGTTAATGTTGGTAAGGAAAAGATTCACGGTCACATAGGTTCCTACATCCACCATTTGTCATGTCAGCTCTGGATACCATGGTTTTGTGGTTGCTATCCTATTTCATTTGGGGAATTAGGTAATAATACTACTTAATACAGCCAACAATAATAGCTCACATCTATTGAGTGCTTATTGTATATCAAGCTCTTTTTTAAGCCACATACCATGTATCATTTCAGGCGGTCCATACAATACTTTTATGTGGTAGTTGCTGTTGCTTCTCCATACATTTTAAATATTAGAGCAGTAGGGCCTACAGATGCAGCTAGGCTTTTATCTAAGCAGAAGTCAAGGGGGAGCTCACTCTCAACTTCCAATTTTCTGTAGAAAATGTGAAGCAAGATATTTGTAGAAAAGGGTTTGAATGTAAATGCCATCACTACCAAGCATCAAATTTTGTTTAATTATTGACCTTCAATTATAGGAATTAAATATTTAAGCTAACAATCTAAATAATCTAGTTGTTTAAGTGAAGAAGGTGATTATAACTTTGTTTCTCTAGTATGCTGAACTGAGTTTTGTGGGAGAGGAAGAGATCTGGACTAGAGTGTTTTTATTTCGTTTGTTTGTTTTTATTTTGTATTTTAAGACCTTGAAGTTTTATCGGAGTAAAACATTTATATATAGAAAATTTCATTTCTGAAATGTGGCCCAAATGTTTAGGAGGAGGCTAATAGATGTTAGCAAACCAATGGGAAGATTCTGGTGGCCAGCATTTGAGTGACTGTCAACTTCTGTAATGTGATGTGAGTAGAGAAGCCCAAGGGCTAGCGTCACTGTTGGAGTCGGTGGCGCAGTTCATCTTGATTAAGACCTCGGCGGATTCACTCACGTTTTACATAGTAAAGATGGTTTTGAGTTGTGTTAACTTGATTTCTCTCACTTGGTTTACTTTTTTCATCACATATCTATAAAGAAATAGCACAGGGACTTCCCTTGCAATCCAGTGGTTAAGGCTCTGCTTCCAATGCAGGGAATGTGGATTTGACACCTGGTTATAAATGATAAAAGAAATAGGACTTGTGTTGTACACTAAGATCTGGCACACTCATGTATGTTCACCAATTTCTGATTGTTTATAGTTACTTTTTTCATATATCTTCCTTGTTATTGGCCTTCTTTGTGTTGTTTCTTTTAAGTTGGTAAGAATGAAACACCTCTGCCAAATGATAAGAAGGAACTATAAAGGAGGCAAAACCCAAACTATTTTTCCACTTTTATATTGTCTAATAAAATGTGTGGTAGGTGAATTAGGGTAAATGCTAAGCTTTTAAAACAAAGAAATTCAGATGTTTAGATAGATTTTTTTTCTGTCATACATAAAGCCTAAAGGTGAGGGGCCCAGGATCTTAGAGCAGCTTAGCTCTGCACTGTCATTCAAGGAGTAAGGTTCCTGCCATATTGTTACTCTACTGCCCTTCAGGGGTTTGCCCTTATGTGCTTGGTTAAATTGGGGGTCACCACAGCATCTGCCTTCTAGCTTGTGGGAAGGAGGAAAGTAGAGGCCCACCAGTTTCCTTTTAACTAAGTGACCCAGAACTTGCTCACATTACTTGTGCCCCCAGCTGACTGGGAAAACTTAGTCCTATGGCCACACCTAACTGTAGGAGAAGCTAAACATTGTGACTGAAAGAAGGGAAGAATGGATTTTGGTGGTAAATCTGTCTCCCAGAGTTGGCTAGCAGATTTTAAAATGAAGTGAAGTGAAGTGAAGTCGCTCAGTCATGTCCAACTCTTTGCAACCCCATGGACTGTAGCCTACCAGGCTCCTCCGTCCATGGGATTTTCCAGGCAAGAGTACTGGAGTGGGTTGCCATTGCCTTCTCCAGGAGATCTTCCTGATCCAGGGATTGAACCTGGGTCTCCTGCATTGTAGGCAGACGCTTTACCGGCTGAGCCACAAGGGAAACTTTTTAGCAGATTTTAAGCTACTGGCCAAAAGTAAACTTGAAGATTATCAGCACATTTGCTTTGTCTGAAAAACAAATACTTTCAGCAGTTTAGAACACAGGAAGTAGGAGTTGGCTAACTTGAGAACTTGGATTAAAATAGCAGTCCCACACGCTTACTCATTAATCAGTTTTGATTCCAACAGTGGATATTTAAATTCCCAAATTTTGTCTATATAGTGACTCTCTGGAAACTTGTAATACTGCAACCTCTTTTAATACCCTGATTTATTACATTTAAATAAAATCTTTCTAATGTCTTTGAATTTTACACACACAAAATGGTGGTACAGTTTGTGAGTTCACCCACAATCACCTTAGTAATTCATTTCTTTTTTTATCTGAGACTATTCAGACAGAGGTATAATGAAGCAGAGCACCTCTTCTGAGTTTCAGAGGCACCATACTATGATTTGGGATTCATTTAAAATTGAATAGGCATGGAATCAGAAACCTTCTGATATATCACCACTTGGTTTATTGGAACCTGGAACATGGTAGAGATAGATACATAGGTTTTGTTTTTATGAGCTACAAGTTGGCATAAAGGATAATAAAACCACTTTTTAGAAAGTGACTTAGACCAGCAAATTTAAATAGACCATCTGGTAAATTTCAGAAATAATATAATGGCCATGGAAATGGGGTTGATTGAGTCTTAAGTATAAAACTGAGATGTTTTCATTTAAAAGAATAGAGTGATGGGTGTGTGTGTGTGTGTGTGTGTGTGTGTGTGTATGGGGGAAGGGAAATCCTAAGATAATTTTGGAGAACTTTAAGGAACCGCCAAAATGCTTCATGAAAAAATGTTACCACCCCTGTCTTCATCTCAACCAGAATTGTGCCTTTAAACCTCATGCAAAATCTCCGAAGTGCAGTCTTCCCCAGCCATTTACAAATATTGATTGTGCAAACAACTAGTGTAACAATATATTGTATACTGTGGAGGACACAAATCCATAGTGCATGATCCCTCCAGGAAGTTTTTCTGTAGTTTGGAAGAGTGAACATAATATTTTTTTTTCAAAGTACATGAAACAAGTTCTTTAGATAAAGATGTCTATATAGATATACATACCTGATCCTAATAGTTGATCCTGTTACAAGGCAGTATATAATTAATTTACATGAGTTTAAAAGAATGAGTGACCTGAGGCCAGAGTAGTCATTGGAAAGATAGCGTCTTGTATATTAGATTAGTAGAGGAAAGCACTTTCAGAGGAAGAAAATGTATTTAGCAAACATATATAGATCTGCAGGAACATATGACTTGCTTGAGAAATTGTAGAACAGGTTAATCTGGTAAAGAAGTTATACATAGAGATAAGACTAGCACATTGAAGTCAGAGTATGAAGCACTCTTTAAAGCCAGGATAAGGAGTTTGTGTCTTCTTTCTTTGAATATATTAGAAGCTGTTGACGTTTTCTGAGTAGAAGATGTAAAAGTGACTACTTAGACTATCTGGTGGTCTAAGAGCAGATTGAAGGAAGAGAGGAAACAGAACCTGATTAGAAAGTGATTGTAAGGATGGAGAAATGGCATTGTGAGATCCTGATGAAAGTATGATTGGGGGGAAAAAAAGATGGAAAGATTACCTCAAGGAAGTTAAGTGAAGTAGAGGAAAAATTAAGAAATGTTCTGAGATCTTGAGTCTGAATTACAAGGGGCAATGTTGTCGTATTGCCAGAAATACAAAATATGAGGTAATACTGGAAACTCAATGAAAAGGCACACTAGGTATCAGAAAGTACATAACAAGTGATTCATCTAGGGGTACAGATTTGGAAAGCTTCTGCCTGGAAATCATAAAGTATTCCAAGGAAGTGTGAATAAGCTAAGGAAGGGTGTGGGTAAGAAAAGACATCTGAATTTCCATACTTGGTAAAGGACCAAAACATGCCTTAAAAGAAGATAATGATAGTTCTTTCAGAAAGGTACAGAGAAGCAACAAAAAACCCAAAAGGGCAGTGTTCAAAGAAATAGACAAATGCTATGGAGGTCAAGGAGAATAAGAACCAATAAAGCATTGTATTTGACTGTTAGGGAGGACAGGTGGGGAGAGAGACAGACAGACATGGATACATCCCATTTATTGAATGGTTATAATGAGCCAGCCAGTCTTTGTGGTAGATTGTTTTACATCCATCATTTTATTTCTTCTTCAAAATAAGACTATGTCCTTGGTTTTTAGATGAGGAGACGAACACAAAACTTAAGTTTTCTGGCTCAAAATTCAAGCCCAAGTCATAAAACTTTTTCCTATATCATGGTAAAGGCCATCTGTAAAAGAAATGAGCAAGTCAATTGCGGACTGTAGTTTGCTGTTGCCTCTTAAATGTTGCCAGAATAAAGATAATTATCCCACTATTTCTCTATTCATAGTCAGATCTAAGGATTTGGCGTCCTATTCTCAATAGAGTTTTGGTTGAAAGGGACCTTTGAGTTTATCTAACTTTATATGAAATGTATTAGAAAGTGAGGTTTAGAGGCCGTAATGACTTACTCAAGATAAGGTCAAAGCTGGTTCTAGAAACTCAGAAGTCTGGACTCTGGACGCATTCTCTTTCTACTCTTTCATACTCTCTTCTCAGAAGTAACAGGTGGTATTTATAGACGACTACTGCAACAGCCTGAGCTCCTAAGTTTGGCATCGTAATATCATTTCAGATAGATAAAGCCTACTATAAAAATGCCTGTGACAGATAGTAGTAAGTTCTCAAGAAAGTGAAGCTGATTTAATTTTAGACCCATAACCCGTGAGTCTCTTTCCCTTTTCATTAGTTTGTATGTGTGCTCAGTCATGTCCAGCTCTTTGCAACCACCTGGACTGTAGCCCACCAAGCTCCTCTTGTCCAGGCAAGAATACTAGAGTGGGTTGCCATTTCTTACCCCAAGGGATCTTCCTGACCCAGAGATCAAACCCACATCTTTTGCGTTTTGGGAAGCCCTTTAATTAATTGAGTCAGATGCATTTGGAGAGGGGGCCATATCAGTCGTAAGTATCTGGGGTCACTTTTGCTTGTACAATGATGTTTTTGTTCGTTTTAATGAGGAAAGAGGGAAAGACTTAAGTGTAGTTCTACTTTATATTATTTTCAAATAATTATTTCCTGAAGAGTATCTTGAGGCTTATTTAATTTTCTTTGGTAAGGGGATAGAAAATATAAATACACAGATTCAACATAAACCAGTACTTAATTTCAAGGACAAGTTGTTATCTGAGGATGTTCCATTCTTATGGTAAAAGAATTCTTAGAAACATTGGTGTGAAACAAAAATATGAGAAAAGCCATATTTAACTTTGCTCAGTGTCTCAAGTATGTTTTGTAACCTATCACTTTAAGTCACTATCTCATCCAGCTCTGCTGCCATTGATTTAATAACTTACCACATTAAGATAATTGATAGGTGAAGCT
The DNA here is from genome assembly GCF_042477335.2 of Ovis canadensis. Lineage (NCBI taxonomy): Eukaryota > Metazoa > Chordata > Mammalia > Artiodactyla > Bovidae > Ovis > Ovis canadensis. Next base: position 65,039,306 of record NC_091245.1, read on the forward strand.
CGGGTTTATGGCTCACATGTTCTGCTCTGTATTTTTTCCAGACCTTTGATGAATGTGTAGCCGAGGGAGGCTCAGACTGTGCTCCAGAGAAGCTCTGGCTTCAAATCCCCTTCTTCTGTGGCCACAGCTCGGAATGCTGGTAGGGAGATAAAGTTAGCCTTAATCGATAACCTACTTATTTTTCTCCATAATCTGTATTTCACAAAGGTGCGTGCATTAGTCAAGGGCTCAGTGTAAGGAAGTTCATGAAAGACCAGACCAAAAATAACATGTAATTAAGTAATAACCTAGTTTTTTAGTTACCTTAAAAAGATTCTTCATGTATAAGATGCTTGCCATGATTTCTCAGATGCTGGTTTTTAAAGATTTTTGGTATTATGTATATTGCTATATTCTAGCAGTGTTCTTAATTAGAAGTCAGAAGTCCTTTCATAAACGTCGTTTTCTCCTAAGCTTGTTGTTTTAGCCACCCATTTTAGATCAAGAAGAGGCTTAGTGGGTAAATTATTTACCTGATTTTACTGTTAAACTGATTTGACTTTGTGAGAAGCCAAGGTAAAAGAAAAATGTTTTATCTTTAATAGAGTTTATTTCTTCAGGATGTGCTGAGTTTTCAGTTTATAAAAATAATGGTATGTATTTATTTGTTCTAGTCCATCATTTTAATAGGAAAAGTAGAAAAACAAGAAACACATGCAGTTAGTGTCTTCCTTAAAACCATGAGAGACTCAAGGAATGCCTTCTGTTCTTTCCATCATCGTTTGAAATGTAGCGTTCGGTCACTGTGAACCTTAAGGTCTTACTCAATATCAACACATAATAGAGTTGACCCTTTGAACAACACAAGTTTGAACTTTGAGGGCCCACTTAAGCACAGATTTTTTTTTTTTTTAATATGTGTTACAGTAGTGCATGATCTGTAGTCCTGCACTACTGAATCCTTACATATAAAGCTGAGGATATGGAGGGCTGACTGTAAGTTATACACAGACTTTCAACTGGGGAGTGGGAGATTGGGTCTGATTGGCACCCATAAACCCTCTTGTTCAAAGGTCAACCATAATAATATAAGAAGACTTGGATGCTTCGAAAGAATGTCTTCTCAATTTTTAATCATTTCCTTACAACAGGAATCAGTAAATTACAACCAGGACACCAAATTTGGCCCAGTACCTGTTTTTATAAATAGTTATTTTGAAAGACAACCATATCTATTTGTTTATTGTCTGTGGCTGTTTTCACACTGCAGAAGCAGAATTAGGTAATTGTGACCAAGACCATATGGCCTGTGCAGCCATCTTGGGCTTTACTCTCTGGCTCTTCATAGGAAAAGCTTGCCACCCCCACCTTAGAACAATAATATATTTTTCTGTTGGGTGTTACTGAGATTTTAATTGAACTTCTTTAGGGACCTTAGAAATCAGCTTGTTTACTTCTCCAACCAGCCACAGTCCCTTAGCCATGCAGTGTGGAATCTTAGTTTCACAACCAGGGATTAAACCTTTGCCCTGAGCAGAGAAGGAACAGAGTCCTAGCTGGACCTCAAGGGAATTCACAAGTGTTAGTATATTTTTGTTGGTTTTTTTTCCTGGCTGTATCCTGTGGCTTGGAGAATCTTAGTTTCCCAACCAGGGATCAAATCTGTGCCCCCTGCAGTGGAAATGTGGAGTCTTATCCCCTGGATCACCAGAGAAGTCCCCACCCCAGCTTTTTAATGGCTGAGAAAACAAGTTTAGAAGGGTGAAAGACACTTGCTCAATATCATACTACTTAAAGGCAGAGCTTGGAATCAGGATTAGGAAATGTCAATGCTGAAAAGAATCCAAAGGCATAGTTTATTTAGGGCCAAATTGCTATTAACAGTCAGTAGCTGACAATGTAAAAATTAAAAGATCCGTAGCAGAGCCATTTCTTAAGAAAACATAAATTCGTAAATTAAATGAAGATAACCACTACACAAAATTGCTTAGACCTTCCTAGAGAGCTCTTAAAATGAGTGAAGTTTAGAGTACAGTTGACCCTTGAGCAAGGCAGGGGTTAATTCCAGTATAACTTACAGTTGGCCTTTTGTATTCATGATTCCTTGGATCTGCAAATTCAACCAACCATGGTTCATGTGGTATTACAATATCTACTATTGAAAGATATTTGCATATAAGTGAACCTGTGCAGGTCAAACCCGTGTTGTCCAAGTGTCAACTGTAAACAAAGATTAGATGCACTCATACCTAAATCAGATGGGAGGACACATAAATATACATATTTTTTAACTGTTCATATTGTGTCGCCTAGTAAAATTTGAATTAGCCCTGCATGGTTCAGCAGAAATTGGAGACAGAGGCAAAGGAAATTAAGAACAGGTGTACCTCCCGAAGGACATTAATAAAAGGGCATTAAGGCTTTGAATGAACACATGTTTATCTGTTTTTGCCATAATATACAGTGTCAAAGTCATCAAAAATACTTAGCAGATTTTACAACCGGGTTTTTTATTCTTTTTCTTTGGTTTTAGGAATGTGGGAAGCAGGTGGGCCATGGATCAAGCCAAGTATAACCTGATTAATGAATACTTTCTGGTGGGAGTTACTGAAGAGCTTGAAGATTTTATCATGTTACTGGAGGCAGCTCTACCCCGGTTCTTCAGGGGTGCTGCAGAACTCTATCGTACAGGTATATAAAGGATGGGTTTGGTTTTTGTTTTTTTTTAAGCTGACTTTAACTTTGCCACTTGCAAAATATGTATTATTTGAAATCTGTTGAGTAAAACTCCAGAAAGGCAGGTATATTGTCCATTTCTCCTCACCATTTTCAATACAGAACAATACATGGCACACAGATGGTGTTCACTAAATATCTTTTGAAGGAATAAATGTGCGTGAGATGATAATTAAACGGCATTGTGGGTATAGTGGAAAGATACAGACTATAGTGCCAGCCTTAGAAATTGTGTGATACTCAGTAATGATGGCCGTGCATTCCACCCTTTAGACGTGTCTGGTGCCATTTAGGTAGGGGCAGGATCGGAAGACTGAATCATGTTGGTAATGAACCTGTGCTCTTGTCTGTTATAATGCTCCTAAAAGTATCTTTCAGTAGCCTTGATGGTATTAAAAATCTGAAGGTGACTGTGCTAGTCCAGTCTAATCCTGATTTTTTTTCCCATATTCTTTGGTAATATACAGAGGGACTCTTTTTTTTTTTCTAGAGTATGCATATGCCCAGCTTTTAATACGTAGATATACAGAATAGAGGTTATGAGAAATCAGTCCAAAGTTTGAAAATAGATATTTTATGTCTTTAAAAACAAACTAGTCAGTACACCAAGCATTTGAGAGTATAAAATGTACAGTGACCATCTATACTTTACCAAGTGGCAATTCTTTCTTTTATTATTTGACATCTCATTAAATCTCTAACGAGGATAAAGATTTGTCTTATGAAGGAACAAATCACTGATTAGGACACTGTTTTTGCCTGAATGATTTTAAGAGGAAGCACTTATGTTACCTGCCTTCCATATGTCATCTCTTAAAATAAACAGGCATTAATTTTTATGTGTGTTCTCAGAATTTATTTATCTTTTCTCTTTTGCCTTTGTAAGTAGGAAAGAAATCTCATCTTAGGAAAACCACAGAGAAGAAACTCCCTACTAAACAAACCATTGCAAAACTACAGCAGTCTGACATTTGGAAAATGGAGAATGAGTTCTATGAGTTTGCACTAGAGCAGTTCCAGTTCATCAGAGCCCATGCTGTCCGAGAAAAAGATGGAGACCTCTACATCCTTGCACAGAACTTTTTCTATGAAAAGATTTACCCTAAATCGAACTGAGTATAAGGCGTGACAGTTAGATTCTTGAACTACAACTCCAACCTTGTCTTTACCTTAGTTCTCAGCTCCACAACTTGGATTGTTGATGGGTATATAAGACACTTTGTGTTAGGATACAGACAGTGACGTCAAGGAAGTAGATTCTGGCTGATACGTCAGTGGTCCAGGAAGTTTAAGTTTCAGCCTATTTTTTTCTGGTTAAATTTTGGTGGGAGTTATAACCTCCTGCCCGGACAAAACCTACACATCACCTAAAACAAATACCTAGCAGGTTTAATTGAAGGCTAGATGCAGCTACAGAAAAGTTCTGATACTCTGTTTTTGATAAAGCATCTTTTTCAACTAACCATCAATGAAGATGAACCCATCTGCTTCTTCGCCTGGAGGTTTGGGCTGTACTCCTCTACTGGCTAGTGTTATTAACTGTTTGGCAGTGTGTGCTTTGGTTTCAAATGTTTGATCATGGTTGCTAAAAAATGTTTTTGCTGTAGTTGGAATTGCCCATATTTATGTGGGTCATTTTAATTTTCTTTTAAAAGATGATTATTGGTGTTAAAAACTAATTTAAATCATTATTAATACTGTAAAAAGAAAGCAGTATTTCTTATTCCTGTCTCCCCAGTATCTAAGATTGGGGAAATACTTCAGAGAATGTTGACATTGCCTAAAGTTCTTTTTTTTTTTTCCACAAAAATAGTTTCCTTTAAGAAAGATTTTTTCATCATGTTTAATGGGAAAAAAATAATATGTAATATAAACAGTCCTGTAGGGAAATTTTGACTGTTTATCTTTTAGATCATATATTTTTTCCTCAAAATCTGTACATATTCTTGTGATGTTTTCAAAAGTAGGTCCTGATACAGATTGTCTCATCTGTGGGTCCTAGAGGAGACACTCTATGGGATCCAGGTTCAAATTCAGCAGCAGCTTCTTCTGGTTCTTCAGTTATATTCTGATCTCTGCCTGCCTTTCATTAGTTCTGTCTAGTTTAATTGCCAGTGACTTTCTAACCTTTAGTTCTCCCAGGTAGAGTTGCTTATGTTTTCCCAATTCTGCTTTTAATTAGAAACTTCTTAAAAGGTTTCCATCTTGGAGAGTTCAGATTCCAAGTCTTTAATTCTGAGTTCCATCTGACTTCTTTGGTTCAGTCACTCAGTCGTGTCCAACTCTTTGCGACCCCATGGACTGCAGCACGCCAGGCCTCCCTGTCCATCACCAACTCCCGGAGACTGCTCAAACTCATGACCATCGAGTCAGTGATGCTATCCAACCATCTCATCCTCTGTCGTCCCCTTCTCCTCCCGCCTTCAATCTTTTCCACCATCAGGGTCTTTTCCAATGAATCAGTCGGTCAGAGTATTGGAACTTCAGCATCAGTCCTTCCAGTTAATATTCAGGACTGATTTCCTTTAGGATTGACTAATTCCTTTAGGATTCCTTTAGGATTGTTGAATTCCTTTAGTATTTCCTTTAGGATCTGACTTCTTATTCAAGCATTATTCTAATTTCATGATTGCTCTAAGTTTTCTTGAGATGCTGCTTGTATCTACAAAAATAGGTTGACTTCTTTTAGATTGCTGCTAAGTCACTTCAGTCGTGTCTGACTCTGTGCAACCCCATAGACAGCAGCCCACCAGGCTTCCCCGTCCCTGGGGTTCTCTAGGCAAGAACACCGGAGTGGGTTGCCATTTCCTTCTCCAATGCATCAAAGTGAAAGTGAAGTCGCTCAGTCATGCCTGACTCTTAGCGACCCCATGGACTGCAGCCCACCAGGCTCCTTTGTCCATGGATTTTCCAGGCAAGAGTACTGGCCTATCTTGCTCTTTCTTCAGTCTACTGTTTATACTGCTCTGCTTGACTGTGTTCTGTCATATTCATTTCTATATGACTTTGGAGGTTCACTACTTCTTGCTCCGACTTCTTTTTATTCTTTTCTAGTTTTTCACATTTCTTTTGCATTACTTTCATAGATAATAACTCCTGTCGAAGAACTTGACTCTTTGTATCAGGTGCAGACATTTTGAAGATGTAGTTTCTAGCTCTGCTGTAAGATCATCAGTCGAACTTAACAGGTTTTTCTGAAGCTGTTCAATTTTGCCTGCTTGCTTTTTGACCCGTGGTTTTAAACTTGCATTTTCAATTTCAAGCTTTTGGATGTGATCCTGTGTTTTCTCAGCACATCTCAGGGCCTCTGTATGTTGATCCTGTGCTTTTTGCATCTGACTTGTGAGTTGACATAATGTCTTCTTTAAATCCTGTGGCTCATCTTCTAAGTTAGCACAATAATGTGAGTCACCTCCAGTGAATCCTCTGACATAGACTCGAGTTCATTTCCTTATTAGCCATTTCTGTCTCCTTTTGTTTGGCAAGATCGGGATTCCATCCTGTAAGATCCTTGCATTCCATTCTCGAGAAGGCTGCTTCTGATGTCATTTTGCAGCTTTACAGCCTGATTCAGATAATTTCTCACAGCCTTAGTTTTATTTCTGATTAAGCTTCCCTGGTGGCTCAGAGGTTAAAGCGTCTGCCTGGAATGCGGGAGACCCAGATTTGATCCCTGGGTTGGGAAGATCCCCTGGAGAAGGAAATGGCAACCCATTCCAGTACTCTTGCCTGGAGAATCCCATGGAGGGAGGAGCCTGGTAGGCTTCAGTCCATGGGGTGGCAAAGAGTCGGACACGACTGAGCAACTTCACTTAGTTTTATTTCTAGTGCTCTGAGAGTGAATTCAAGTTGTTTTATTTCAACTTCTTACCATATCTTACCAATCTTCTTTTCTTCTTAACTGCTCCCTAATTTTTTCATAGGACATACCAGACTTCTCTTCTTGCTCTAAGGTGAACTCAAGCTGAGGAGCTGTCGTTCCCACTCCACTTTCTGTTGCTCTGTGATTTCACTTTTTTTGTTTCTTGACAGCTCTTTCTATAGCCCTCTAACCTTACTTTCCATTTTAATTTTTCCTCTAAGTAGTTCACAGTGGCTTTTTTAAAGTTCTGTTAATCTTTCATAGAAAGAATTGCACCCCGAATTTTCAGTAAGCTAACAGAATCTTTACACCCCATGCCAAATTGTTCACGTAGCAACACGGAATTCAACTCGCCATCCTTGGAAGCGGTTTTAGATGACTGAATTAAGTCATCAAGGTCATCCACAGAATTCGTTTGTTCTTCAACCTTGTTCTGTTCACTAGATATTTTCTTTGCAGGCTTGCCATTATCCTGATCCACTTTACTTAAAATACTGTCATCATTCACATGCAGCAGACCACCAGTCAGTGAATCGGTCATTTCAGACATTGGTGTGAAGTGATGTCGCTCAGTCGTGTCCAACTCTTTGCAACCCCATGGACTATAGCCTACCAGGCTTCTCCGTCCATAGGATTTCCCAGGCAAAGATACTGGAGTGGGTTGCCATTTCCTTCTCCAGGAGATCTTCCTGACCCAGGGATTGAACCTGGGTCTCCCGCATTGTAGGCAGATGCTTTCTCCTCTGAGCTACATGCCCTCTAATCACACATTATTTTGGTGTCCATTTTTCATTGTCCTTTTTCTTTACTTCCTTCATATGCATGCTAGGATCGCTGCTATCAGAATCTTCATTCTCTGTAGCAGGAAACAGCTGGTTGCTATTTTTTTCTACTCTTTCTCTCCTGAATGAATCCAGTCTTCAGCAGCATCACATACATTGTCAGATACTTGCATTTCACTACTTTTGTTCTGCTGCTTTTCTTCTTCAACCTTGGTTTTAAAATCTTAAGACTTTATCATCTGATGTAGGCCATAAATCAACACCAGGTTGGTTTGTTGGAAAACCTGCTTAAAGAGTCTTCCTCAGAAATCTCATCCACTGAGTTGCTATTTTCAGAAGGTATCTCTTTTCTTTATGGTCAGTAATCAGTTGGTGAATAATAACACCACTAATAACAGCACATTCTTCAGCAGTCCATCCAAAGACATCTTGAGAAAAGATGTTAACACTGTGCTGAAGAAGACTGACTGCATTTGACTCATAACTGACAGCAAACATGAGGGCTGTTCTTTTCTTCTTATCAAACACATGTATATTTGCTTCTTTCTTTACTAAAAACTCCACCATTTGCTGTTTCCTTTCACTTATAGTAAGTAACAGTGGTGTGAGGTCATCCTTGTTCCTGGCTTCTGTTGTTGGTATCGTATGAAAGCAGCTCTGCTGCAAGTGACATATTCTGGCAAAACGCAGCATAGTGGAGAGCAGTGCTGCTGCTGACATTGGTGACATTTGGGTCGGCGCCACGTTCCAGCAAAATAGTTGCAGACTCCTCCGCTTGGCATTCTGCAGCCTTCATCAGCACTGTCCTCTTTTCATTGTCACAGAGTGAGTTAGGAAGGTATTTTCTCTCCAGGAGGAGAGTTACCCTCGCTGAGTGACCATTGGCACAGGCCAGGTGGAGGGCAGTCCTGTTCATCTTGTCCCCATCATTCATGTCGTTATATCCGAGCTGTACTTTGGCTACATTGCCTATGCTTTCAGCTTTGAGGATTTTTCCGAGGTCCTTCTCTTAGATGTGGTACCTGGGCCTGGTGTCTTCTTGGACCTCCCAGTCATTGGAGAAGGTTTCCAGCTGCTGCCCTTGCAAACAGTTTGAAGGCTGGAAAACATCTTTCTGTTCTCTTGCATGTCTACAAAGATAGCATCTTGGAAATTGACTCCATGAGGCTAGAGGTTATATTCCTCATCCATCCTGAGGAAGAAGAAATAGGAGTAATCCTGGACCACAGTGTGGGAGTGACAGGAGAAGTAGCCCTGGCCAGTGAGCTTGAGCCTGGAGCCTGCGGGCACCTGGAACATGCTGCCCCACCCCTGGTTGCACAGCATCTTGATCTGTGCCCACTAGAAGAGCCCCACATACTGCTAGGGCAGGTAGGTAGCTATACAGGCCATGCCGCTCCTGGTACAGCGCCAGCACGTTGGCGTACACAGTGATCTCGGCCAGCTTGGTACAGCAGCCCTTGCTCAGGGGTCTCCCTTCAGAGGGCAGCTGGCAGCTGCTGGAGGCCCCAGGCCAGCCAGCCAGGCAGAGCCAGGCAAGCAGCAGCGGGTGCAGCATGCTGGGAGCTGCAGTGGCGGGGGGTGGGTGAGGGGACTGGCAGGGTGAGTGTTGCGCCCAGGGCACGCTAGCTGGAGCCCCAGAAGCACAGTCCTGGGCACTCTGCTCCGTGCTGCTCTCTCCTCCACCACCAGGATCCACCCTGCCTAAAGTTTTAGTTAAGGCTTCCACATACTAATATCAAAAAAGTAAATTTAGTGTTTGTTTCTCCATGGGTTATTTGTAAAGCTGTAAACTGAGATATCGGTGGCTCCATATTATATCTCCATTAGTGAGCTGTGGTATGGGTAGGATTTTCCTACTTCTGTACTTTTCCTTGTAGACTATTTTTACTAAGGTGCTTTATAATGTGTTTTAAAGCATTGCATTTACAAAAAAAAAAAAGGAAAATGCTGTAAATATTGCATATTTTATGTATTTGGACCAAAAGGTTATAAGTAATTAGACAAGTGATTTTGCACCAATTTTATTACGTCAAGTAAAACCATCAGATCTACTGTTCTTGTATTTCTCATTTAACTTTACTGTTAAGACATCACTGAAATGAACTTCAGTAGCCTTTCAATTTTGATACGAAGTACATTATTGATAATTGGGGGCAGTAGTTATAGTGGAAAGAGTACTGGACGAGGAGTCGGAAATGTTGATTTCTTGACTTGCTCTGCCACTTGTCAGCTGTGTGACCTTGAGCAAGTCACTTAACCTCTCTCTGCCTCAGTTTCCTCATCTTGAAATGAGGATATAATACCTGCTGTACCTACCTCACAGGGGTGTTGTGAGGATTAAATGAGATGGCATGTGAAAGCACTTTGGAAATTGTAATGTTCGATATAAATGTAAAGTTTTATGGAAACATCTTTAACATATAGTTTCATATCATTGGTTTTTTAACAAAGAAAAGAGAAAAGTTCACTTATAAGCTGATTGAAGAAAAGTTCATCTTGATATGAGTTTGTGTTTAATAAATATCTTCTCAGTGTTTTATCTTCCCTGTTTCAACAACTATTGAAAATTGAAACACCTGTGAACTCTTACAGATTCATGAGCAGCTGCTTGAGTTCAGGAGGTTGTTCCCTGTTTGCAAAAAGATTTCATTAGCTGACTCAGGGCAGAGGAAAATTTGCTCTTCAAATGTGGAAGACTTTTCTGTTTTTATTTTACATTACCATTCAGAAATGGTAGCTATTTTATACCTCTGGTTTTTAAGGTATATTTTGCAGAATTTGATTTCCCTGTGCATTCTTTACTTTCTTCTACTTCTTGGAGTAGCAAAGGTAAAGAATTTTGGAAACATTTTCTAAAAGGGTAACCTTTAATATGTTGAGTTTAAATAAATATCCCCTAACAAGGCCTCACCAGACTATGTTAAGCATTTCAGGCAGCTTGCTTTAAAGGTTGTTGATTGTATGGGAGGAGGAGAGAGTGCAAGTTATCAAAAGACATTTTGGACAAATTTAAAGAAAAGCTAAAAGAAGTTGACAGGAAAAGTCATTGTAACACCCTTCCCTCCCCACCCCCCAGCCCCTCCCCCTGATAATGGAACAATATTAGGAGTATATCAACAGGCATACTTTTCTTTTTTGACTTTTTTGTGAATTTAATATCTTTTGCAGGCATTTGTTGAAAATATATACAAATGATTTCCTTGCCCAAAAGTAAAACACCGCCTTGGGATGGGGCATCTGACATTTATCTGCTAAGGAACCCTAGGATACAGGTTATTCTCTGAGTCCAGCTAAACCTTAAGGTGCATCAGCTCTTTTGGGTAACTAGAGTTACCTAGATAGATCTAGGGTCAAAAGATTCAGAGAGTACGTACAATTTCAGACTTTGCAAGCCATCGGTCTCCATCACAACTACCCAACTCTGCCATTTTAGTATAAAAGCAGACAACACATAAGTGATGAGTTATGGCTGTGTCCCAATAAAACTTCATTGCTGAAACAGGTGACAGGCCAAATATGGACCATGGGTTGCACTTTGCCAACCCCTGAGGCAGGTTATTATGTATAGAGAAATCACTTTTGAATCTGTACCCTACTGGCCTAAAAGAGTTTATATACTTCCAAAACAGCTCCTAACTTATATCCAAAGAATAGCTTTCTGATCCAGGCAGTCTCTCCCACAGATTCATAAACTTTCATAACTTGGATTGCTTCCAGGTGAGCAGGTTTTCTTTCCTAGTTTAGCTGTTCAGAATAGGGGCATTTATGCTATCATCTTTCAGGGTGGGTGAGAAGTATCCTTCCTGGAGACTGAGAAAGGGTTAGATTTAATCCCATGTGGTCTAATATAGTCCTAGGAGCCTGACAAGTGCAGAGTCCTTATAATACCTAACTTTATAATCAAATAAACAGAACCACTGAGATGGTAATGTATTTTTTTAAAATGGCAAGTGTGATTTTTCTTTTTCAGCCTCTGCGCTTTTTTCAGTATTTTGAAAATAGGGGAAAATTTTTTTTTATACAATACAATAGCAAATTAACCACTTTGAATTTTAAAAGATAATGTTATGTGTGTATGTGTGTGTATATATATATCTATATATGTTTATTTCCTAAAAGAGGGAAAAGTACCTTTTCGTTCAACTTGTATCAACTCCTGTTTTCTAATTGCTGTGAAATGGCAACTATTGATAAATTATTGTGACTTTTAAAATTTAATGGAAAGGACATATTTTGGTTTTACCCAGCTTTAATCTGTAAAGTATCACTTAAATATATCTGACAACAACGCATATAGTATTGCATGGGGATTACTTTTCTATCATCCATACACATTTGTGCAACTTTGAACATACTGGGTGCTTCTGAATTCCTGATGATTGGATTTAAATGACTGAAAATCAGAGAAAAACTTACTGACTTTTAAACTTTGCATTTTATTTTCTATTTTTAAAATTCAGTTAATGCCTATAATTTGAAGTCCACTGTTGCTCTTTCTCAATATATGTCCTATCAGAGATTCCTAAAATTGTGAGTCCCATCTGTGATTTACAAACAGTATTTTGATATTGCAGGTGATTTGCTCATTGTATTTGAATAGTTAGAAAGAAAATAGTTTGTAGACAATGATTCTCTTTTTCTAATAAAATGAAATAAAAATTCTAAAAGCACTAGAGAATTGAACTAAAGGCTGGTTCCCAAATGCATAGCTGGTATTTTAATTTCTATTCGAATTCTACATAGAGAACATCTGTGTAAACCATCTCTCTGGTTTTTCCCATTGATCATTCTCAAACACACCTATGGCCCTAAAATCCTTTATTATGAGAGGCACCCGGTATTGTAACCTTTTATGAAGTTTGTTTTTTAAGAGGTCCAGGTGCTTCTACTTCATAAGTTGAAAATGTGCCTCTTCATAACTTAGTGCTGTGCTTTGAGAGGAAGTAAGGCAATTGCTGTTAAATTTTTGCATCCATTCACCCTGTGCAAAGCTGCTGGATGATATCAACTAAACTGCTGCTCAGGCAGCCTTTGGAGGGGGAAAGCACCCCATTTGAGACGTACTGCCAATTCAACTCCTCTCGAGTGGAGCTTGCTTTCTGATTTACTGGAGAGGGAATTGTAAAGATAGAAATGGGCAATCAGTTCATCAGCTTTATCCTGTAATTTAAGTTCATGCAGCTTTGTGACCTTTGCAGTACTATTTATAAAAAGGACCCTGATGGTGATGATCTCTTTTAAAACCCATTCCTGGTAAGCCTATGGTTTAGACACACTGGTGCTGTCTATCTGATTTTCAGACAGCTTCTAAAGCTTTCTACTGAGACTCAGGTGTGTGAGCATCTCTAAAGCAGTGTCGAATGTAATTTTGGCAAACATGGATTGTATATTTTGACTTTCAGTTTATAATACATAAGACAGCTGAAGAAGAGTGCCTTTTCCCCCTCACAATCCACGTTGGAAGATGCTTGCTTCTTCCTCTGTCTCTGCTTTCTCTTTTTCTCCCCCTCTGCTGTTCACTTGATTCATTTACACAATACTGTTTCCAAGTTGAAACCATTTTGTCACATCTGTTGGAGAGATAATCACTCCTTTTCCTTAACATTTGGCCAGCTCTCTGTTGTTCAAGTGTTTCCGTTGATTACCTGATGAACAAGCTATAAAATAAACACTCAGTGGGAAGGGGAAAAATGGTTTGGTGTCCTGTTTTAATATTTTCTTCCATGGCCTTGATGCTGAAAGAGATTTTTCCAAGTGGAGTGCGTGTGCAGTGTCATGAACTTAACCTTCAGATATCACTGCCAGCAGAGAGGTACGTGTCCTCCCTGGTCTGTCATGATTTGGGGGTTTATTTGTGACTTGCAAGCTGACAGGCCTTTGCTGCTTTTTGTCTTGTACTTCATTCAGTTCAGTTCGGTTCAGTTGCTCAGTCGTGTCCGACTCTTTGCGACCCCATGAACCGCAGCACGCCAGGCCTCCCTGTCCATCACCAGTTCCGGGAGTTCACTCAGACTCATGTCCATCGAGTCAGTGGTGCCATCCAGCCATCTCATCCTCTGTCGTCCCCTTCTCCTCCTGCCCCCAATCCCTCCCAGCATCAGGGTCTTTTCCAATGAGTCAACTCTTCGCATGAGGTGGCCAAAGTACTGGAGTTTCAGCTTTAGCATCATTCCTTCCAAAGAAATCCCATTTCAGTACTTCATTACTGGTACTGAAATTTCAGACAGAAAATTTACAAGGTATACTTAGGATATATGCATAACTAGAAGGAAAAAGGGCTGTCAGAATAAAAAGGGAATTTGAAAGAAAAAGTTAATCTGGTTAACATTTTCTGCACAGTTTAGACTTGTCTGTAATATTTCTTTGAGAATACCCATGTCTGCTGATTCTCTTTCACTCTTAAAGGAGAGACTCTCAATTAACAGTTTTCCTGTTCTCAGCCCTGGCTCAGTTGTTCCAAGCAAGTATTGTATGATACTGGGTTGAGTAAATACCCAATTCAGTAATACATTGTCTAAACAGGGAATTTGGTCTTCACTCACAGAGGCAGAACAGGGAGCATGAATTTGAGAGTCAAATGGACCTGCGTTTAGCAGTGTAGCTAATCAGTGAAGAGAACAGTATTTTTGTTGTAAAGGTTGGAAAAGGAAGATATAAAGTGCTGGCCAGGGCAGACCAATAACTGGTAGGGCTTTTATGTCCTGGGTTAGAATATTGTCAAGAAGTTGACAATATTGCCCTTCTGACCCTGCAGAATACTAGTATTGTGGCTTTAGAGAAAATGTGTTTATAAATGTTTTATAAATACTGCTGAATTTTACTTTTTTATTGACAGCCCACTAATGCCTTTTTTTTGAACTTATATCCTATAGCATAGCTAGTATTGATTATGATACCTGCTGTTGTTTACATCTACAAATTTTCTGTGAGAAAAGGGGGGTTGCTGATTGTCCTAAAGGAGAACTTGCTTGTTCCAGAAATGGCTGTTCACATATTATTATTATTTTTTTTTTAGTTTTTTATTTTTTAAATTTTAAAGTCTTTAATTCTTACATGCGTTCCCAAACATGAACCCCCCTCCCACCTCCCTCACATATTATTCTTGAACAGTGTGGACTGTAAAGTAGCACATACATAAAACTCAGGATACCTGGAGTAATTTGCGTTCTTTGGCATTCTTTCAACAGAAAGGAAACTATCTATCCTCTAAGAAAAGAGCACATTTGCCTTGGCTATAAATTCATTAATCATTTTAGAATTCCACATTTTTAGGATATCTGAAAAATAAACTATGAATCCAAACTGACATATTTTCACCACACTCTTACCATCACGAGCTCTTTCTTAAAGCAGCAGTTGAACTTACTGAATTTTCTTCCAGTAGTGACAGGTGCCACAATACAAATTCCAAGCCACTGTCCGTTTGTTTTCTTGCTGTGAAGGCATCTGCCCACCAGTTGCCCTACCTTGCCTCCATTATACCCTGTCTCACCTTTGTTACCACAGAGCCCACGGGTGGCACCTTGCAGCAAAACACAGTAACAGCATCAACAACAAAATTGACTTTAAATTGCAAATTTTTCTACTTCAGGAATAACCAGTTGAACAAATTTAAATAAATAAATAAACTTGTTATACAGTCACAGTTCTCTTTGTGCGTTACTATATTTCTTCTAGTAGCATGAAACTAAAAGTTTAAAAACATGTCAAGGGCCTATGTAAGGTAAAATGGATTTCTAGATAATACATTTAGTTTGTAAGACCTGTGAGGAGACACAACAGGAAAAAATATCTTTTTTCCATCTTTCACCTGTTCCGTACTATGAGAGAGAATACTAAGCCCCTTGAATAGATTATTTTTTGGTCTGAAAACAGTGACAGTGGGGATTCGTGAAAAGATAATCCTGAAGAGTTGGCTAGTTGTTTCTCTCTTCACGCCTTTTGGTCGTGTTCATTCAAAACCAGATGACCAGCTTGGTGAGATCACCATATGGTGTTTTGTAAACTTTAGTATCTTTGCTTTTTACATTGAAAACTGAGGTCTCAGACTTCATTTGATTTCCCATACATCCATACGAGTCAGTGCCTGCCTCCTTTCCCCCTAGTCCTTCATCATATATATACTGCTTCTGGAGATTCTCCTAGCCTGACAAGTAAAAAGAAAGAAGCAGTCACAAGGTATAGAGAATTCTACGGCTACCTGTGAGAAGGAGGCAGTTTGTATGGTGGTTAGAATATGGGCTCTGGAGTACCACCGCTTACTAACTAACTGATCTTGAACAAATTAACCTCCCTACATCTGAATCTTATCTGTAAAATGGGCCTAACACTAATTAACAGTTTGAGGATTAGTGAGATATGTATAAACTTAGTACTTGGTTCCTGTTATATAGTAAGCTCTAAAGAAGAGCTGACATTACCTGCTAGGATAAATAAAGCAAAAGAGGAGGAATATCTATTCGGACATGCTGTCACGGTGTGCGTCCATGAAGTCGTCATTGACCTGTGCGTGTGACCTGAGGAACATGGGAGATGAACAAAACAGGCATGACTTTTATTGATAAGAGACGAGGTGAAGAAATGCCAAGCATCGTGCAAAGGTCTCTTTCCTTTCTAAGAAACCACCACCTTTTGTTGTTAAGGATTCATAGAGAAGGGCATGGCAGCCCACTCGGGTATTCTTGCCTGGAGAATCCCAGGGAGAGGAGCCTGGCAGGCTACAGACCACAGGGTCGCACAGAGTTGGACACGACTGAGCACGGCACCGCACAAGGAGTCATAACCCGCCTCTCTCCCCCAGACCTTTCAATACACTTAACGGCTTCATCTCTTGGTTTTAGCCTTGAAATAGTAGAAGCACCGCATTGCCCAAGCAATCAAGTTCTAAACATGCAGTACCTATTACTTAACTCTAGAATGCACTTTCATCTTGATCTCTGTGACAGGCTTCATTTCATGACACATCTGTCCTCCCACTTCTCTAGATCCCTAGTTGGGTTTGTGGGTTAAAATGCTAAGGTTTTACTCTGGGAGGCACTGTTGATCTTTGTTGTAATTTTTGGTTCTATTATATCTTAATTCCAAAGTCATTTCAACAGTGAGAAAGACAAAGCAGTGCTTTATTTGCAGTCTCAATCTAAAAAATGGGTTGTATTCTCAGAATTTACTATAAGCCAGTTGTTTGAAATCCATGTGGAACCAACATGTGGGCCAGCCTAACCCACAAAAGTTAAATATTAATGGAGTTATCCCTTCTTTAGAGCAGAGGAATCTGAGGGTAGTGTTCTATTGGGGAACTTAAAATTGAGTTTTTCTGCCATTTTCCCCAATGAGATTTTTCAGTCTTGAGCCCTAAAGCTGAGTGGTTCATATTTTAACCTGTGGGGCTTGTTAAGCAGAGGATGAAGCAATCACTTTTGAGTTTTGAAAAATAGATGCAACAATGTAGAAAATGTGCTCTCTGGCTGAAAGCTGGGGACACAGGACCTCTGAGGAGGTTACTGCAGTTGTCAAAGGAAGTGGTGATAACGTTAGGGAGAAGCAGATGGATCTCAGGGACAGAGGACCCAGCACTTGGTGACAGATGGGATGTGATTAGTAAATGGGGAGAGGGGGCAATATTTGGGTTTGCAAAACACTGTGTCTATACAGACGCTCAACATCCTTTGCCTTTGCCCCAGGTATGCAGTGGTGGTGGTTTTCCATCTAAAAGTTTATAAAATAGACCAGTGTCTGTCCAGAGAAGCTAGGACCACAAAGACAGGGTTCACTGTCTCACTAGTAAGTACTTCATTCCCGTGCCTCTTGGATCAGATTTTGTGACCTGGGTTAGAGTTTGGCAAAGAACTTCCTTCAAACACCCTACTGCCCTGTGGTTTGATGTCAGACATCTAGTGAAATACGCCAATCAACTTCAGCCTCGTCTCCTGTGACTTCCCTAGAACTGAAGCTTCAAAATTAAAGTCATGCCTAGAGATGTTTCACATCATTAGTGCTTGAGAGAGTTTACAGGGAAACAGAATTTTAGGGTTTCAGTCAAAGGTTTGGGCAACTGGATTGCTAGACCTGTCAGCCTATCGGTGATGCTGGAAAAGAAACAGGATGAGCCTGAAGAACAGACTGACTCTGCCCAGACTTTCTGCTAAGTACTACCTCTCCCCACCCCTCCCAGTAAACAGGAAACAATGACATGTATTTTGAACTGTAAGAATGTTAAGAAATTCCTCTCTCTCAGCAGTCCAGTGAGAGGCTGGAGTCGGGCAGGTTCAAAACATTATCCTGAGATTCTAGAACCACAGTTTCGCTCTTTCTCCCTCTCTCCTTTCTTTCCAGAGTTTAGGTAGAAAGTTGACGTCAAAGAAAGTCTGACACTAAATCAATTTGTGGTTTTTGAAAAGATTGTGCCTTTTTAAAGGAGCAAGTTGCATCTTTAACCTGTATCTAATTGTTAGAATCTGGCAAAGACAGACCTACAGTCCCCATGTGATCTGGCATCCAAACTTTGGTTTTATTTCACAAATATGGGCCAATTTGGTCTGAGTCAGGGTAATTCACATTGTATCCCTAGAGATTTACTTACAGTGTTTGTGGTAATAACATTTAATCTGTATCTGTTTTACAGATTCTGGGTGTTCCCTTAATAACACAGCGAGACAGATACTAAAAAAAAAGAATATAGAGTGTTTTCGGAGTCTTACATGTTAGAAACTGTTGTTTTTTAAGCATCTCTCAAAACTGACTGGTGAAGTATATGTTTTCTGGGTAACAGAGCTCACCAGTGATTTGAAGTGAGCTTCCATTTGAAGTGAGCAGCGCCTTTCTGAAAATGGCTGAGGGGAAATAAGTGACATTTTTGTTCAACCAAGAGTAACCGGAGACTTATTTTTCTTCCTTTAAAAGTAATTTAAATTCTCCAGGGGATTGGTAATTAGGTCTCCTGGCAGAGCATGGTTATCTGATCAGACTGTCATGCCCGTAAACACTGAAAATATAGGACGTTGATTTGTTCATGCTGTTTTTAAGGGAGGTGATGAGCTTTCAACTCCTTTCTTGCTCTTTCTCACTCTTTCTCTCTTTGTCTCTCAAATGGGGGCTTTTCAAACTTTAGACAAGAGCAACGTTGAAAAAATGGGCCGGTTATATTTTGCTTCTCTGTCTCCACCAGGCTAATGGCTCCCTATTTGATCATTTAAACACTGGTCCAAATCCAGATGGAATTAGATGCCCCTTACTGCAGTCAGACAGTCTGTAACGTTTGATACGGATCTTCTGAGTGGACAAGATGAGATTAGATTGGTCTCTCTGGGAGCCAACACTATTCATATTGTAAGAAAAGTTATCCTGGAGGCCTGAGGACTGCCAAGAGCAAAGGAGAAACAGAGCCCAGTCTTTTCCTCTTATCAAGATCCACAGTTGGTTCCACATTAAGCCGTGGCACACTCGATGGTAAAAGGATTTGAATAATGAATTGGGTCAGAAGCCAAGAAGGAGGTCTCTGCCACCCACGACTGGAATATGAATTTCATGTGTTGTAACTTTATTACCATTTTTTGTTTAACATATGACAGAGACGGAAATGTCTGGCATGGAGTCAGTGGCTATTTTTACTTATTGGGGTTTTTTTCATTTAATATCTATTGAGCCCCACAATATGCCAGTCCCTGCACTACCAACCTCCGTGGACTATGAAATTTAACCCTTAGAATAATCCTCATGTTTAATCCTTTACAATTGTATAGAATGTTATAGTTTATAAGGCACTTTCATATTTATCTTCACATAACACTGTCACCTCGGAGAAGGCAATGGCACCCCACTCCAGTACTCTTGCCTGGAAAATCCCATGGACGGAGGAGCCTGGTAGGCTGCAGTCCATGGGGTCGTTAGGAGTCGGACACGACTGAGCGCCTTCACTTTCACTTTTCACTTTCATGCATTGCAGAAGGAAATGGCAACCCACTCCAGTGTTCTTGCCTGGAGAATCCCAGGGACGGGAGAGCCTGGTGGGCTGCCATCTCTGGGGTCGCACAGAGTTGGACACGACTGAAGCGACTTAGCAGCAGCAACACTGTCCCTTAAAAGATGGGTATCATTGTCTTCATTTACAACTGAGGGGACTGACATGGCAAGAGGAAGAGGGTCTAGCCCATCCCCCATGAGTCTGGCTTCACCAGACTCTGATGTCCTTCCTGCTATGTTCCTGTCTCTCCAAGCAAACAAAGGCAGTGGTTTGTGGATAAACAGTGGCAGTGGTTCTCAGAGTGTAGTCCTATCCCTGGACCAGCAGCATTAGGATCACCTGGAAGCTTGTTGAAAGGCTAGTACTTTAACTCCAGAACCTTCTGAGTAGGGTCAGTGATCTGTATGCTAACAAGCCCTCCAGGTGGTTCTGACACTGACTAAAGTTCAGACCCACTGGACTAGAACACTGGTCCAAAGATGAAAGGGCAAGCTCACCCAGGTTAACCTGTGTAAGACCTCCCATAATAAACGGTTGTGAGCCAGAATGTTGTCTGGCTCCAACATTGTCTGTTTCGGGGTTCCTTATTGTAGTCTGAGGCTTCCCAGGTGGCTCAGTAGTAAAGAATCCACCTGTCAAGCAGGAGATATGGGTTCCATTCCTGGGTCGGAAGGAGGGAATGAGAACCCACTCCAGTATTCTTGCCTGGAGAATTCCATGGATAGAGAAGCCTGGCAGACTATAGTCCATGGGGTTGCAAAGAGTTGGACATGACTTAGCGACTATAACAACTATAGCCTATCTTAGATATTCCGTTTTGGTAAATTCCCTTCTGAAATATCCTTGGGAGACAGGCAGTTCAATAAGAAGATAAAGGTCTCTGGATGTCTTGTGGAGTAAGGCACAAAGACTGCCCCGTCTAGTGAGTTTTTGTTTTCTGAATGAGATGAACAGGAGGGATGGTCCTCAAAATGATTACTAGAATGTCCAAATCAGGATATCCAGAAATATACCAGAAGGTCCAAAATTCCTATCCAGAGTAAGCGTTTTGCACCTGGGTCTTTCCTAGCCCAAGTTCCTCGTTCACTCCCAATACTGCACTGTGATGGAGTTAATGGCAGCAGGGCTCCTTGCTCCCTGCCATGCAATATTTGTGCAGCTATGGCTTGAGGCAGTATGGGGGTACCTGCAGCTACTTGGAAATCCCTAGTGCTTTCCTCATCAGCTGAGATCCATAGCCTGTGGGCCCATTGTAGACTCTTCCAGCTGTGTGGAGTAAACAAAAGCACCCACCTATTTCTCATGAATTTCTTCTGCATTTTTTTTCCTCCTTGAAGCAAGAGCCCAAACCAAGGCTTAGACCATAGCTCAAAGATCTTCCAGGAGCTCAGAACTGAGCCCCACCCTGCATAGCAAGGCTATTCCTTCCACAGGCTCTAGAGACAGGCAAAGCGGCACCTTAGGTGCAATATGCTCTCTTCAACATGTTCTTTTTGAAAGAAGAAAAGTGCTGTCCATGTACAGAGCTCCTCCTCTGTGCTGGCACTCAGTGCTTTGCATGTGCGCTTTCGTCCTATCGACACTCCAAGGAAGATACTGCTATTAGCCCTGTTTTACAGATGAGGGACATGAGGCTCACAGAGGTCCACTTTCCCACAGTCACACGACTGGGAGGTGGTGGAGGTAGGATTCAAATCCAGGTCTGACTGCAAATTTCCAGCCTCAACCATCGTGTGACACAGGCTGTGACAGATGGGACGGCAGGGGAGGGGCTCTGTTTTGAAAGTCTTGCCACATGTCTATTTCAGCCTCTTTCCTACAGTCTCACAGGGCTTGGCACCAGCAGAAGTGGGACCCTGGAGCTATGGCACAGCCCATGTGGGCTACAGCTGCAGTTGTAACTCAGCAAAGGCCGCCTCCACTAGGGAGGCTCGAAACTAGGAGCTGGGAGAAGCACGCTTAGCCCACTTTCGTGCTTTGAAATGCTTCCTCTGAGTTTTTGTTTCTTGATATCTCATACCCTGGTCAATACATGGTAGTTTTTGTGTTGTTGCTTTTTTTTAACAATCACTTTCTCAATTTATTATTGTGTTCAAAATAATTTCTAGTTACAATAATAACAGATCAGTATTTGAAGTTAACCATGGCAGAGGGTTTCTATTAATCTGCTAGGTGATTTTTCATTTCATTTTTCATTTTTAACAACAAAAACATTTTGTATTGGGGCATAGCTAATTAACAATGTTGTGATAGTTTCAGGTAAACAGTGAAGGGACTCAGCCATAGATATGCATGTATCCATTCTCCCCCAAACCCCAGTCCCATCCAGGCTGGGACAACATTGAGCACATAACATTGAGCAGAGTTCCATGTGCTCTACAATAGGTTTTTGTTGCTTATTAATTTTAAATATAGCAGTGTGTACATCATCTTCCCAACATCCTTAACTATCCCTTCCCGCTCCCCTCCACCCCCACAACAATGATTTCATTTTCTAAGTTTGTGACTCTCTTTCTGTTTTGTAAGTCATTTGTAAATAAATGGTAGTTTTCTGTTGTTACTATTTAGTAGGAAGCAGATTCCCAGATTCAGTGTTAGGAAAATCACTGTAGGTCTGCCTTTATTTTTTTTTAAGTGTTTTGTTTGTTTGTTTTTGGCTGTGCTGGGTCTTAGTTGCAGCACGAGGGATCTTTAGTCGTGGTGTAGGGAAAGAACAACTAGGCAAGATGGTGGTGGTCAGGCCCTCTCACCCCATGTCCTCTCACTCTCTCCGTATGTTTTGTAAATAATGATGTACAGCTGAGATCATTTATAGCACTGGGCATATGGACCTGTCTAAGCACCACCTGAAAACTCCCTGTTGTTGAAGCATCAAACATTAGAGAATAAAGTATGTCTGCCTTGCTGCTGTGGAAAAAAAGGATGTCTGCAGTTCTTACGGCTCCAGTGTCTTCTCCCAGCTTCTTCCTATCTGCCTCCTAGCTTGTGCCTTTCCCACCCTGGATTCAGTGATCTGCAAGACGTGTGGCATGCTAACTCTTAATTGTGACGTGTGAGAATCTAATTCCCCGACCAGGGATCAAACCTGGGCTCCCTGCATTGGGAGCGTTGATCCTTAGCCTCGGGACCACCAAGGAAGTTCCTTGGTCTGCCTTTTAACGTGCAGGCCGGTCCCAGTCCTGGGTTCCTGGGCCAGCCTGGGGCCTCTTAAGAGTTCTTCTAGGTTCTCTGGTTCTGACTGGGACCCCAAGTGCAAACCTTGCCTTTGCCCAACAGCCATGATGGCAGGAGGTGGTCCAGGCTGCTCTGGGGAGGTGGGAGGTGGCAGTTGCTAAATCTTGCTCCAGTTGCTACTTGGAGCGAGCGTGGTCCATATCCACCCTGGGGACCCAGCAAAGTCTGGTTGTCCCAGTGTCTCTGCCCCCTCCCACACTCTCTCTCTTTACATACCCAGGGCCTTTCTGCAAAGTTGGGTGTGCAGATATCCAGGGCTAGTGAGTCTAGCCCTCTCAGAGTGGGTAGAGCTGGAAATCTGCAGTGCATACAAGTCCTGAAGCCAAAGGACTAAAACCTCTTCTGTGTGGGAGTCTGGCACCATGGGGAAGGGAGGGGGCACCTTGGCAAGTGCGCCAAGAATTCACTTGGTAGGTGGTACCTGCTCTGAACTCTCCAGAGATCTGAGAATCTGGTTATATCCCCTATTACAGCTTCTCCCATGCCACTGTGCAGTTCACCCCCTCACCCCACCCCCAACATTTCCTTTGTGTATCAGGGAGGTTTTCCAGCGCCTCCCCGGCTGACAGATCAGCCATGTGAGTCAGCCTGCGCCTCCCATTTAGTCACTTAGGCCTCTGGAGTCCGGGTGGCCCAGGCCTAATGCCAAACCCACTACTACTAATAGCAATACGATTATAATGGCTTTTATTCTTAAATTTCCTTTCTTCCAGGAGCCTCAAGTTCTTTCACAAATGCAAGAATTTTGCTGCAAGCCAAAAAATAGAAACTGAGAGAGAACATGCACCTTATTCCAATTCTATTTCTCCTTCAAGGCTTTGTATAGTTGCTTTGAAGGTGGATGTTAAAAATTTATAAACTTGAGTGGGTGGGGAGGGTATGGATGGGGAAAGGAAACCTGAGGCTTCTCATGGCCTCAGACCCCACCTGCTTTTCCATCTTCTCTTTCTAGGGCTTGGCAGCTCCAAGACCTTGGAACTCCATGTGGATGGTCTAGCAGGCTTGGTCTTGGGAGAGGAGATGAAGTTCAGTAGGATCACGTTTGCCTCTGGTGTCTCCAGGGCCCAGCTTATTGTTGTGTGGCTTAGGACAGGCAAAGAACTAGGAACCAGAGATCATCACTTCCAGTTCTAACTACCCCTCTTTCTTACCGGGGCAGGGGGTGTGGGTGGTTCGGGCAACATCTACCAGGTTTTGTTTCTTGTCTGTTGGTTTGGGGGAGAATACTAGCTAACTGTCAAGATTTGATCTGGTTCTAACTTATTCTCTACATCGATGACAAAATTGTCTTCCACAATTTGCTCCCTCCCTCAAAAAGTCTCAGCACTTCCTGCCACTGTGGGAAGGGGTTTCAGCTTCTGTAAAGAAGCATGTAGGACCTTCTACGATATGTCTGCTATGAGCCTCTTTCTCAGCCTTGTTTACCTCTGGCGCTCTCTCATAACCTGGGCACACGAGACCACTCAAACACACTTTCATGTTTTTGACCAGTTTCTTTTCTTCTTAATTCTATATGGAAATCCTTCTCACCATTCAAGGCCTGGATCAAATAGCATTGCTGGGGGTTCAAATTGATTGTTCCTGCCACTATAGCTGCACAACCCACTGGTTGTGCCTGTTTAGTAACAGTGATATGTGAAGCACACACTTTGGAATGAGACAGACCTGCTGTGTTGAGGGCGGAAAGGAATAGGCAGAGCTGACTCCATCCTGAAAAAGAAGGAAACTCCATCTTGCACTTTCAGTGAGCTTTGGACTGTGTGCCTGGTAGCAATGGGGATAACATACCCATGGCTGAACTGGCCTCCTGGAATGATAAACACCAGATTCCATACCAAGATTTCCCATCGCCAAAAAGAAGGTAATAATCTCCTTGTAGTCGGTCACCTTTGTAACTTTATGGCACCCGTTGGTGTAGGCTACAGTGTATAACCAGCTGACCCTTCTGATTATGAATCATGGCTGTAACCTGACTGTATCTCCCTTTAACTTTCCAGGCTAGGTTTAAGGAATTTGGGGATGTAGGCTTGAGCAGTGGAGAAGGAAATGGCAACCCACTCCAGTATTCTTGCCTGGAGAATCCCAGGGACAGAGGAGCCTAGTGGGCTGCTGACTATAGGGTTGCACAGAGTCAAACACAACTGAAGCGACTTAGCAGCAGCAGCAGCAGCAGCAGGCTTGAGCAGTACCTTTAGGTATATAGTTCAGTTCAGTGGCTCAGTCAGGCCGACTCTTTGTGACACCATGAACTACAGCACACGAGGCCTCCCTATCCATCACCAACTGCTGGAGTCTACCCAAACCCATGCAAATGGAAATCAAAAGAAAGCTGGAGTAGCAATACTCATACCAGACAAAATGGACGTCAAAACAAAGACTGTGATAAGAGACAAAGAAGGACACTCAGTTCAGTTGCTCAGTCATGTCCAACTCTTTGTGACCCCATGAACTGCAGCACACCATCACCAACTCCTGGAGTCTACCCAAACCCATGTTCACTGAGTCGGTGATGCTATGCAACCATCTCATCCTCTGTCTTCCCCTTCTCCTCCTGCCCTCAATCTTTCTCAGCATCATGGTCTATTCAAATGAGTCAGCTCTTCACATGAGGTGGCCAAAATATTGGAGTTTCACCTTCAACATCAGTCTTTCCAATAAACACCCAGGACTGACCTCCTTCAGGATGATCTGGTTGGATCTCCTTGCAGTCCAAGAGACTCTCAAGAGTCTTCTCCAACACCACAGTTCAAAAGCATCAATTCTCTGATGCTCAGCTTTCTTTATAGTCCAACTCTCACATCCATACATGACTACTGGAAAAACCATAGCCTTGACTAGACAGACCTTTGTTGACAAAGTAATGTCTCTGCTTTTGAATATGCTGTCTAGGTTGGTCATAACTTTCCTTCCAAGGAGTAAGTGTCTTTTAATTTCACGGCTGCAGTCACCATCTGCAGTGATTTTGGAGCCCCAAAAAATAAAGTCAGCCACTGTTTCCCCTGTTTCCCCATCTATTTGCCATGAAGTGATGGGACCAGATGCCATGATCTTCGTTTTCTGAATGTTGAACTTTAAGCCAACTTTTTCACTCTCCTCTTTCACTTTCATCAAGAGGCTCTTTAGTTCTTCACTTTCTGCCATAAGGGTGGTGTCATCTGCATATTTGAGGTTATTGATATTTCTCCCAGCAATCTTGATTCCAGCTTGTGCTTCTTCCAGCCCAGTGTTTTTCATGATGTACTCTGCGTACAGGTTAAATAAGCAGGGTGACGATATACAGCCTTGAGGTACTTCTTTTCCTGTTTGGAACCAGTCCGTTGTTCCATGTCCAATTCTAACTGTTGCTTCCTGACCTGCATACAGGTTTCTCAAGAGGCAGGTTAGGTGGTCTGATATTCCCATCACTTTCAGAATTTTCCACAGTTTATTGTGATCCACACAGTCAAAGGCTTTGGCATAGTCAATAAAACAGAAATAGATGTTTTTCTGAAACTCTCTTGCTTTTTCGATAATCCAGTGGATGTTGGCAATTTGATCTCTGGTTCCTCTGACTTTTCTAAAACCAGCTTGAACATCTGGAAGTTCATGGTTCATGTATTGCTGAAGCCTGGCTTGGAGAATTTTGAGCATTACTTTACTAATGTGTGAGATGAGTGCAATTGTGCGGTAGTTTGAGCATTCTTTGGCATTGCCTTTCTTTAGAATTGGAATGAAAACTGACCTTTCCCAGTTCTGTGGCCACTGCTGAGTTTTCCAAATTTGCTGACATATTGACATATTGCTGACATTTGCTGCAGCACTTTCACAGCATCACCTTTTAGGATTTGAAATACTTTAACTGGAATTCCATCACCTCCACTAGCTTTGTTCGTAGTGATGCTTCCTAAGGTCCACTTGACTTCACATTCCAGGATGTGTGGCTCTAGGTGAGTGTGAGTGATCACACCGTCGTGATTATCTGGGTCATGAAGATCTTTTTTGTACAGTTCTTCTGTGTATTCTTGCCACCTCTTCTTAAGGTTTTCACAAAAGTCAGTTGGGCTCCTTGGCTAAGAGCAGACTCTGCCTTGTAATAAACTTTACTCCGCTATTTGCCTTGTCATTCTGAGTGAGTTTGTTTCCCAGAACGTGTGGCTACAACAGTGTGACTTTTAGAAAATCATAAATCATTAACTTTCCTTGTGCTACGAAAAATAAAACCAAAGCCTACCTTAACTGGCGGGCTGCAGTCCATGGGGTCCCAAAGAGCCGGACATAAGCGAGCAAGTGAGCAACAGCAGCAAACTTCCCTTACAGTGCTGTGAGGACTGAATGAAGTCGTGTCTCTAGAATCACTGGGAGGAGAAAATTGTGGATGAACTGAAGGCCTGATGTTTCCTAATGTTGCGTTCCAGGTGCTGTCAGCCTGCCCATGTTGCCCACTGAGTGGTCAGCTCAGTCAGGCCTTGCTGGCCATCTCGGCACTGAGGCCACGCAACTCCAACATTGCGTCTCGTGCATAGTGGGCGTTCAGCAGACATTCCAGACACTGATAAAGCACTCGATTTCTTTGTTCCTCAGTTTCTCTCTCTAAACAATAGTGACAATGAGTAACCAAAAAGAACATTCTAGACTCTGAAGAAAACCTCCCGAAGCACTCCTCCCAGGACGGAGCCTGTTGTTAATTGGAAAATAAATGGCTCTCAGCTGAACAGACTTCTCCTTTCATGGGGCCCCCTGCAAGGCAGTGGCTGTTGGGGAGAGAGTTACACCTCCTTTGAGGATAATAATGACTGCCCCAAACTCCTTTGGAAGAATGTTGGAAGATAAATGAGATAATCCACCTGACAGCTTTGTGAGCTCTTATGAAAAAGATACCCTTGAAATATAGGATACAGGTGTGTCTGGCTTTGGTTTGTGAACTGGGGGGATTTTATGAAAATCTGCACCTACAAAACAGACAAATTAAGGGGTGAAAATTAGCATCACAAACAGCCTCTTGGCTTAAAAGACTCACAGCAGGATCCCTTTAAATAGCCAGCTCCCCTAGTGTATTTAAAATATGACTCAATTTGTAAAGAATTTGATTTACATATACCCAGTGAGGAACGCGTCTACTGCAGAAGGGGAGGCACATATGTTTTTTGTAATAAAGATTGATAACTGTGGGGCTTTAAAAATATAAAATATTTCTTTCTTCTCATGATCTTTAATCATGCAGTTAACACTTACATGGCTAGGAAGCTGCTCTGAAAACTGCAGATGTGGCTGTGGAGGTTGGGACAGACTCTTTGGAGCATGCTTCCCGGGGAGAGCAGGTGGGGACGGGCTCAGCTGATGCCAATGGAAATAGAGTGAGAACTGGCTGGAGCTCACATCTGAATGTGACAGGCTGTTCCTAATTGGGTTAAAGGCTTCCCAACTTAATAGAAGATTAGAAAAATCACCAAACAATGAATCTTTAATGTCTGAAAAAGTAAAAATCAGCCTTATGTAGAGGAGGGATCATATATAGCAGATGCAGAAGCCAGTAGATGTGAGTGAGCTCATTGTTCAAATGTCTTCTTTTGGAGAGAGAGAGAGAGAGAGAGCACACGCACGTGAGAGTGAGTGTGTGTGTGTGTGTGTGCGCGCGCGCGTGCATTTGTTCCAGCCTATGCTTGGCAGGGTTGAGTGAAGTATGCTAGTGGGAATAATGACCTCCCAAAGATGTCCATGCCCTAACCCCCAGTGCCTGTGAATGTGTGATGCTACATAGCAAGGGAGAATTAAGATTGCAGGTGGAATTAAGTTTGCTTATCACTTGACCTTAAAATCAAGAGATTAGCCTGAATTAGTCAGGTGGGCCCAGTGTAATCACAAGACTTCTTAAAAGATGGAAGAGGAAGAAAAATCAGTGTCAGGGGATGCAATGTGAAGAAAACCTCAACTTGCTGTTTCTGGATTTGTCAGAAGGGGGCCAAAGAATATGAGCAGCCTCTAGAGGCTAAAAAGGCGAGAAAATGGATTCCAGAGAGAAACGCAGCTTTGACGACACCTTGATTTTAGCCCAGTGAGACCTACTTCGGCCATCTGACTTCAAGAACTGTAAAATTATAAATCTCTGTTATGTCACTGTGTTCGTGGTAATTAGATTCAGCAGCCATAGAGGACTAATATGGGGGTGGGAAGGGACTGGGATAGGGTGGTTCTCTAGCTCACTGGGCCCCTCCTGCTGAGGAGGTAGGAGATGTACAAAACCTCTGAGTGATTTTGTGAACTTAGACAAAACGTTCAGTGGCTACAAGTCTTGTGCCTAGTACCACATTCTGCCCAAGAGGTAAGAGGCAGGGGGAAATGGGAACACTCTGGGCTGGCCCTTGACTCATCCTGTGCTCCACAGAAGCAGGGAAAAGACCTAGGCTTCCTTCTGCTGCTGCTGACTCTTCCAGTTAACTTCCTATTTGCAGGCCAGCCCTTTAAAGCCGATGGCACATACATGAACAAGTCCACGTTCTTCCTTTGTTTCTAGGCCCCTCTTGACCTCAGACTCTTCCTCTCCAAACAGAGCCCAGGTTCTAGTACACTAACCCTCTCAGAACTCCTCATGTCTCTCAACCCCATCTTTCCTCCCAGAGCAGGCAGGTGTGGCTGGCTGGCCTAACAGCAGGAAGCTCATTCCTATTGGAGGGGCAGCGAACACCAGTCTGCCTTTGAGATCTGCTGAACCACAAGGAGACTGCACTTCACTCTGTGCGTGCCTCCCCCCCAACCCCTATGGCAAATGAACTTCAGTGGCTCCATTACTGAGCATCTGACTGGTGGTTGGGTGGGGAAGGGAAGTAAGATCAACTCAAAGGAAAAGGAGTAGGAAGCCTCCTTTGGTTATAAACTCAGCTGCATCCCCCCAGCCAGCTTTTCCAGCAATAGAGCTGATGTTTTGATCCCTCAACTGGTTCTAAACCTACCAGGCAGAAGGGTACAATTAATTGACCCCAACAGTTACTCATGAGCAGAGTCTCTTTGAGAGACTCAGAGTTCTGAATTCCAGCATCATCTCGTGGGGAGAGAAATATGAGTGTGAATCTCTGCTCATTACCAAGTGTGTGATGTGCAGCAAATTAACTTCTCTTTCATTTTCTTCGTCTCTAAAATATAGTTTATAATAGAGCCTGGCTCACGGGATTGTAAGGATTAAATGAGATGACCCTGTAATAGTCACTAGTTTATAGGAATGGTAGGAGAAAGCAACTACTACTGTTACCATTAATTTTGTTGTTATAAAAGGATGGTAAAACAGACCCTTTCTGTGATAGTTTCAACTTAAGGGCCAATTTCTTCAGTTTTTCGTAGTGAGGTGCTGGCCACCAAAGCAGAACATGCAAAGATGACCCAGAACTGGTGTTCCAACAGGTCCCAAAGACCTGAGGAGTTGCATGGAAGGGTGGCCTGGAGTTGTCTTCCAGGACTAAGAGGAACTTCTGCAGAATCAGTGGGACCCCATAAGAGAATGGGTGGGGAAGGGTCTGCAGAGCATCAGAGGCTGGAGGTGGCCATAAGCATCTGGGCAGAGGAGGACTCAGGGTCTGGGTTAGCAGAACTTCAGGAGAGGACCAGGCTGTGAAGTCTGCCAAAGCCAGAACCCCTCTCTCTACCTCCGATCTTGAAGTTACATCCAGCTTGGGAAAGAAATTACAGAGCCACCCTCACCCTCACAGATGACCATGCCCAACCCAGGGGCAGTTCCCCTCCTAACCCCTTCCTGCCTGCCCATCTTTCACTCTCAAAGAGCCCTTGACCCCTTAGCCCCAGCTCCACCCCATCTCCCAACACTGGAAGCAGGAGGGGAGAAGTGAGTTGGTGTTTTCAATTGTTAGGTGGAACTGGACATGATTTCCAGACTGTGTCTCTTCCTGTGATTAGAAGTGACCAGAAACTTATCTCAGCTGAAAGGAAAAGCTCTAGGGCGCCTGACATTTCACAGGGATGCAGGGGACAATAGCCCACAGTGTTGGCCTAAATAGGTAGCAAGGCAGGAACAAATACAAGTATTTTCTAATGACACTCTTTATTTCTTACTTGTTAAAGATACTGATAATATTATTCATACTGTCCTCTTCGCTGTTTTTTATTTCTAGCTCCATGGATAGCCAGACAAACTCTTTTCAATGAGAGCTTCCACCTCCTACATTGTTCAAGCTCCTACCTTAAAAAAAAATACGTATTTATTTATTTTTGGCTGCACTGGATTTTTGTTGCTGTGGGAGGGCTTCCTCTAGTTGCCAAGAGCAGGAGCTGCTCTCTCGTTGCGGTGCACCGGCTTCTCGTCGCGGTGGCTTCTCTTGCTGGGGAGCATAGGCTCTAGGCTTGTGGGCTTCAGGAGTTGCAGCCTATGGGCTCAGTAGCTGTGGTACATCAGCTCAGTTGACCGGAGGCATATGGGATCCTCCCGGATCAGGGGTCGAATCTGTATCTCCTGCACTGGCAGGTGGACTCCTAATCACTGGACCACCAGCGAAGCCCCGAAGCTCCTACTAGGTGAACTTCCTTGCATCTCATGAAAACGCTTAGGAATTATTCCAAACTGCCAATTTCAGGCCTCAACTAGAGGCTGAAGCTGCTGGAGGTCCTCCTCCAAAAGGCCAAGAGAAGAAGGAGCAAGGAAAAGGAAGAGTTCAAAACCAAACCAAACCACAAAATAGCAGCTCTTCCTGTGGAAATGTAGTGCTTTCCCCCTTATTTTAATAATATAATTATCAAGGTTATCCAAATATTCATTACTGGAGTCCCTGTAGTTAGATTGTGGAGGCACATGAAAGCCATAACACAAAAATATTTGTTCATGGACATCCGCCATAAATTCCACGAAGCCCTTTTTGGTTCAGTCTTCTGATGACTGGGATATTATAAACATCTGACAGGACAATGCAAGCTATGCAAATCTATTTCAAAGTCAAATTTCAAATCTTGCAAAAGATCAAGAAGAATGAAGTTGGAAAATTGCTCAAATCATAGCAATGAAAAATAGGGGCATGATGGAGATGTACCAGTTAACAACAGCAAAAATTAAGAATCAGCAGAGATAGTGATCCCAGAGACACTTCAAAGGGAAACATACACCTATCAACCATTATGAGAAGCCTTTGAGAAAACTCATGAAGCTCTTGCATACTTTTGTATAAATGTCCCTTCAAGTAAGATTGGCCATAAAAGTAAAATACAAAGCCAAGAAGGCAGTGCTATTGTACAAGTATTTTGAAATTTTTTTCCCCAAAATGAATGGCTCGTTTTTTTCAGTCTAAGATTGTGTATTTGTAATTATAACTGAAATTGCCTTCAGTATAAGATTTTAAAAGCTTAATTTCATAATTTTGAGTTTTATTTTTCAAGTTCAAGCCCCAAACAACCCTTTCCCCCACCTTCTGTTTGTTGTAAATGTTCTCTCTTAAGTAGTTTCCTATTAAGAGGTTGTCCCAGAGTTATACAGTAATGAAGACTTTCTGCTCCTAAAACCCCAGACTGAAGTACATTCTTTGCATCTGGAGAGCTTCTTTGAGGTCAGAACCAAAGGAGACACTTGACTGACACCTGCATGACCCAGAGAGTCACTATGGGGAATCTCAGGAATCCCCACTATGAGATTTTAAGTGACACACGCACAAAATGTATATCCCTTGTATTATTATTATTTTTTTAGTGTCTGTTATTAGTGTCTTCTCTGCCTGGAAACCAAACTTCCTCCCTGTTCAGTGAAATACCAGGTGCTGGTCTTCCCCGCTGGAGGCCCCTTCCTGGCCTCCCAGCCCCTGACCAGCCTTAGCCTTGAAGGCCTCTGAGGCAGAAGGAGGATTCCAGCCCCAAAGAAATGAAGCACCGGACGCCCAGCTTTCCAGCCTCTCTGAGTGTTGCAGGAGGTGGGCATGGGGGAGGGGTTGCTTCCAGACTTTCTTGGGTGGGAAGAGACTTTCTCCTGTCTCTGGACCCCGCCTCCCTCCATCCCCTGCTCAGAGGTTTGGGATTCCCTGAGAAGAGAAATGATGAAAGGGGGTTTCCCGCATGCTCCAGTTCTGCTAACCACTGCTTCTTCAGCTGACACCTACGCCCTCTCCCACTCAGGACCCAGATGAGTCAGGTTCTTCTCTTCCTTGGGATGGAGGGAGGTAGGGGAAGCTTTGACTGCCCCCTAGAGGTCACGGTGTGTCCTGCACAGTCTAAAGGGCATGCTGCCTCTGCCCAACTTTGTGACCTCACCCACCTGAGAAGAGAGCCCCAGTCTAGAGCCACAGCTCAAGTGCTCAATGTCAGTTCCATTTCAGTTCCCATTCTGCTTGGTGGCAGACACTTATGGTTACTTCTAGATCGTTTTCTGTCCTTGGGGATTGTGTCCCTATTCTGGATGGTTTGTTAGCATAGAGGGAGGTGGTGGTGGTGACGGTGACAGGAAGTGGAGAGAAGGGGCCTCTGTCCCAGGCCATCTGTCCATGCCATCCTCCCAAGAGCCCCCTCTGTTCCTGGTCACCGACCCAGTAGGTTGGCAGCTGCACTGAGTCACTCCCTGTAGCAAGACCTGTACAGAACTGACTCATTTCTGCTACTTCCTGCCTCTTTTGAGGAACTGGAGGGATTCTGCCTCCTTCCCATAGAGCTCCTGAGCTGTGGGGCTCCAGGGAGCAGTCACAATCCTCTCCATCTGTGGGATCCAGGAATCACTCAGTTGCCGCTGCGCATGCAGGGCTGAGGGAGGGGCAGTTCCCCTGCAATGTTGCTATTCTGGGCCATCAGGGGAAGGGCAGAGGTGTCCTCTGTTCTGTTCCTGAACCACTCTGGTTTCCTTCATTCTCGTCCTG
The DNA here is from genome assembly GCF_042477335.2 of Ovis canadensis. NCBI lineage: Eukaryota > Metazoa > Chordata > Mammalia > Artiodactyla > Bovidae > Ovis > Ovis canadensis. The sequence goes on from NC_091245.1 coordinate 65,072,666, forward strand.
CATCTCAGAGGCAGGACCCCCGTCAAGGTCTTCTTATTTTCCCTCTGCTCTCCTTGTTCCCCATCCAGTCTGGGGACTTGATCATCTCACCGTGGGTTTCACTGAATCTTTTATATTTTCACATTTGAGTCTTAAAACCTAAACATTTGGATCTTGGTTGCCCTAGTTCCACTGGGACAACCTTCCTTCAGGATAGGAATGCCTCCTGGCCCACTGCCAAATGTGGGAGAGTCATTGTGAAACGGAAGTAGTAACTAGTGTTTTTATCAACACAGCATCCACCTCCACAACAGACGGACACATACCACGGGCCATGCAAATACAGACCTGTGCTGTGGAAAAGCAGAGCCTGTACTTCACGAATATGCAATTACAGGCTGTAAAGCCTAGAGTATTCCATTTTGTTGGTAATTTAAACCTGTAGGTACACCTCCTTGGCCCAACTCAAAATGTAGATGTTTTTTCCCTTTTGAGTCGGTCACTGGGAAGTTTCAGCTTTCTGTGAACATTCATTTGGAAAAGAATCTCAGCTTGTTGTGAATAGCTAAGTTTATTCAACATATAAATCTCTTAAAACCCATGCACTTAAATGCTTGTGGTTGTGTGGGATATTATCAGTGTCAGGGATGAGCAGAGTTGAAGGCATTTGGGGTCAGTCTACTTTCTTTAAATCTTCTCCAAACATTTTAGGTTTGGCAAAACCTGAATTGCATTTTGCCAAAACCCTGTGCCTGTAATTTGTAAACCCCTGTGTATTTTCAGGGAAATGTAGTCCATATGTTTCTGATTGATTTACACTTAACTCATCTAAACGTTGTTTTGCTAGTGTTATTTGATGTCCAGAGGGCCTCAGAGCCTGTTTATGTCTGTCTAAGCTGCTTCTTCCCCCATGAGACTTGGGAAGAATCTGTTTTGCCAAGAGTAAACTAAGTTGAACAGGGCAGTGCCCCTCCAACAGCCCCCACCCTGAACCTCCACATTTGGATCAGACTAGGGTTGTGTCTAAAATACAGATCTGAGGAAGCTGCATGGGGCTTTGAAGTTGACCAGACACTCAACACTGCACTAAGAGGAATCAGAGCCCAAAGTCTCCCCACTGGGCAGCACGACCAATAACACTAGCATCGAGACCAGCACTAGGCCAGGCCAACTTTCCAGCCTAGCCTGCCCCTAATGGCACTGGCGCTCAGCTGCCACCAGCCAAACCCCCTATCTCAATGGTCTCTTCTATTAGGACACGTTCTTGGAAGCTTCACTGAGAGGAGCAGGGAACAGTGAATAAAAGCTATCCACTGTCTTGCTAGATCGGAGATAATATTGTAGAGCAAGGCTGTGGTTTTCAAACAAAACAAACAAAAGAAATCCTCAACGAGCGTCCCACATGACTGAAACTTAATTTTAATAGTCTGCATTTGCTTCGCAAATGAGTCCAAAAATTACCAAGCCACAAACACTGAAAGCAATCCTACCCACTGCCAGAAGAAATACACTGGGCAGAAGAAATCAGGCCAGCCTCCTTCTGCTCCACTGTGGTGGAAATGGGGTGAGGTGCTGCTGAAACTTAGATGGCACCCCACACTTTTGGTAACACGATAACTAGAAATGGGGACATAGTGCAATTCTATGCATGATTCATGGTTGAGGGACATAGCACTTTATTTTGGAGGAAGAGGTTTAATGTGCATTTCGGTCATGTTCAAGTGAAGTATATTTGGAATGAAGATATTAGATAAAGAGGAGTTGGTGGCTCCATAAAATACCATGATGGGTATGCAACTCTCTAGGCAGAGTTGCATCTCTGAGATTACTATGGCATTGACTTGGAGGTCAGCCTGAGATGCTCCTATTTCTTGTCGGACTCTGAAAGAATCTGGGAAGCCTAGGTTCTAGGTAAAGAGGATACAGGTATAGCAATTAACTGGGGGACACTAGGCTGACCCTGAAATGTGGGAGCAAGTTAGAGGCTAAGGACAAAGACAGCTCAGACACTCTACCTCCAGGGTTTGAGTATTTTGTTTTATTTTGTGCTGTCTTTTGTTGTTGTTTACTGATTAAGTTGTGTCTGACTCTTGCAACCCCATGAACTGTAGCCCTCCAGGCTCTTCTGTCCGTGGGATTTCCCAGGCAAGAATACTGGAGTGGATTGCATTGTCTTGAAGCTTTCAAAAAATCTTGATCACTGTTGTAGGTTGGTCTTGATTATGTTCTGGTTTAGCAGAGGGCCTGTGTTTATGCTGCAGGGGATCCAGAGGGAACGGGCCACAGTCGAGAGCAACATGACAAGTGACAAACAGGCCTGAACTCAAAAACATGGACATATTCCCGGGAGATTCTCAGAAATACTTGAGATAGGAAGGACTCTCTGAGACTGGCTTTGCAACCTCTGGCATGAATGCTGAATTAAAAGCAGAGAAGCCTTAAAGGCTGGAGAAGCCAGGGACATCAGCCGCCTGGGCTGCAGCTTCTCTTGGAGCCAATGGCGTGCTTGTCTGGACTGGATGTGACCCCTCAGGCCCGACTGTAGTTTCATCAACCACATTGCAGCCTGGGAAATCCAACTACGTTAACACGCTGGGACATAGTCCCTTGCAACCTTACAGGCTCCTTCGGTGGCTCTCTAAGGAGAAACTTCTTCCTGATCTTAGATTATAAGTAGTTTAACTTCTCCTTAGGGCCTGGTTGCATTTTATTTGTTTATTTGCTTTTTCTTTTTTTTTTCATTTTTAAGTTATAAAATTTTACATGACTTCGGTTGTGTCCAACTCATTGTGCCTCTATGGACTGTAGCCTGCCAGGCTCCTCTGTCCATGGGATTCTCCAGGCAAGAATACTGGAGTGGGTCTCCATTCCCTTCTCCAGAGGATCTTCCTAACCCAGGGATTGAACCCGTGTCTCCTGCAGCTCCTGAATTGCAGGAGGATTCCTACCACTGAGCCACTGGGGAAGCCCTATAAAATTTAAAAAATGTGGCAAAATACACTTAACATAGCATTTGCCATCTTAACCTTTTGTAGGTTTACAGTTCAGTGGCATTAAGTGCGTTCATCATGTCATGCAACCATGACCACTGTCCATCTTGTAACTGTTTCCTTCTCCCAGACTGCAGCCCTGTGCCCATTACACAGTAACTTCCTGTTTCCTTCTCCCCCAGCCACTGGAAACCACCATTCTACTTTCTGTCTGGATGAATCTGACTACTTCATGTAACTCATCAGTGGAATCATACAGTATTTATCCTCTTGTGACTCGCTTATTTCAAAGGCCTGGTTTGTTTTTCTCTTATTATGGTCACTGAATTCTCTAAAAAATTGGATCCTCCCTACGCCCACCCTCAACTATTTGTTTGATCATAGCAGCTAGAAAACAAGGTCAAATCTATGCCTGACTGGGATTTTTGTTAGAGTTTCATCTTTTATTCCACTTTCTTTTTATTTCTAACCTACTTGTTTATCATACATGGATTCTGCTTAAAGTGTCTCCAGTCCACTTTGAAACAAGGAAGGGCATACATTTAAAATACCCACAAGCAGGTGATGGAAAAATTTAGGGGATCGGACCAAACCCCTCAGTGAAGTCTGGTCTCCAAACCAGCAGGATGCTAGTCCATGTGGTTGGGTCCATCCTGCAGAGATGTGCATGGTGCTACAGCCTCCGGGAGCTTGGCAGGCCACTGCTGGTCTCTTCAGCAGCTCCCTCTTCTCTGAAGTCAGTGCATTCAGGCCATGGCTTCAAAGCCCAAGACCTTTTTTTTAAAAAACAGATGCACAAGCACTTGTACCACCTGTCTCCCTCAGGAACTCCACTTAGCACTTTCTCTCAAAAGTGAAAGATTTGCATGCTGGTGTAGGCTAGCCTCTTGGACAGGGGTGCAGAGGAAGTTAGGGAGTAGGCTTAGGGCTGAGCCTGGGGTTGGAGATGAGGGGTATGGCTTGAAGGAAGGAATGTCAAGGCTTCTTATTTAAAGCTAATGCTACTAAGTTAGGATCTGAGTTATTTTTATTGGAGTTATATTTCCACATGAGATATTTGTTGGCTCTGAGAAGTCTGTTTCTTTTGGCTCATCCTGGGCCCTCCTCATAAGCCTGAACCAGTGTGGATAGGGTCCACAGGGCTTCTCCTTATAACCGTCACCACCTTCAAACCTCCTTGATACACATTGTCTAACTTCAAGGAGGTTATCCATGCAGGCCATAAGCAGGACCAGTCTCCACAGGATGTAAGGGTTGAAGGGGGGAGTCTGTGGCCAGAAGACCCCCAAACACCTCTCTGCCACTCATCAGCTGTGTGGCAAGTCACTTCACCTCTCTGAAACTCCATCTGCTCCTCTGCAAACTGCGGACAGTAATCTCTTTTCCTCTGAACTATCGTCAGATTAAAAACACCCTTAATAACATGTTACTATTGTAATAATTCTTCTGGAGAACAACAGTTTATTATACATGATCACCTAAATTTTTAGGTGGCACCCAGCTCTTCTGCACCGATTTTATGTCGTGACCTAATTTTTTAAAGTCTCAGAGTTAGTGCTGATCCTTGAAAGGTTTTCTGGACCACTGGTTTCCAAACCTGGCTGCACATGCAGAGCTTTGAAAGGCGTATAATGTGGACACTAAGGAACCAGTGTTTTTATGTTGCTTTCCTAGTGGTTTGGCTTTGTCCACAGATGGGGTTTGAGTTGCTCTTGCCCTGATCCTCCCTCTGATACCAGGCAAGGATCTTGTTCTTTGTTTCCAGGTGAGTGGAAACCACTTTCCCATCCTATTCTCTGTAAGAACTGGCGATTACCAGGCACCCATTCCTCTGTCTCCCAGCCTGTAGCTCTCCCCTCCTTCGGGAGGTGAGTTCAGCCCTTTGTCTCTCCTTGTGATTCTCGGGGGCTCCACTCTAACTTCCTTCCCCACACTTTCTCGCATCTGGAGTTTGGGTTTATTTTTCTTCCTGCCTAACTACTTCTAATATACTAAGTCAATAAACAGATTCTCTGTGGTTACATATGGCAAACAGCTGAAATTTACAGTTGAGGGTAAAATTTCCTCATTTAGGGGGGAAAAATCATTTCACAGATTTAAAAAGTGGTCATTCTGATCTCTAGAGCAAATAAAAGTGTTTTATAACCTTCCACAAAAGCTTATGCCTTGATTAAATTTTTATTATGAATTATTAATTAGAACAAGGAAACACACAGTCCTAAACTTTTGCTTAAATTTGCTCCAGATTGAGATACAAACCCAAAGGTGGCAAGAAACCCTGAAGGGGAGGTTTAATGATGAGCGGCTCACATAAACTCTCCGAGCACTTTCATCTGCCAAAGGCTGCAAACCAGTCAGTAAACCAGCCCACGTGGCCAGGCCCAAACAGAGGCCAGTAATGGACCCAGAATCTTCAGCTGTCCTCCTGGGTTCTGTGTTTGGGTTTCATGGGGGTGTTGGGACTTTGGACACATACGCTATTCACTTCATGAGTGCTGTGATTAGAGCGGTGGGGAGTGGTAGGAAGCAGAGTAGAAAGGCAGCCTGGTGTCTGAGAGTTTGAGTCAGAGGTCAGGGGAAGCAGTCATCATGCTCAAGGTTGAGTGATGAACTCAACGAGGGTCACCCAATACAGCTGTGCAGGTGGCCTGGAGACAGGGGTCAGGGGAACAGCAATTCAGCTCATGTTCTCCTTGCCAAGCTTTGCCCCTTGCTGTAGGGCTGTGTCCACTCAGAGGAAGAGGCATCTTTTTCTGATTTGAACAAGGGAGTCATACGCTGGTCAAGCCTTGCTTGGAGGCAGATAGTATACTATGGGGTGGATAGGAGGGGTGGTCCTGCCTTCTTCCAGAAGAGGCATCTTTTTCTTAGAATACAGAGGGGTGGTTTGGGCACATGGTGACCTCAGATTTAACCAATAGATGTTAGGGATGCGAACATGAACCAGTGTCTTCAAGGAGCTCACAGTAACTCAGGGAAAAGGAAAGCAGAGTAGTACAACACAGTGGTGACAAATGAGGTCCTAGAGGTCTCTGCACATGACTACCCAACCAGATGGAACTGGACAGGAGAGAATCAGGGAAGCTCTCTTGAGGACGATGTCTCAACGAGTCTTGAAAAGTGGAAGAGGGTTGAGAACGAGGCTGCGAAGAGTGGAAAGGTACTGCAGATAAAGACAATGCATCATGGAAGCAATGGAGGGTGGAGAGAGGTCTTCCTGACCAGAAGGAAGGGACGCTCTCAGAGAAGACATGGTGACGCTGGGAGGCTCCCCGCCATGTGTAGCTGTGCTTCAAGCCATTGTCAAATATGAGAATCTTCTCAAAGAAGAGGTGAGACCCATTCCCTTTCCCCACTGGCCAAGGTTGGAAGGCTTGGGCAAACTGCCAAGTCCCTGACACTGTGCTTGGCACTTGATGTGCTGCGAGGCTAGTTTCTTCCCCTTCACCATTTCCTCCTGCCCATTCATTTTCAATACGAAAACAGGGGTAAAAGACATAAAGGTGTTGTCAGTGGTAAAGAATCCCCTTGCCAATGAAGGAGATGCAAGAGAGTCAGGTTTGATCCCTGGATCGGGAAGATCCCCTGGAGTAGGAAATGGCAACCCACTCCAGCATTTTTGCCTGGAGGATTCCGTGGACAGAGAAGCCTGGTGGGCTACAGTCCATGGGGCAGCACAAAGGTCAGACATGACTAAGCACGCATGCACACAGGTGTTTTTACTCAAAGAGGAACTAATAAAAACATGAAACAGAGGGTAATGACTTGGCTTTTGGAGATGGGCAGCCCCCGGGGATTCTGTGTCCCCACCTCTGAGCTGGCTTCGGAGAGCATGTTGAGGTTGCAGCAAGCAGCTGGCCTCCTTGGATTAACCACTCGGGAGGAAGAGAGGAAAGGACAGCTCTTCAGTAGCCCAGGAAGAAAAGTGTTATCTGGCTATCTTTAGGGGCTCACCATCTCTCTGTGTGGCTTTCTAGGCTTCCAGTCATACACAGAGGAGTCTGCACGGAGCCTGTGTGGCATGAGTTTGTCTCTTGTTTATCCTGAATTCAGCGCTCATGGAAAGTGGCATGTTGACAGCACTGCTTCCCAGCATGACATCACATAAATAAGTCTGAAGATACTGCTTTATAAGAACTGTGTAAAGATAAGAGAAATGGTAGGAAGAATTGAAGGATGTTGTTTCTTCCCCAATATCTGCCATGAATCACTGCTCACAGGGAAGACAGAGAACAGAGGCACTGGGGCCCCAGGCCCCAGAGGGCAGGAGGGCGTCGCTTTGGTGTGAGGCTGGGCTGAGAAGGAGGTGGGGGGCTGTGAGGAGGCCTGAAGAGTGGGGTGGCACGGTAGCCTTTCCTGGCATCTAGTTTTGTAATCCTCTGTACTGAGGAACTCCATCAGAGTGTTGCATCCACTCATTAACTAGCAGCTAATAAACGCTTATGGTGAGGGCAGCACAGTGGGGGAGCTCTGAGAGAAGACCCTTCTGTCACTACAAAGGAATGACCTCAACACCCTGGGATTCCTCTTTCCAGAAAAAGGCAGTTCACTTCTCCCTCAGCATCCTGGGGGACTGGTTCCAAGACTCCTGTGGATACCAAATATGTGACTATCCAAACCCTGGGATGCTCAAGTCTCTCATATAAAATGGAGTGATATTTGCAAATAACCTACACACATCTTCCTGTATAATTTAAGTCATCTCTAGATTACTTATGATACCTGGTACAACATAAATGCTATGTAAATACTTGTGACAAATTCAGGTTTTGTTTTTCCAAACTTTTGAATTTTTTTTTTCCCCAAATGCTTTTGATCCATGGTTGGTTGAATTCATGGATGCAGAAGACTGACAGCACTTTTTCCCTCTCCCCTCCTATAAGCACAGGGAAAATCAGCTCAGTTCTGTCACTCAGTCGTGTCCGACTCTTAGCGACCCCATGGACTGCAGCACGCCAGGCTTGCCTATTGATCATCAACTCCCAGAGCTTGCTCAAACTCATGTCCATCAAGTCTGTGATGCCATCCAGCCATCTCATCCTCTGTTGTCCGCTTCTCCTCCTGCCTTCAATCTTTCCCAGCATCAGCGTCTTTTCCAGTGAGTCAGTTCTTCTCATCAGGTGGCCAAAGTATTGGAGTTTCAGCTTTAGCATCAGTCTTTCCAATGAATATTCAGGACTGGTTTCCTTTAGAATTGACTGCTTTGATCTCCTTGTAGTCCAAGGGTTTCTCAAAAGTCTTCTCCAACACTGCAGTTCAAAAGCATAAATTCTTCGGCACAGGGAAAATATGGCACACGATTAGGGAGAAAAGACTCCTGAGAAAACAGTGCTTTATTCTTTTCTTATAAAAGTTCTTTCCTGGAATGTAGCTCAAATACAGGTCCCCAAGGGTTTCTCAGGTGGCTCAGTGGTAAAGAATCTGCCTGCCAGTGCAGGAGATGCAGGTTCAATCCCTGGGTCAAGAAGATCCCCTGGAGAAGGAAATGGCAACTCGCTCCAGTATTCTTGCCTGAAAAATTCCATGGACAGAGGAGCCTGGTGGGCTACAGTCCATGGGGTTGCATAGAGTTGAACATGACTGAGCAACTGAGCGGTGAGCATGCAATGGACACACAGATGCAGATGGATCCCCAAAAGTTCCCTGCAGGATTTTTTTTTTTTGTAAGAGATAGTGTCAGGTCAGGGCTTTAGGGCAGGTGATAAAGACTTTTGGGGGCTGCCCTGCTGAGCCCATTGCTTCCCTAATGGGAGCCTCTTCTTCAGGGCTGGGTGCGAGGGAGGTGGCCCCCAGTGATCTTGTTTGAGGAAGACTCCAGCCAAGGCCCAGCAGAATATTCTGGAAGCTGAGGAGTCCGCTGGTGGGAAGGTAGAAAAGTGGAAGGGGGGAATGGGCAGTAGATGCCTCACTTTGTAAAGACAGATGGAAAATAAAAGGTGTGTCCACAGCCCATGGAAAGTGCTTGATGGTCCTCTCTGCAGGGCTTCTTTGTGAGGTGATGCTCTCCCAGAGCCAGTCGGAAGGAGTTTGAGGATGGAGGGATGTGACCAGGGAATGAGAGAGAAATGTCAGGAAATGAGTTGAGGCTGGGAAGGGAACTGAGAAAGACTGTAAGTGAGGGACATGGTACTTCAGTGAAGGCTGTGACCTCTAAAACCCTAAAGGGTACCGGCTGGTTTGATTCTGGCCCATGAAGTGGCTCAATAGGGTCTTAGAAATTATTTAGCTTTAAGCCCTCAGTTCATAGTTAAGGAAACAGATCCAGAGTAGTCTGAACTTGCCGTTGGTCACATGGTAAGTCTGTGGCCCTGTAGGGCCCAAGATCTAAGCTGCAGTTCCTGGTCTTATCTTTGCTGGGGACATTTGAAGTTCCTTTAGCTTGCCCCTCTGAGGTAGGGGGAAAGCCCATGAAGAAAACTTTGACCTCGGAGTCAGATGATCTTGGGTTGGGGTTCCTACTTAACCAACATGTTTCCCCAGCCTTTCCAGACAAGGACAGGGCCCCAACCCCTGGTTTTCAGGCTGGTGACCAGCCAAAGGTCAGTGGGGAGAGGGGGTTTAAAGCTGATTTGGACCCTCTTAACGTGTCTCTCCCTTTGTTCTTTTCGAGGTGGCAGTTACTGGGCAACATAACTCTCGAGGATGAGATAACCTATCTCAGATAGGAAGGGTTTATCTCTGAGGTTATTGCAAATATGCCTGACTCCTTAATCTAGTTCTGTCCAGATCTGAACTGGTAGCCAGATAAACTGTTTGCTGCCTGATTTCATGTATTTATCAAGTCTAAACAGTGATCAGAGGCAATTATCCTCCCCCAGAGGCCAGGGGCTCAAGAGCTAAGCAGTGCCCTGCAGGCCTGGCTTTTGCTACAGACCCACAAGCTGTCACTCCAGCCCCTGCAGATTTTCTCTGCTTTCCCCACAATCCTAAATTTCAAAGGAGGTTTGATGTTCTAACTGGTCTGTTTTGGTGTTCTCTTGCCCATAACTGAGAATAAAATCCCATGGTTTTTATAGGTGGATGAATCCTTTTTAAAGCCCCTTTTGTTACCACCATGGGGTTTGTGAGCGCTAAAAGTGGGTTTTAAAGGACTAGAGAGACCTTAGATCAGAATTTGCTGATTGTGGAAGGGACCAACTGATGCTAGGCACAGCCCCTTCATTCTGTAGATGGGGAAGCCAAAGCACAGAGGGATTCAATGCTTTATGTAAAAGGAATGTGCTCTTTAGAGTTGGGTAGACCTGAGCTTGAAGCTTGGCTTTGACACTGACCTGCTCTTTCACCTTGGGTAACCTCCTGGAGCCCCTAACTGCCTCATCTATCATGTGGAGGTAACAATTCAGACCTCATAGCATTGTTGTGAGAAGTAAAAACTGGTTGCTCCCTGGTCAAGGTCGCGCAGATAATTGCAGGCAGAGCCAATATGAGAACCCTAGTATCCTGGCTCCCAGACCTGTCTTTTTTCCATTACACTGCAGGATTCTTTCTGGAGGTCTTCGATTGGCCATAAAATCAAAAGTAATAGTTCATTTTTGTCCCACCCAATTCAGTGTTTCTCAGAGGTAGCCCCTCCAGATGGTCTGAAGCTCAGTTCTTCTCCGGACTCTATACAACGACAGCATCTATATTTTTTTTCACAATGAATTAATAATTGACTTGCCATTGTATTTAGAGAAAACCGGATATCACCTCATGGATGTCTCATGGAGAGGGAGTGTCGTTTATTCCACTTATTCTGAAAATTTTTCTACTTAGTTTTGGAGGCAGCAGGAACAGGGATCTTGGGAAACTTTCTGCTCAGCCAGAGGATATTACTGGTCCACAGGATGACCAGTCTAGTTCAAAGTCGGGGCCTAACGGTGAAGATCCCAGGACTGGAGTCAGCCTGTCTTGCAGCCCTCGCCAGGCGTTGTCTCCGCCTCAGACACTAGGTGGCGCCAAAGACACATCCTCGCGGCGCAAGGCGCGGTCGCAGCTTGGGAGGACTCGCCTTGGCGCCGCGGAATTCTCCGGGTTTCCACGCAGGGTCAGGGTTCCTTCCGGCTGGCCACCTCTCGCCACAGTGTCCTCGCATCAAAAGGACGGCTACTTTCTGGGGAAAGGCCTAGGTTGCTGACCGGCGATGGGAGTCATGCCCCATTTGGTGTTAGGATCCTCCAGTTCAGCATTATAAACACCAAAGGGCTAAGCTTGTTTGTTCCTCATCCGTCGTCCCAACCCCACCTCCCCCACCCCCGCCCCTCCTGTGTCATTAACGGTTCATTTGCTTTGAGTGGCATCGTTACGAAGGTTGGGGGCGCTAAATATACCTCCCCATCTTTCTATTTTTAAAAGACTGCAGACGTGACACAAATTATGCTCGCATGACGGGCGCCTCCGAGTTGGCCTAGAGAGGTTGCCGTGGGGACTGTGGAGCAGGAGGGGGTCTGCCTGGCGAGGGTGTCACGTTGCTCTTCAGCCAGGTGCGTCCTGTACCCGTCTCCTCCGGCCCTGCCGCCGCGAGCGCCCCCTGGAGGCTGGCGGGGGAGTCGGGCACGGGCGCGGCCTCCACTTTTCCGTTCCCTTTCTTGGGATGCTGCAGAGATTCCCAGTGGCCTCTCAAATCGCGATAAAGTTTCCCCACTTTAAACGCGACTGCAGTCCTTTTACGTCCCGGTCTGCATCGTCCTTTCCACCTCTACCCGTTTCCTCTGCCCCATCCAGACAAATGGCTTCCCGGCCCCACCGGGTTCCCCACTGGTCCCAGCTCCCCGTTGTGCCTCCAGATCTCGGTTCCTCCTCCAAGGACCCCGTCGCGGGTCTTGACCCCTTGGGCACTGATCCAGGCGGGATTAGGGGCTCTTCCCCACACCATGGCGTCCCTCCATTCCAGAGAATCAGGAATTAAGCCACATTTGGTCCCTTTCATTTCTACTCAAGGCAGAAAGCACACTTCAGGTATTTTTTTGTGTGTGTACTAGGACCATCAGATCTGGTAGTGATTTGAGGATAAGGGTAGTTTTCTTTCTTTTTTGTTTCTTTTTTTCTGCCCCAGAAGTTGCCTTTTTAACTAGTAAGTACAGTGCCCTAGGAGGAGTGCAGGCCTGGAAAGCTGATGGCAATTTCAACTACATTAAGCTTCAGCGGTGAGGCCAAATGGAGGCTAGACAGAGCGTGAAGAGTTGGCAGAAGAAAAAGGGAAAGAGAGGACCAGGAGGGGTTACAGGAGCAAAGGCCCCGTGTTTGCAGGTCTTAGGATGTCGAAATTCTACCGCTGGCTCTGAGAGCCTTGGCATCGTGGGTAAATTACTTTACTTCTTGATCCTTGGTTTCCTGGCCTGTAAAATGGGAATACTACTGCCTACCTCATAGAGCAGTGGTGAAGATTGTGAACTAATATGTAGACAAAGTGCCCTCTGGGAAGATAAAGAAGGCTACAATATGATAGCTGGTAGCATAATCAAATTGAAGCCATTGCTTTAGTTTCTAACCAAACTGACTTTACAGACATCCAGAAGTATATGCTTTTCTCCTCTTGTTTGGGATAAGGAGTAACTTTCCCTGAATTTTGAGTGTATTCCTTTGTTTTATGGGCTATGATGTCCTCTCCTTGCTAGAAAGGAAGGGAGGGTAACTGGCTCCCCACCCTCCAAGACCCTTGAAGAGGAATTCCTGATGTAGCCATGTCACTGGGAATAAATGATGTAACTTGGGGGCATGTCAGTTTACTCAAGTGTACCATGGGGTTTTCACATAGGCCTCTCCCTTCCAGAAAATATTTTGGGACACCAATATTGGTGTACCATCTGATGGGAATGTTCCCACGTGTGGCAGCAAGTCCATGTCTTAGCTTCTGGTGAAAGTCGGGGTTTGTAAACTGAGCTCATTTATGAATAAATAGTACAAACATGATTGATGCAGCTAGCTGTCCTCTACTGCTTGTGACTCAGTTTATTCATGCTCTGCAAAAGATGGCTCCTTTGCTCACCGGCAGCCTTAAACAGTGTTTCATTAAAACTAGCTTCACGATTATTAAAAGACAGCCCAATCAAAAGCTATACATTCCTTCTGTATGTCTGTATACATGGAGCCGTATATATGATGTACATTTCTAAGTGGGTGTATGCGCCTGCATGTATGTGTACATATGTATTTGTGTGGGTATATGCTTAGTAATTTAATTCAATGGCACAAATTCTTGGGGAAAATACCCAGGAACTGGCTCCCTTTCTGTTGCTAGATCAGAGTAGAGGCCAGTTCCTGAGGGCGTGACGTCAGTGGCTTCTCACTGACTCCACGGTAGATTCCACAGAGCGCTGTCCCAGTGTTGAGAGTCACAGTCTTAGGACAGGCAAGTTTTGACTTGCTCTGCTCTCAGGATGTCCCTTTTCTCCTCAGCAGTGTTGAGGGGCTTGGGCTGGGAAGTGTTAGGGGGAAAGTGTCCTTGCAAAAAGAGACATGACCCTCCGGGCTTTCGTTTCTGGGGCTGGCTGTCTAGCTTTCCTAATGAACAAATATGTTCTCTTTAAGGAAACAAACAAAGCAAAAACATCTATTCATCTGGATTTTATTTGTTTGTTTTAAATACAAACAAAAGGAGAGAGGAGACGTGGTTATTTCTGCAGCAACTATTTCAAATGCAAGTTATTCCATCGCTCCAGGTGTTCCGATGGTGTTTGTCACCGTAGTACCCACGGGGCTAGTTCCGACCATTATATGGTAAGGCTTTCTTTCTTTCCAAAATTCCCAGCGTTCCTTTAAGGCCCATTTAGCTGCGGGTTTTGTTTATTCTCTCAGCAATCAGCATTTAAAATAAGATAAACAAGCATTTTTCCTGGTCTGTGAATCCCCACCGACCAGCCTCCACCTGCACACCTGAAGTCAATGGGCCCAATTGAATTTCTTGGTAACCCATATCCCCTTCAGAGACTGGCTCCCTCCATATACCAAGCTGGAAATAGAGAGCTTAAGCAGGGCAAAATGTAATTTTAAGAATTGCTAATGATGCTAGGAATCTGCAGTGCAATTAGCATCATTGAATTTGGCGCTCCTCCGAAGGCACAGAACTCCTTGCCATCCTGCAGTGGCAGCAGCGGCAAGCGCCTCCTTGCATGCCTGGGCGGCCGGGGGTGCTGGCAGCCGCTTTGCACCCAAGTAGGAGCATTTGGTTAGGCTTCCTCTCTCTCTCTCTCTCTCAGCTATTGACTCCTTTGTCTCTTTTCTGACTTGCAGAGGGAGGGATATATGCATTCGTTATATTCTTAGCACTCAGTCCCCCAGTGCGTGCGTGTGTTCATGCTAAGTCACTTCAGTCATGTCCAACCCTTTGCGACCCCATGGACTGTAGCCTGCCAGGCTCCTCTGTCCATAGGATTCTCCAGGCAAAAATACTGGAGTGGGTTGCTGTGCCTTCCACCAGGGGATCTTTCTGACCCAGTGATCAAACCCACATCTCTTATGTTTCCTGCGTTGGCAGGTGAGTTCTTTATCACTAGTGCCACCTGGGAAGCCCTCAATCCCCCAGTGGAGTCACTCTGTTTTCTAGGTAAGTGGGGTCCCTGCTTTGTGAATTCACTTTGCTCCCTTGGATTTCAGTGCTCCAGTTCAACCAGTGTTCCGCCTGTCCTGGAACCCCAGTAATTCTGAAGCTGTTAATTGGCACCTCACATCTTAGTGGTTGGGGCACCCTCCGACCCCACGTAACCACTGTAAGATATACCCTCTCTTTCTCTTTCCTTCTCTAACTTCCCTTTTTTTGCTGCTCTCTAAGGTTCAGAGGTAGTAGGAAGAGTTAAACGTAGCGATAGGAACGGAGCCAGAAGAAGAGAGGGAATGAGAAGGCAGAAAAAGAGAAAATGAATGATTGGATGCAAAATAAACCTTTGCTTGTTCATAAGGAAATTATTTTTGCTCTCAGGAAAAATAGTGTGGGCCAGGCATAGAAACCGTGTTAGCTGGCTTAGAGGTTGCTGAATGCAGAATTTGATCTTGGTGGGTCTGTTCAGTTTAGCAAAGGTTTTGGCTCTGGGGATCCTCTTTCAGATACGGAGGCCCAAATCAGAAGCACATAGAGGGGAGCTGTTCTTCCCAGATTCCAGATGTGTCTGTGAGACAACACATTCTGGGGCAAATTGATTTCACCCTGGGGAAACTGGAGATTTTTCAAAGTTATGTCTGCAGAGCCGGCTAATGCAATTCCCCATTAGTGCATTAAAGTGTGCCCTTATTAATTCAAACATAAAGGCAACAAAATAAGCTGTTAAATTTAAAATATAATACATATATAATGAGGAGAATGTGTGAAAGCCTTATTCAAATGAAAATACAGGAGTGTTTGAACTACTGAGGTATCTTTTGTATTGAATTATGAGCATATGTAATAGATTTAATTATTAATTTCCCCATTGTTCTATGCACACAGACAGGGTTCAAGGCACAGTCATTCTCTGGCTTTCATAGATCTAATTTGTATAATTATTGCCTGAATAAAGAATTGCTCCAATTCCTAGCTCTCTTTCTTTCTTCCCCCTTTCTAAATACTATTTCAATGCCGCATTCCAAAAGGGGAACACCTGCCACTTCTTCAAAGTCAGCTGATCATTTGGAATGATGGACGGCACGGCTGCCGATGACGTTCCCCTTTCAAGTCTCTTTGTCTAAGTGAATTATCGTGCATCCTTTTAATTTTATTGAACAAATTACATTTGTCAAGGTCTATCTTTGTAAATAAATGATAACTAGAGACACATGGATGCGTATTTCTGCTGTTCAAGGGCTCTTGTTCCATTTCTGGAAGCCAGATGAACATGGAACAAAGGAGAAACTTTCCTCTAAAAGCAATTATCTTTCTGCATTCCCATCAGTATAATTATATTGCAGGGAATTTTAAGAAGCTGTAGAAGTAGAATTGAATGCTTAAAACTGTGTTTGCTGAATTGCTATGCAAAAGTTGAGCAGGCTGTATTACATCACACGAAATAGTCTAACTCTCTTCTGGGCACATTTCTCCCAAGTTTAGAGTGGGCCGGAGGCTGGGGACAGTGTGAAGAGGGGGTGTCGGGGAGGTAGGTCAGATTTAGGGGTTCATGTGCTTCTTGAAAGGAATGTTTAATGACATTTCTAAACACTGAGGGCTGTAAGCAAGCAGACTGGAGATATACACAATGAAAGTACCCATTTCTGGTCTATTTGGAAAGCTTCTGATTTGCCGTTTGCCCTCTACCTGGAGCAGAAACCTACAAGCTCATTAACTAATCCATTAATGGTGGTGAAATAAGAAGGGGATTCTTCATGAAATCATGGGAGAAGCACATACACTGCCCCCCAAAGCAAGTGAGCAGCTGGTTTAGAGAGATATTGAATGTGGTTTGTGTGGCTACTGTGTCAATACTGCATGTCAACAAGGATCATTTCTTCATCACTGTCTCCCCCAGACTTTAGTGAAGTAAACTGTATTGTCTCATCATTGATGGCTATCCATCAGGCTCATCTCTCCCCTTCCCAATTTTTACCAAACTACCTGATGAACATTCAGGGCTGGCGGGGGAGCGCCTGTGTGAAATGAAGATGGAACATGCCAGAACCATGGGCTGGCTTAGGACTGGGCTGGCAGGCTTTAAGTTACTAGACAACTGAATGGGTAACATTTTAGAGATCCTGAAAAAAGAAACCCAGAGGCAGAGATAACCTTATATTTTCAAAGAGAGATGGGTACTGTAATGACCTATATGAGAAAATAATTTATATAAAAAGGAATGGACATATGTATATGTATAATTGATTCACTTTGCTGTACATCTGAAACTAATACAACATTGTAAATCAATTATACTCCAATAAAAAATTAAAAAACAAAATAAAAACAGGTGGGTAAAAGGGTGGGTTAAAAGCCAGGAAATAACATTTCTCATTCACAAGAGATTATGGAGCTGGGGAAGGAGCATGGGCCTGGTGGTTGGAATTAGGAGCAGGTGTTCATTGGAAGGACTGATGCTAAAGCTGAAACTCCAGTACTTTGGCCACCTCATGTGAAGAGTTGACTCATTGGAAAAGACCCTGATGCTGGGAGGGACTGGGGGCAAAAGGAGAAGGGGAAGACAGAGGATGAGATGGCTGGATGGCATCACCGATTCGATGGACATGAGTTTGGGTGAACTCCGGGAGTTGGTGATGGACAGGGAGGCCTGGTGTGCTGCGATTCACGGGATTGCAAACAGTCGGACACAACTGAGCGACTGAACTGACTTGACTCGGCCTCCTGCAGCTATTGGAGGGGTCTGGACCAGATGATCCGATAACCTATGTTGAGATTCTTGGTCCAAGACCATGAACCCCATTGTATGGGGGCATGGATCTCCATGGGAAAGTGGTGGAGGGAAGATCCAAGTACTGGGACTGAGTAACTAGAGCTTTATGAATATGTTGAAAAGGAAAAATGATTTATTTGCTCAACAAATGAGTCAAGTGTTTTCTGTCTCCAATTTCTGTGGCTGAGGTTTGGTTTGGCAAGAGCTGAAATCCAAGGGATCACTGAAAGTAACATGGTCAGAAAGTGGTAGGTCTATAAAATAGGCTGAAAATGGTACCGTGGGCATCTTTGTGATGGAAAAGACTCTTCTCTCAGGAGAAGACATAAGACTGACTGGCATGTGACTTGTGTCATTCAGAGCATTTCACCAAGCAGGCGGTGAAGGGGATGGGCGGAGAGAGCAGCATGTCTGAGTTAGTAATGAATTCAGTTCCCCCGCAAAGTTCCTGGTGCTGGAATAGAATGTTACCTCAGACATAGTCCCTGTTTTTGGAACC
Organism: Ovis canadensis; assembly: GCF_042477335.2. Taxonomy (NCBI): domain Eukaryota; kingdom Metazoa; phylum Chordata; class Mammalia; order Artiodactyla; family Bovidae; genus Ovis; species Ovis canadensis. The sequence goes on from NC_091245.1 coordinate 65,090,419, forward strand.
AGGTTGCATAAGCCTGATGGGGAGAGGTCAGGTAGGAACATCAGTGATTATCGGACAGAACGATAAGGGCCATGGCAAGGTTCTGGTGGCGGGGGAGGGGGTGGTGGTGTGCTATGTGAGCACAGTAGGGGAGCACCGACTCAGCCTGGTGGGGCTGGAGGTGGTCAGCAAAAGTCATGAAAAAACAGTGAAGCTTGAGTAGAACAGAAAAAGTGGGGGGAAGGGGAGTGGTAATGGAGGGAAGGATATGTGAGGACCAGTGACAGAAAGCAGCCAGGCATGTTCAGGAAGCTGCTAATATTCCAAGATGACTAAGAAGGAGGGTGCGAGTGGGCGAGTGGAAGAGGATGTACCAGACAAGGAAGAGTGTGGAGTCCTTGCCAGGAGGCAGCATTTTATGCCGCACATTATAGGAAAGAATTGAAGGAGTCTCACAGCTGAGTGAGACGATCAGGCTTGGGAAGGCTCACATGGGGAGTCAGGACAAGCCATTGGGGTCCAGTGAGAAAAGAGAAGTGAGAGCTCCTATTCAAAGCCAAGAAAAAGTTGTGCTGCCAAAGGTACTAAAGTATAGAGCTTTCCCCCTTTACTCAGTAGTCTCTCAACTTGTCATGCTGTTTGTTAGAAATTTGCCATTTAATGTCACCTTCTGCAGGCACAGAGATGCTTGTGTGGAACGTGCAGACCCTCCCGGGAGCCTGGGGCCCTATCTCCCAAGACTTTGGACACTGATGGCCCTCTGGTGGCTGGGCGTCTCCCTGAGGAGCTGCTAGGTGCTGCGGCCTCCTAGGGGTGGGAAAGTGAAGCCGGTCCCCTGCCCAGGGACCAGTGCCCCCAGTGGTACTGTGATGTGTATGTCGGGATTCTCTAGGCCTCTGGGCCTGGGGTGGTCACAAGGCTTACCTGCGCTATTGTTGTGTTTGTAGCTCAGTCATATCTGACTCTTGGCAACCCCGTGGACTGTAGCCTGCCAGGCTCCTCAGTCCGTGGAATTCTCCAGGCAAGAATACTGAAGTGGGTAGTCATTCCCTTCTCTGGGGATCTTCCCAACTCAGGGGTTGAACCTGCGTCTCCTGCATTGCAAGCAGATTCTTTACTGTCTGAGCCACCAGGGAAGCCCTGCCTGGGACAGCAGACCATAACCGGGGGCTTAGGGCACTGGCTCATCTGGGCCAGCCCTTCTGCCACCTCTCAGCCACTCACTCACCTGCCAAAGGCACTGTGGCTGTGTCAGCCTAGGGTGGAGATAGCTATCACCAAGTCCACCCCTGGATACCAAAAGGCATGCTGGCTCAACCCTGCCCCTCCTCACGACTATGCCTGGGCCCTGCTGGTGGCGGAGCTGGCAGTGGTCACTGGGAGGGCTTAGGGAGAAGGGAGGTGGGGCAGAGACTAGGGTGCCAGGTGAGTGAGTGGCCGAGAGGTGGCAGAAGGGCTGGCCCAGATGAGCCAGTGCCCTAAGCCCCCAATTATGGTCTGTTGTCCCATGGACTTCACTTCCAAAACACTAATTTATTAAGAATTTCAAGATGGCAACCACAGAGCACTGAACTTCAAATGTGGCCTTCTTCTGTGAAGCTGTAGTGCTCACTTACCCATGAAGCTTACTGGCAGCAAAGGGCTATAGCAGAGCCAGGCTCAAGGCAGGAAACCCATTAGGGAGGGACCAGAGCTGTCTGGGTGATGAGTCATGTGAACCACAGTGAAGGCAGTGGTGGGAATGGAGAGGAAGTGGAGATGGGGAACGCTAGGAGCACGGAGGTGGGCAAGTTAGTGGGATACAGGCTAACTTCCAGATTTCAAGTGTGGGCAATGGAACTTTATAAAATACATTCATCTTTTATCTTTTATAAAATACATTCAACTTTTATCATGTAATCCCTAAAATAGTCCTGTGGAATGTATATTTTCATTACTTCCATTTTGTGGTGGGGAAATAGCTCAGAGAAATAAGGTAATTTACCCAAGTGCCTCCAGTCAGAAGACTTGGGACTCAAGCCAAGGAATCTTATTTCCATTGCATATTCTATCCACTATAACATTAGGCCTCTCTGCTGCTCTAGATGACTCTGAACTGGCTTTTCGGTTCATTCGTTCATTCATTCGTTGCTTCATTGAGCAAATACTTATTTTTATTAAAAGCCTTTATTGAATTTTGTTACAATATTACTTCTGTTTTTTATATTTCTTGTTTTTTTTTTTTGACTGTGAGAAGTGTGGGATCTTAGTTACCCGACCAGGACTGAAACCTGTACCCCCTGCATTGGAAGACAAAGTCTTAACCACTAGACCATCAGGGATGTCTCCAGCACATACTCATTAAGTGACTGCAGTGTGCCAGGTGCTCATCTGGGAGCTGGAGATGCGTTGATAAGCAAGCCAGACAAGGCCTCCGCTCTCATGGAGCACGCATTCAAGCAGGCTCGGGTGCCAAATTTAATCAGAGATTCCCATGGGGCTTTGAAGGCTTGTAGAAGCCATTGTTTATTTTTCTCTTCTGTTTCTTGTCTGGGTTTCTAATGAATTAGAGTTTGATTAGCTGCAACAGAGCAATCATGACAACAGGGTGGGGAATAAAGTGTCCTTTCAACCACCCCTATCCAAAAGCTCTGTATAATCAGAAAAATCAAACCCTATTGCTTGTCATCTCCACCTGGGTTGTCAGAGGTCTGTCCCATTCTATACGTAAATAACTATGTTGTTTTGTTCTTTCACTAAAAGAATATATTATCTGTTTCAAATAACAAAATAAATCTCAGGCTAGGAGACTGGATAATCCTGTTGAAGGATAAATTTCACGGTATTAAATTGTTGCTGAGCCAATAGCAACGGTTCTGAATACTGTTCAGATGACTCAACAGCATGGGTCAGGAAGGCACCTAATTGCCTGGTGACTCAGCCTGTGCCTACGCATTGCACCGTAGAAGACGGCAGGAAGGCGTGTGGTGAGTGGTGCTAGGATGAACCAGTTTTCTGTCTTGGTGTACGGCCCCTGAACTAGACTGGCTGCCAGATGGCACAGGTGCAGGGACATGAGCATTCAGAGTGTGATGCAATTAAAGGAAGTTTGGAGACTGAAATCCTTTTAAGGGCCATGCTTTATCTGATAGGAAACAACATTATAAAAAGATTAATTACCGAGTAGTAGTCATGGAGAACCAAAATCATATTCTCGCAGGAGAACTTTCTGAGCCTTATGATGTCTCTGCGGCTTGTGAGAGACTCTAGGGGACACGAAAACCTGGGATCTCAGTAGGTGCAAGCAGTCTGTCCACTCCACGATGTCTTGGCATGTTCCTTGGGTTCTGAGTTGATGGCCAAGAGGGGGTTGCAGGAATGAGTATAGGGGTTGGTGTTAGAAGGCCTCACTGATTGTAGGTCTGAGGAGATGATGAATCAAACCAGGAGGCCTGCTGCAGACCCAGAGGCACAAAGGGGTCTGAAGACCATCCAGGAACTAGGCAGCCCTCTTTTGGGCTTGCCATCATCCTTCTGGGTCTGCCTTCTTGTGTGCCTGCTGTGTGATGCAGGCTTCTTCCTTCCCTGCTCTGTGGCATGGCTGTGTTTTCTCCTAGCCCCTCTCTGTAGGAACAGAAGCTTCCACTTAGCTAACACCTCAACATATGAAGTTTAAGTGCTTTTCAGAACATTTTATTATTGCCTGAGTGTTCATGAAGCAGCTTACCTTAGACTCCAGCTGGCTTCAAGAGGTTTGTGCCTGCCTTGTATTCCAGAAGAATCATGCCATGGGCCCAGCACATCCCTCACGTACTTCCCCACCCTTCCCCTGCCTCTCTCTCTAAGGAGTGCGATGCCACACCTGGGAAGTCCACGAGGGATCTTAATTTCAACCTTTGTACCACTGCATGGCCAATTTAAGGAGGGATATCATCCCTTTAAAATTTGTTTTTAAGTTGTATGTTACATGGATGGACTGTCCGCCAGGGTCAGGCATTGAGCACATAACTAGGCGAGTGAGGCTTTTCACGTTGCTTTGTCAGGTGAGAAACCTCAGGGACAACACTCTGGCTCCTTCCCGAGATGCTTCCTGATGTCAAGTTCTTAACTCCCTTCAGCAGCCAGGCCTCTGTATCTGCATCCGGGTTGCCATCAGGGTGTGATAATTTGGTCTTCCCAAGGAAAGTATATTCATTTATTAGCATCTTGTTAAAACTATTTAAATAGGTATACCAGTGTTTAGTAGTAATACTCCGTAAAAAAGTCATAAATCTTGAGCAAATTTGACCATTTATGATGCATCTTCAGAGACCCATATTAGTTTGTGTCGATGTTTAAGGGGGCAGGTGGAGAATTAAACATCAAAAAGACTTGATATAATAATAATAATAAAACCATGACAGTTTCTGTTGCCGTTTTCTCTTTGTACCTAATATAGCACATGTAACATAAAAACTAATGTGTGTAATAAGCTAGACAGGTAGATTAAACAAATACTAGAATAAAGAACTCTATGACAACAAACCACAGGGCATAGTCATAATAAGTGAGATAAATTTCATTCATGAAGAGATTTTGATTTTTGCCCTTTGTAAGAGAACTGTTAAGATAGGGGCAGCATCTAATCTTGAGTTGGGTAGATAGTGATGAGTGGTGAATCATGAACAATTAAAAAATCTATCTGTGGCTACATGTGGTGCACTTCAAGTCACCTTATTGCTTTGGACTGCAGGGGCAGAGGAAGCCGTTGTGGTGAAACAGACTGAAAACCAGAAGATGCCAAGCTCTCACATTCCTTTCTCCAATCTTGCTTCTTCCCTCCAGTTGCTCTGAGACCTAAGATTCCTTTCCCAAAGTTTTTCAGAGCTACAAAGTCCCCAAGGGGACTGAGTCCTGCCAGCCTCCTCACGCAGCGAGTGATGCTGGCCTGCTGCTCCCTGTTGGAGGGGGTGCGGGTCCTGGGAGAGGCCTGGCTGCTGCCCTCTCAGACATCCTGGTGACCTGTGGTCCAGTGACGGTGAGGCCCAGGGACGGGGTGGCTGTCGTCTTGGTGGCCGGGCTTCTCTGAGGCCCCGGGGATTTGGAGTCACAGCAGCCAAGAAGAGAACAGCCATGCTAGGTGTCTGGAGGGTCCTTGGATGGCAGCGTGATGAGAAAACCCACGTCAGGAGGAGCTGGCAAGGAGGGAAGAGTGGTCCCGCCACCCGAGGACTCGAGGAATGGTGCTCGGCCGAAGGTGTGTTTCCACCTGATTGGAGTGCAGGGTCTGTGGTGAGAGCTGGTGGGCCAGGCAATATTTGCACTTTGAAAGTCATCCTTCTGAAAACATGCTCCTCCCAGAGCCCTTTACCCTCAAGTGTGGCCTTGACTGTGTGAATCTAAACTATTCCGACGATATACTGATGGCACAGCACCATGTTTATTTGGAGTGTTGCCTTTCAGTCATCCTACAGATTCTCTGCATTTGCTGCAAAATGTTTTGCTACAAGCATTCTGAGAGAGATGGGAATACCAGACCACCTGACCTGCCCCTTGAGAAATCTGTATGTAGGTCAAGAAGCAACAGTTAGAACTGGACATGGAACAACAGACTGGTTCCAAATAGGAAAAGGAGTACATCAAGGCTGTATATTGTCACCCTGCTTGTTTAACTTATATACAGAGTACATCATGAGAAACGTTGGACTGGAAGAGACACAAGCTGGAATCAAGATTGCCGAGAGAAATATCAATAACCTCAGATATGCAGATGACAGCACCCTTATGGCAGAAAGTGAAGAGGAACTCAAAAGCCTCTTAATGAAGGTGAAAGAGGAGAGCAAAAGAGTTGGCTTAAAGCTCAACATTCAGAAAATGAAGATCATGGCATCTGGTCCCATCACTTCATGGGAAATAGATGGGGAAACAGTGGAAACAGTGTTAGACTTTATTTTGGGGGGCTCCAAAATCACTGCAGATGGTGATTGCAGCCATGAAATTAAAAGGTGCTTACTCCTTGGAAGAAAAGTTATGACCAACCTAGGCAGCATATTCAAAAGCAGAGATATTACTTTGCCAACAAAGGTCCGTCTAGTCAAGGCTATGGTTTTTCCAGTAGTCATGTATGGATGTGAGAGTTGGACTGTGAAGAAGGCTAAGCGCGGAAGAATTGATGCTTTTGAACCGTGGTGTTGGAGAAGACTCTTGAGAGTCCCTTGGACTGCAAGGAGATCCAACCAGTCCATTCTGAAGGAGATCAGCCCTGGGATTTCTTTGGAAGGAATGATGCTAAAGCTGAAACTCCAGTACTTTGGCCACCTCATGGGAAGAGTTGACTCATTGGAAAAGACTCTGATGCTGGGAGGGATTGGGGGCAGGAGGAGAAGGGGACGACAGAGCGTGAGATGGCTGGATGGCATCACTGACTCGATGGACGTGAGTCTGAGTGAACTCCGGGAGTTGGTGATGGACAGGGAGGACTGGCGTGCTGCGATTCAAGGGGTCGCAAAGAGTCAGACACGACTAAGAGACTGAACTGAACTGCACTGACAAGCGCAATGGCATGCATTATTATTAATTTTTTCTCCCTCAGGTCTTCTCTGTGTCACGTCCTGTAAAGTGATGATTATGATGGGGGTAACAGTGATGATGATGGTAGCCACAAATTTTACATAATGCTGATGACTTTTCAAACACTGACTCATTTAATCTTCATAAACCCCTCTTATTATTTCCATTTTATAGATGAGGAAATAGAGGCACAGAAGTTTAGTGACATAAGGTCACATTCTGGTAAGTACTGGAGCTAGGATTCAAATCCATTCTCTGACTTTGATGTCCATTGTTCTTAAACACTTTGCAATAGTGCACCCCACCTGCTTCTTATATGGTACAGGAGCACACATTAAAACTATTATTTAAAATGTCCAAAGGTTGTGGAAATTTGTGTCAGTCATAAAGTATTCCTATCCCTGCATGGATGCATTTAGACATTTATTGACCCCCTACCACCTGCCAGACCACCATGCTGGGGATAAGACTAAGACAGACATGAGGTTACAATCTTTCTGAAAAGTTAACAAATTAAACAAGAATCACAGTGATATGTGATGAAGATTATACTTAGTGAAGTATAAAATAGCAATAGCTATATTTATTATTTTGTTATATATGGCTAGGCAATGTTCTCAGTTTTTAATGGATTTTCTTATTTAATCTTGACTGCAACCTATTTTATCCCCATTTTATAGATGAGAAAGTAGAAGTGCAGCAAGGTTGTGTAACTTCTGAGTGATGCAGTTGTTTAACAGTGGAACCAAGACCACAGGAGAACATATCTGGGGGGAAACCCAGCCTGGGAATTAGAGAACCTGGTTCCAGTCAGCTGGTAAGCAGTGCTCATTGAGATAACGCTAAATGGGGGGCCCTGCATTCATTCATTCATTCAGAAGCATTTATGAGGCATTGTCATAGGCGAAACATCAAGGGAGGGGGTAGTGGTTGATGTAGCAAGAGATGGTTAATGTAGTGTTTGCAGTTAAGAAGATGCAGTCCAGTAGCCAATGCTGTATTAAGCACTTGAGGATATAAAAGATAAGAATTGCTCCTTGGTCTCAAGTTGATAGCATTCTAAGAGAGGAGTGGAGGCAGGCAAGTTGGCTTATGCGATGGTGTGGAGTTTGGCCTTAAGAAGGGGAAAGCTGTACCTCTGGCCCAGATTTCAGTACACTCGAGCTACGTGACTATAAACAAATTATAGTCTTCCAGAACATTAAAAACTAAGAGGTCAGAACCCTCATTTTATAGCTGAAAGTTGTTACAAGCTAGAGAAATGTTTGAAAACTGACAAATTCTGTGATTCCAGCCTGGAACACTCTATGAATCTTAACTTGCAAATGATTGTTCAGTTTTTTAATACATAAATAACATACTTGGCAGGGGCATTGGTGATCTGCTAGTATGGAAATGCAGCAAGTTGTTCTCCTTATTCACAGGTTCCAGAGGGGTTCCGGAATGTTCAGTTCAATTCAGTCACTCAGTCATATCCAACTCTTTGTGACCCCATGGACTGCAGCACGCCAGGCTTCCCTGTCCATCACCAACTCCTGGAGCTTGCTCAAACTCATGTCCATCGAGTCAGTGATGCCATCCAACCATCTCATCCCCTGTCATCCGCTTCTCCTCCCACCTTCAATCTTTCCCAGCATCAGGGTCTTTTCAAATGAGTCAGTTATCACAAGAGGTGGCAAAGGATTGGAGTTTCAGCTTCAGCATTAGTCCTTCCAATGAATATTCAGGACTGATTTCCTTTAGGATTGACTGGTTGGACCTCCTTGCAGTCCAAGACTCTCAAGAGTCTTCTCCAACACCACAGTTCAAAAGCGTCAATTCTTCAGTCCTCAACTTTCTTTATAGTCCAACTCTCAATCCATACATGACTACTGGTAAAACCATAGATTTGACTAGATGGACCTTTGTTGGCAAAGTAATGTCTCTACTTTTAAAAATATGCTGTCTAGGTTGGTCATAACTTTTCTTCCAAGGAGCAAGCGTCTTTTACTTTCATGGCTACAGTCACCATCTACAGTGATTTTAGAGCCCCCCAAAATAAAGTCTGTCACTGTTTCCATTGTTTCCCCATCTATTTGCCATGAAGTGATGGGACCAGATACCATGATCTTAGTTTTCTGAATGTTGAGCTTTAAGCCAACTTTTTCACTCTCCTCTTTCACTTTCATCAAGAGGCTCTTTAGTTCTTCTTCACTTTCTGCCATAAGGGTGGTGTCTTCTGCATATCTGAGGTTATTGATATTTCTTCTGGCAATCTTGATTCTAGCTTGTGCTTCATCCAGCTCAGTGTTTCTCATGATGTACTCCGCATGTAAGTTAAATAAGCAGGGTGACAGTATACAGCCTTGATGTACTCTTTTCCTGGTTTGGAACCAGTCTGTTGTTCCATGTCCAGTTCTAACTGTTGCTTCTTGACCTGCATACAGATTTCTCAAGAGGTGGGTCAGGTGGTCTAACATTCCCATCTCTTTCAGAATTTCCCAGTTTGTTGTGATCCACACAGTCAAAGTCTTTCAATAAAGCAGAAATTGATGTTTTTCTGGACCTCTCTTCCTTTTTCAATGATCCAGTGAACGTTGGCGATTTGATCTCTGGTTTCTCTGCCTTTTTTAAATCCAACTTGAATATCTGGGAGTTCTTGGTTCACATACCGTTGAAGCCTGGCCTGGAGAATTTTGAGCATTACTTTGCTAGCATGTGAGATGAGTGCAATTTTGTGGCAGTTTGAACATTCTTTGGCATTGCCTTTCTTTGAGATTGGAATGAAAACTGACCTTTTCCAGTCCTGTGGCCACTGCTGAGTATTCCAAAGTTGCTGGCCTAAAGAGTGCAGCACTTTCATAGCATCGTCTTTTAGCACTTGAAATAGCTCAACTGGAATTCCATCACTTCCACTAGCTTTGTAGTGATGCTTCCTAAGGCCCACTTGACTTTGCATTCCATGATGTCTGGCTCTAGGTGAGTGACCACACCATCATGGTTATCTGGGTCATGAAGATCTTTTTTGTATAGTTCTTCTGTGTATTCTCACCACCTCTTCTTAACATCTTTTGCTTCTGTTAGGTCCATATGATTTCTGTCCTTTATTGTGCCCATCTTTGCATGAAATATTCCCTTGGTATCTCTAATTTTCTTCAAGAGATCTCTAATTTTTCCCATTCTATTGTTTTCCTCTATTTCTTTGCATTGATCACTGAGGAAGGCCTTCTTATCTTTCCTTGCTATTCTTTGGAACTCTGCATTCAAATGGGTATATCTTTCCTTTTCTCCTTTACCTTTCACTTCTCTTCTTTTCACAGCTATTTGTAAGGCCTCCTTAGACAACCATTTCTCCTTTTTGCATTTCTTTTTCTTGGGGATGGTCTTGATCACTGCCGCCTATACACATCCTCCTATGCAGGATGAACCTGCATCCATAGTTCTTCAGGCACTCTATCCCTTGACTCTGTTTGTCACTTCCACTGTATACTTGTAAGGGATTTGATTTAGGTCATACCTGAATGGTCTAGTGGTTTTCCATACTTTCTTCCATTTAAGTCTGAATTTGGCAATAAGGAGTTCCTGATCTGAGCCACAGTCAGCTCCCGATCTTGTTTTTGCTGATTGTATAGAGCGTCTCCATCTTTGGCTGCAAAGAATATAATCAGTCTGACTTCAGTATTGACCATCTGGTGATGTCCATGTGTAGGGTCATCTCTTGTGTTGTTGGAAGAGGGTTTTTGCTATGACCAGTGCATTCTCTTGGCAAAACGCTATTAGCCTTTGCCCTGCTTCATTTTGTACCTCAAGGCCAAATTTGCCTGTTACTCCAGGTATCTCTTGATTTCCTACTTTTGCACTCTAGTCCCCTATAATGAAAAGGACATCTTTTTGGGGTGTTAGTTCTAGAAGGTCTTGTAGGTCTTCATAGAACTGTTAATCTTCAACTTCTTCAGCATTACTGGTTGGGGCATGGATTTGTATTACTGTGATATTGAATGGTTTGCCTTAGAAACAAACAGAGATCATTCTGTCATTTTTTGAGACTGTGTCCAAGTACTGCATTTTGGACTCTTTTGTTGACTGTGAGGGCTACTCCATTTCTTCTAAGGGATTCTTGCCTGCAATAGTAGATATAATGGTCATCTGAGTTAAATTCACCCATTCCGGTCCATTTTAGTTCACTGATTCCTAAAATGTCAATGTTCACTCTTGCCATCTCCTGTTTGACCAAGTCCAATTTACCTTGATTCATGGACCTAACATTTCAGGTTTTTATGCAATATTGTTCTTTATAGCATCGGACTTTACTTCCATCACCAGTCACATCCACAACTTGGGTGTTGTTTTTGTTTTGGCTGTGTCTCTTCATTCTCTCTGGAGTTATTTCTCCACTGATCTCCAGGAGCATATTGGGCACCTACTGACCTGGGAGTTCATCTTTCAGTTGCCTATCCTTTTGCCTTTTCATACTGTTCATGGGGTTCTCAAGGCAGGAATACTGAAGTGGTTTGCCATTCCCTTCTCCATGGGGACTGTACTATGCCATTTTAAATAAGGGACTTGAGCACCCGTAGATTTTGGTATCTGCAAGGGGGTCAGGGGTCTTGGAACTAACCCTCCACAGATATGGAAGGACAACTATATCACAAAACCTTCCTAGAGTCAGGAAGGGGAACCTTTAAAGAAAGACAGTGAAGCAGTGCAGAAAACACAAAGGAGATATTCCCAGCACTTGGGGAAAACTTGGGTGGGAACTTGGAGGTGGCATGAAGGAGAGTGGTGAGGCTGCTGGAAGTATTATTGGCCGGGGTGAAGGAGGGCTGCAAGAAATAGTGTGGGGCCAATGGACAGCATTTGGGAAGCTTGGGAAAGAAGAGGAGGAAGAACAGGAGGAATGTTTCCCTAAGCGTAAGCCTTTCTCTATTCATTAACACCAGACTCATGCCTTATGCTCATTATCTGCATAAAGGTGTCTTGGGCTTTCTGTATTATGCTTGGTTGCTTGCAGAAATGGATAAAGAGTGTCTGAAATAGGCATACATCAGAGATTTGTGGGTTCAGTTTCAGACCACCTCAATATAGTGACTACTGTAATAAAGCAAGTCACATGAGTTTTTTCCCAATACATATCAAAGTTAGGTTTACACTATATTATAGTCTATTAAGTGTACAATAGCATTATGTCTAAAAAGAAGTGTATACCTTAATTTTAAAAGTTTATTGTTACAAATGCTAACCATCATCTAACAACACAGGGTTTCCACAAACCTTCGATTTGTAAAAACCTCAATATTTGCAAAGTGCAATAATGTGAAGCACAATAAAATGAGGTCTGTCTCATTCTGCCTCATGATTCAGGAAACTGTGGTAGAGATGAGGCCTCCAAAGCCTCCTACCTGGACCAGAATTTCTATCATCTACTTGCACAACCAACCTGCACCATTCATCTGGAGCCTTTATTTCTTCAGCCACATTACACTTTAAAAAAATTATTTATTATTTCTGGTTGCACTAGGTCTTCATTAATGTGCATGGGCTTTCTCTACCTGCAGCGAACAGGGGCTACTCTTTGTTGCTGTGCACGGGCTTCTCGTTGTAGTAGCCTCTCTTATTGTGGAGCACAGGCTCTAGGCACGTGGGCTTCAGTAGCTGTACACAGGCTCAGTAGTTGTGGCTCCCTGCCCTTAAAGTGCAGGCTCAATAGTTGGTGCACGGGTTTAGTTGCTCCATGATATGTGGGATCTTCCTGGATCAGAGATCAAACCCATGTCCCCTGCATTGGTAGGTGGATTCCTATCCACAGGCCACCAGGGAAGCCTCCAGAATTTTCAACTGGGTGCTGCTCACCTGCTGGAGCTGAGGACAAGAATGAAGAGAGAAAGAAGTTTCCTCTTTCCTTTTTTTTTTAAAAATTTTTAAAATACTAATTTATTTTAATTGGAGTCTAGTTACTTTACAATATTGTGGTGGTTTTTATCATACATTGACATGAATCAGCCACAGGTGTACATGTGTCCCCCGATCCTTTTTCCTTTTAAACAGTGACTCTATGCTGAGCATCATTGATAGTGGAGATGGAATAAAGAGGAGGCAATGGGGGAAGGAAGGTGAAGATGCATATAGAAGGCGCCAGGGCCAGCTGCTCCCCTGGTTGATGCTGCTTTAAAAGCTGTGCTGGTCATTTGTGCGTCATTCAGGTCTGGACTGGACATGATTTTTTTTTCTCTCCTGTTCTTTTTGTGACACAAAAGCAACTATGGCTCTGATTCCAAGCACAGTCAATGAGCAGCTACCAAGCTGGGGAGGGGGCGGGCCCCACAAGTTATCTGTCCTGAGAATGGCATCTTGGCAATACTCCTCTGTCTGTCCCAGTTGGGGAGGAATGGACAGAAGGTCCAGCATATACAATTGATTCCGAGGGAAACAAGGAGAAAGTGGTTTCTTCTGGAGGACTTTGCCTTAAGCCTTGAATATATTCTCTCAAGAGTAGAACCTAGGTGTTTCCTCAGGCTGCCAGGGCATTTCAGTGTTATCTGAGAAGTACATAATAGCTATTTGCTGAGATAAGAATTACACCAGGCTTGGCATCTGAAGTCTTAGGTCTGAGACCCGGCTCTTTAACTTCCTAGCTACGGCTGAGTTGCCTTCTTCCCAGCATAGTAATGAAGGGCAAATGAGAAACGTTATGACAACACTTTAGAAAACAGTAAGGCTGTGCAAATATTTGTTGGTTTGTTATTGTTACCTAGCAATACTAAGGGATTGCCCTTGTCTAGGTTCCAGGTAAATAGCCAGGGTCTGTGTAACTGAAAGCTTGGCAGGTTCAATTACAACTACAAGAGTGAAATTAGATGATAGAGACTCTAATACGGGCTTCATCAAGAAGGCATAGAATAACACAATGAGCAGACCACACACAATTTTTCTGAACAGTTGCTTTGGGTGGTTAACACTAACTCCTCACCAGAGATTGGGTGAGAAAAATTGTATTTTATAGATTGTATTTAATCCCTCCCCCATCCTCAGCTAGCATCCCAGGTGGCACAGTGGTTAAGAATCCGTCTGCCGGTGCAGGAGACACAAGACACACTGATTTGATCCCTGGGTCTGGAAGATCCCTTGGAGTAGGCAATGGCAACCCTCTCCACTGTCCTTGCCTGGAAAATTCCACGGACAGAGGAGCCTGGTGGGCTACAGTCCATGAGGCTGCAACACTTAGTTGGACGCTGAGCACGCATGCCCACCACCATGCACTGAGCTAGCTAGCCCACCGCCAGCATTTTGCCTTGGGCATTCCTGGAGGCTCGGCCCCCTACTAGCTCCTTCTCCTCCTATGGGTTTAGCCACATGGGCTTCTTGAGAGTTGTCCCGCCTCAGTGGTCTTGCTCACCTTTGTCTACCGGGCCTGGTCCCAGCAGCTGACCCTTTGCTCAGTTTCAGTTCCTGTCTCCATCCTCTCCTTGGACTCCATGTTTCAGAGTCCCCCTTGCTTCCCAGGGCCCACTGCCCTCACATTTCCCCACCTGAGTGGGGAGGTGGGCGACTTGAGTTCCACCTTCCCACCCTGGGGTAGGCTGCCTTCTATCGGAGCGCATCTTTCCCAGCATTTGGACAGAAGGTCTTTTCATGGTGTTGGGCGTTTACTACCTGCACTTTCCGATGAGCAGGGCACTCCACTGCCTGTGTCTGTTCTTCAGCTTCTGCGAACTTCCGTGGTTAACTGATTAGTCATGCCGGAGCTCCCCCGGATTCTTACTACATTCTGCTGAGAACAGGGAGTCACTTCTTTCTGTCTGGGAGGGGACCTCTGAGTCTCAGCCCTGGGTGCTTTTCTTAGGCTGCAGATCACTGCTGGGGTCCCGCCAACCCTACACCATCTTCTTAATGCTGTCTCCTGTATCTTCCTAAAATAGATTTTTCCATGACCACTTGGGCCTAAGAGTCAGTTTTAAGCTCCCAGATTGTCCCAGGAAACTCACCTTGACTTCAAGGATAACTTTCTACCTGTTAGGCCACATCAGCCTTCACCTTTGCCTCTGTTTATGATCCCTTTGGTCTCTGCTGAGCACTGGAGATGTGGCTTCCATCTCAGGGCTCACCTCACCAGTTCCAGAGATCCCAGTGCTTCCAGTGCCAGGGACTGGGTCTGCTTATCCTGTCTGTCGTTTCCATGGTTGGAGCTGGGAAGAAAGAGCTTCTGGGCAAGATGCCACTAGCAAGCCTGTGTCCCTAAGAACAACAGACCCGTTTTCTCTCTGGTCGTTCAGAAATCTACTTCTCTCACAGCTGTGTGAAAAGAAGCCAAATGCCCATTCTTAATGTGCAACAACTGAGGCTCACATGCAAACTGCTGTTATCTCAGTGGGAGAGCAATTTGCAACCATTTAAAATCCTTTCACTCTTCCCTGCTCCTCAGTGTATGGTTATACACGCACCAGTCCATATTTATTAGTGCAGATGGTGAGAGTCTCATCATTGAAAGGGCTTAGAGCACAGGGGGAAATGGATTTTTGGCCTCACTCTGGCCTTATAAACAAGAAGGCTTGAATGATTTTAGGTTCCTGATTCTTGCCTCAAAAGAGCACAGTTTGCTTCTCTCCAAACACAAGAGGTTGTAAATTGGTAATTCATCTCCACCAAAGGCCACATGATGAGCAATTGTAGAAGTATTTTTTTCCTTGTTGTGCAAAAGAGGAACCCGACATCTGAGTGTGGGTTCCAGCTGGTATTTGCCTTTGACCGTTTGCAGCCCAAATGCAAACTGTCTTGGCGAATCCTGGCTCCATGTACCTCCTGCCCTTCACCTGCATTACCTCCGGGGCTATCACAAGGGGAGAAGTCAGCTCAGCATTTCCATGTGACTTCTTAAAAATTTTGTGTGTGTGTGTGCAGCTAAAAAATAAATCAGTTCTAATAAAAACATTTATACTATATTCTTTATTGTCAGCTAATCCTGCCTGAACTCATTAAATGGCAGTGTGTGGGTTATTTGCTGTCAGTGAAATTATCAAAGGCATTTTTCAGCTGGAGCACCAGGAAAACATATACTTCAATGCCAACTAAAACAATAATGAGGAAATGTTATGATCAGTCTTGACCAGATGACCCTGCCCATTTTAGATTAGTTCTTAATTTCAGCACAAGGGTCATCCTGTGAATTCTTACAATAAGTCACTGCTCACCACTCACATGAAAAAGATGTGACTTATTAGAAAACTCACTGTACTCATTGCAGTTAATGAGATGTGGAAAGCTTTGTAATTTGATTTGCTGGGCCATATGCTGTAAAGGGATACTGCTGATTTCATTCCTCCGTATTTAATTTAAGCAGTATGCAATACCTTCTTCATATAGCTACTTATATCATAAAAATTAACTTGGGGTATAAAAAATACACCATTGTGGGGTTTATTACTTGGCGTGGTTCAGTTTCAAGTGTTTTTCATGGAAACATCTGTAAGTAATGTGTGTGGGTCTAATTTTAAATCCCGCCAAATTTTTTCCATTTAACATTTGGTTTAACTGACAAGCTTTACAGAAGTGGTTTTCAGAGCTGTTGGTAACAGATACATACAGTATTCCCAAGGCCATAGCATTTTTTTAAGGAAGATAACAGTAATGCAAAACTTTTTTTAAAACAACCTATTTTTACATGTCAGCATGTACAAGCTAGCAATTTAGAATGCAGTCACTTCTATCCTGTCAAGGACTGAAATCTGAGAAATGGGCCAATGCCTACCCTCGCGGGTAGCCACCAGAAAACAAACAAACCAACAAACCAACAAACCATGCTCTATTTTCCTTCTGATTAAAAAAAAAAAAACACAAAACCCCTCACTTTATTCTAAGGGGGCACCAAGAGTGGGTGCCTGATCCAAGGGCCTGATCAAAGCTGATCTGTAAAACCATAAAGCAGAGCCTCTCTTTTCTTCATGTGGTGAGGTTGAGAAAAAAACGACAACCTCGAGTTAAATTTGAACTTCAGATAAACAACAACGATTTCGGTATAAATCTGTTCCCCCGGCGCCCAGTATTTTTGCCGGCTAAATCCGGTAACGCTACCACCAGGGTCAGAAGTGTTTGCTGACTCCATTCTATTCACGGGCACGGAAGCTTTATTTCAGGTTGCTTGATTTCGGTGGCTGACGAAATGAAACAGCTCGACCGGCAGGCGGGACAGCCGAAGCCATAAGTACCCCAACTCCGGACCTGGGCCGGGAGCGCGCTCCCTTCCCATCCTGGCTGCTCGGAGATGCTGACTCAGCGCCGGGGCAGGCGCGAGGCGGGGACCCCCAGGAACATAATTAAACCGTTTCCAGGCCTGACTCTCAAATAAAATGCTGCGTGGGAAGGGAAACTTGAGGGGGAAGTTAAACAACAAATGGGGAGGTGTGGAGCGAAACCTCAGGGAAACTGTTGGTTTTGCTTCAAGGGAATTGAATTGTGAAACTTGCAGTTGCGAAATTTCACTCAGTCGATTCTGGTGAGAACCGAAGTTTGTTTTAATTGTCAATTAAAACTCCTGGTGCCTGGGTCCTGGGATCTAGCTAGGTAGGGAACCAAGGGGCGGCGAGAGTGGGAGCCGGTGAAGGTCCGATGACAGGGCCGGCCACTGGGGGTCAGGATAAGCTTGCAGAGTGCCCCTGCCGCCCGCTGAACTCTCTCCGCAGGAGATACCCTGCCGGCCCCAAGAAACTCAAGGCCTGCGGAGAAGGTGGGGAGAGACGCACCTTACTTAGGTGTCCCTGGAGCCCGTCGTGTCCTCTTTGGAGGCTGGCCTGGCAGCCCATTTGTAAGGTAGATCTAGGCCCCCACACACGTTGGGGCCCCACTGTCGGGCACTATATTGCCTTTATGAGAGTCAAGCAGGCTTGCCCTTGACACCGCTCTGATAACAAAAGAGGTGTGGCCTTGTTGAAGATGTTATGCAAAAGGAAATGATTCCTTTGAACATTAGAACAAGCCAGAAAGGTCCAGCCCTGGGTTTTCTGCCTTATGATTTGTTTTTTTTGAACTTAAGAAAAAATCCAAAAAACAGAAAAACCAGAAAGGAGAAACCACCTCAAATGTTCAACCAAGCTTTAATTTTTGTTTGTTGCTGCCTTTTTCTTCAAATCAAGGTTGCCTTCTCATTAACCCTAGATACAGCCACAGAAAATTCGATTCCCCTCACTGTGGGATTAACCACCGAGAAGAGTGTGGGGCTGGGGAAACCTTGAGAGTCTTGAGATCAACGAGTCTGAAATGTTTGAAAGAAAAAACAAACCTTCAGTGGTTTAAGGCCTTCGCTAAGACATTTCAAAGAAAAAATAAAAATTGCCCTTATTAAAGAGCTTTGGCGATCCAAATACATGTCCACTTTCTTTTGTCAATAAGATACTTGATTCATTCTGTGCATCGTAATGCTTAATAGAAATGCTAGAATTCCTATTCAATCCCCAAACAAGAGTCTTATAGCCAACTCTATGATTTTTGCAAAGACCAATTTTTTGTTAAAGCTTCACGTTTCTGTTCCTTTTGGTGATGGTACACTGAAGAAAAACCCAATGCCTTTCTTAGTACCTGAATGAGAGGAAAATGGCCCACATCTTTCAACTGGGCCCAAATGTTTGGGTGGCAGGCCTGCTTGAATTGGGAGTGATGTTTAGAGCTGATCTATTTTGAATATCCATTAATTCACTCATTCAACCAGCATCTCCTAAGCACTCATCATATCTGGTGCAATGTCTTATATTAGAATCATGGTCTCACCTTCCAGGAGCTCGCTGGCTGGTCAGGAAGCAGACAATGTGAGGAGAGACAGAAGCTATTCTACTGTATTGGAAAAGGCACTCATCTCGTCCTCTCTTTCTCATCTAGAAGATGAGAAATAACCAGGTCGGTCAGCATGGTTTAATAAACAAGTGGTAACACCACTTGACAGTAACGACCAAAATCCAGTTTAGTTTGCTAATATCCATCCTTCCTGGCCGACTGCTTCCTTTTACTAGGGGTCCATCTTATTCTTCCAGTGACCCAAAGTGCCCTTTGAAACCACGCCCTCTGCCTTCAAACCACTGGGATCAAATGGGGATGTGGGTAGAAAGTAAGCTGAGCACTTGTACTCTCTGACTTTGTAACCAGCTGTTGAATAGCTTGACATGGCTTTACTGTGAGAGTGAGGAAACCACTGTTCTTTTCCTTCTGGAATGAAGAGAAGCCAGAAGTTTATTTAATCTTTTCTAGGCAACTTATTTTATTGCATTTTTAATTTCCTCTCTTGCATTAACATGACCCTTTTCACTGGCTTCCCACGCCTGGTGCTTAATTACTTATCATTAGCAATGTACACGGGGGCCTTGCTGCATATTTATAAATGTGATCATTAGTACATGGAAAGACAAAGGCTTCTTTAAGACTGTCATTAGTTATTCTGTTTTCATGGAAATGTTCATTAGGAGAAACTACCCACCTGGTTAAATAATTATAATTAAAAATTGGTAGTCTCCTTTGCATTTCGAGCTTGCTGTTTGTTTCGTCTGTTTGTACGTAGCTAAACAAGTCATATTTGGCCAGTATTCTATCCTTAATTTTCACAAAAATCTTCAACAAATACAGACTCTTTGTTATTAACCTATAGGTGGTGACTGATTTGCAGAGTGACAAATATAATTTTTGTAATGCAGCAGTTATTTCCAAACCCATTAACCAGCCATGGAATGGTGATTCAGTGAATAGCATTAAGGATCTCTGGTTGATTTCATTTTCTGGTCTTCTGTCAGTGGTGCAAATTGAACTCCAGGTTTCTAACTGAACTATGTAAAGGGTCTCCTTTAGCTTCTCAACCATGGAGACACCAGGCTGGGTGGCCACCTTTCCCTTGCATGTGCCAGGCAAGACAAGTGGCAGTTGAATGGCTTGAATGCTTGTGTGTCAGCATTCGACTCTTAAGTTCTGGACTAGGGGTAACCACAGCAGTGTTCTAGCTGGGGCCAAGCCAATGCCTAAGCAAATAGAGTCCACAAGGAGTCTTCAAATTGCTAGCAAATGGCCATGAGGCCCATACGTGGTTACGTGTCAGCTGAGCTGAAACAAATGAGGTGACAGAAACACAAGAAAGGAAGCCCGGTCATGCTGCTGCCCACTCCCTTCTGCCCAGACTGGTCCTCAGCAAGCCACCACCCCGAACTGATGAGAATATGCCAGTGATAAACCACAACTGTGGGAAATGCTGGGTGGAGGCATAAATATCATCTGTAAACAATTAGGCAGCCACTGCTCATTCAGTGCCGTTTTGAGAAGCTAAGGAAGTCTGCAATCAGTTATATCTCCAATTACCATAAAAATATATTAGCCATTCATTCATTTATTAATGATTCATCAGTTAACCACATATAATGAGCAAATAATTAGCAGTGCTGTACGGTTGCCAAAATTGAAGAAGTGTTGGCATTTTAAAGATGAAAGGTTGCATTTATGCAAAAGTCTGGTGATGATAAAGTTAATATGGAAGATAATTATAAAAGTGGCTGTCTTATATTACAGGCTGAGGTACTACACAAGTTGCCTAATTGAACCGAAATTAATATTCTTCTGAAGCCTGTGTGTTGCCACACACAAACTGCTGAATTTCTCCTGAAGATCTCCCTTCAGTAAGGTGCACTGCACAATACAAGTTAATAAAATGCCAGACAGCTAGACTGTGTTCTTTGTTTGCTTGGTTCAGGGCCTCATGGAAAACAATAAATTGCATTCATGTCAGCTGAGGCCCATCCCTTTGCTAATTACCGTTTGGTGCTGAAATGACTTCTGTGAAATTGGGAGCATGAGGAAACATACAGCCATACAAGGGAGGCTTTTCAGAGTTTTGCAGTAAATGTGAGATAGGCCTCAGGCACACAGATGTTAAAACAGTGAATTCCCCCACAGATTACACTAATGGAAACCCTGTCAGGGTAAGTCAAATCCGGGTCTGTGGTCAAAATCTAATTAAGGTTTCTGTACTTAAAAAGAATATGAATGCCTGGGGGTGGTGATGAATGTATAAGAAACTCACTTGTTTGTAAAATTGTTAGCATGAATAGTAAGTATCGTGGGGCTGTTACCTGCCATGTAACACCTGTTTTCTGAGTCGCTCTCAACTTTTGCTGGATGGCTCAGGGATGGCGGTTTCAGAGGTCAGTGAATCCTGCCCAGGCTGCAGTGACCTCTCATCTTTGGGGCCTGGTGCAAGGCAGGGTTTGAGGTCATGGATGAAAGTGGATCCTTAGAAGTCACCCTGGAATTCCAGAGGATTTTTTGCTTTGCCACATGAAAACCACACCAGATGATCCTGCCCAACTGCCTGGCGCCACTGAGGAAATAGTTCCTGTGAAGGGTGTGGGGCTGGCCAAGTCTCCTCTCTGGGGAAACAAAGGGTCGTCTGCTGCCGGGGTGCGCCCTCCAGCCCGGCCGCCCTGCCTCCCGAACAGCTGCAGTGGGCAGGCGCGGCCCTGATTCTAATAGAGGAAATGAATTTATAATGCTGCAGTCTCTTCATTTTCACCATGCACAAATTTCCCCTTAAATACTTAAAAACAACACTCAGAGCTGGATATACCTTAAATTTCGAATAAATGAAACCTTAATCCAGTCTGTTGCTGAGTCTGAGTTGTTATTAAAGAAATAAATTTGAAACAGCAAGTGGTTTGAGAATTTTTGAATTTAATTATTTAAATCTACTTAGGGTAACTCTCACACGCTATTTCAGTTTCCCATTGAGAACATGAATTCTGGGAAAGGTATCCCACGCAGGGCCCTGGAAATATTAACTTTCATGTACAACTGTGGGCTCAGCTGTGCCACCCTCCTCCCCCAAAATGCAAAAGAAAGAAACTTGGAAATTCTTTTTATTTTTTCCTTCTGTAAATTTTAGCTAAGTGATAGAGGACTTATTTTTCAAAGAATAAAGGAAGCCAGGTCCTCTTCTTTCAGTTTCTCAGGCCTTCTTCAGTTGCATTGCTTGTGTATCATCACCTGAAGATCTTTAGCAAGCAGGTTTACACAGTCATTGGTTGAGCAAAGTTAGGGAGCAAAAGGTAAAGAGAGATGATGAGCTGTTCTATTGAAATGGCCAGCAACCTCATTAGGGTTATTTTGGCCAAGTGAGTGTCTGGGGCCTGATATTTGACAGTTGAGAAAATGACGACTCTTCTGATGAGTCCTAAGAGTGATGTCCTGAGGATTCTTGGGATGGAGCTCCTGGCCCTTTTGGTGCCACTTGGCTCCTGAGGCTTGGAGAGTCATGATCAGGGTCCCTGGCGCCATTGCCTTTGTTAGTAAGAGATATCTCCTGATATTAGCAGTCCAGTTTTTTAAAGCATCCATGTTGGGAAAGGGGAAGGGGAGAAGGTGCAAGACTCAGGCACAAATGTATGACTTTACCTTTTTCTCCAGTTTCCCAGGATTTTGGTATGACACAGGATAGGTTTGCTGGGACCCTGCAAGGAGGGTTAAATTACCTATACCTGTGAAGAATCTCGCTGGAGTGTGGTCTTTCCTCCCTTAGTGAGATCCCAAAGCCCGAGTCAGAAAGAAGCCCAGGGTCTGACTTATTCCTATTTTCTCCTGGCCACTTGTTATTAATCGGAACTGCCGAGTCCTACACCCAACCCAGACTAACAAGAGGACATTGACTTGGAGGGATTTTTAGATGCAGAATTCTATTTTTCTGGTCAATATAAACATCTTCAAAGAAGCTGAAACCTTGGAGTAAAAAGCAAATCTTAGTGTGGGGGCGCAGCCTTAGCCTTGACATTGTACCCAATAACTGCAAAGGACTATGGAAATTCAGTGTCCAGAGGATGAGTGGATGTTTTACCCACTAAAAGAAAAGGCACAGGAGCACTAGACAGGGGCTTCTACGGGCAGTAAGGGCCAGTGGTTAGCACTGGCTCAGAATCAAGAGTTTCTGGGTTTATGTTTTTAATAACTGTAGCATGGTCTTAAAACTAATTCCTAGTATTTAATTTTTATGAAATCTATACATATTCATGGAAGAACTCCTCCTTTCCAGGCACAGTGCTGGGCCCTAAGACTTCAGTGAGGAAAAGCCATTGTTCCTGCTCTTGGGGGCTCTCATTTCTGCTGAGGGGGTGTGGTGGGGGCAGGCACTCAAACAGCATGAAGCTGACTCCACGTAGCCGAATTTCTGCATCATTACAATGCCTGGCATGTAGGAGCCCAATAAACGTTTGCTTAATGAAAGGAACTGCTAAGAGGGGAGTGTCATGTTTCTTGTCTTTCTATTGTGATTTATAGCACTAGCGTTTATAATTCATTTTATGCCCCTCTATGCTATATAAGTACAAATTATTAAATATCATCATCATAAACTAGGGTCTTAAACACCAGTTATATTTTCCTATGAAGTTAGTGACATTTAGATTCTTTTGTTGGGCAGATGGTGTTATATTGCACCTGTTGGAAAAGTAAGGCATTTTGGGGAGGGACATTAATTCAGAGCTATTTATAATATAAGAAAATACTGGGGTTCTTAATAAATAAGTTTTTATTGTTTCCCAAGGAAGTAACACAGATTCTAGCCTTGTTAGTTGCTCAGTCGTGTCAGATTTTGCGACCCCATGGACTGTAACCCACTAGGCTCCTCTGTCCATGGAATTCTCCATGCAAGAATGATAGAGTGGGCTGTATTCCCTTCTCCAGGGGATTTTCCTGACCCAGTGATTGAACCCATGTCTCCTGTGTCTCCTGCATTGCTGGCAGATTCTTTACTGTCTGAGCCACCAGCGAAACCTTAAATTAGTATTTTCTACGAGACTCTAACTCTTTGAATTGGAGCTTCTGAAATTGAAAGATCATTTTTTCTTAAAGCTCTACTCTACGTTTCCTCTTCATTTCTGGTTTCCTCTTTCACTCTCAGGATTGACTTTTAATTCCAATTTGTTCTCAGCCTTCTTCTCCACAAGTCTCTCTCCTTTGTGTCTGTCTCCATCATTCTCCTTTTCCCTCTCCTGCCAAGATATTTCATTCCTCAGGGATGCTCCTTACACCACTATGGAGCCCAACTCTACTATGATTTGTTGGGCTGTATGGAGCAGCTGTTTCAGCCTGGATTTCTGAGCTTTCATAACCCACCTACTCCCAGTCCACACTGGGCAGAAAGCGCTACAAGAGCCAGGCTGCCTTCCTCATCATCCCACAAATGTCATGTTTGTTTCTTGGGCCTCTGCTCATGTTCATGTCTTATCTGGAGGTGTCTCTTCCTGTTGCACCTTTCTACACATCATATATCTATTGACCATCTCCTATTTGAACTTATTCTTTTTTCTTTCCTTGATCTTTACCTCTTCTAAACTTCTATTGCTCTTTCTGTTCTATCCTATAGTTTAGTCTTAGCTTCCCATATAAACCCAAAGCTTCTTGTAAAGCTGTAAGAAGCTACAGTATTTATTATGTACTGGGCTGTGTATTAAGGTGTGTGTGTGTGTTAGTCGCTCAGTCAAGTCTGACTCTTTGTGACCCCATGGACTATAGCCTGCCAGGTGCCTCTGTTCATGGAATTCTCTAAGCAAGGATACTGGAGTGGATAGTCATTCCTTTCTCCAGGGGATTTTTCCCAACCTAGGGATCAAACCCGGGTCTCTTGCACTGCAGGGGATCCTTTACCATCTGAGCTACCAGGGAATTAAGGTACATTAAGCCCCCTGTATGAAAGTTCAGTTCAGTCGCTCAGTCGTGTCTGACTCTTTGTGACCCCATGAATTGCAGCACGCCAGGCCTCCCTGTCCATCACCAATTCCCAGAGTCCACTCAAGCTCACGTCCATTGAGTCGGTGATGCCATCCAGCCATCTCATCCTCTGTTGTCCCCTTCTCCTCCTGCCCCCAATCCCTCCCAGCATCAGAGTCTTTTCCAATGAGTCAACTCTTCGCATGAGGTGGCCAAAGTACTGGAGCTTCAGCTTTAGCATCATTCCCTCCAAAGAACACCCAGGGCTGATCTCCTTCAGAATGGACTGGTTGGATCTCCTTGCAGTCCAAGGGAGTCTCAAGAGTCTTCTCCAACACCACAGTTCAAAAGCATCAATTCTTCAGTGCTCAGTTTTCTTCACAGTCCAATTCTCACATCCATGCACGACCACTGGAAAAACCATAGCCTTGACTAGATGGACCTTAGTTGGCAAAGTAATGTCTCTGCTTTTCAATATGCTGTCTAGGTTGGTCATAACTTTCCTTCCAAAGAATAAGCGTCTTTCAATTTCATGGCTGCAGTCACCATCCGCAGTGATTTTGGAGCCCAAAAAAATAAAGTCTGACACTGTTTCCACTGTTGCCCTATTTCCCATGAAGTGATGGGACCAGATGCCATGATCTTCGTTTTCTGAATGTTGAGCTTTAAGCCAACTTTTTTCACTCTGCTCTTTCACTCTCATCAAGAAGCTTTTTAGTTCCTTTTCACTTTCTGCCATAAGGGAGATGTCATCTGCATATCTGAGGTTATTGATATTTCTCTCAGGAATCTTGATTCCAGCTTGTGCTTCTTCCAGCCCAGCGTTTCTCATGATGTACTCTGTATTAAAGTACATTGTGTTATTATTTCTTTTAATCTTTATGACAATCCTGTGATGTAGGCATGATTGTTATTTTCATTTTACAAAGGCCCAGAAAGCATGAGTGACTTACCCAGGTTATACAGTTAATAAGAGGTAGAGCTGGGTTATCTGTTGGATCATTGGTAAAAAGTCTGCTTGCCAATGCAAGAGACATGGGTTTGATCCCGGGTCAGGAAAATCCCCCAGAGAAGGAAATGGCAACCCATTTCAGTATTCTTGCCTGGAAAATTACATGGACAGAGGAGCCTGGTAGGCTCCTGTCCATGAGGTCACAAAAGAGTCAGACATAACTTACCAACTAAACAACAACAATAGCTTTCTTCTAAAGCAGAGACATTATTTTGCCAACAAAGGTCCGTCTAGTCAAGGTATGGTTTTTCCAGTAGTCATGCATGGATGTGAGAGTTGGACTGTGAAGACAGCTGAGCGCGGAAGAATTGATGTTTTTGAACTGTGGTGTTGGAGAAGACTCTTGAGAGTCTCTTGGACTGCAAGGAGATCCAACCAGTCCATTCTAAAGGAGATCAGTCCTGGGTGTTCTTTGGAGGGAATGATGCTAAAGCTGAAACTCCAGTACTTTGGCCACTTCATGCGAAGAGTTGACTCATTGGAAAAGACTCTGATGCTGGGAGGGATTGGGGGCAGGAGAAGAAGGGGACGACAGAGGATGAGATGGCTGGATGGCCTCACTGACTTGATGCACGTGAGTCTGAGTGAACTCTGGAGTTGGCGATGGACAGGGAGGCCCGGCGTGCTGCGATTCATGGGGTCACAAAGAGTCAGACATGACTGAGAGACTGAACTGAACTGAACTGATAGTCACTACACCGAACCACCCAGATCCCCCTTGGAATGGAAGGACTTACCCCTCAAATTGGTAGGAGTGCTGCTGGCTAATAATCCTCAGTTGTCAGCCTTCTGCTATCTACCT
Organism: Ovis canadensis; assembly: GCF_042477335.2. NCBI lineage: Eukaryota > Metazoa > Chordata > Mammalia > Artiodactyla > Bovidae > Ovis > Ovis canadensis. Next base: position 65,116,431 of record NC_091245.1, read on the forward strand.
TTTCTTAAGGGAATCTCTTTATTCAATGTCACACCCCTTTGCTGGTGTCGCCTGCATCAGAAGGCTGTTTTTCAGGGGTATAAAGGACTGTCCATCTCACCTCAACTTGGGACAACTCCAATGTGCAAATGAGCTTCAGAAGTCTGAAGCTGGCTGAGGTGATGCTAAGATGGAATTCTGGAGCTTGACTACCTGCTGTTGAAGATCGTAAGATTAGTGGAGTTCCAAGGAAGGTCGAACGCTCATCTAGGCAGGTGTGCTGTGAGACACCAAGTTCCTGATTGAGAAGCAACAGTACCTTGAGATAAGAGATTGTGACGTCTGAATTGATGTGCTTGACATCTCAAGTCTCTAGATTCCCCTGAACATTCTGGGCCCACAGAAGGGGCCTCCTCTTCTCTCCTGAAGACTAACACTGATCCTCTGTTGTTTGACAACAAGACAAATGGATTTCCTTCTCTTGAAGATCTGCCTCCATGTCCTCTTTCTCGACAGCCAGACTAATAAATAGGGGAAATCACAACATTGCTGGCTGGGGAAGTGCTGATCTTACTAGGGGAGGAAAGGTCCTGTACCTGGAAGGAACTGCAGGATCTAGGCAACAATGCTGGCAGGATCCGGGGCACTACCTAAGGGACTGGGTTCTGGGAGTACTGGATCAAAGTGGGTGGAATATGAAGTTATATTAAACAGGATTTATCAATATGGGAGGACTCTCCTGGGATACCTTACTGTTTTCTTAAGACTGCTCTCATATGCCTGAAGAAAGTAACAGTCCACATAAAGCGAAGTAGAAATGAGTTATTATGGTAGTGGGAGAAAGGATTAAAAAGGCTCAGAGAAATGGGCTTGGCAAAGCAGAAATACCACAGAAGGTCAGAAATGTCACCAAAATATGTTCATTGGGAGGTTCCAGAGGACAGACTATACAGATTTTGAAGAGCAGTTCCTGGTGTGCTCTGGGACTCTGCATATTAATCTTCAAATGATTACGAGGCTAGAACTGTCTCTCATGAACTGTTTTCTGAACTGAACAGAAACAGATCACAATGGACAGTTAATAGATTCACCAAAGTTGGGTGGGGAAGGCTAGAGGGAATCCATTGCAAGATAGAAAGGGTGCATTTAGGATTGAATGTGAGCAGGGCTGGAGGGCACAAGTAACTGCACGATCAGGTGGCCCAGACCCCAAGTCATCATCGGCCACCATTACACTGCCTCTCTCTCAGTGCACACTGTGGCTGCATGGGGTCCTTTGTGACCAGTTGATGGAGAAAGAATGTAAGAAGCTGAGCTTGGTTCATGAATGTGTTGTCCTGATATGTAACTGCAAGTGGAAATGGACTGCTGCTGTACTAAAGCCCTACTCAGGAGTGACCTTGAAGTCACCAATCAGTGGAAATTCTCTTTATAAGTGTAGCTTCAAATGGTATACCTTATCCACTACATGGGGAAAGAATATAGATAAACTCATATGCAATGGCAAATGGCTTGGCTGAATAGTCAGGGGTCAAAAGGAAAAAGATTAGAAGACAAGGAAGTCTGGGGAAGAGGCATTCCTGTGGAAATGGGCATGAGGTGTGAAGATCTTTGAATCACAGGTTAACTTTCACCAGAGAGCATTTAACACAGAAGAGGTCTTATTAAATAAACAAGATAGAATGACTAGATCAGTTGACATCGGCCGGCCACTGCCATCGATCAGCCCAGGCCTGGCACAATGGATGCATAAATGGAATGGGGTTCGCCTTTATTGCCTGCAGAGCCCCAGCTTGCACCGCCATCTGCATCTGAGGGCTCAGAGTATTTGATCCATTGAGTGGATACCACATCTCGTTGGGTCACACTAAATAGCCCACTTTATGGCAAAGGAGATGCACCAGAGGGTACAATGCTGTGGGATCTACTCATCTTATCTCACATAGCACCAGCAAGAAGAAGCTGGAGTGATGGAATGGCCTGTTGCAGACAAAGCTGTGGCACCAGCTTGGGGATGGTGTCTGTGAGTCTCAGGATTCAGTGTATGTTCTCAATCAATGACCATCATATGGAGCTGTGCCCCAAATGGAAGAAAATATACCTCCAGGAACCAAGGGGTGAAAGTAGGGATGGCTCTGCTTCCCATTACTCCCAATAAACCAGGTAGGGAATTTACACTTCCCTTCCCCACAGCTCTGGGCTCAGCAGGCTTAGAGATCTTGGTTTCCAAAAGAAAAACACTTCCATCAGGGAACACAGTAAGAGTCCCATTGAATTCTAAGCTATGGCTACTGACTGAGCGTTTCTGATTTCATGAGCCAAGGGACCACCATCTCAGCACAGAATTTGACCCTGACCAAGAAGTAGGACTGTACTTATACAACAGGGGCAGGGAGATCTATGTTTTACCAGCCAGGGAAACCATTTGAGGCTTTGGGTATTCTCTTGCCCAATTTTGATGATAAATGAACACAATGCAGCAACCATGGCCTGAGAAGAGAAGACCCTTGAAGGATGAGGGTGCTGAGGATAAAGGGAATCTAAAATGATTGTTGAAAGAGGGAGATAAGGGTATCGGTTGTCATCGTGACTGAGTGTAGCTGTAGCTTGCCTCAGCTGCAGCAGGGGCTGGCCTGGGGGGGGGCGGTGGATGTTGCTACTCTCAGGGGCTCCATTTCTTTGTCTTTCAGGCTGCCTGAGTGTCCAGTCACAATCGGTGCTTCCATTTCTGACACACCAGGTTAGGCTGTGGGATGGCATCTGCCCTCTCTTCATGGACTTTTCAATTATTTGAAGCCTATTATTCATCCACTGAGCATTTATTACACTTCTACTATGTCTTCGGCTTTGTTCTTTGTATAGCGATTGAGAAAATGAGGAAGAGAAATAAGACGTAACTCGCCCTTAAGAAGCTCACAGTCAGGTGGAGGAAAAAGATACTGAACCAAACTAGTATAAATACTGCAGTGAATGGAGTAGTAGAGATGAGCGTAAAGGAAAAATGCCTTATCCAGCTCGGTGGTCAGAGCGGAAGGAGAATGTAACGCAAAAGTTTCCAGGAGTGGATGCCTGAGCTTAGGGTTATAAAATAGGGAAGATCAGGATGCAGTGAAAGACTATTCCAGGCAGAGCAAAGGTGAAAAGTAACGTAGCTGGATGTTGCTAGAGCACAGAGGACAAGGTCAGGGAAAGCAGTGATCAAGTCGTGGAGGCTCTTGTATTCCATGCTGAGCAACATAAACGTATCCTGTGGATGGCATGGAGACATTGACAGGATCTCAGTGGGAAATGGGGTTCTAATGCCTCCTCAGTCTTTTCAATGTCTTGTTTGCAGCTGCCCCTCTTCCCAGAAATCCGGCTGCTTGAGTGTCTTTTGGTCACTGTACATGACACCTTACAAAATTATTTTATTCTGCAGCAGATCTTAGTTCTGGCAGATACTAGTGAATTTGGCTTTTATTTTTTTACTTTGTTTTTCTTTTTATAGAATTATTGTTGCTGTACAATATTATATGTCACAGGTGTACAATATAGATATTCACAATTTTTGAAGATTATACTCTATTTATAGCTATTGCAAAATATTGGCTATATTCCCTGTATTGTACAATATGTCCCTGTAGCTTATTTTACACCTGATAGTTTGTACCTATTAATCCCCTCTGTTTATATTCTCCCTTCCCTGTTCGCTCTCCCCACTGGAAACCACTAGTTTATTCTCTACACCTATGAGTCTCTACATCTGCTTCTTTTATGTTATATTCACGTTTGTTATACTTTTTAGATTCCACATATAAGTGGCATCATGTAGTATTTGTCTTTCTCTGTCTAACTTATTTCACTTAGCATAATGCCCTCCAAGTCTATACATGTTGCTGTAAATGGCAAAATTTCTTTCTTTTTTTATATTTAAGTACTATTCTATATATAGTAGAATATATATATATATTCTTTATCCAGTCACCTATTGATGGACACTTAAGTTGCTTCCGTATCTTGGCAATCATAAATAATACTGCTATGAAGACTGTGGCATATCTATTCAGGTAACTTTTTAAAAATATTTTTTTCTCTCTTTATTCTGAGTATTTTTTGCATCTATTGAGATGATTGTATGGTTTTTATGCTTCAATTTGCTGATATGATATATCACATTGGTTGATTGATTTTTAAATATTGAAAAATCCTTGTATCCCTGGGATGAATCCCACTTGATCATGGTATGTAATCTTTTAATGTATTGTTGGATACAGATTGCTAGAATTTTGTTGAGGATTTTTGCATCCATGTTTATCAGTGACATTGGCCTGTAATTGTGTGTGTGTGTGTGTGTGTGTGTGTGTGTGGTATCTCTGTCTGGTTTTGGTGTCAAGGTGATGGTGGCCTCATAAAATGAATTTGGAAGTTTTCCTTCCTCATGAATATTTAAAAAAATGTTTTTTCAAGTGGCTTTTTAAAAGACATCCTCAAGATCACTCTCTGTTGGTAGGGTCTGTAGCAGTGGAGTTGCTGATGCCTTTTCAGCTATTCTAGATTGCTGAAAGTTGCCCCATTTCCTCCAAATTATTTAAAACAAGAACTACCTAAAGGCATGGCAGGGGAAGTCCATGACTGATTACAGGCCCAGAGTTCTGGGAGAACATTGTTGGTACTCTGAGATAACTGTCCAGAAACTCCTTACATTGTTGGTGCTTGGAAAGGCCTCATTGGCGTGGACTACTTTGCTGAGTTAGTAAAACTCTCTGGTGATCATTCTAAAGACAGAGAACCCGCAAGAGAATATGACTCAATCCTAGTCACAAAACCCAAGATTTCAGCATCCCAAAGAAGCTTAAAGAAGGTGATGAATTCTAAATGTCGAGAAAGATCATCATGTATTAGGAAATAAGAAGACAGGTGAACTATTTTGGCAACAAGCTCCAGATCAAATTAAAAGTCAACACTGAATTCCAGACAGAATCCAACGTTTTATGTAGATGAACTCAAATATGTGGTAGAGGTCACCTTTGGCTTCTTGGTTATTCTACTCACTAATAACCATATAGAACACAAAATCATGAATTGGAATACTCAACAATGAGTTTAAGAAATACAACCAGGCTACTGGTATGAAAACCTACTTGCTTGCAAAAATGGTTTATTTTTTGAAAAATTATGTTACTAGGATGAGCCACTTGGACCAGCTGTCCCAAATTAGGGATCCATAAAGACCTCCATAACTGAACAGTTTGTATCATGGGTCAGTACTTGGTCTTCTCTCATTTCCCATCTAAATCACATAGTGTGTGCGCGTGCTAAGTTGCTTCATTCACGTCTGACTCTGTGCAAGCCTATGGACTGTAGACTGCCAGGCTCCTCTTTCCATATGGATTCTGCAGGCAACAATACTGGAGTGGGTTGCCATGCCCTCCTCCAGGGGATCTTCTGGACCCAGATATCGAACCAGTCTCTCTATGTCTCCTGAATTGGCAGGTGGGTTCTTTATCACTGGCACCACCGGGGAAGCCCAGAACACATAGATCTAACACCAAATGTTTTTCCAACACAGGCCAAGGTGTCAACTTACACATCGCACACAGAGACTCAAGTTTGATACCAGGCATTGTAACTGAGAATTATGGAGTACCCTTTAGAAATTAGGTAGCACTCTGATATAGCAAAGATTGGGAAAGACAACAGCAAATGGTCAGGGCTGCAACTGAAATCATTCTCTTGTGAGTAGCTTTTTGTGAACAAAACACCTGGTATGAATTGAATGTGGGAGAAGATTTACTAAATGGTTTCTTCTTAACCTATTACATCTCCTGTTAGGTTTAATTCAAATGCTATAGATCTGCATAAAAATGGTCACATTTCCAAATGGCTGGAAGAACTGAGTGGAAAGTCCTCTAGGGCTCTCTCAGTTTCCAACCATCTCTGTCCCCACCTTCACCCAATTGCTACTCTCTCCCCTGCAAAATCCCCTTTCAGTCCCTAGTAAATTGGACTCTTTAATCCCAGTATAATTTCCAGCCTGTTTCTATTAGAAGCTGGGTGTTTCCCACAGTGATTTACTTGGTTGCCCTGCCCAGAAGGGACCAAAGACATCAGCTACCACTGACTCTTGCTGATGGGACTGAAAGATGAGCAGAAAGAGGCAATGAGTGCCCCTTGGTTCCCAAAAGACATTAGACTGAAAGAAGCAAGCTTTCCTGGGGGAGGAAAGGACAGTTTAAACATAGTGATAACATTGACCCAGATGGATTTTTTTTTTTTTAGTCTCAAATCTGACAGACCAGTTTTATCCATTTTTGAATTATAAGAAAAGAGGTAGAGACCTGAAGTTTTCAGACCCAGCTGTGCTACCAACTTTAGGACATGGTTTTCTTTACCTGAAACATTATGCACTGTAGGATGATGCAGTGATCTCTAAGTTTTCTTTTACCTTGAAAATTCATGAAAAAGAATCACATATGGCCACCCTGGATGGCAATATTGCTACTGTATGTTTTCTTTAAACAGAGTCTTAAATCCATTCAATATGAAGTAGATTAGTAATAGGAACCAGAGACTCTGAAGAGGCCACCCTCATATACAGGGAATTTACTGTCTTGCCCTGTGTATTTTGTGTTTATTTCTGCTGACTCCTAGCTGGGGGTTGATTCTAGGGAAGTAACACTTATTAGAATCCAAGTGGAGGGAAAAAGTTTCTCCCTCATCTCTCTTTCCCAAACAATCTAGCTTAGTTCATCATCTTGTGTTGACATTACTTATGAATGCTAATGAGCTCATAAATGCTAATTAATAACTCCATGTGCTTCTATTTATTGGCAAATATAGAGATCCAGGTGCAGCGTAGATCTCGCCCCAAACACAGTACCTCTCTCCATCTCTGAGCTGAGAATAGGGATAGGATGATTCCTGCAGTACTGCTGAAGTCGGGGGCCTTTACACATCTTTTAATACATGCAGGAACTATGATTAAAGTCTCACAAAATTATTGGCTTCTGAAATCTCACGGAGGAAAGAAACTGGGGTAAAATCCAGCAAATAGCAAGGCTAGGTTGGACTCTCAATCTCTAGGGAGGGTCAAAGCTCAGTGGTGGACAGGGCACCCTCCCCAGCATGCCCTGGAGGCACTGCCACCTTGGCCCTGAGTGGGAGATGCTGAGAGCGCCACATGGAGGAACAGCGGGAAGGGCAGGGCAATGAGGCTTTGGGGGCAGCACTCAGCACCTTTGTTCTCTTACAAATGCAGCTGCCCTGTCCCCTCAACACCAAATTTTGCTCTAACATCCTCACAGTGCTATCGTGTAGTTACTATTTATTACTACTCCTGTTTGAGCATTTGGTAGACTGAGGCAGCAGGGTGGTGTCACTTAGCCAAGCTCACACAATAAATCAGTAGCCAAGCCAGGATTTGAACATGGCCATCACCTTGAAGGGGGCTTCCCTGGTGGCTCAGACAGTAAAGAATCTGCCTGCAACGTGAGAGACTCAGGTTTGACATCTGAGTTGGGAAGATCCCCTGGAGAAGGGAATGGGTACCCACTCCAGTATTCTTGCCTGGAGAATTCCATGGACAGAAGAGCCTGGGGGGCTACAGTCAGTGAGGTTGCAAAGAGTTGGACACAACTGAGCTACTAACATTTTCACTTTTACTTCATCACCTTAAAGGAAACCTGTTTCTAGACCGCAGCCTGGGGTGCAGCTCCCAGGGCTACTGGGGACTCGGACGCTGGGGGTAGTCCTCCTCAGGGGGCTCTGGAGTCAGAGCCTTGCTCCCTAGAGGCCTTGCATCCCCTGCCTATTCAGGGCCAGTTTTCCTTCCAGCCTGAAGGGCTGGGGATTGGACCCACTTCCTCTTCCCAGATGTAATTGCTTTTGACCTCCAGAGCCTCTCCTGACTTGGGAACCACCCTTTCCCCTTCAATGCTCCCCAGTCCTCTCCCTTCTCCGGGCCTGCTGGAGAGTCACTGTTGCATCGACTTGGGATCTCCGCCTCTTAGGGAGGAGCTGTGCCTACTCCAGGGGAGAGGAGCCGAGGCTGAACACCCCCATCCTGATAGATCCAGGCTACCCAGTGGTGTAAACTCATAGTGTAAGCTATGAGCTTCTCCAGAATAGTGGAACTTCTCTTTGTGAAGAAAGAGAAGACCTTTATAAACCCCACGCTGTTTTCAAAGAGGCTTTCTGGGTGGCACGGCACAGTCAAAAGCTTGAGAGGCAGCAGGAGAATCACTAACTCTGAGCCAGTGCAACGGGCTTTTGAAGGGTGGGGCGTGGGAGGCCGGAGAGAAAGTTCCCCATAGCCCCTGTCTCCGTGGGTATGATGAACATGTGGGTAGTTGACACCTCTGCTGCGGGGCTTCTGGGTCCCCACTCCTGGCCTCATGGCGCTGGTGGGAGGGGGCCCCACCAGCCCCCAGCAGTCTCTCCAGGGATAATTGCTCATGTCTGTTTCTTCTCTTTCCCAGGCCTTGGAGAGTGTTCCAGGAAGGGACCTGCTACAGTATGATGACCTGCAAAGGCAGCCCTCCCACCTACATTTCAAACTCTAAGTCAGCCGTGTCAGTCTGAAGCAGGGCTGAGGATGATAATGGGTCAAATGCAATTAGCAGCCGAGAGCATTGTGCATTGCCATCTGATTTAATTTTTTGCCCATCAGATTCCAAGAATCTTAGTGCTTAAAAGCAACTAAACAATTGCTCTATTGTGCTGAAATAAAGCCCAGCTAATTCAAAAATCAATTGCACCACCAGGTGGGGAACACACTGGCCCCAAACAGATGGGGTCGAAAACTCCCCCAAAATGCAGTCTTGCTAAATTAAAAACTTGATCCAGGAGTGGAACAAATAGGGAGCCATGAATGGAATGGAGTCAGGTCCACTCAGGCGAATTCTTTCTTCTCCCCTTCTTTTCCCTTCCTTTTAAAAAAGAAAAATGTGCCATTCCATGTCTATCAGTGTCAGCGTCTGTGCAGAGCTTAGCAGTTCAGTGTCTTGCTTTAATTAGTCTGAAAATTAAAGGGCAACTCTGGGCCAATGTGAGTGATTATGAAAATAAAATACATGTACATCCCATGCAATCCTCTCCTTTAATTAATAGTCTTGTAAACTGTACGGCTCACTTTAAGGCGGTCTCACAGTATAACAAATCTATTTAAATATCCACTTAATACTTAACAAAATGTGAGGGACATACCGTAGCATACGGTCCCTTCTCAAGTTTCACTGTCTGAAATTTTTCAAAGCTGACCCAAGTCAACCTGAAAAATGTTTAACACCCTAGGCTTGAACACAAGAAACTCTGTGATGAACAGACATTCAATTACATTTTTTTAAAGTGAGAAGCATTTTTGTAAAATAGAGACTCTGGAAACTAATTGGCAGCCACGAAACTTGTGAGCGAAGGCCAGATCTTGTAGGGAACTTTTACTACAGTGACACGACTCAAAGAAATGTGAATAAAAGGCATCTTTGTTTCCCAGTCAAATTAGCTGATTAAGAAATAAAACATCTTAACGTGTTTTTAAATGTAGAATTAATTATTTATATGAAAAAATTAAAGGCAGGTTATGTGAAATCCTACTCGGTGTATGAAGTGAATGGGGCAGGAAGAGTAATCCTTATAGACTCATCTTAGGTCATGAAGACAAAACTTAAGGCAAGCTGAATATTAAGAGCTTTGTCAGAAAAAAATTGCATTCAGATCACAAGTTGTGCTTCCCATTTTGATTTTCAAAGTGCAGATTCGTTATGCTACACATGAAAAAATGTGATTCAGAACAAGAAAACCGCTTTATAGAGGCTGTGTCCTGACAATTGAGGGGAAGAAGAAAATACAGCTATACAAAGAGCAACGCTTACTTCTGAGAGAATACAGGTCTTTTTCTCTAAGGAACCCAAAGAAGGATTCACAGGAAGAATTTGAACAGGCCTCTCTTTATTTTGCTAATGGGTGAGTTTGGAACTCAGGAAAACAAGAAAACCTAAGTTACTTGTTAGGCTCAGAAAAGAAGTAGGCAGGTGACCTTTGACATCTTAGGCCTCCTCGTCTCAGTCCAAGTCCTCTGGCCCTGACCTCTTAACATTCCAATATCCTGAAGCCAGGCCCTGCCTGAGCCAAGGTTGCAAATTATCTCTGAGATGTGGATAAACATCCACTGCGTCAGTGTTTTTCAAGGTACGGTCTAGGGACCACCTGCACTGGGGTTACCTGGAGAATTTTCAAAAATATAGGTTCCTGGGCCCCAGGAATTACTGGACCAGAGGAACGAGGTTCAGAATTTTACCTTTTGATCACATTGCCCAGGACTCTATAAGGATGCTGAAGTCTGAGAATCACCATGCCAGAGGCCACTTAGAGAGACCAGAGGAGTAAACTTCCCGACATTTCTTTAATGGATTCCCTTTAGTGAAAGGCATTAACTAAAATGCAAAAGCCTGTCCACAAATCCTTCACTAAACAAAAAAAGTCCTCCAGCCATTTTCTCCATTTCTCATGGCATCTCTTCACAGAGGGAGTATAGGAAGGCTTTGTCCTTTAAAATAAGTTCAGTTAGTACTTGAAAAGTCGTTTGGCAGGAGATGAGGGATGAGACAAAGGGGGAAGATTAATGACGAACAGAATCAGAGTCCTTGCTAAAATAAAAATGGATTCACACCCAACTTCTTATGAAGGCTAAGACATATGGCAGCTCATGTGGGAAGCGAGCGTGTTTAGTAGAAAGAGGTCCTGCTGCAGAGCTGTGTGATATAGGGGACAGCTTTCTCAGCCAAAAACAGAACATCACATGCTCTGGGAGATGCACCGTCTCTCTGATGTGATGAGAGGCTGACTTTCTAAAACTTGAGCAAACTCCGTCCGAATGGCTTTAATAAGTTTAATGAGCTTCTCAGAGTTGAGATGATCAGGTTTTGGGGTTTAGATCTTGGTTTTGCTCTTATCTTATGCGTGGCCTGACAGCCAATCATTTTCTGTGACTGTTTATGGAAGCCACTGATAGCTGAAGTTTCCTCATTTGTAAAGTGGAAGTCACAATCCTCCATCATTTCTGAGAACTGGAAGGAGGAAAGTGCTGGCCACTAGGAATCGTATCTGAGTTTCAACTACAAACCATGGACTTTTGGGAGATTTTAGCAGGAAAATGCCAGGACATACCTGGAGGATGTTTTTGTTTCCCTTTCTGTTTTTTAAAGGGAGAAGGAGCAATCATTTGTACTATGTGACCTGTTATGCACCAACCTTAAAGCAGCAAGGGCCGGACTCCATTAATTACTAGGGCTCATTCAAAGTTATAAATACACAGATATACAAAAGATATTTACAAATATGGCTTATTATGCTTACAGTAGCAACAACAGGAGTTCAGTTTTAGTCCGTGGAAAATTGCTGCTTAATAAGAACTTTCCCAAACCCATGTCCCCTTTGAGATAAAAATTTCCACACTAAGTTTCATCACCCTACTAGAATTTCCTTTGGAATGTTTGTGCTAAATTCCTTTCTCCCTGATTGAAATATACAACACAAAATCTAGCTTCAAGACTTAAAAAGTAACGCACTGAAATGCACAGATATATAGAGACAGTGGGCTGAGGGAAGCAGCAGAGAGTTGGGGAAATGAATTAAACTCCCCAATAATTAAGAAATGATTTACTTGGCACATTCAGAATTTGGATTGCTTGAACAGTAGGGCAGTGTATAACTTCATTATGTGCCATGGGCAACCCCAGCACCGACTCAGTTTTGCTGCAAGAAGCCTTTTTTATTTTTTCAGTATTTCCTGACTTGGTATGTGCAGTTGTGAACTTAATTAACACACTAGTGATTCTGTACCCTCAGGGAAAAATGGTAAATTTTGTAAAATATAAACACAGAAAAAAAGAGAAAGTTTCTTTCCTTTCTGTTCATAGTTGTTTTTATTCCTTCTTTTATGTTATGCATTAGGAAAACATGAAAGGCACATGCTTTGTAGAGCCCATTTCTGGACCCCACTAAGGCACGATATTTAGGACCTCCTCTAAATCACTCTTGTATCTTATAGACCAGTGGTCCCCAGCCTTTTTGGCACCAGGGACCAATTTCATGGAAGACATTTTTCCTGTGGACTGGAGAAGGGATGGTTTCAGGATGATTCAAGCGCATTACATTTACCATGCACTTTATTTCTATTTTATACTAGCTCCACCTCAGATCATCAGGCGTTAGATCCCAGAAGTTGGGGACCCCTGTTATGGACCATCCTAGCTGCTTTTGGATGAGAGAAAGCAGGGTTAATAGGTAGCAAAAATTAGCTCTTTCGATGATAACATTGCATCTTATATGCCTTTTTTTTTTTAATATTGCTCTCATATGGAAGTAGCTTGAACAATTCCCTTTTGAATCAGGCCCTATAAATTTGATCAACATCATTATTTTCTTGAGGCAAGTTTAAACCAATAAAGTTGTCCAGCTTTGTCCCTCTTCTCTCCCACTCACCCTCTTAAAAAAACCAGGGCGAGTCACAACTTTGGCGTGGAGCTTGAGTGTGAAGCTCTGGTACAGAAAAGTCTATGAAAAGATGACATTTATAGATGAGTATATATATTTAATTTCTTGTGTGTGAGTGTGTATGTAGATATATTTCTGCTTCTGTTCATCGAGAATACAACATCATAATTCAGGACATTTTGCTTTATTCAATGAAGAGTTTTTTTCAGCTCTCTTTAATTGGTAATTTAATTACAGAGCTAATTAGGAACAGAGTGGGTGTTGGGATTACAATGAGTGTCTCTAACTGGAAATTCTTACCACTTACAAAGCAAGGAAGTTTTTAAATTATGGAACACTTAAATAATGGATTAATAAGTCAGTAAATATAACTGGATGAGGACAGATCATTCACATACCTGTCAATTGGCAAAACTGAATGGTGTGATCTCTCTAAGAGAGATTATTACTAGCCTCTGCTTCTCACCTGTTCATAGAGGAAAGAAAAGGAAGTTTCTGTCTCTGCCTCAGTTTCCCTACTCCTCTGCCCACTGCAACTGACACCTGTGTTCCAGGGCAGCACGGTAGTATTTGGAGGTAGCTAAAGCATGGACTGGGGCACAGGGGTTTTTAGCACAGACCAGGTGGTCCTTTGGGTCTGGTCTTGGGTTCATGAGACAGAGAGGGCTGTAGCTGAGTGATATAAACCCATGCCCTGCCTGTCCCATCCATGAAATGAGGCACTATGAGGGCTGAGCTTGGTGTGAGTGCAGGGTGGGGAATAACTAATAATTGAACCAGAACAGAGACTCTGTATTTGGAAAAGACTTGTTGCTGATCTGTTTAGGGGAAACAATCATTTGTTCATTCATCAAACATTTAGGAATGATGTGTGGGTGGCTACTACCCTGTAAAGAATCCTCACACAAAATAAAAACACCAAATGTAAATACACTGTCTCTTTGAATGCAAAATACAGAGAATTCCCTACAGGACAAATTCCACAAATGTCTCAAAAAAAAAAAAAAAAAAAAAGGCTAGATCAGAATTTTATCTCTTGGGCCTCCTTATTGGGAAGGTTTCATATGGAAAGGTGGGGAGCCAGAGAGGCCACAAGTCTGTGGGGAAAATGCTAAAGGCGATCCAGGTCCAAAGGATAATTTGGATGGATTACAGATTCATAGCTCTCTGCAGTATCTGCAGGGGAAGGTGTGTGTGACAGGGGAGAAAGGAAGAACAAGAGACAATTGGGGCTAAATCCACAGATAATCCTAAACCTGGTTTCAGCCAACAGCCTGACTCAGGTTCATTTTCCCCAAACTCTGGACAAGAATTACTGTTGTGAACTAAACTGATTGGAGCTTTGCTGGTTTCCTTCTGCTGCAAGTGGCATGGCCAAGAAAGGCCTCAATGGGCCAGGTCAGGAAGAGGCACAAAGGAAACTAAGGGTTCTGACCGGTTCACAAACCAGCTGTGACCCCGCCCTCCTCCACCCCAGCAAAGAGCAGCTTGCAAATGAAGCAGGAAAGAACAGTTAGCTTCCCCCAAACAAAGGATTACTTGCTGAAGGAGAACTTAAAAAAAAAAAAAAACTATTTAATTTAAATATGCCCTTTTTGAACTAATAAAATCATTGAGAAACTGACCCTTCCCTAGGTCTCGGCAACCCTAAATTTTTTTTTATAAAATTTTAAATTGGAGGATAATTTCTCTACAATGTTGTGTTGGTTTCTTTCATATAAAAACATGAATCAGCCATAGGTGTACATACGTCCCATCCCTCTTGAATCTCCCTCCGACTCCTCTAGGTTGTCACAGAGCAGCGGGTTGAACTTCCTGTGTTATACAGCAGCTTCCCATATGAAGGAGAACTTTTATAAGCCCAAGGTTTTAGAACTATGGTCAGTTTCTCCTCATTCCCCAAAAGAAAGAACTTCCTGATTTTTTTTTTTTTTTTACACTCTCACCCTAAATAACTCTTTTTATGCTAAAGCTTCCACATGTTGGGCTAAGAAGGATAGATTCCTTATAATTTTATTTGTTTGTTCTCTGCCTTGCTTCAAAAATGATTTAGGCTGAGATGTCTCATGCTATCCAGCACAAAGGAAAGGAGATTATGACCACCCAAATGGACAGAGGCTCAAAAGAAATAAATCAAAAAAGGTTCACCCTTAAATATTATCTTTTCATTAAATTATTTAGTTCACAGTTTCATCAGAACATTCTTTCATTTATTTAATAAATCCACCAATATCTATTGAGGACTTATGATGGGTAAGGGTCATATAATTTTAATCCAGACCCAATTCTTTCTGAGTTTCTAGTCAGACTGGAGAGGTGGTGTGTGCACAAATATTATGTTACTTGACAGAGGATAATAAATTCCATGTGTGAATGGCAGAGTCAGGAGAAAGCAAGCTGTCTTGCAGCTGAGCTAATCAAGAAAGTCTTCATGGAAGGAGAGGGTGGGGCTCAGGTTGGGTCATAGGTTAGGGAGGAATCTGATAGACAGGGTTGAGGGCAGGGCATTCTGGACACAGGCTTACATTTACTGAACACTTACTTTTTGCCAAGAACTGCGGTAAGTACTTTATATGCATCCAACTCATTTAATTTTCACTACGACCCAAAGAATGTTTATTTTTCCCCAATGCAAGTTGTAACAATAATTAAGCTTTGTTAGGCATTTAGTATGTGTCAGGCATTTTGGCTAAGTGGTTTACATGGATGGATTAAGTCTTTTATTCGTCAAAGCAGCTCTTCGAAGAGGGTACTTTTATTTTTATTATTCTCATTTTACAGATGAGGATGTCAAGGCACAGAGAGGTATGTAACTTGCCCAAGTTTACCCAGCAAGTGAGGGGCAGAGCTGTAGCTCCAGGGCCCTCCTTCACTTTTAATTCTGTCCTCCTGTTTCCCATAGGAAAAGCCACAGAAACAGGACGACCTAATGAAAATGTCTAAGAATTCACTATTGACATTTTGTTGGGAATATGTTTGCAAAACTCACACAAATTGAAACATTTTAATAGTGACCGACCTAGGAAAACATTTAAATTTTATGCTTAACAACCCATGTTGAAACAGAGGTAAATGATTATTTTCAACTCCTGACTTCTTGTCTCTGCTGAGTTACAGAGCTGTGGTGAGTAGTAGAAGCTCTGGAGGTGGGGGTGGAGGGAGCAGGGAGAAGAGAAAGGGTAGGCGTAGGGGAGATGTTCGAGCAGCATGTCTCTAGCGATGGCCCAAGTCATGTCTTTCCCCAGAGCACCGACCTCGTTCAGATTATTTGAGGAAGTCTTTTTGCTGAATGTGCTGATGCAGAAGGAGTGGAACTGGATGGTCAGAGAAGTATGTCTGGCCATGTTGCCTCTAGAATGGAGCTTGTAATGTCTACAGCCACCTGGGTATGTGGTCACTCCTCAGATTTCAGTCCTGTAAGAATGATCTTGATAGCTCATTTGTTTTAAGAATGACATGAGAGGTGAAGGATTCTAATAGCACCCTTAAAGGGTAAATGTTATTTGTAATTTTGTCTAAAGGTCCTTGCCTAGCATTCTATAGCTTTCAAAGTAGTTTCCCTTGGGCTCTATCACTGGACCCCACAGACTTAGCAGAGAGAACAGGGCAATTGACAGATAAGGAAATGAGGCTGAGAAACTTAAGTCAGTGGACAAGGACACAGGTCTCAGGATTGGGCCCAGCGCTCTGCCTCTGGTACAGACTCTTTCTCTGATGGTCACTACGTTCAGTGAGCTCCTCCCTCTTCTGATGAACAGGGCCTGGGTGATCAAGAGGCGGACAAGTAGGGAGTTTAAACTTGACACAAGCTGAAATTCTGGGGGAGAAAAATGGCCAGCCTCCTCCAGGTGGAGCAGGAGAGGGAGACTAGAACAATAGAAAGAATTCAGAACAGAGAGGTACTAGCTTCATTTTTTTTTTTTTTTTTTAATGGGGAAACATCATATTCAAAGTCTTGGAGAGAAAACCCTAAACAGAATCCCTGAAACTAAGATCTTAATCACCTTGGAGGGAAGGAATCTCAGTGGAAAAGGAAACTAACATCCATGTGTTCATTGGACAAACCTTTTCACAGGCACTGCTCTGGAACCAGACACCCAGATGAACGAAGGTCTTATTCTTTTCAGAAGCCATGGTGAGAGTGAGGGTGGGTAGAGAGACAAGGGACAGCATAGGACAGACTAGAGGAACTCTGTGAAGGAGCCAGGAGAGGACAGAGGAGGGGCACCAGCTACTCCAGTGGACCGACCCTGTGCCAGCATTTTCTAGATGCCTTTATGTAGGATACTTCAGAGCAGCCTCACATCCTGTGATGCAGGCATCACCACCCAATCTTCAGAAGAGAAAATGAGGCTTACTGAGGCTGAGAAACTTGCTTCAGATGACATGATGATAAAGGGGAGAGGAAGATTGAAACACGTTTGACTCCAAAGCTTACACTGTTAAAATGTCCACATTCTGAGTGAGCAAAGTGATGGTCATTTTTATCTATTCCACTTGTGAATAGTGTGACCTATTTTCTCTGTGTCTAGGGAGAACAGAAATGACATAGGAGTGGGCTTTGGGTCAAAGGTGAGCAGATGCATGGCAGAATGGGGGTTTCCTTGCATTCCTTTCATTGCATGGAAGCTCTGACAACTAACTAGTAAATTTTGCTGATCTTTGATCCCAAATCTCTGAGTGGCAAACCAAGAGTCCCAGAAAAGAGAAATCACTGTTGTGCTGAGCCGTGCTATCTTTCTACCCCTGCTCAGCTTTTTAACTACTTCTTTAAGGGGATCTGTTGACCTGAGTATTTTAAGAAGAAAAATGTTCATTGACTTGGTGAACTTCACGGACAAGACATGACCAGTTGTGTCCCAGTTGTTTTCCAGGAGGCCTGTGTTGGGCAGGCCATGAGTTTCCTGGGCTTACCCCACACCCAGCATCTGGAGCCCCATGGCTGGGGCGGCAGTGTGCAGAGAAACTGCTGACAGACGCCTGGCCGCCTGGGCCTGGGCACTGCGGGGGTTAACTTCAAAACGGCTTCCCACCCTTGGATAATTATTTTGTCAGAAATGAAACCTCTGGTGTTCTCTGGCCTCATTTTGATACCTGCCATCCTTCCTTTCCCTCTTTGGAGTCCTATAGTAATGTCATTAAAGTCCCCGGAAAATGTCAGCCGAAACCAAGGTTTCTGTCGGTTATAACCTATGAAAAATGTATTGGATTTAATATGTTTGGTTTGGGAAATCAGTTTTCGTCCACTATAACCAATTGTCCATAATAACCATGTCTGTTGTAAGTGGCATGCACTGTAATAACCCTCATATAAAGGGTAAAATGAAAGACAAACCGTTTCAGATGGTAGCTGGAGCCGTATCAATATAGATCACTGCCTACGTATATCAAATGATTGATGGCCATTTTTAAGGCTTTTTCAATTCAATGCCAGTGCTGTCTAACGGCAGTAAAGCACACAGTATTTGCTGATACCCTTCCTGATAAACCGGCTGGTTGCAAGTGAGAACAACTTAAGGAGTGAAAAGGCTCTGGGAGCCATCTCTTTCAAATGATCCATGCTCAGTGTCCTGGTGGGAGGACAGTCCTCACTGCAGGAGACGCAGTCGGCTGGAAGCAGGCAGCAGATCGGCAGCAGGACCTGTGCCCAGGTCCCGGAAGGGGGGCCATCTCCCCAAAGCTGTCCTCACAGCTGGTAAGGAGGTAAGGAGAGACTGAGATGTGACTTTGAGGGAGAGGACCATTTTGGCTTCCTTTGCCTAAGGATGGCAAACACATATGTGTACCGTGCGGAGCTTGTTATATTTGTTTATTCATTTAATCCTCAGATAAATCCCATGACTTCTGAACTCCCGTTAGTCCCATTTTCACAGTTGGGGAAGTGGAGGCACACAGAGGCTAAATAAGTCCCTTGCCCAGGATAGCAGTTAGTGAGTGACTGAGCTCAGAATCACACCAGGTCCCCTGGATCTGGAGTCTGAGCATTTTAGCCTCTAGGCTGTTCCATCTTTCAGGTCATAGAAGTGTATATGAGCTCCCTTATAGGTGGAACCTAAGATAGCCAAACTGATAGAAGCAGAGAGTAGAAGGGTAGTTATCAGGGGCTGGGGGTAGGCGACACAGGAGGTGATGATCTAAGAGTCTAGAGTTTCAGTTATGCAAGATAAATAAGTTCTTGAGACCTACTACTCGGAATAGCACCCATAGCTCTCAATACTGCACTGTAGACTGAACTCTTGCTAAGAGGGTAGATTATATGGTAAATGTTCTTGCCACCCACAGACAAAATACCAAGAACAATACAATGACAACTACTACTATTACTACTACTACTAATGGCTGCAGGAGAAAATTCAGGACATAATGGATTAATCTATGACCTGGATAGTGGTGATGGTTTTACAGGTCTTCGCTTATCTCCAAACCCACTGAATTGGTATATATTAAATGTATGCAGACTGTACATGTCAGGCTTACTTTAATAGAGTGTTTTTTCTTTTTAAAGTATGTGGATATTTAACTGTGATTTCTTGGAGTAAATGTTGAAATCTCAAGAGGCTGTTTGTTGCTGACAACCATGCCCAGAAGCACCTGCTAATACCCTCATCGTGGTGGAGATGCCTTCACTTTTCTTCCAAGCCCTTCCACAGCACCGCAGTGCCAGCTGACAACCTCACTCTCCCCCACGAACATGCACCAAATGTGAGTGTTCAGACCAGGCATACATGCCCCCACACATACATGCCCTCATACACACACACACACACACACACACACACACACATCCTCTCACCCACATGCCCACAGGAACCTGCCCCTCTCCTGCAGGATGTATTCATATTTACTGTAAACAAGTATTTGCATAATTGCCTTTGAATGTAAGTCTCTCAGAACAGCCCATACACTCCTGGAGGCAGAGATCATTTGTCTCATTCATGGCTGCCCCTCCATTATAGCTTGACAATGAGCTTGGCACACAGGAGGGCTCAGGAATTGCTAAAGAATCAGTAACATGAGTGAAATTCTGGAAACTTCTGAATTTCAATAATTCAGAAATGCAATTCAAAATTCTGAAATTCAGTACTGGAAGGAGAGAAAATATTTTATCTGTCTTTCCTGTCCTTTATCCAGAATGAGAAATGTGATAAATCCTTATTGAAAGGATTAGTTTCCTTAAAATATCCACGCCTTTGTTAAGGAAATGAAACTTCACAAATGCCAGAACTTGCCAACATAAAATAAGTGCAACTTTCATAAGTATCTGAATTCCAGACACACTTGCACACACACGCATGTTCACGCGCACCCAGTGTGTGCCCCGTTAAACCCACTGTGCCCACACAGCTGCTTTCATGTCCTCTGTGAAGCTTCCTTCCTCCTGGGGAGCAGGCATCAAAGGGGTTACCCCCTGTCTCTGAGGAATCCTCCTGACGTTCACTTGCTTTGGGAACACATGCGGACACTCACAGTTTAGCACATGGGCCCTGTCTTTTCAGCTGTCTTTTAATCTTTGATAAATTGAACAAGCGTGGAGAACTTGCCGGTGACAACCAGCTCGGCTAAGACTGCAGGGATGAAAACCATGTCAGTGGAGTCCCTGAAAGTCCTCCAGTGTGCTTGAAGCATATAAAGAGAACCCTTGATCCCGGCTATCAAAGGGTGCAGAAAGATCAAGAAGAATCAAAGCTGATGGTGTGCCAGAAAACACCTGCAACAGAAGGTCATTACTTCCCCTCATTAAAACAGCCTCAGTTCTGGGGCCTGATCTGAAGCTTAATTGAAATGTTTCAAACAGTGGATTATAAGGAAGATGAGGCATCCCCTGTCCATTTCATGACCTTTTCTAAGAAAGGCAGATTGGTAATAAGGAAAAAAAAACAAAACCCTGAGCGATTGCCTGAAGACAGCCAAGCCTCTTAATGATATGAGCTGCAACACCTTTCTTGGCAAGGAGGATCTGCCCAGGGTGCGGAGCCAAGGAAGCCTCCACGAGAGGGCAAGAGGACATGGGCCTTGGCCTCCCAGACACTCCCCTGGATCTGCTTCCCCATCCCCATTTCTGTGACCTTCCCTTTTCTGAGCAAGAACAGAGGGATACCAGATGCAACACTACTTCTGGGATAATAATCGTCCGTTGTTCCAAACGTTATTCTTGTGGTGTAGAGGGTCCATCACCCCATCACGCTCCTTTCATAATCTTTCTATCTAGCTTGTGTCATCACACATGACCCCGTTGATAGTGGAAGATGAGGAAGGCCCTCCAGGTCCGCAGAGGATGGGACCGTAGCAGGAGGGGACGCTGGCAGGAGATAACTCAACTCAGACCTTATCAATTTTTCTGTATCCTGAAAAAAAAATCACAATGCTGCTGCCACTTATGCTTTTCACATGATAATAAATTGCAAGTCACATTTGCCCAGAGATTTAAATGCCGTCTGGCTCTCTTCCCCTTTTTTGGGTGTGATTATCTGCCCTGGCAATGAAGTCCAAGTCTGAAGTCCTGTGATTATCTCAACCTCCAGCTGGTGCATTGTGAAAGTCACTGTTTTGGGGATATTGTTGCAGCTGTAGATAGGAAAGCTTTACAGACGTTTCTAATCCTATATTTATCTCTGCTTTGGATTCACCTGTCCTAACCTGCTGCAGGGTTTCACTTTCTTAGGTGATTGCTCAGATGCTTCTCTTTGGGAACCCTCTAAGACCTTGTTCTGTAAGGTCTGGTCCACAGCATCAGTACGTGTTAGAGATGCAGAGTTCCAGGCCCCACCCTAGACTTGCTGATCAGATCTGTGGCTTAACCAGATCCCCAGGTGATTCAGATGCAGATTAAGGTTTGAGACAGATCTTAGGAAGAAGGCTTCCCAGGTGGTAGAGTGGTAAAGAATCTGTCTGCCAATGCAGAAGGCACAAGAGATAGTTTTGATTCCTGGGTCCAGAATGATCCCCGAGAGAAGGAAATGGCAACCTGCTTCAGTATTCTTGCCTGGAAAATCCCATGGACAGAGAAGCTTGGTGGGCTAGTGTCCATGGGGCTGCAAAGAGTTAGACACAACTAAACATACAGAGACTTCACTTTAGGAAGGAGAAACTTTCTAGGTTGGGTGGGTTTGAGAAATCATGCTGAACATTCCTGGGCACAGAACACCTTTCTAAGATGAGATTTAGTTAACTCAGTGCTGAGCGGGCCCAGAGGGATGCTCTGTTTCTCTCATACAGTTCTAATGAGAAAGGGTTAATAAGTTCTTCAACAGCTGGAGCTATTTTGCAATCAAGGACCAACATAAAAAGACAGCAGGCCAGGCACAAAGGCCAGCCTGCCAGAGCTGTTGGATTAGAGCTCCTGAGAGAGCCTCAGAGAAAGTACTAGTCGTGACTTCTGACTTTATTAAACTTTGTGTGGTGGCAAAGTTTGTTTGAACTTCACTAAATCCTCCAAATAAAAGACTAGCTTCAACCATCTGGTTCTCTAGGATGAAATAATATAATTCAGGACAGGCAATTATCAATAATTGTTTTAGGACAGTTAAGAATGGAAACTCTTAGTCCCACCTGCTCTGTTTCCCCCTTGAAAGTATTTTTTCCACTAAACCTTTTGAATAGAAAGTTGAACCAGGAAAGTTTTTTTATATCTTGCTTTGGGTGTTGATTCTATCTCATTTAATCCTAGCATAACTTTGCCTTGAGAATGCAAATTTGCTCCCCCTGAACAAATATACAATCTACCTAGATTTTTTTTTTTTAACTTTGCTTTCATTATTGTCTGCATTTATGTTATCTTTAAATTGGTCCTTCATTCTTTTCTTCCTGACTTTCAGTCCCATGATATTTTGGGGTTCTCTTCATATGCAACACTTTCCCAAAACATTTTCCTATTTTTCTTTCCTATTAGCCTTCCAAACCAGATATACTGAAAAAGCATTTACTGAAATGTCAAAAAGGATTCTTCTATTGAGATATATTCTAATGTCATTTTCTATAATTTTGAAAACAAGAAACCCAATTTTCAATCTGTAGCCCTTACTTCCCCAGACTCCAGAGTTTTGGGGTCACTTTCTCAAGTACATCTTCTCTGGAGGTTTTCTATGACTATGAGTAAGAACAGAGCCTTATTTTGAGCTCTAAGTTCAGAGTTCCTGGATGATCTCAGGGGGAATTCCTGTCATCTGCCAAGTGCATTTTTCTTACCTGAAAAGTGAGGTAAGTGCCATCTCCTTATCTTCAGGAAAGTGAGAAGGCTAATGAGGGGGCAATGAAGTCTTCAAGCTTGTTCTCTACAGAGACAGGTGCCCTGAACCTAACCTGCTTCCTGTACAATCCACACTACCCTTTGTGATCCATCTCCTCTATCTCATCAGCTGGTCTCACTGAACCAGGAGCCTGAACACCAAAGGCCATTTCAGCCCTGTCTGTGAGTGCTCTTCCTTCTGTGGGATAAGTTTTCCCCCTTGCCTGCACTAGACCTCTTTCAACATTTCCATCCCCTTTTTTGAGCAACCCTCCCTGATTTTCCCCAGGTCAAGTTCACTACCCCTTCCTTGGCAACCTCCACTGTTCACTATACATTTCTTCATCACTGAATCTATCACCTACATTGTATATTTACCTACATTGTGCATTTTTTCCCAAAGGTATTATTCTGCCTTCTCAACTAAACATGAGCTTTTAGAGTCAAATATTGTGACTGATTCATGGTTGTGTTCTCAGGACTTGGTTTGGCAGTTTGGCAAATGGTTATAGAATAAGTGAATGCATGGCTTTCTAGACCAGGCTGCATTTGGTTACTATAAAGAGAGTTTTGTATAGGACTCTTTGGTCACAAGCAACAGAAACAAACTTGAGCCTCATTATGCAAAAAGGAGAGAATTTGTTATGAGTTCCAGGATGTCTCATGGAACCCAAGTGTAGGAATGCAGCCAGACTCTAGGGCAAGAATAGAACTAGATTTTTTTTTTTTAAAGAAACTGTTTTCCATCAACTGAATTTTCATTGTAAGAGTTTGTGAAAAAACAGTTTAAGACCACTTAGCAATTTTTCTTACCCATTCAGTGGCCTGAGCAGTGGAGCTGCAGGCCAGTCTGCAGTGGCAGGCTGAGTGAGGAACTGCTGAATAGGTGCAGAAGACACCTGCAAGCCTTCAGACCAGTCCACCACCTCAGGCTGAGCAGCAGTGAACTCTGGAGCTGGAGTGGGACATCCACCCTGAAGTTTCTCCTTGGTCACAGCCTTCTCAGCCATCACCTGCTCTTCCTTTTCAGTCTGCTCAGGATCTCTGTAGAAGCAGAGATCAGGCATGACCTCCCACGGGTGTTCACAGGAGATGGCACCCACACGTGTGCAGGACTTCCCAAATGAGCATCCACCACACTAGACCCACTAAGTGAGCTCCCTTCCTAGGATCTTGCAACAGGATACATCAAGTTAGTTTGAAAACAGAAAGATCAAGTAATGCCTGAGAAGAGTAAGAAATACCGGGGAAAAGCAGAAGAAAGCACAGGCTATTTTTTAAATGTCTTCATCTCTCCTTAAAGCTCTCATGTTAAAATTATACTTTTATAGCAAGTATTACTATCAAACTCCATTCTTTAGGCCAGAGACCCTTGAGGTGCTAGCGAAAAACTCGCTCCCATTTAGCACACTACCTATACTTGTGAGTTCATCGGCCAGTGGCTTCAACGCCGAGCTCTAACAATGTGCAGATGGAGCTAGAAACTTAAAAAGGTTGCTTTATTTCTCATTTCTGCTCCTATGTATTCATTTGCCACCTCCTTCTCCTCCTCTTCCTCCCTCTCTCTTTCTTTCCCTCTTTCTCTCTCCCTCTCCCACAAACTCCCTATGGGTTTATTGTTTTCTCAGATCACATGAAGAAACTATATGTTATATATCTAGGCACCTATAGAGTCTAATAAATATTCTCCTGGTTTCAGTTCCAAATACCCACTAAGAGAACCTGGTTGACCCAACTGGGGTCAAATGTGTACCTGTGGACTAATCATCTAACAATATGCCACTTAAGGCATATGTTTCTCAGTTATTTAATATGTAGTGTGGCAACTGTAGGTGTCTGGTATTCCTAGAGCTTTTTCAGTTCTGCTCTCATTTAAGATTTATGCAAAATCTTCAATCAAATCAGGTCACTAGGAGATATTAGTTGTGATAGAAGAAAATGTGGAGGCTTTATTGATACTCTGAATTTCCATGCTTGTTTCTAAAGGGGAAAAACATGTCTTTGTCAACAAATTACATTTCATTTTCTTTCCAAGTCTGTTATTCTGTTGGCTTCCACGAAGTTAAATCTGGGTAAAAGGGGGCTGTCTTTATTCTTGTTCTCCATAGGTTGGGGAACTGAGGATGGATTAACCATTTGACAGGATGTCAAAAAGCCTTCTGAGTCTGGGGACCAGCTCACAGTGTGTTTGGAACTGGGTTGGACAATCTCCCAACAAGTAAAAATTACAGTTTCAAAAATAGAAGGGCTATCTTGAAAGGTGAGCTGGAGCAACTACGGGGAGGTTTTCTTTTGGAACTTTGCCTCCTTGTAGCATGCCAGAGGAGTACATGAGGATTTACATACCTTTGATGTCTGTTATTTTAGATTACTGTCAGCGAATGCCCATTCTTCTTCAGTGATGGCAACTGGATTTTCTAACAAAGAAATATTATCTTACATGTAGCTTCTCAGGTGTGAAATAATTATTATTGACAACCCACCAGAATTAAGACTGGGAAGAGACTTACGGTTTAGTCAGTAGATATTGTGAGCCTATAGTAATAATAGGACTTCCCTGGTGGCTCAGATGGTAAAGCATCTGCCTACAGTGTGGGAGACCTGGGTTCGATCCCTGGGTCAGGAAGATCCTCTGGAGAAGGAAATGGTAACCCACTCCAGTACTCTTGCCTGGAAAATCCCACGGACAGAGGAGCATAGTAGGCTAGAGTCCATGGGGTTGCAAAGAGTTGGACACGACTGAGTGACTTCACTTCATAGTAATAATAATATTAACATTAACAATAGCACCAACACATTTCTAATAGTACTTTATAACTTAGAGATGTCCTCATGATATGCTGAATGTGAAAGCATTTTGTCTTCAGTGATAAAAATATAAAGTTTTTATATTACAACCAATCTTTTTGAGTCATTTAAGTTCTTATATGTTGTGGGTGGTTATGAAAATTTGGAAGGCAATGAAGACATTCGTCATTGCTTCAGGGAGGCTTAATTTTATCTGAGGAGGCAAGATTATTACTATGAGACAAACAGAAAAAAGGACAACACTAACTTGTATGATATGGTTTCTAAGAAAGAGGGAATCAAAGAGATGTAGAACGAAAGTTCCATTAGGTCAGGGAATATTTTTTACTCACCACTGTATCTCTATCACCTAAAACAATGCCTGGAATATAGTAAGTGTTCAACAAATATTGGATGATTATTAATGAATGAGGATGGACTTAAGCATCGCATTAAGATGGATATAATTTGAATGTAAATGGAGAACAGAAGGAATTCTAGATAATAGGAAAACACCATATGTAGAAAATGAGCAATGAGTATTCTTTGGAGGAAAAACCACTGAAAGATGGATTGTTTTGCAGTGGCCACGGAATGGCTCATAAACTGAAAAGAGCAGATGCAGGAAGAACAATTGGGAACCTGTCAAAATTACCCTATATCTAGTCCACCACAGTACTCCGTTGACTTGGTCTACCAATTTCTTTCCATCTCCGCTATCTCTGTAGCTTCTCTCAGTCTTCTCTCACCTGAACACTGCAACAGCTTCCCAAACATCCATTTACATCCACTCTTGCCCTGCCCCATACATACTGGAGACACCACAACCGGAATGGTCTTCACAAAATTAAAATCTGATCACATTGTTTTTCTGCTTCTCACTGCTCTGAAGATAAAGGTAAATAGCTTGGTCGCTGTGACCTTATGTGGCCTTGTCTTGGCCTGCCTGACCAGTATAATACTGAATCACTTTGCTCCTCACTCTTGTAGTTTTCCCTGCAATATTCTTCTCTGACTCTTTTGAATGTGCCACGCTCCCTCCCAAATCAGGGCCTTTGCATGTGCTCTTCATTCTGTCTGGCAGACTCTTCTCACCACGCTTCTTCCTTTGGGCATAACTCAAGTCATTTTCTTGGGGAATCATTCACAAACTTCCCTAGTATACGCCAACTCCTGTTATTTTATTACATGTTTTCAGACTCTGATATGCATTTCATTACCATGATCTAAAGTGAAGTTGCTCAGTCATGTCCGACTCTTTGCGACCCCATGGACTGTAGCCTACCAGGCTCCTCCGTCCATGAGATTTTCCAGGCAAGAATACTGGAGTGGGTTGCCATTCCCTTCTCCAGGAGATCTTCCCGACCCAGGGATTGAACCCGGGTCTCCCGCACTGTAGGCAGATAGATGCTTTACCATCTGAGTCACCAGGGAAGAATAATTATTTCCATGACACTCTTACTCCTCTGTTAGACCATAGACTCCATGAGGGAAGGAATATATCTTTTTTGCTCACCATTATATTCTCAAAGTCTGTCTCAGTTCCTGGAATTCAACAATATTGGTTGAGTGAGTAAGTAAATAAATAAGTGAATAAGGGTCTGAATAGTAACGGTGGCACTAGAAATTGGAAGCATGGGGTCAATGCAGGCAGCTTAGGGGATAGAATTAGCATGGAAAAGAGCATGGTGTTAGTGTCAGAAAACCAGGGTTTAAGTCCTGACTTTTCTATCAATTGACATAAATTATTTTGGACCAGTTCCTTAGCTATTTTTAGTCTCTATTTCCTAATCTTTAAACGGGAAACTGTACCACTTGGCCCCAAAGGGTAGCAAAGAATGAATGAGAGAATGCACACGAAAGTGCTTTGTAACCTATAAAGCTCTTCACGAATTTATCTGTTTTATAGCCAGAAGTGACCTTAGAATCTTATCTGAACTCTGGCTGTATAGATAAGGAAAAAGAGACGAGAGGTTAAAGGACTTTTCCAAGATCACTTCTCTGCTTCGTAAAAATACTAATGATGGCAATGATTTTGATATTAACATCGCTTGAGCACTTCCTATGTACTAATCACTCTACCAACGTAATCCTTCCTTACCTAACCACTGCTATAAAGCTATCCTGCGGAGATGATTTCTATTTTATAATTAAGGGCTCCTGTTGAAGAGTCAGGGCCGCACAGATGAGGTGGGATGAGAACTCACGAGTCCTGGCTTCTTGTGTGGCCATGGGTTGTTCAATTCTCTTATCGTGGGGAGGAAAAGGGAGAGTTAGACATGTCTCCTAGTTTCTAGCTTGATTTGACCACTCGCTGAGTTAGATGAGAAACTCAAGGTGGGAAAAAATGAGTTTTCTTTTTGTGATGATAAAATTGTGATATTTTAATAGGACCAATTTTAAATGAAATTACTGAAGTTTCCAGAGTAAGAAACAAAATCCTTAGGATTTTTTAACTGGTATTTCAAGTTCTTATGAGGATTTTATTTCCACTTATGGAAGAGAAGAATGGAAGTGTTTATTATTGTGAAGTTCTTTTACAAGACATGTTGAAATGTGAAATTCATAATTTTATTGCCGTGTTCAGTATGACATGCAAATAGGTCTTGATTATGAGTTAAACAAAGCAAAGTGTGTTATTTTTAACCACTCATTTTTATCGTGATACCGCAGTTATTGCTGCCAGCTTCCCCAAGGCAGGAAGGCGTGCTCCGTCTCTCTCTGGTTTTCCTTTCCTCCCTCCTACCCTTCTCTCGTCCTTTGTTCCTCTCTCCTCTGTCCTTCCTTCCCTTTTCTCCCATTCCTTCTTGTGGTATTTTATCCAGTCAAATTTTACTCACCAGAATATGTACAAGAAACAGCTATAAGTGCTTTTCCCTCATAGGTTGTCTCTGAAGGTTATGGTGTCTGTGCTGCCCTGCATGTTAGTAGCCTGACAGCTTATTCACCCAACAAATATCTGTTGAATTCACTTACTTTGAACAGTGATTGAAGAGGAAGGCAAAGGGCAAGAAAAATGAAGGAGTGAAGCAGACAACAGGGTCAGACTGGAGAGATGCTGATCTGCCCCCCGCCCCCTCAAACTACTACCATACAGAGCATTGCTAGAACCCCTGGCCTCTGGTCTTCCACTAGTATCCTCAGTGATAATGGTTAGACCTTATTCTCAGGGCCCAGGCAGTGTTCTAAGTACCTTTGAATTCTCAAAATGACTTTATGTCACGAGCCTATTACAACTGGCGTGTGCGTGCTCAGTGACTTCAGTCATTCCGACTCTGTGCGACCCCATGGACTGCAGCCCACCAGGCTCCTCTGTCCATGGGATTCTCCAGGCAAGAACCCTGGAGTGGGGTGCCATGCCCTCCTCCAGGGGACATTCCTGACCCAGGAATCGAACCCCCATCTCTTGTGTTGAGGCAAATTCTTTACCGCTGAGCTTCCACAGAAGCCCCTATTACAACTGCTGCTGCTGCTGCTGCTAAGTCACTTCAGTTGTGTCCGACTCTGTGGAACCCCATAGACAGCAGCCCACCAGGCTCCCCCGTCCCTGGGATTCTCCAGGCAAGAACACTGGAGTGGGTTGCTATTTCCTTCTCCAATGTATGAAAGTGAAAAGTGAAAGTGAAGTTGCTCGGTCGTGTCCGACTCTTCGCAACCCCATGGACTGCAGCCTACCAGGCTCCTCCATCCATGGGGTTTTCCAAGCGAGAGTTCTGGAGTGGGGTGCCATTGCCTTCTCCGCCTATTACAACTACTATGTATCAAATGAACACACATGGAACAGAGGCACGGAGGAATTAAGCAATTTACTTAAGTGGCCCAGCTAACAAATGTGGGGGAGAAATTTGAACCCCAAACCCATACTTGTGACATTGCTTAATGTGGGTACAAACCGCATTCCTGAATATTGAGAATATACTGGTCCTTTTTTCAGAGAGAGAATCCAAGGAAAGCAGGAGAGATTGGAAGTCCAAACCCTGGCTGAATGAAACTGCTAACCTAGCCCTGGTGTTTAAAGTGACTGTCATTCTAAGTAGCTTCTCTTTCCCAGGCTTTGAGACAGTCTGCCATAAGCCACCTGTACCTTCGACCTGGAAATGGGCATGTTCGTTACTCACTCAGCCTTTGATTTGAATGAGTGATGTGCAGAGGTGGCTATTGGGTGGCTTCCACCTACCACATTCTGTGGCTACATTTATGGTCATGTTTGTGCATTAGTGTTTTCTGCTTAGCTAAATTGTGCACATTGCATTTAAGGCCAGGTTTGGCTTGTTTAAAAACATCCAAATTGGGATTAAGTATTCAAACTGTAATCTCTTTAGTAAGCGTCTGTCCACTGGATTTGTATGACGTAAAGTGGGTTATTGAAATACTGTGACTTTAATATTTTTTATCCTCTATGCAGAAATGACTCTTAAATGAATTTAGAAACTAGGAAAGACATTGGACAGATACCAAAGAACAGAGCAGATCTCATTATTTTTCAGGCCAGTTATAGCAGAGCCCACATCTGTGTAGGCTTCTCCATCCAAATTCTTTCCTTTAAGCAGTAATACACTGTGCTCCTTGGTACAGGATAGTAAATTCCCTGGGGGTTTCTAATATCTCCTCTTTCTCTGTTTGTAATGGTGTTGTTCTAAGCTGATACGTTTCCCCTTATTCTTTACCCTCGAGCTGCTAGAGAATTTGAATCATCCAAATCTAGAATATTTCCAGGAATGCGGGGGCGGGGGGGGGCAGGTGAAGTGGGCTGGGGGTTAGGAAGGGGGATTTGAAATCTACCCATTTGTATCTAATTGAAAAGTGTGCAGCTCTAGTTAGTATTCTGCAAATATTGAATATGAATAATCAGATAAGACACTTACTGGTATAAAGAAACCAATAAATTTTATTTTTGTGGTACATTAAAATAAAATTCAGATAAAAATTTTAAATCATAGCATATCCAGAATAACCATTTGATAGCTATATATAAATCTACTTTAGAGATATGCAAGCACAAATTATGGAATGCCAGAGCGCGTTGATTTAGGCTGCTTTTTCTCTAATATAAATAATGCAGAGTGCTGCAAATATTCAAGTACACTTAACTGAACATAATTAAAATATTGGAATATATTTTAAAAATAAATAATTAAGTAGTTAGAAGTATCTGCAATACTAATTCAAAGTGATATTCATATGATGATTATATTATGCAGTTTACCCAGTACTTTTGCTTTAAAGTGCAATAATAAAATTTGCATTTAATAAAAATCTTGATCCTGTAATATTTGAGAAAATGGGAAGATTCTATTTCAAGTACAAAACACAACCCTTGCCTCTCTGATCCATCGACAGATGGACTGAGAACAGACATTTTTGCCTAAGCTGAGCAATGTGCCTGCGGAGAGACTGCTTACTCCCATCATCACGGTTTTAAATGCTGTGTCAGGAGTTTTGTTTGCCTGTCTCCTGTTCTAGATTTTCGACTCCTCTGGGGTAAGTGACCTATGTATCTCTGTACACCCAGTGTTGAGTATAATGCTGGTGAGTAGTAGGTGTTTAATGCGTGAGTGTGTGCATGCTCAGTCGCGTCTGACTCTTTGCCACCCCATAGACTATAGCCCTCCAGACTTCTCTGTTCATGGGATTTCCCAAGCAAGAATACTGGAATGGGTTGCCATTTTCTCCTCCCAGGGATGTTCTCGACCCAGAAACTGACCCAAGTCTCCTGCATTGGCAGGGAGATTCTTTACCACTGAGCCACCTGGGAAGCCCTGGGGTTTTCATCAGTTCAGTCAGTTCAGTCCCTCAGTCATGCCTGACTCTTTGCAACCCCATGAACCGCAGCACGCCAGTCCTCCCTGTCCATCACCAACTCCCGGAGTTCACTCAGACTCATGTCCATTGAGTCAATGATGCCATCCAGCCATCTCATCCTCTGCGTCGCCTTCTCCTCCTGCCCCCAATCCCTCCCAGCATCAGAGTCTTTTCCAATGAGTCAACTCTTCGCATAAGGTGGCCAAAGTACTGGAGTTTCAGCTTCAGCATCATTCCCTCCAAAGAAATCCCAGGGCTGATCTCCTTCAGAATGGACTGGTTGGATCTCCTTGCAGTCCAAGGTACTCTCAAGAGTCTTCTCCACCACCACACTTCAAAAGCATCAATTCTTTGGTGCTCAGCCTTCTTCACAGTCCAACTCTCACATCCATACATGACTACTGGAAAAAACCATCGCCTTGACTAGACAAAACTTTGTTGGCAAAGTAATGTCTCTGCTTTTCAATATGCTGTCTAGGTTGGTCATAACTTTTCTTCCAAGGAGTAAGCGTCTTTTAATTTCATGGCTGCAGTCACCATCTGCAGTGATTTTGGAGCCCCAAAAGATAAAGTCTGACACTGTTTCCACTGTTTCCCCATCTATGTCCCATGAAGTGATGGGACCAGATGCCATGATCTTCATTTTCTGAATGTTGAGCTTTAAGCCAACTTTTTCACTCTCCTCTTTCACTTTCATCAAGAGGCTTTTTAGTTCCTCTTCACTTACTGCCATAAGGGTGGTGCCATCTGCATATCTGAGGTCATTGATATTTCTCCTGGCAATCTTGATTTCAGCTTGTGCTTCTTCCAGCCCAGCGTTTCTCATGATATCCTCTGCATATAAGTTAAATAAGCAGAGTGACAATATACAGCCTTGACGTACTCCTTTTCCTATTTGGAACCAGTCTGTTGTTCCATGTCCAGTTCTAACTGTTGCTTCCTGACCTGCATATAGGTTTCTCAAGAGGCAGGTCAGGTGCTCTGGTATTCCCATCTCTTTCAGAATTTTCCACAGTTGATTGTAATCCACACAGTCAAAGGCTTTGGCATAGTCAATAAAGCAGAAATAGATGTTTTCTGGAGCTCTCTTGCTTTTTCGATGATCCAGCAAATGTTGGCAATTTGATCTCTGGTTCCTCTGCCTTTTCTAAAACCAGCTTGAACATCTGGAATTTCACGGTTCATGTATTGCTGAAGCCTGGCTTGGAGAATTTTGAGATACTGTTAAATTAATGAATCAAAGAGTGAATGTTTCTACCCTTGCTCTCTGTACTCAGCACAGTAGCACCCAGGCATGCTTCTGCTCAGGAATTTCCTTTGCCTGGGATGCCCTTCTCCCAGATATAGGCGGAGCTCACTGCCTCTCCTTCTTCACACCTTTGTTCAAATGTCATCTCTTCCAGGAGGCCTCCTTGACTACTGTTTTTAAAGAAAATTGCCCCCCACACCTCAATACACACTTTCTAGCTCCCTTTGTATCACTATGAGATGTTGTGTAATTTATTTGGATATTCTTATTCACTCTAAGAAAATGCAAGCTTCATAGAGGTCAGGATTTTCTATTTGTTCACTGCTGTATCCCCAGCCCACAGAACAGTGTTCCATTCCCAGTAGGTGCTCAGTAATAATTTATTGCATGAATGAATAAGTGAATGAATGAGTTACAGATGGGGAAAAAGGGTTACCCTGAAGGTCTTAGGTCATATAATGAGTATGATTGTATGATATGTTCAATATTTTTAGGCTCAAGAATAGTATCAGACACACTTGAGTATCTTTCTGTTTCACTGGCCATTTGATGGCTCCTCAAGTGCAGATGGAAACTGGATGTGTTCATTCACTTAAAATGCTTGCCCACTGTCCAATGCTCAGTGCGTGTCCATTGATTCTGTGATCTCCTCTGGTGATCTGAGTCTGCTCTGAATCCTTGGCCCAGATGGATAACATTTTAGTCTTTTATTAGGGCCAGTATGGATTCTGAGCTTTCCTGGGAACTTTGCTAGGTAGCTCCCTCCCTCAGATGTTCAATGCCCTTGTCCTTGCCTTTTATCATTGCCCACTTCCAAACTCTTTACGGCCTTGGGTATCATCATAGTATCATTCTCACCCAACACCTCACAGGTCCAGGAGCACAAAGGCCAGTCAGAAATTCTGGACCTGTTGCCTTTGCTTGATGTAGGGCAATATGGTAGATTACAGATGGCTTCAAATTCCTTGTCATCCTCTTTTTTGAGAGGTGATGTTGCATCTAAGCTGGTTTTGTGACTGGCTTTTATCAACAGAATATGGTGGTCGTGATATTCACTGGCAGCTTCTACCTCTCCTTCAAAGCCCTGTCATGTAAGAAGTCTGGCTTTCATGCTGGACAGACCGTGCAGAGAGAGGGGCCCTACACAAAATGCAGCTAGGCCTACCTGCATCCCAGCTGTCTCTAGCCTTCCAGCCGCTCCCAGCTAGGCACCAGTCATGTGAATGAGGTGTCTCGAAGGTTCCAGCCTGTCAGCCATCTAAGAGACCCAAGTGAGACCAGCAGAAGAACTAACTGAGCCCTAGTCAACTCTCAGAATTGTTAGAAATAGTGAATTATTGTTTTAAGCAACTCTATTTTAGGGTAGTTTCTTATACAGTAATAGATAACTGAAATAGACAAGTTAAAAACCTCTTTGGGCCTTTATTTTCTTATCTAAAAAATGGAAACAATAATCTCTATTCATGAGGTTGTATATAAAGCACCTAAGACAGTGCCTGAGAGACAGAATTATTCAGTAAATATCAGTTTCCTTTCTCTCCCCTCCCCTGGATGAGGCCTTAAGCTCCAGGCATATCTCCAGTTTCATCAGTCATCAAAACTTCCCTCTCTCTGTCTAGCCCATTTCCTTTCACGAGTTATTTTGGATAAGACAACTTTATAAACTCATCCTAGAGAATATGGACAATAGCTTCATTTGTTGGTGCTTCAGGGATATTTGCGTTTCAGAGGAGGCTCTGGTAAAGCACAAATCTCTTTCTCAAGGATTGAAATTTTAGCAGCAAATTTCAGCCCCAGTGATGAAGAACTAGCACTGGAGTGTGAGAGGGGAGTTTGGGGGAAAGTTCTGTTGGAACTCCTCCTGCTTTCCTGTTTTAAAGTCTTTAGCCTTAGGATCATAGCTCACCTCAAGACTCAGCCGTGCTCAAGGCCAGGACAGCTCCTAAGTGTCTTGCATTCTGTAACCATGTCAGTTTTACTGTCAGGCATCTCTGCTTCTCTTATTCTTTCCTTAGTTTTAAACCCTCCATAGTCTGTTCATTTTTACAAAGGCTACAGAACTGGGTAGGAAGGCAAACTCCACTGGCATTTACCCCTCAAGTCTTCAGTTGTAAAGCCAACAGTTTTGGAGAAAAGAAGATGGGAATGGCAGAGACTGGGTTCAGAAAATGACCCCCCCAAGCCCTGGCTGGTTAGTTTATTTTTTTCGAGAGATCTTGTCTGCTCAGTAACCACAGATTTTGTTCAGGGATAGATACAAGTTCTGTTTTAGAGAACACATGTAAAGATTTCCATTCCCACCCTCGTTTTTATTATAAAAAATAATATAACTATAGTAGAAAAAAACTTTCTCTACTTCCAAAAGGAAAAAGTTTCCTTGAGAAAGATCGATATTTATTTTCAAGTTAAGTCAATGCTATTCAAATCTAATGTGATTATGTAGAAACAGAGTATTTCCAACATTGATTCTTTCTTTTGTTGGTGTAGGACAATGCATAACAGGCAGATGAAATTCTTAGAAAATACCACAAATTTCAGGAGCTTTTTTTCATTCAAAAATTTTAACAGGGCAAATAGTCACGATGATTGAGGAGAGTAGAATGGTGAAAGGGTAGAGAACAAGATAATAAAATTAAAAACGTTAGATTAAAAAAACAAAGTGTAAAAGGTCTGGATAATGTACCAACTACATGATTGATCAAAGTATAACTATAAACTGGATATGTCGAAAAGCATGTTTTTATATTTGTGCACAATAGAGAAAGGGGTATAATAGATATGTTGTCTAAGTTCACTTCAAATTACAGAAGAATGTTTTGGTTTTGAAATCATTGTTGAGATCAAGCTATTAGGCTAAGAAAGAGAAATATTTTATTGTTCCCTTCCAAACTTTGGTTAATTGAATTTGTAATGGTTTGGCAGTGTATGCATGGTGAAGATTGATTGCTTTCTCTTCAATTTTATTGTCATCTTGCAAATAGGTGCTGTAGCCTTTTCATTTCCTTGCCTTGAGCAATGTAAAAATCTTTTCCTCTCATCAGAGAGGTGGTGAGGAAGTGTGATACAATTAGGGTACCTGGGTTTAAGAGCTGGGATAAGTCAGTTTCTTGAAACCTCCACTTCATCACCTATAATGTGGGAATAAAATCTTGTCCAAACCTATCCCAGTGAGATAATGCCTGCACCATGAGGATATAATGCTCTTGAATTGGGGAGAGTCTAACCATGAGAACCATCCTGTACCTGGTCATTGGCCCTGTTATTACATTAATTTGGAAGGATGTCAGATGGCAGCTGGCCATGTAAAGTGGTCTGGCCCTTCTAAGAGCTTTCATTCTGCCATACAGCCTAATGAGGGTAGGCTATCCAGCCAGTGATGGGTTCTCCTTACAGTGAGAGTGAGTAATTCCAATTTGGTGGATGAAACAATCTTTGGCAAAAACAGATATTTCAAAAGAGATTTCTTTTGGTTCTGTGGATTGTGAAAAGCACATATCCAAATCTTTTAAAATTAATTATTTTAACTTAGAAGATTAATACAAACAAATATTAAGAACTGTAGAAAGGGAGTAATATAAAATAACAAGTGCCCCATAGAAACTGTTGAAAGTTTCTCTCTTTAACTCTTATCATAGTTACCATTACAATTTCTGCCTATCGATGTACCAATTTTGAGTAACATCTATTGGTTTCTTATTATGGGATATGAAGTATTAAGTGCAATTGCAAAAATCACTGATTTTCCATCTTAAACTACATTCTCAGTTTTTGTTAGTTGTATTTAGTTATTACAAATGTAATAAGAATAACTTTGTAATGATGCTGTTGCTGAAACTCCAATACTTTGGCCACCTCATGCGAACAATTGACTCATTGGAAAAGACTTTGATGCTGGGAGGGATTGGGGGCAGGAGGAGAAGGGGACAACAGAGGATGAGATGGCTGGATGGCATCACTGACTTGATGGACGCAAGTCTGAGTGAACTCCAGGAGTTGGTGATGGACAGGGAGGCCTGGCGTGCTGTGATTCATGGGGTCGCAAAGAGTCAGACATGACTGAGCGACTGAACTGAACTAATTTATTTCCTGCTGTGAAAAATTAACAGTTTACTTACACCCTCTATAGTTCTTCCCTTTTCTCCCAATTTGACTATGTCATTTTCACATTGTTAAAGTTTATATTAGTATTTTGTTTTATGATTATAATGTTTTCTGTATTTAACTTGTAATTTGATTAAAAAAACTTAACACCAATATGAAAGTCCAGTGATAATGCAAATATTATTCACTGCAGTCCAGGGAGTCTATGGGTAGACCTAAAGAGAGAAACAAATTCTGTATCACCAGCCAATTTCCCTCAATAGAGAACTTTCTGAGTGTGTTGAGGTCAGATGGATTATTTTTAAATGTCTTTTTAGCTCTATTTATTTCCTTTGGTTCTACTGAACTTCTTTTAACTCACACACAGGCATTTCTTTGATTCTTTCTTCTTCTTCTTTTGGTTTGTTTTCTTGGAAATTCTTGTGAGTAATTATTTTTCTTGTAGGATTCACGTTTGTAGGTGCAAATGTTTTAGCTTTTTTTTTTTTAAAGCAAAAATCTTGTTCCCTTTCTCTAAATAGTGTGGTTGGATAAATAGCTCTAGGTTTAAAATAATTTTTCTTGCATAATAATTTCTTCTTTAAATTCATTACCATATTTATCTCTAGCATGAAGTGTTGCTGATAAAAATCTAACATCAATCCAGCCTTAATTTTGTTGTGAGTAGCCTATTGTTTTCTCTCTGGAAGTCTGAGCCTTTTTTTCTTTATTCTTAGATTTCTGACATTTCATTAGGATGCCTCTCTAAATAGGTTTCTATCTTTTTTTCCCACTCATACTGCTCATTGTTACTTGATCTTTTAAATCTAAAGATTCATATCTTCCCTTCTTTTCAGAGAATTTTCTTGTATTATGTCTTTGGTTATCTTCTCCCTTTCGCCGTTCCTGTTTTATGCTTTTAGAATTTCCATTAGCAAGTTCCATTAGCCTGATCCCAAAAATCTTTACGTTTTTCATATTTGCTCACCTATCCTTTTGTGCCATATTTTGAGAGATACCCTGGGGTTTTTCAGATCTCCATTTTTAATCTATAACACATTCAATTATGAAAATTGTCCACTATATTTCTTATTTAGACTTTATGCTTTTCTATTTAAAGAATTCCTTTTTTTGTGTCTGAAGACTTTAAGAAGAACAGCACCTTGTTTTTACAATCAGATGCATTGTCCACTTGAATCTCTTCTGAAACTAATTGAATTTTTAAAAAAATATTGTCTTTAATTTTCTGAATAATCTCTGTTCCCAGTGAGGCAAATTGCTTTTCCTTTTTTTAAATAGTCACCTTTAATATTTAATAATCCCTATAAAGTGCTTCCACATATATTCCTAGGAGTCCATTAGTCCTCTAAGAGAATTTTAAAATCTGGTTTTCACTTTAATAATAATCTTTTGAAATATTAATTGCAGATTCTGAAGCATCGAGTATGACAAGCAGTGTCAGAACCTGAATTTGCATTTGTGTTTATACTGTGGTATCCACGCTGTGTGGCAACATTAGCCTTGTGCATGCATGATGACTTGCTCAGGCCTAAAGTCTGGGAAGGACTGAATCCTCACGTGGTGCCTGGGCACTGCTTTGAGAAACATGGCTTCAACATATTTCACTTATGGATAAGATGGCTGTATCATTTATTATCCAAATTGGGACGTTTTCGAGCGTGAAAAGAAAAATTAGTAATTGTGTGAGGATTGTAACATAAATTGGAATTGTCTGGGCAACCCAGAGTGCTTGGCCATCTTACTCCAAGATGAGCAGTTTTACTTTTCATAGTCTTCTCTCTGGCAGCTGTTACCAGGGTCCACGGTTGTCTCTGCCTCTGCTCTGTCTCTGCTGCACTTCTCAGCCCGCATCAAGGGCCCCTCTCTAGGCAGATCCTTCCCCCCTCCCCCCCCACCTCCCCTCCCCCCACCCCGAGAACTATTCTCCAGGCTGTACCCAGAAGGCAAAGGCATTAATTGTTAGCTGATATGCAGGCATGGGGAGTGGGAGGGGGTGTTGCCTCATTGGTTCAGCTGTTCCAAGTGTACTTCTTCTAATTAATTGCTCTTATGATTTCTCACTCCCCACCCTTCCATCTCCCCTTCGCTCCAGCTTTGCATTTGTTGACTCTGAGTTTGGAATTTGTCCAGGACTTCTTTGAAGCGCCTCACTTCCGGTTTCACTGTCATTCTAGTCCCGTGTGCTTTCTATCTTCCAGGAGTGCCTCCATTTCTAGTCCCTGGATGTTGCTTTCTACTCTTCCAAGACAGTTTTGATTTAGTATTTTAAAGCATCTTATTTTTAGAGTTTCTATAGGATCTTTGGAGGAAGGGGAGGCAGGTAACTGTGCTCAGAACATCATCATGAACCTTAGCTCCTTGTTCTATGATTTTTGAATTTGAATCTAAATATGGATGTATCTGCTCTCCTGAGTATATACACACCTCAGTAAACAATGAGGTAACACTAGAAGGAAGGATCCATTTAGGAGACTACCACCTTTTCTATTCTGTTCTTTCCTTTCCTAAATAAACTCCTAGCCCAACACTTTATGAAGGGATCAATTCTCAGGAGCAAACTTTCTCTTTTTTTGACTGTTTCATGGGGCACGTGGGATCCTAGTTCCCCAACCAGGGATTGAACCTGTGTCTCCTGCCTTGGAAGTGCAGTGTCTTAACCACGGAACCATCAGTGAAGTCCCCCAAGGGAGAACTATCTTAACTAAAACTCTACTCCAGTTCACTGTATTCATAGCTCATACCTATCCTGAATTAAAGAGTGAATAGTTAAACTGTATAAAATAGAGGATCATTTTTTCTAACGTTCTTTGGATATGGGAGAGAAGAGTCAGAGATTGAAAAAAAAATTAAATATGTGTTGAGAAACAACTATAGTCTTGGACTCAGTGGTGTAGGGGACAGAAACAGTTACAACAGAAGACTTCTTTCCTCCACAAGCCCACTATCCTGCAGAGCTGAAAATATATGCAGGGAGAGTTAGAGGACTACAGAGAGCACATCACATGTCAGTATCTAAGGGACATGTCAGGGCCTGGAGGTTCACAGAAGGCAGCTTCTGGCTGGGAGACACAGTCTGACCTTTGAAGAAAGAGTAGGAGTTGGGTTAGTGAAGAGAAAGTGAGCAACCTAGGTGAAAAGGACATCATGGCCAGGAGGCAGGAGGCTGCTGTGTGCAGTGCTTGGTGGATGATTCCATGACATGAGTACAGACTGTCCACATTTTATCACAGAGAGAAAGACTTAGTAAGGGAGCTGACCTTGTGGAAGTTCTCAAATGCTAGGTTGGGTATTTGAACTTTAGCTCACCCAGAAAACTTGGAGAAAAACTATTTGATTATGGTTGTGTGTGAGAAGATACATGTGTTTAAGAAATGTTAATGAGGCAAAGCTGTGAAGGGTAGGGAGAAAATGATGGTGTAAAGATATGACAGAA
This sequence comes from Ovis canadensis, assembly GCF_042477335.2. Taxonomy (NCBI): domain Eukaryota; kingdom Metazoa; phylum Chordata; class Mammalia; order Artiodactyla; family Bovidae; genus Ovis; species Ovis canadensis. The sequence goes on from NC_091245.1 coordinate 65,156,478, forward strand.
AGATTGCTGGTAGTTACTCATATCAATGATATTAATAAAAAGTTAACATTTTAGATATAATGTTAACTGAGGCTTTGGGAAGTAAAACAGATGACAGTATCAGCAGTTATTTAGCAGCAAGATATACTTAGTGATAGATTAAAATTTTTAATGAATTTAAAAGTGAAAATAAATCTTAAAGTTTAATCTCAAAATTCCTTGTGAATGCCCTGAACATTTTAAGACTGAGGAATATGGCTTTCTCCTATCGTTTTCAATAGGATTCAAATGAACTTATTATTGAAAGATACAGTGTGTTTTTGTGTGTCTGTGTGTATGTGTGTGTGTTTGGCCAAAATCACATTAATATAATGAAACACCACAGAGTATGATCACTACATTCATTGTGTCAGGGTGCCTAATTTATTAGAAAAAGATTACAGACTTTTGGCAGATGACAGGAAAATGAGTAAGTCTCACATTTAAAAATGGATTTTTATTGTAGTCTCCTCTTTGTCTTTGTTGAGCCAATTGCTGTGGGGGTTACATGGAGATAAAGAAAGGGTTTTCCTTCTTGAAGAGTTTACTATTTAGCAGGGGTATAAAAGCCAATTTTATTATAAGTGAGTATAGCGAGTATAAGTATTAGTCTTGCTAAATAGAATCACTAAAACACTGACGGCTCTAGTGGAAAAGAGGAAAAAGAGCAGAGGAAAAGAGAAAGATGGTCTCTGCCTTCAGGGAGGCTGTCATTTCACCAGAGATGCTGGACACCAATATCCACAAAATTCGATTGCATTGTACAGCCGCAGTAAGATGAGGAGGGCCTGTAAGGGGGACAGGAAGTGCATGAGATGCTGAGAGAGGTTGCTGAGGATTCCAAACGTCAGGAAGCACTGGGGCAGGCCTTGAAGGAAGGGCAGGGTGTGGGTGGATAGACACAAAGTCCAGTGCAAGGATCAGTGAGGAGACCCACTGGCTGGTTTGGAGGTTGAGGTAGACAGAAGGGGAGCAGAGGTGGGAATGGTAGATTAATGCCAGCTGGTGGAAGGCTTGCATGTCCATTGATTTTAGATTTTACCTTGAAAGCAATGAAGAGCCACGAATGGCTTTTGAGTATTAGGAGGGGTGAGATAATGAACCAGTCATGTTAGGGCATAATTTGGCCGGGCTTGCAAGAAGATCCAAGCCAACCACAGAACCACAGAAGGCCAGAGACAACTGATCAAGACCTGGGCTAGATTACTGCACACGTATGACAGTCTCTAGGTTCATCCACATCACTACAACTGACTCAATTTCATTCCTTTTGATGGCTGAGTAATATTCCATTATATATATATGTACCATATCTTCTTTATCCATTCATCTGTTGCTGGACATCTAGATTGCGTCCATGTTCTGCCTGTTGTAAATAGTGCTGCATGTACATTAGGGTACATGTGTTTTTTTCAGTTATGGATTTCTCAGTGGTAGGATTTTTGAGTCATAATACATATATATAGAATCGAGAAAAATGGTGCCGATGAACCTACTTGCAGGGCAGGAACAGAGATGTAGAGAATGGATTTGTGGACGCAGCAAGGGAGGGAGTGAGTGGGTTGAATTTAGAGAGTAGCATTGATTTATATACACTGCTGCTGCTGCCAAGTCACTTCAGTTGCATCCGACTCTGTGCGACCCCATAAACGGAAGCCCACCAGGCTGCTCCATCCCTGGGATTCTAGCATGTATAAAATATTTAATAGATAGCTAGTGGGAAGCTGCTGTATACCACAGGGAGCTCAGCTTGGTGCTCTGCGATGACCTAGAGAGGTGGAATGGCGAGGTGGGAGGGAGGTTTAAGAGGGAGGGAATCAGTCAGTCAGTCAGTTCAGTCACTCAGTCGTGTTTGACTCTTTGCAACCCCATGGACTGCAGTATGCCAGGTCTCCCTGTCCATCATCAACTCCCAGAGTTTATTCAAACTCATGTCCATCGAGTCAGTGATGCCATCCAGCCATTTCATCCCCTGTCATCCCCTTCTCCTCCCACCTTCAATCTTTCCCAGCATCAGGGTCTTTTCCGATGAGTCAGTTCTTTGCATCAGGTGGCCCAAGTATTGGAGTTTCAGCTTCAGCTTCAGTCTTTCCAATGAATATACAGCACTGATTTCCTTTAGGATGGACTGGTTGGATCTTCTTGCAGTCCAAGGAACTCTCAAGAGTCTTCTCCAACACCAGAGTTCAAAAGCATCAATTCTTCAGTGCTCAGCTTTCTTTATAGTCCAACCCTCACATCCATACATGACCACTGGAAAAACCATAGCCTTGACGAGATGGACATTTGTTGGAAAAGTTATGTCTCTGCTTTTTAATATGCTGTCTCAGTTCAGTTCAGTAGCTCAGTTGTGTCCAACTCTTTGCAACCCCATGAATCATAGCATGCCAGGCCTCCCTGTCCATCACCAACTCCCAGAGTTTACCCAAACTCATGTGCATAGAGTCGGTGATGCCATCCAGCCATCTCATCCTCTGTCGTCCCCTTTTCCTCCTGCCCTCAATCCCTCCCAGCATCAGAGTCTTTTCCAATGAGTCAACTCTTTGCATGAGGTGGCCAAAGTACTGGAGTTTCAGCTTTAGCATCATTCCTTTCAAAGTACACCCAGGACTGATCTCCTTTAGAATGGACTGATTGGATCTTTTTGCAGTCCAAGGGACTCTCAAGAGTCTTCTCCAACACCACAGTTCAAAAGCATCAATTCTTCAGTTCTTAGCTTTCTTCACAGTCCAACTCTCACATCCATACATGACCACTGGAAAAATCATAGCCTTGACTAGATGGACCTTTCTTGGCAAAATAATGTCTTTGCTTTTCAATATGCTATCTAGGTTGGTCATAACTTTCCTTCTAAGGAGTAAGCGTCTTTTAATTTCATGGCTGCAGTCACCATCCGCAGTGATTTTGAAGCCCCCCAAAATAAAGTCTGACACTGTTTCCACTGTTTCCCCATCTATGTCCCATGAAGTGATGGAACCAGATGCCATGATCTTCGTTTTCTGAATGTTGAGCTTTAAGCCAACTTTTTCACTCTTCTCTTTCACTTTCATCAAGAGGCTTTTTAGTTGCTCTTCACTTTCTGCCATAAGGGTGGTATCATCTGCATATCTGAAGTTATTGATATTTCTCCCAGCAATCTTGATTCCAGCTTGTGCTTCTTCCAGCTGTCTAGGTTGGTCATAACTTTCCTTCCAAGGAGTAAGCATCTTTTAATTTCATGGCTGCAGTCACCATCTGTAGTGATTTCAGAGCCCCCCAAAATAAAGTCTGTCACTGATACATGTATACATATGGTTGATTCATGGTGTTGTACAGCAGAAGCTAACACATTGTAGCAATATAGTCCAATAAATATGTTGTTAAATGAAAAAACAAAAGGCCTGGGCAGTAGCAGGGATGATCAGAAAGGTTGGAAGGGAGATCTTTTGTGAAGACAAGGTACAGGAACTTGAATTCCTCATTGTGAAGAGGGAAAGAGGAGGCTGAGCAGGACTGCAGGTCAGTTAGTCAGAACAGACACTTGTTACCCCAAGAATGGGCTCTCCCACCACAATCCTGGCGCTGGAGGGTTCATCCATACTCATCCTCGGGGGAAATGTGCTTTTGCTGCCACAGTGACAACAGCAGCATTGATGGAGGACAGCGATGGATGACAAAAGTGATTATGCAGTGATGCCTGACAATTGATTCACTCTGAGTTACACCTTCCGTGTCAATATGCAGAACTGGCTTGACGGAATTCAGTGAAAAGAACACCTGAATTGAGGAAGACAACACATTTTCTGGTGTGTCAGCATGACACCAGGGACCCTGCTTAAATGCTTCCACTTAAAAAAAACAAGTTACCCAGGCAAATCAGAATAGTCAGCTGGTAGAATGCCAAGCTAATGAGGTCAGTTTACTGTTGCTACCATGGTATGGGTCAGTTAGCTCCCCAGACTCTTTCCCCAAAGTGGTTTGGATCAACAAGTGTGTGTCCTGGATCTATAAATGCCTGATAGTGTACCAATGCTGTGTGTGTTAGTCACTCAGTTGTGTCCGACTCTTTGCAACCCCGTGAACTGTAGCCCGCCAGGCTTCTCTGTCCATGGAATTCTCTAGGCAAGAATGCTGGAGTAGATTGCCATTCCCTTCCCCAGAAGGTCTTCCCGACCGAGGCACTGAACCCCAGTCTCCTGCATCACAGGCAGGTTCTTTACCTGGGGATACTGAAATGGATACAACAATCCCAGTCTCAGAGTGTCAGACCCATGGGGATGAGCACAGGCTTGGGAGGCAGATGTTCTCCTTTCAAATCGCAGCTTTTCCATTTACTAGTTTTAAGACTTTAAAACTAGTTTTGAGATTTTAAACTTGTTGACCCTCAACTTTCTTACCTGTAAAATGGAGATAATAGTACTTGGGTCGATTGTAAGGATGAAAAGAGATATTTATGTGTAAAGTACTTATTGTTATTAAAAAGAAATCTTTTGGCTACGCTGCATGGCAAGTGGGATGTTAGTTCCATGATCAGGGATTGAACCAGCACCCCCTGCATTGGCAGTGTGGAGTCTTAACCACTGGACCCCCAGGGAAGTCCCTAGGTGTAAGGTATTTAACACAGTGATTGACACATAATAAGTGTTCTATAAACGATGCCTATTTATCACATAACAGGGAAAGTGCCGTCCCTGAGGGATATACACAATACTGTAGAAACATAAAGACAGGACATTTAGCCCAGCTTCAGTGAATTCATGGTAGGCTGCCTGGAGACGATGACTCGAGCTGGTGATAGAAAAGCAGGAATGAGCAGGGAAAGAGGGGAGAGGAATTCCAGACAGAGGGGCCAGCAGTGCCTCCTACCAAGTACTCCACCAGCTCAGGGCCACTTTAGTGCACTGTGGAAAAGACAACTCCAAAAAAGAGTTTTGCTGGGAGTGAGTCTGACTTTCATCCTGAATTTTTAAAACCCATAGGGCACAGCCTGTGATCCCTGTTAGGTTTCACACACTTGTTTGCACACAGTAAATCCAGCAGCTCTGTGCTAGATCCCATTTTCTGAAAACCACAAACCAGCCCGGGTCTGTCTTTTTTCACTCATTCTCATCAAGCTTGACTCCTGCGGGTCAGAGGAAGCCGGTCACTGTTGTCCTAGGGAATGCCCTCCACTTCCCTGAAGTAGTTTTCGAAACCGGAAATAGGGCAATTAGTAAAACGTCCTGGTGCTTACAGGGGACGGCCTTCTTTCTTCCCTGAAAGCATCCTTTCTTTCATGCACTGTTATTGATGCCCAAGATGGTTTCTTTGAGACTGCCTTGTTATACCCGAGTTCCAGATGGGGCAATTAAAGACGGACAAGTCGGTATTATAGCTACCTTTGGAAATAGAATTTACAGCACTAGCTTGTCCTTTTTGATTCTCCCCCAGTAGAGCTCCCCCCCTTCACCTTGGAGGACAGTGAGCCTTGGCAGTGGAGGGAGCAGTGTGCCCGGCTGGCTTCTGCAGGGGCCACGGCGTCCCTCTGGATGAAAGGCTCAGCGGAACTCTAAGTCATTATCGTGATCAAGGACGAAGGAACAGTTTCAGCGTGTAAATGCAGATGCTCTCTTGGTTTCTGTGATAGATGTGTTCCCAGTGCCAATGCAGCAGTGTGTTGAATTCTTTTTAAAATCTGAAAGACCTGCAGGCTCTTCTCTCCTTTTCTTAAATCCATTTCCCTGTTGAGATGAAAAATGTAATACTTTTCAGCTTACTTTAGACTTTCTTCAAAAGTATTTCTGGAAAAGGATCCTTCATGTGGAGCATATGAAAACTGTCAGAGGATGGGAGAGAGCGAGGTTTTAAAAACACACTAATGGACAGCCATTATGCCGTGGGGAGTTCCCCCAGAGAGCAGAAAAATGCAGGCTGGGGAGGTCGGGGGGAGACAGAGCATAGAATCCCAGGATTCAAGGAAGAACATAGTCTAGAGACGCTAAAAAACCTGGATGCATAATGAGATGGGAAAATAATACTGGCCAAGATAAAGACTGCCAAGGTTCGCCTTGGGAGAGAGCAAAATAGAAGTTTGAAGCCTGACCAATTGAGTTCAAGTGCTGCTGTTTCCTCTTGCGAGCTGTGGCATCAAACACATTGCTTTCCATGTGACTCAGTTTCCTTGCCTATAACATGGCCATAGAAATAACTTCTGCATAAGGTTGTTGTGATAATTAAATGGGGTGATGTATGTCTAGTGTTCATTTTATTCTCGGGTAAGAGTAAGTGCTCAATAAATGCTATTTATTATTACTATTACCATTAGCGTTATTATCACTGACACAAGGGCATAGACAGCTTCATAGCCTGCTTTTGAGACAGTGGCCAGTCCTGCTTTCCCTCTGGGAGTTTATGTGTGTGTGTTTTCTCTCTCGATAGCAGTGGATTCACACACTGAATCCCATTCCTGGGGTTTCCTTGTTTACATCCCTGTTCCTCCTCCTTGAATGTTTGCCATGGCCCTGGACTCCTCATGGAGCTCACTCGCAAGCAGAGGGCTGTGTTCTGGTAGCAACTTGGGTCCCAAGAGGAGGTCTGGTGACTCATTTCCATCTCATCATGAGTTGCCTGTCTCCTACGCTAGGGCTGGAAAGCAATGGACTGGAGGGTTGTGCTATGAGCAAATCTGAATCATGGAGAGAATGTGAAGGAAAATGAGGAGCAGTTGAAAAATACTCCATAGGAAAGAAATGGTAAGCTTCATGGTTTCTTTTGCACTTTCCCAACTCAACCTCTAGAAAAGGTGTCATAAACCTCTGCAGGAGTGACTAAGGGCTGGGACAAAGGCAAGCCTGTTACAGACATCCCTGTAACTCCAGAAGCAAATCTCTTTTTTCCCCCTCCTAAATAACTCCAGAACATTACATGGCATTAACAAGTTTCCCAGGACAGGAACTTCTAGTTTATTACTTGCTCACATTGTCATCAGAAATTAATTTTGTCCCTGAAAGACAAATTGGCTGGTAGCTTATGAAGTTAAATGGAAAGAACAAGTGCGCATCTGTTTCTTCTGCATTTTGTCTCCTTGGTGTCTTACATATAAATGAATCAGAGTGTTCAAACTTAAATTAAGATCTTTGGCTAGATAAACAGTTAAAACTGGTTCCCATAGCTACCTCTCACACATAGCTGTGATTGCATTATAATCCCCTAGTAATCAGCTCTAAATGAAAGAAAGATGATAAGGGTGCTCTTTTCAGTTTTCAGGACTGATTTTTATTAGCTCTCAATCAGTCCGGGACTGCTCTGTCTTTCATCACATTGTGGTAGTGTTTGTAGAATCATTAGAGTAATAAAGTGTAAATCTTACTGAGGTGCATTATTCTTGAGGTGTTTTATATAAGGAAAACTCTGAAGATTACACTGGCTGGTACAAGAAAGATTTGTTTCTGAGACGAAAGTAAGACTGTAATGTATGCTAGATTCATTTATTCTTTACCCCAGTCAAAACCTGATGAATTATCCAGCCTAGGTAAAACAACCACCAGAAAAACCTCTTGGACTTAGGCAGCCAAGTATTACCATAATATAGATTTGCATGCATTTAGCCATTTCCTCATTTGCCTTGTTATCCTGCTCCCACACTCTTCCAGTGTAAAGCCCTCCCATTAAAGATGAATTACCCACAAAACCGCAAGCTTTGCTATTCCCAATGTGATTTCTTTTGCAAACCAGTGTAATCCAATAAAACATCATGTCGCACCAACATTGAAGTATTTATTGCAGAATACATTGCTGCTTAAAAAAGTGCACTTGCCCCCCTCCTTTCTCGTGTATCACAGAGTGACCCGCCCCTTCAACCTCATTTGGGTTGGAGATCACAAATGGAGAAAAGTGGCCATCGACGAGCCTCCCCTGCACCCACTTTGGATTTTTCTAGGCCTATTCAAGAGATGGTAGCAAGGAAAGGCAATGGCTCTGGCTTTCCCCAAGTGTTGGAGGATTTTTCACAGATTTCGCAGGTGTGCTCCACATTTGCAATTAACAGAATACTTAATCCTGACGTGCTTTTCCTTTCCCAAAGGCTTTATTATGGCTGGAATATGTTACAATGCATCATACACGAAGGTACCCATAAAAACGCCTGCTTGTTTTAAACGTGGGATTTTATTCATTTTATGTTTATATTAGGCCGAAAGTGTCCCTATATTTTAGTGACAGACATTTACACTCATCCATGGGGTGAGAAACAATATCATGCAGCGGTATGTAGCCTCTGCAAGAGTTTACAGAAATGCGGTGGCTTCATATTTAATTTTAAGTTACTGTTTTTTAAGGAAAGGTTTTGCCTGAGATAATTATTATAGTTTTCATGCTCACAAGGCAATTATGTGCATCTCCACAACCAGCAGAGTTGTCTGTAAGATTCAGGTAACTGGAAATTCAGGTAGTGGCATGGTGAAGATTTTCCCCAGGTATCTTTTCGGTTGCTATCATTATATGTAAAAATATGGGTAGGATTAGACCTGCAGATAGAGTTTTTAGAGACCAACAAGAAGAAAGCATTTGATTAGGGTGGTTCTGGATGATAAAGGAAATCTCATTTTCAGACTTTTTTTTTTAACCCTTAGTCCTGAATCCATTTTAAATGTAAAATGTACATTTTACATTTTAAAATATTTAAAAAGCCTGAGTTTAAGCGCTGGTTCTCTCTTCTTCTTTTTTAAAAGAAAGCAAATAAAATATTTTGCTGATGATGGCGCTTCTCGTATGTGTTTGCATGTTGGTACTTAAATGCAATATGTCTGGAAGATGTTGCTATTTCACACTACGCACACAAGAAAGAGTAAATTGTAGGTCCTGATTATCAACAGATAACAAGACATACTGTATATAAATAAATGCTCAGCATCAAAACCCATTATTGGATTAGCTATATAATCATGTCTCAGGCTGTAAGTCTGTGCTGACAAATGAACACTTTTCATTTGGCTCAAGGTCCTCATCAGCAACGGAACTAATTTTACATTCTCACCCATTAAGTGAATAAGATGTGGAAAAAGCTGTCTGCTTTTTGAAGTGTAAATTTGCTGCTACAGGCTGTGCAGACCAAAGCGCTTTTGAAGCAGGCAAATGAGATCATCTCTAGGGACATGTGAACCTCACAAAGTTTAGGTCATTTCTGTCGAAGGGACGAAGTGTGTGTGCGTGTGTTCTTGTGGTTTAGGTGGCCGTGCACTTTGGGCTGTGTGGGTGTTCTGGATAGTGTGGATGGTGAACACCTGGAAAAAACCCGGGAGAGCACAGGGAGTGCTGTCTTTATCTTCTCCAGAAACCGAGGACTCCTAAAATCTGTGAAGAGCCTAAGATGGAACAATCTGGGGTTGGCACTAGCCCGTCAGTATCCCCATCCCTCTGTCACCCTTGAGAAAGGACATCAAAGCCTCTGAGCTTCCAGTTCTGAATGTCTTGTAGGACTGAACTGCTCCATGGAGGTGCCAAGATGCTGGTACTGCTGGGGCTGGCTGGGAGCAAGATGAGCCAGGAGGAGGAAACTCCCTACTTCAACCATTCTGAGTGATTTTAAATATGCTATATGCTGATGACTTCACATTTATATCTGTAGCACAGACTTCTTTGTACTCCACATTCTTGTATGCAACTGCCTACTTGGTCTATCTACTTGGATGGTTCGTACATATCTCAAACTTAACATATCCAAAATAAAACTATGGGGCTCTATCCCAAAATGTGTCTCTATTCCCCAATTCCTCCTCATCTCATAAATTTCATCACCATCTTTTTCTTGCTAAAGCCAGAAACTTAAGCGTTATCCTTGATTCACCCCTTTCCCTCACCAGTGAAATGCAATCTACCAGCAGTCATCCTGGTTTGATCAACAGAATATACCCTAAGTCTCCTTGGACTCCTAGGCCAGGTAGAACTCACCTCTCACCTTGACAACAATGACACTGCCTCTCCAACTTTCTTCTCTAACCACCCCTCCAACCTTTGCTTTAACCACCGCTTCTCCTCATTACCGCTGAGCAGAGAGTAACTGGAAAATACGTGTGTTATGGGTTGAATTGTACTTCTGCCCCCAGTAATTGTATGTTGAAGTCTTAAACCTCAGTACCTCAGAATGAGATCTGATTTGGAAGTAGAGTAATTGCATGTATCATTAAATAAGATGAGGTCATACTGGAGTATGGAGTGGGTGCTTATCCAATATGACTCGCGTCCTCATAGAAAGAATGCCATGAGAGAAAGAAATAGACCGAGGGAAGATGATGTGAAGACACAAGGAGAAACCATCCATAAGGAATGCCAGAGATTGCCAGTGAACCACCAGAACTTCGAGAGGCATGAAACAGGCCTTCCCTCCCAGCCTTAGAAGAAATCGAGCCTATGGACACCTTGATCTCAGACATCTAGCCTCCAGAACCATGAGACAATGGATTTCTGTTATTTAATAAGCTACTCAGTCTGTGGTGCTTTGTTACGGCAGTCCTAGCAGATGAATGCAGTGTGCAATCATGTCCCTCTACTACTTAAAGCCCCTGCAAATGGTTTCCCATTTTATTTAGATTCAAATTCCAATTCCTCATCCTGACCTACAGAATTCTTTACAATCCTCTGCTCCTCCAGTCTCATTTCCCCCAGTTTTCCTTCACCAGCTTCAGCCACACCAGCTGTTGTTATATTCCTCAGTCATACCCAGCTTCTCCTATTTTTGTGGCCATTGCACAGGCTGAAGTGTTTGTGCTTGACTTGAAGTGCTTGCCTGCTTCTCAATTCTGATTGCATGGCTGACACCTGAACCTTCAGGTCTTAACTTATATGTCACCCCTCCTACCTCTGCTGTCATTCTCTGCCTTGGCTCCAGTTTTCTTTTACAATTACTTATCATGATGTATAAGGCTTCCCTTGTGGCTTGGCAGTAAAGAATCCCCCTACCAATGCAGGAGACATGGGTTTGATCCCTGGGTCAGGAAGATCTGCTGGAGAAGGAAATGGCAACCCACTCCAGTACTTTTGCCTGGAAAATCCCATGAACAGCAGCCTGGTGGGCTATAGTCCATGGGGTCGCAAACAATCAGACATGATTTAGCGACTAAACAACAACACAATTATGATATATACACTTATTGTATGTTTGTATAGATGCTCTTTTATGAATCTAGACTATAACGTTCAGGTCACATCAGTCTGGTTCATCAGCGTAAGGCCAGTGCCTAACATAGCGCCTGACACACTCTGGGTGTTCAATGCACATTTGTTCAGTGAATGAATGTATACAGTTACTTAGAGAAGCATCTTTTCCCCAAGTCTTGTGGCTGATGAGGTGTGTTTCACATAAGCCTTTATCCTTTGGTTACTGCTTGAGAAAGGGTAATTATTACATAAGAAACATCCACTGGTGTCTCTCCATGCTGGTAATGTTTAGGTTACTTCATATCCTCAAGATTATCTGTCTAGAAGTAGAGGAACTGATCAAAAATTTAGGTGAGAGGATATGGTAGGAAAAATGGGCTGTGAGTCAGGTCTTTGCCCATTAATTGCATCATGAAGTTTGTGAATCCTCTCCCAGAAAGAGCATTGCCTTGGCAGGCCAAAGAGTACATTGCTTTATAGAAATACTCTGTGATCTCAGCTTTTGCCAAGTTGAAAAATAGGAAGTTGTGTGGGTGAGTGTGGGGGAGACTGTTAGCTATCCACCAGAATCTGTTCTCTTTTCTTGCTGGGCACAAAATTAAATGACATTTCCCAGCCTCCCTTGCAGTTAGGTGTGGTCATGTGACTGAGTTCTCTCCAGTGATACATGAGGAGAAATGACAGATGTGATTTCCAGGCCTATGGCTCTGGAAACCTGCCTTGTGCACTGTCCATGATCATTTCTCTCTGGTTTGTGGAACTGTCAATGCCCAGGGCAACTCTAGAAAACATGGTTGAAAATGCAAAATGACCATTAGGCTGGGTCTCATTGACCACGTGGAGAAGTCCTTCCCTGCAGACCTGAACTGAGCAGGTAATCCTAGCAAGTAGTTTGTATGATGTCACTGAAGTTTTGGGGTCTTTTTGTAACTGTATGCTAGTCAACCCTCACAGTATCATGTCACTTTTTTTAAGAAGCTGACGCTTGTGAAAGGGGTGAAACTAGCACTAATGATGTTGGTTAAAGGAGCAGGGATGTGAATGAACTGTTAGACACAAGCAAGAGTCCCTTCTCTCTCATGAGGCAACCAAGCCATGGGAACTAAACATTTGATCTCTGATGGGGGAACTAAGATCCCGCATGCTGCATGGCCTGGCCAAAACACCAAACCAAAACCCAAAACTCGTTCTTCAAACATTCTGTGGACTGAAGGAGGTTAAGGAAAAAGATGGAGTCTGTGAATTACCTACACAGTTGTCCCAGCAGCTGTTGCTGTGACACTGTGTTACTCTAGGTTATTCCCATTGCTGGCCATGACCTCTCCTGAGGGCATGGAAAAGACTCTGAAACTAATAACAGAAAGACAAAGTTGAAGCCAAGAGCAGGAAGAAGCACTCAGGACCTGAAAGGGGAAGAAAAACGCAAATTCTGAAGGGCGTTCAGCCACTTGAATAACTTCTCAGCTGTCATATCTGCAAGGAAGATGATGACTGTCCCAGTCCAGGGCTTGGTACATCTTATGATGAATGTTGGAAAAATAAATAAATAAGCTATTCCATTTGAACCCCAAAAACCTTATGAGGAGATAAAATTTTACTGTAGACAGTGTTGTTTGCTTGTTGGGGCCAAAACCATTCCTGTTCCATTATTTTTTTTTCTCCTTCTTGGTCTGTGGAAGGCTATACTTTCCAGTCCTCATGCGGTTAAGTGGGGTCATTGGCTGGTTCAGGACAAAGAAGTGTGCATGAAAGTAACACAGCAGGAAAGATCTCTGCAAATTTTCTCTGCTGCTGCAGCCAGTCCTAGGGCCCTATGCTGTGGATCCTCTGGCCCTCACTGACTTGCACTGGGTATATAATATGAGCAAGAAATAAGATTTTCTTGGATTAAGCATCACATGTCTTATATTCCAGCAGAACCTGCACAACCTACCTGGAACAGGTCAGCAGCCTCCTCCTTTTCTCTTTACGTGGCGAGAAGCTCAAAATTTGCCAGCTCTTCTCCAGAGGTCATCTGCTTCAGGATAGCTGGGTCCTCTCCTAGCCTCAGGGGTGAAATGGATGCGGTCCAAACTGATCAGGGTCATCTTACCTCCTCATCAATGATTACTTAAGTTATAGGCTTGTAAGCCACATCTGGCCAATGTGGTGTCTGGGGGAACTCTGATAGGGGTTTTGATGGGAAATTTTTCTTCAATTTTAAATCAGGAGACAAGAATGCTTCCTTTTCATGCCTGAAAGCATTATTTTGGGAGGATATGGAGCTGCTATAACCATCTTGTGGCCAAAGGGGAGATGTCAACACACTGAAGACAAATGCCTGGAGATGAAGAGGGATCCTCTTTAGACTATTTTTGTTTGAATATTCTGTTCTTGTCTCAAAGCATCCAACAGATTACCTCCATTTTATTGAAGCTGAAAATGAAGTTTAAAGAGTATAAATGATTCACCTAAAGTCTCTTGGCTTGCGGGTAGAAATCAGGTCTTTTAACTTTGAGTCTTCTCTTTACGCTGTTTAAGGAACAGTGGCAACTAGGTTCTCTCATCAGCCAACCCATTTAATTGGGGATAGCTACTTAGAGAGTTGTGCTGAGAAGTTTTTAAGATCATATCCAGTAAGGAAAAGGGTTTGGATTGATTAATAATTTTATGAGTAAAAGATAGGAAAGTAGCACACTTTTCTCCCCATCATTGTAATAAATCATGTAATTCTGGATTAACTTTATGGAGGGGGGGAGTTGTGTATCAGTTATCAGTTGCTGGCTAACAAATTACCCCCAAATTTAGTAACTTAGAAAAACTAAACCACAGGTGCAAATTCGCTGAGTGCTGCTGTCAGATTTCTCAGTGGTTGCACTCACTCAGGCTGTTTGGTTGCACTAGGGCTGCCGTCTAATCTATAGTCTTGACTAGGAGAGGACCAGCTTTCAAGCTCATTCCTGTGGTTATTGGTAGGATTCTGCTCCTCCTGCGCCATAGGACTGAGGGCCTCAGTTTTTTAATGGCTATGCTCAGGTCTCTGTTGCCTGGGTCTAATCATAGAGCAGCTTATCCTAGGGTGGCTGGCTTTCCTGAGTCAACAAGCAAGTGAGAGTGCATCCAAGAGAGAAGAAACAGACTTTTAGTAACCCAATTTTGGGTTTTACATCTCATTGTTTATGTAGATTTTATTCGTTCTAAGTGGACCCATAAGTTCAGCCCACACTCAAGGAGAGGGAATTACACAAAGGAGTGAATATTGGGAGGCAGGGATTAGGAGGCAGTTATTTTCAAGGCTGCCTACCTACCATAAGGGATAAATTTTTAAAAAGCACATGAAATTACTTTTTCTGTTACCACTTCTATAATTGTTATGGTTAACTACTTGGCCTCAAGCATTGTGGTTTTTTTCTTCTCCAAGTTCTAGTGTTTCTCTGTGGGTTCAAGCAATACCATGAGGGGCTATCATATGTCCCCTTTCCATGTCAAGGGATAAGCACATAGGAATAATTTAAAATAATATTAATTTAATAATTAATAATATTAGAAAAGTCCCACAGTGCAGTGAATGCCATTGATGTTAGCCTTTCTGCTCTTACTTCTTCTCCCCAATCCTGGTCATATGACACACGTGCCTGTCTGGAAATTGAATAGCACTCTCTCTCTCTGACACTCTTGTCTCCTCCCCATGCATGACCCAGGGCTACCTTTAAATCCAGTCTACTCCTGAAAATGTGCCTGCTGGTGGAGGGCACGTGGAAAAAGTACGGAAGGGAACTCATTCTCTGGGCGACGTCTGACACTGACACACGTTAGTGAGAGAAAGAATATTTCAAGGATTCTGGAAAAAGACAAGATCGGAGATAGAATGGGTTAATATTTTGAAGGAGCTGAACTGTCATGGGGCTGTGACTAGTCTAGCAGGCTGGGTGAGACCAGAGGATAACTGGACTTTTAATAAAGGGAAGCAGATTCAATTAATCATGACAAGAAAATGAGCGAGGAGTGCTTTTCCATTGTTATTTAATAAGAAAACTGTGTAATTAAGTGATAAAAATAGTTTTTGCAAGAAGCAGGCAGTTAAATAGTTTATAAAGCCAGTCAGGCCAAGTCCTCAGCATCCCTGTTAGCAATCAGAATGCTTTTTATATGGTGTCTTTCTTTGGAAACGCACGGCCATCTCTCCACAGACATTACCTCATTTGCTTCCCAGCCTAATGAATGCTTTATGGCTGAGAAATGATGCAGGAGGCAAGTAAGATGGAAGAGAGGGAGAAACTGAGGCATGGGAGGGGAAGGTGGGAAGTGGGGGCCTCTGTGGTGTTCCCAGGAAGCTTCTATAAGAAGTACTTAGCTTTAATCATTTCTAACTTCCTGCCTCTTAATTGTGTTTTGGACATTAGCTAATGAATTCAAATGAAACAATTGCTTCTCTCTTCTAAGAGCTGCAGAGAGGAACCTGGGCTGTGTATTATGGCTGATATGATACTATTCTTCTGAATCGGAGGTGGGGGTGGAAAGAGATCCTGGCATTTGCCATCTGGTAAGCCTGTCTTTAATCCTCAGTAAAGTAATGGAATGGAGATGAAGAAAAAAATTGAGAAAGAATCAAGAGCATAATGCCACCATGAGCAAGCAGCTGTCTGGATTTTTAAAGAGCAAATTCCATGAGACAAATTTAATTGCATTTTTTAATAGAATTAAGGAAAAAAAAAAACACAACGACCTCCACAACATTAGTGGGTTGAAGGAAATGAAATGGATGTATCCTGAAATCTCACTTCAAAGATGAATTCTACCAGGCTGATATTGAGGTCTGTCTCATGGATTGAAACCTGGTTGGAAGGCCATGTGAGCAGCCGGTGGGCGGCCCTGGTCCGGCTGGGAGATGGCGTCCAATGGCATGCTTCTGGCAGGCTCTGAGATGGGCTGGTATCTACAGAGCATCATTATTAATGACTTGCAGGAGGTGACAAGCAGAACTTTAATTAAACATGCACATGTGGCCAAGTGGGAACTTGGCGGCGAAAACACGGGAGGCAGGCACATAATACCCAGGTACTTGTTTTTCAGCTTCTGTGATCTGGCCTGCAGGAAGTGTCTTGACTTTGGTTCCCCTCCTCTCTCCCTGCTGTCTTGGGCTTAAACCAGATTTGTGCATGGTGTCACAGGGGAAGTGGCAGGGAGGTGCCTTTGGAGCAGGCTCATGAATCCCCTTGCCAAACACCAGGGTGTGTACTAGCTGCACCTCTAGCTGGATGCTCTGAAAACAGAAACTTACAAAAATTAATACTGATATTAGCAGAGTAATGAAGCAGCTGCAAATCTGGTTCACAAATGTCTCACCCCATTTCACGGCATGTTTACATCTGTAAAGGGGAGAACACACAGGAGATACAGGGATGGGTAGCATCTTCTCTGAATCATCTTCAGGGCAGCCTGTTGGTCCGTGATTTTTTCCTAGGACAAGCCTGGGTGGTTTGACGTCTGGAGACATTCAGGCTTTTGAAATGATGTGGCTTGCCCCCCATGCTAAAGAAGACCATGCTGATAAGTGAAGTTCAAGCATTGCAGAGTTTCACATTCAATCAACATTTATTGTCTTCTTGAAATATCATCCCTAATAATTCCACTGGCTTGGCTGGTAGCTTCGTCACAACTGAATGTTGGCACTGCCTCTATTGAAACTTACATTTATCTGAAAATGCCTCTGTCGCCAAAGTAGAAAGATGGTTCCAGGAGAATGCAAGCTCTCTGTTCAGAGATATCAAGTACTGTGTGTTCTGAGATGGTAGATTATCTTTGTGCTTTATTTAATTTGAGAGCCATTATCCAAACTCTCTGTAGACAGGGAGAGTTCTGTAATGGCAAGGGTGATTTACCTTGTGTCCTTCTGAGACTGTACTGTGGCTAGTGAGTGCAGGTGTGCAAGTGCTTAGGAAGAGGGATAAAAATACCACTACCACCCAACAGCAATAGCATGACTTCCAGTATTCACTGACTGCTGATGGGCACTATCTAATTGAGTTCATATAACAATGCTATGGAGATAAGGATTTTTATTGTCCTTATTTTAAAATGAGAAAAATGGATCAAGATTGAGATGAAAGCTTTGAGAGTACAGAGTAAACTCCAGAGAGCAAAGCCTATAGAAGGCAGAACTGACCCGAGTCTTAAGCCCATTGCTCCAGCTTTGGAACCATTACCTAACATTGACCTAGGGTTACTTTGGCAGGGGATTTGATGGCTGGATAATAATGGATCTGGAGTCCAAGATCAAGACAGTGGCATATTACCCTTTAATTATCTATTTAATATTTTTCTTAGATGAGTGGCTGAGATTTCCCTGAAGGATGGGCAGAAATGAAGGACCCTTAGTGGCAGCATCTTGCCTCTTTCTCACTCTCAGGAACCATTTAGTTCTGGCCCCAGACTTGCATAATCCACCCAGGAAAGCAAAAGTTCTGAGCTGGCCAGACCCATCTTTCTGAGAAGGCGATTCAGTGACCCTCTGGTTACTTAAGCACATCCCTTTTTGAATATTATTTCCCACCTCTGGGAGCTTATTGAATCATTTGTTCCAGTGATATATAGCATGCTACCTTAGAGGATTTCTTAGACGTTCAGTGATCATTACATGTACAGATAGCTTTTTTTAGATCCAAGTGTTAATTTAGAAATTTTATAGGTCAGTCCCCTAAATTGCTATCCTTCTGGGACAGCCAGAGTCATCTATTTGACCTCTGAATAGGATGGCAGGAAGCAGGCTTTCTAGGGTTGAAGAGAGTGGATAAAAAGCTTAAGATCCGGGCAAAGGATATCTCAATGGTGACAAAAGCACTTTTGACCTTAAAGCTGTAACTGGAAATTTTAGGTTACATACTATGGGGAGATCATCAGATTTTTCCCCCAAGTTCTCAGTTATACATTTTATTTTGCAGGGATAGACCCATCCCAGATGTCTTTTAAAAGTGACTTAGCCCTCCAGCTTCAAGGATGAATCTAATTTTTCACCTTGGTACCTGGGTGGCCTCATGACTTGCTTATAACCAATTGGATGCAATGGAATTGATACCAGGTGATCTTCAAGATTCGGTTGGACAAAGCCTGAAGCTTCTCTAAGGCCTTCTGAAGCTGCTGACGTTGCATAAGGAGGGCTGTTAGAGAGAGCCGTACTTGCTGTTTGCTGGCAGTCTCTCCCTTTCTTATTCTTTGGCTCCTGGCATCTAAGCCATTCTTTTACTATTCCCCAGCTCCTATGTTTTTGCATTCATCCCCTCCTCCTTTTCATCCCCCTGGATTTTCTTACTCTTGTGCACTCTCCTGACATGTGCAGAATAGGGAGGATGGGGCTAATGTGAAGAGCGATTGCCCCAAGGAGCGGGGGAGGGTATGCTGAAAACTTTACTACATGGTGACATTTTCTCTCCTGACGAGACTTGGAGCTAAGTGGGATTCTTTTAATTTTTCAGATGAGGAGACTGAGGCTCAGAAGAGTGAATTAACTTGCTGAAGTTCACCTAGCAGGTAAGTGTTGGACCTAAGTATGTTCTTCAGTTCAGTTCAGTTGCTCAGTCATGTCCAACTCTTTCTGATCCCATGAATCGTAGCACACCAGGCCTTCCTGTCCATCACCAACTCCCGGAGTTTACCCAAACTCCATCGAGTCGGTGATGCCATCCAGCCATCTCATCCTCTGTTGTCCCCTTCTCCTCCTGCCCCCAATCCCTCCCAGCATCAGAGTCTTTTCCAATGAGTCAACTCTTTGCATGAGGTGGCCAAAGTATTGGAGTTTCAGCTTCAGCATCAGTCCTTCCAATGAACACCCAGGACTGATCTCCTTTAGAATGGACTCGTTGGATCTCCTTGCAGTCCAAGGGACTCTCAAGAGTCTTCTCCAACACTACAGTTCAAAAGCATCAATTCGTTGGTGCTCAGCTTTCCTTATAGTCCAACTCTCACATCCATACATGACTACTGGAAAAACCATAGCCTTGACTAGATGGACCTTTGTTGGCAAGGTAATGTCTCTGCTTTTCAATATGCTATCTAGGTTGGTCATAACTTTCCTTCCAAGGAGTAAGCGTCTTTTAATTTCATGGCCACAGTCACCATCTGCATTGATTTTGGAGCCCCCCAAAATAAAGTCTGACACTGTTTCCACTGTTTCCTTATCTATTTCCCATGAAGTGATGGGACCAGATGCCATGATCTTCATTTTCTGAATGTTGAGCTTTAAGCCAACTTTTTCACTCTCCTCTTTCACTTTCATCAAGAGGCTTTTTAGTTCCTTTTCCCTTTCTGCCATAAGGGTGGTGTCATCTGCATATCTGAGGTTATTGGTATTTCTCCCAGCAATCTTGATTCCAGCTTGTGCTTCCTCCAGCCCAGCATTTCTTATGATGTACTCTGAATATAAGTTAAATAAGCAGGGTGACAATATACAGCCTTGATGTACTCCTTTTCCTATTTGGAACCAGTCTGTTGTTCCATGTCCAGTTCTAACTGTTGCTTCCTGACCTGCATATAGGTTTCTCAAGAGGCAGGTCAGGTGCTCTGGTATTCCCATCTCTTTCAGAATTTTCCACAATTGATTGTGATCCACACAGTCAAAGGTTTTGGCATAGTCAATAAAGCAGAAATAGATGTATGTTCTTAGAACTGTGTAATTCAAGAAACTATTGTATCTCCATTGGTGCTGTGACTTAATGGGGGGAAACCTTAACAATTTATGGTCTACAATCATGTTTTGGTTACCTAGGAAACCATAGTGTGTATTCTTCCACAGTAAGGCTTTGATGACTTCAGCAAATCCTCTGGTGTCTTTGTAAAGTCCAGAGTTAAATGAACAACAGAGAACAGAATTTCCAGGTTTTGTTATCAACATAAACCTGAACCTCATGGTATCTTATCTTGGCAGTCAAGTTTCTGGTGATCACAACAGGCAAGTCTACAAGTGCTTTCTTTCTTTCTATCTGCAGAAGAAAAGAATATCTATCACAAACTTAAAATATAAGGTATCAAAATGGCAATGCCCAGTAGATAGATTTAGATGTCCAGTAAATAATTGTTGAAGAAATAAATTATTAGTATTAAAGCTTTTGTACTTTTTTTAGGATATCCAATGTTTTAGTTTCAACAGTATATCCCACCATATGTGTGTGTGTGTGTGTGTGTGTACATGCCAGGGGATGAGGATGTGAAGGTCAAGGGTAGCTGTGATGGTCCAGAATAGTGTAAAATGTTGTACAACCCCATGTATGAAAATCATGGTATCATTCTAGACCTCAGCATGCTCCTTTGCAAAGTGAAGATGAGATCCCTTCAGTTCTGTATATGACCATCTTGGTTCTTAGCATTGAGACCCAGATGTGTTTTTATTAAATGCTCAGCCTGGGAAACTGGCAGCAAGAATGCTGAATTTAATCATACAGTAGGGATTTTTAATCCAAACATTATTTATCCAGTACTAATCAAAAATACAATTAAAGGATTTAAAAAATAAAAAGAAAACTGAGAAACTGCCAGACTATAAAACAAGCTCTTTTCCTCTTTAGCTCTCACAGACTCATTCTAACATCTGTGGGATTTACAGGTGTTAAAAATGCCCCTGAAAGGAGTCTCTTTATTTCCTGGGGTGATGGAGATATATTGATAATTACAGGGGGAAATTAGGTTTTTTAAATAAAACAATTAAAAGAGCTTAGTGTTTAAGTGAAGAAGAATATAATTTTCCTTTATTTTATCTACCATTAAATGGATGGCACAAGCTATTAGATAAGTTTAGTTTAATCAAGGTCGATTTTCAAATAGGATTCATATTTATGTGAATCGTCAGAGAATAGGGTGGTAAACTTCTGGGCCAGTGCTCACACACATATGTATATTCATACACACCTTAGGGGTTTGTTTCTTTAAAAATAAGGAAAACACAGATGGTGACAAGAAGTGACAGTATGTGGGATCACAGGAATACAGGGAGTAAAGAGTAAGCCCTGCTTCTCGTTAAGAGGCTATCCTAGACTTAGCAGGAATATTATATAATATTCCCTCTTCTTCAAGTTGTAAGTGCATTTGTGAACATCAATATGTGAGGTCTAGGGGCTTCCCTGC
This sequence comes from Ovis canadensis, assembly GCF_042477335.2. Classification (NCBI taxonomy): domain Eukaryota; kingdom Metazoa; phylum Chordata; class Mammalia; order Artiodactyla; family Bovidae; genus Ovis; species Ovis canadensis. Next base: position 65,177,700 of record NC_091245.1, read on the forward strand.
TGGCTCGTTGGTAAAGAATCCACTTGCCAATGCAGGAGACACAGGTTCAATCCCTGATCTAGGAAGATCTCACATGCTGTGATGCAACTAAGCCCTTCCACCACAACTACTGAGCTTGTGCTCTGGAGGCTGGGAGCCGCAGCTTCTGAAGCCCGTGTGACCGAAAGCCCTTTCCCCACAAGAGAAGCCACTGCAGCTAGAGAGTGTCCCTTGTTTCCCACAACTAGAGAATACTCCTTGCCTCAACGAAGACTTATCACAGACAAAAAATGACATCTGGACACATCTGATGATTTGAGTGTCATAGTCAAGAGATGTGCTGGAGGCCCTCACGTGGCTCCTGAAGGGCCCCATCTCTCTCCAGCCCTGTGCTCAGTGATGTCATTGTGGTGGTTTGAAAGAGGCCACGGTGAGATTATTGGCACCATGGAAGTCAGCTGGTGCTACAAATCAGACTCTCGCTACCCACCCCCTCCATCTGGTTATAATTTAACTATAATGAGTGGTGTATATTTATCAACACACCATTGGTCATAGTTAAATAAAACCTACAACAAAATTAATGAGACATGCGACTTTTACTATTGCTTGCAATGCTAATTAAACATAAATGAATCACATACATTCATATATATAACCAGCTGCCATATACTGAGCTCCACTTTGTGTCAGGCCTGTGCCTTCCAGACTGTCTTTAGCCCCCAGATGATCCCTGTAAGGCCGGTGTTACTATCTTCATTTGATAGGTGAAGAAACGGAGACGCCCACAGTTGCCTTTGATCACACAGCTAGTTAGCTGCTCAATCAGGATCGAACTCACACTCCCTGCCCACAGTGAGCGAGCTCATGTGTTGCTGAGATCAGCTCGTGAAGCTTCAGGGAACATATGATGCTGAGGGAAACGAGCACTCTGAAGCCTCTTGTAAGATTCCAGAGTCCCAAAGTTCAGAGACTGAGCTGTCAAATGCTTCATTTCTGCAGCAGGGCCTGCCCATGGCTCAGGAGCAATGGATGGAAAGACTCTGGTGGTCCCAGAGGCCCAGATTTCCACATACACTTGGGGTGAGTCCTCATGGGTCTCCATAGAGCTCTCCATAGAGCTGAGGAGTAGTCCGGGGGAAGCCTAGTTTTAGTGAGGGCTTTTCTCGCTGTCCTGGCCTTGATGTCCTTATCACCAATGTTTTCCCATAGACCTCCAACCACTGATTTTTCTTCCCCTTGAATTCCTCCCTTCTCTTCTTTATTTTGCATTAGTGCAGCTCAAGTCTTCATCTGCCTTTTCAGTCCCTGCCTGTCTTCCCTCCTATGATTTAAGTTCATCTTTGCTCCCAACAGCATCTCAGCAAAACACAACTTCTTTCCATTTTTGGAATAATCCCAGGGTTTCCAAGGGTAGCAGGGCAGGTAAAATTTTATTATTTTAATAAACTGGCAATGCAATTTCTTTGAGAGGAGAAGTATCTTCGGCTCAAGAAGTGCCTTAATGGCTGCTCAGGAGGCGGTCTCTTTCCCCTGCAGGTGCCAAGGGAGGGGAAGCTGCTTCGTGTGATAAATGGAAAAGAGTTTGGAGCTGGGTGAATGGAATGTGGGAGCTGGGTGAGGATGAGCAGAAGTGGGAGGAGGGAGAGTGAGTGTTATAAACTTGTGAAATGGTTGGGTGAAGAGTTTTTACATTTTGATTATGGAAAATGAAGAAGGCACTGGATTCCATGCCAGGGTTGATATATGTGGCATAGAGGCAGCTAGTTAAGGTGGAGCCACAAAATTGTTGAGTTGGTTCGTGGACAGTTTTCTTCATACCCAAAAAGCTCTGAGGGGCATGTGGGTCACCCTCATTTCCAATAGCTCGTGGCTTTTCCAGACCAACTCAGCCTGCACTGGTCTTGATGGACATCCAGCATTCTATTCTCCCATCTCATCATTCCTCTCCTTGGGTCATGTGCAGACTAGGGGAATCTAGCTGGTAGTATGGGAGCGCTGAGTTACTAGGGGCAAGGAGATTAGGAAAGAGAGAACCAAGAGGCAGAAGGGAGGCAGGGTCCAAGAAAAGAGGGCAAGCATTAAAGAAAGGAGAAACTCTGTTTCATAAACCTTCCTCTACCAAATGGAGTAAAGCAAAACAAATGCACACCCCAAGCTAAAGCTTACACAAAATAGAAACTTATACCCCCTCCCACCGAAAGCCACGTCACCGCAGCAAGAAAACCCCACCTTCTAGATGGCGGTAAAGTGAGGTCGGAACAGGCAACAGTACAATCTTGGGGGCCTGGTTGCCTGGGATACAAATGGTAATGTAAGATGGCACACTGGGCCAACAGAAAGTGGCTGTGGGAATAGTTGGTGCCTTTCTTGGTTATTCTCAGGTGCATGCTATTAAGAATCGCTGTCTTAATTTCTGTCCGTGACTGTGAACCTGAAACTGAAAGGCCCTTTAAAATAGGCCTTTATGAGTGCTGTGGAGGGATGGTAAAGGCATGGGAATCCTATCCATGGCTGCTGTCACAAAGAAAGAATGGGAGATCACTTTTCAAGTCCTGGCTGATGGATTTTGAACTGGGTAGCTGATTTTAAAAATTGATGTTATGAGTGCTTGGGATATAAGCAGAACACCTCCAATTCTTGGTGAATAGAAGCACAATAGTCCTTTTTTTTTTTTTTTTTTTAACTTGCCTTAGTCACTGAAGGTGATCTCCTAAATTCCAGAAAATTGTTACCAACTGTCAGAATGTGGGTACCATAGCCTTTAGTCAGAAAAATAACCCGACATAGTAGGAAAACATTTCAACCTCCACCAAAGAGAAAAACAAAGACATTCGGCTAAATTACTCAGACTTTAAAAACACATCACCATTCCTCACTTGGTTTTAGGGTAATAGTAGAAATTCTAGCAAAGGTCATTCTCAAGTACACAATTGTATAAACTTGTCTTGTGAATGGAAGGTTTGGAATTTAGGCAGCCCACCCTGGGGACTGTGTTTATGATCAAATTCAAGAGCGTGCTGTATGTCTGCTATGTTCCAGTGGCTTTTACCCTGCCTGGCCTCTCTGTCTACTGGGTGTATGTGTTTGTGTGTGCCCAGTTGTGTCTGGTTCTTTGTGACCCATGGACTGTAGCCCACCAGACTCCTCTGTCCATGGAATTTTCCAGGCAAGAATCCTGGAAAGCGTTGCCATTTCCAGGGGATATTACTGATCCAGAGATCGAACCCACATCTCTTGCATTGGCAGACAGCTTCTTTCCACTGCGCCACCTGGGAAAATCTAAATCAATGAAAATAGAGCCATGTCTTTACCATGTCTGTGAGCCAGAAAGAAGAATATTTCCACTGACTAAGAATAAATTTTACAGAAATTCAAAGACTTATTGGACTGCCATTCACTAGACATAAAATTGGGATTGTGATAGCCTCTACCTCGTAGGGTCATTGGGAGAATCAAATATGATCAGGTTCATAAAACTTTAGCCCAGAGCCTGGCACACCATACACACTCAGGAAATGGTACTAGAACTTTTGTTAATAAGTGATGGGAAATTTCCATGGTGTTGGAAATTTGCAAATGAATAGAACCCAGTCCTTCCTTTAAGAACTGCACAGAGGAGGCAGTAGAGGAAGACAGGCCAGCAGATAATTATGACATATGCTGCTGCTAAGTCACTTCAGTCGTGTCCAATTCTGTGCAACCCCATAGATGGCAGCCCACCAGGCTCCTCTGCCCATGGGATTTTCCAGGCAAGAGTTCTGGAGTGGGTTACCATTGCAACATATAGCACATAGTAAATACGATGTATAATAAATAATAAGAGGATGTATTGGACACAACTTCAGGGCAAGCTTCAGTGCTTTGAAATGGAGAATCATTAAGGGCCAAAGACCATCTATTTGCCTTAAGCCTGTGAATGTGAAAGACTAGGTCCTAGGAAGGCCAGCTCCGTCACTCTGCCGTCCTAATGATGGATGGGGATTTGTGAGCAATTGAATTGGACCTCTGCCATTACTATCGATTGTTGGGATAGATGTCTCAATCGGAGCTAGTGGGCCACAGTCTGGGTCAGTGGTCACACTGACACAGGTTTATGACCTGTCCTAAACCTCTTGTGTGCCTTGCCCCATGTCCATCTGCCCAGAACCTAGGATCAAGCTGGCATAAAGAATTTGGGAAAATGAAGACTGAATTAAGTGACCTCAGATCTAAGCCAGCTGTCACTGGAAGCTCTTCTTTTTGAGGAGGGAATTTTTTTTTTTTTCATTTCCAAAGCTTTGGAGGCAGTTGAGTTAAGACATAGAGGTGGAAATGAAATGCATGGTGATTTAAATGGAAAACCCTACTGCCCCACTCTTTGACCCTGAGCAAGTTGCTTACCTACTCTGAACCTCAGTTCCCTTGTCCACAAAACGGGGAAAATGACACTGACCTCATTAGGATTGGGGTGTTTTGTTCTTATTAACAGCTTTTATTGGGATATAATTTACATACTATAAAATTTACCCTTTTAAAGTGATTTCAGTGTTTTTTAGTATATGTAACAGTATGCAATTATCAGCACTGTCTAGTTCTAGAATATTTTCATCACCCCCAAAAGACACCCATACATATTAGCAGTCACTTCCCACTTCTCCTTTTGTCTAGCTTCTGCAAACACCAATCTACTGTCTATCTCTATGGGTTGGTCTATAAGCAGATTCCTTACTGTCTGAGCTACAGGGAAGATCCATTCTAGACATTTCATATAAATGAAGTCATACAACGTATGGTCTTTTGTCCCTGGCTTCTTTTACTTAATATAACATGTTCAAGATTGATCTATTTTGTAGCATCTATTGGTACTTTATTCTTTTTTTAAAAATTTATGCATACTCTCCCATTGTATGAATATACTACATTTCGTGTACCTATTCATCTGATATGTTGGTAGACATTTGGCTTGCTTCCATTTTTTGGCTATTATAAACAATACTATGGATATTTGTGTATAGTTTTGTGTGGTCATATGTCTTAATTTCTCTTGGCTATATGCCTAGGAGTAGAATTGCTGGATCATATGAAAAATCTATGCTTAACTTTTTGAAGACTTGCCTAATTGTTTTCCAAAGCAGTTATACCATTTTATAATTGCACCAGCAATAAATGAGGGCTCTAATTTCTTCACATTCTTTACAACACTTGTTATTGTGTGCCCTTTTGATTTTAGCGTCTTGGGTGTGAAATGGTATCACATTATAATTTTGATTTGCATTTTTCTAATGACTCATGATGTTGAACATCTTTTCATGTGTTTATTGGTCATCTATATATATATTCCTTGGAGAAAATGTTTGCTGAGATTTTTCTTTGGGTTCTTCTTTTATTGTTGCATTTTAAGAGTTCTTTATATGTTCTAGGTAAGAGTCCTTTGGGAGATATGGTTTGCAAATATATTTTTCCTAGTCTATCGGTTGTCTTTTCCCTTCCTTGATGGTGTGATTTTAAGCACAAAGGCTTTTAGTTTTGGTGAAGTTTATTTTATCTATATTTTCTTTTGTAACTTGCATTTTTGATGTCAAATTTAAGAAACCACTGCTTAACCCTAGGTCATGAAGATTTACTTCTACTTTGCTTCTAAGAGTGTTATAGTTTAGCTTTATATTTAGGTATTTAATCTATTTTGATTTTTTCTGTAGGTGTGAGATAGGGGTCTACATTTATTCTTTTGCATATATAAATGGATGTCCAGTTGTCCTAACATCATTTGTTGGAAACACCATTCTTTCCCTGTTTAACTATTGACACCCTCTTCAATAGGTTTTGAAGAATAATGACATAATCTAAGTAAAGTTTCTGATATATAGTAAGTTTCAATACATGGTAGCTATTATTATTTTTATTGCTTTTATCAGGCTATTGAGTAAATTCCTAAGCAAAATAAGATAGTTGAAAGTTCCTCTTTACTAGAAATTCCAGCAAATAGGATAAAAGAGAGCAAGAAACTGCAATTAGCGTGAAATCTTCTATGTAAGGTTTGCAAATAATACTTCTACTAATAGTGATAATCATTGCAGTGACTCACATTTACTAGTACTTCCCATGCACTGACACTTCATTTCAATTAAGTCAGTAAGTTCTCACAACAATACTATGAGATAGGTACTATTTTAATCTTTTATTCATATAAGGAAACATGGCCTTAGAATGGTTAAGGTGCTTGTTCAAGGTCACACAAGTAGTGAGCCCCCAAGTGGATATTTGAATTCAGTCTGCGATGGGAATTGGCCTTAGGAGATATGAGTGAGAGTCTTGTCAGAATAAGAAAAACATATTGGGTTGGGTAAAAATTTTATTTGGGTTTTTCTGTAGGATGTTATGGAAAAACTCAAACTTTTTGGTCAACCTAATGGAATCGCATGTACATTGACTAACATGGAAAGAAGGTGGTTAAGAGAGTTAGAGTCTCTGAGTTCAAATCTCAGCTCAGCCACTTAAAAAGCTGCATGATCTCAGGCAGCTCAAATTCTTCAACATAAAATAGGGCTAATTATGCTTATCTCATAGTCTTATTGTGGAGAATAAATGCGTTAATACACATAAAGTATTTAGAAGAGTGTCCAACATATAGGAAGTGCTCAAAAATTGTCAGCTGTGATGCTGATAGAAAGCTGTAAACCAGATCCCAAGCTTTCTTTCCAGAATGACCCCTACTGTCAGGCCAGCTTCGTGAGTGTGCAACCTGTGTAGCCATATAAGACATTGCTCTCAGAAGGACCCTGAAATTTGTTCAATGCTCTGTTGTCACCATCTTGAAATTTTTGATTATTTTTGAATTTGGGAAGGGCGTGGGGGGAGAGCTGTCTCCCTTCTCCCCCTGCGTCCACTGATGCCTGACAGTTCATGCAGGGGCATCTCTTTTACACACACACACACACACACACACACACTTCAGAACCTCCTTGACTGCTATGAACTCCAGTGGATCTCAAAGTGGAAGATAGTGCTATTCAGGTTAATTACTGTCAGTGAGGCCAACACACACCCACTTGACATTCCTGATTTATTGCCTAAAAGTGACTGCAATGCATAGTGGGCCCCAAATCCTGCCTCTATTATTGGACTGAAAACCTCCATTGACTTAAGCTGGCAGCCTACACCACTAATTGAGGACAGAATTTGGCCCCACGGGTTTTATATAGAACATTTTTCTTTATTTCTTGTTTTCATGGGTGTGTATTGTGGGCTGGGGATTATTTTTATGTTTTTCCACTTCCTGATTAGTTTTAGGACTTGTTTATTTGGAGACTGCTTTAATAAATGTGCACAGCAGGGTGAGTTAGTAACAAGGTTGGTGTATTTAACCAGGAACCACCTTTTTTTCAGTTTGGTGTTTGGTGTTTAACTTCAGGGCACAGTTGCTCCATTTCAGCACCAAATCTCTGCCAGAGCCCACCTATCCTTGCTCTGGATGCCGTGATGCTTTAACTTCAGGGTAAGGCTCAGCTCCCATGTGGAACTCCACTGTCACGCATCACCAGGGCACTTTTAAAGTGTTATTGAATTTTAATAACATTTGCCTATCTGTTTCCTCTGCTAAACTGCGGGGCCCAGAGGGCAGGGACTTGCTCATCAGGGTCATTTCAGTGCCTAGCATGACTCCTGTCACCAATCAAGAAACATTTTCTGAGCATCTATTATGTGCCTGATATAATAATAAGTGTGACAAGATTGATGAGGTCCCTGCTTCAAGAAGGGCTTACACTCTATGAGTGAGACACAGGGATAGCTAAGCAAATAATTGCAAAGTAAGATTTTTTTAGATTTAGAGTTCGGGTTTTATTTTTTAAAATTCTTTTCCATTATGGCTTATCACAGGATATTGCATATAGTTCCCTGTGCTATACAGTAGGACCATGTAGTTTATCCATTCTATATATGATAGCTTGCATCTGCTAGTCCCAAGTTCCGAATCCATCCTTTCCCCAAAGATTGTTATTAAAAATAGACGTGGAGGGTGCAGTAGAATCATTGAGTGTGTGTATGTGTATGTGTGTGGTTGGTGGTCAGGAAAGGGTTCTCAGTGGAGGTGGCTTCTTAGCTGAGACCTGAAGGCAAGAAGGAACCAGCTAGGGGTTCCCTGGTGACTCAGTGGTGAAGAGTCTGTCTGCCAATGCAGGAGACGGGTTCAATCACTATCGAAGATCCCTACGCGGGAAGATCCCTACGCGGGAAGATCCCTACGCGGGAAGATCCCTACGCGGGAAGATCCCTACGCGGGAAGATCCCTACGCGGGAAGATCCCTACGCGGGAAGATCCCTACGCGGGAAGATCCCTACGCGGGAAGATCCCTACGCGGGAAGATCCCTACGCGGGAAGATCCCTACGGCACAAAGCAACTAAGCCCGTGTGCCACAGAGCCAATGCTCCCCAGCGCCAATGCTCCACAGCAAGGGACGCCACGGCAATGAGAAGCTGGTGGACTGCAACTAGAGAGTAGCCCTTACTCGTTGCAACCAGAGAAAAACCCATGTAGCAGTGAAGACCCAGAGCAGACAAAATAAATAAATTTATATATAAAAAATGGGCTTCCCTTGTGGCTCAGTTGGTAGAGAATCCTCCTGCAATGCAAGGGATTGTCGGCAATGCAGGAGATGCAGGTTCAATCCCTGGGTCGGGAAGATCCCTTGGAGAAGGAAATGGCAACCCACTCCAGTATTCTTTCCTGGAAAATCCTATGGATGGAGGAAGCTGGTGGGCTACAGTCCATAGGGTCACAAAGAGTTGGACACAACTTGGTGGCTAAACCACATGTATAAAGAAGGAAACAGCCACAATGTTGTGTGGCTGCCTGGGTGCGAGTGGAGTTTGGGGGAGAATGGATACTTGTATATGTATGTTCAAGTCCCTTTCCTGTTCACCGGAAACTCCCACAACATTGTTAATTAGCTATACTGCAATATAGGATAAAAAGTTTTTTAAAAAAAAAGGAAGGAACCAGCCATATGCAGATGATCATTGCAGGAAGAGGCGGCGTCTGAGACAAAGGCCCCCGAGTGGAAGGCAGCTGAGTTCGAGGGGCAGAGCACAGTGACCACAAGGACCTTGGTAAGAAACGGCCTGATTAGGGAGGCTTGTCCCAGACGGTGTTACTCTGAAAAGGATCTTATTCTAAGGTCGGTGGACACCTTAGGAAAGACACACCCAAATTACATTTTCAGGGAGCGCTCCTTGGTGTTTTGTGTAGAAGGTGGTGGAAGGTGAGTGGAGGGGGCAGGTTTGGAAGCAGGAAGACCATTTAGGGGGCTTTTGTGTTCACTGTTGAACTGACTGGACTTTCCCCCCAGAAAGACGTTGCTGAGGCTGGTAGCGAAAAGTAGAAGTGAGGACAGATCATTGTTCACCCACCCCTCAATCTGAGAGCCCATATTGAGGGGGCGCTCCGGTTGCTTGGGTCCTCGTGTCTCTCTTTCCAGTGGACTTCAGAATCCCCACATTGCGTCCCTGGGAGGATGCTGACGGGATGGGATTTTGTGGAACTGAGGAGCCCGGCTGGGAACGGAGAGGGAGGAGTCACACCCCCAGGGGATGACTTCACTTTGGAAGAGAACTGAAGAAAGGAAAGCACTTCCAAGCAGAATGGCAGTGTGGCGAATGGAAGCTGGTGGCGAGAAGGGACAGTGTGTTTAATAGAGGGTGCATTGTGGTGGGATCAGCAGTGTGGTGCTGGGACTGCGAGGGCCGCGCAGTGGAACTTATTTAAAGAGGCTGTTGTAAAAGTCTCCCAGCCAGTTAATTAGCAGTTTTTGTTATGTCAGGAACTCCTCAAGTGAAAGCAGAAAGAAACCATTCATGAGTAGGTTCCAGTTCTGTAGTTTAATGGGACAAGTTAAAAAAAATTTAAAAACTGATAAAATGATTTAGTCCGTGGCTGGATTGAACCTCTTCACAAGAAAAGCTGAAGTCACATACCGCACTCCGCCTTCTCCTAAAGAAGCCATTGAGATGGCCGCAGACTTCACTGGACCAGTGATCCATTCTGCCGGCATATAACTCAGGCACCCACAGAGAACTGACCAGGTGGAGGAAACAACCTATGAACATGACCCGGGTGAGCACGGCAACCCAGACAGGCTTTCTGAAGCCCGTGCCCAAAGGTGGAAAACAAAGACCGTAAACCACGTGTGCATGGAACTGGAAGACTCCTGTGAGCAGGCTCCCTCTGTCTTGTGATCCAGGAGCAAGCTTGTGGAAAAAGAAATGGAAAAAAAACCAAACTTGCGTGTTCAACTAAAGACAACTGTGGAAGGGTTAGAAAGTGCAGACACAGGAGCATAAAGGAGGGGGGAGAATTTCTTTTGTTTTTATTTATTGAAACCTCAGTTAACAAATATCATTGTGTATACTGGATGCACCTGAGAGAAGACAAGGCTGACTCAGCATTTAAGACATTCTGGACTAGAAGACATTCATTTGTGTCTGCTGTTGCTGCTAAGTCGCTTCAGTCGTGTCCGACTCTGTGCGACCCCACAGACGGCAGCCCACCAGACTCCCCCGTCCCTGGGATTCTCCAGGCAAGAACACTGGAGTGGGTTGCCATTTCCTTCTCCAATGCATTTGTGTCTAGAGTTTTGCAAAGCTCTTCTCAACCTGGGTTAGTTAATTCAAGTCTGTCTGGGGGAGTCTGGAAGCCCCAGCGTGGATGGCTGGACTGGTGATTGGAGAGAGCATCACACGTGGAGGTGGCCTTCAGATTTTATCAATACTTACGGCCAGCATTGGAATCAAATAGATTTACGTTCTGATCCTGGTTCTGGTACTTATAGGAGCGTGCTATTGGCCATTTACATTATCTTCTAATCTATCAAATGCAGATAATACGAAGGCAATCTGGGCTGCCTGTGGCAGTCTTCATCTACTGAAAATCTTAGGTTTTTTTGCCTACCCCAGACATTGGCCTAATATTAACAATTGTGTTTCATGTAATAGAATACTTAGATGATTCCATTGACCATCCTAAAGTCTCCCTATTATCACATGCCTTGGTCAGTAACTTAGGTGAAGTAGGTTTTCCTTATTTATGGTTTAAATCCAGTTGAAGCACAGGAAGGTTTCAAAACAGCTTTAGTAACTAAAATATCATTTATAAGGCCTTGTTTTCCCTTAGTATATTTGATAGTTACTAACAATATATTTTCCAACAATCCTACGAAGTTGGTTGTTTATATTTTCATTCTGATTTTCTCAAATAAGCAAGTAGTAGGCCCTTAGGAAGATACATTTGAGTATTTTAATGAACGGCTGAATCCTGCAGACCATCTGTGGCCCAACCAGGACTGTGATGGGCCATCCAGCTTATAAGGTCATTGTCACACCTGCATCTGGTACATACCCTCAGGCCTCTTCACTACATCCTCCTCAAAGAGGCAGTATTCCAGTCCAAAAATGATCATGGTTTCACTGTGTCCAAAGCAAGCAGGCCCTCATCTAAATTAAGGTTATGTAACAGCAACAGAGAGAACAAGGTGATGGATGAACTTAGTGAGGGGTGGACTTCCCAGGCTTTGTCAGTTGTCTGGACAATTGTACATACTGATGTGTACATACTGGCTTGCGTGATTTAAAACTAGGAAGTCAGTTTTGTATGGATATTTTCTCTTTCACTTTACATCTCCAGGGTAGGATACATCAGTCGGCTCAGCTTATAGCCAGAGGAGACCAGCTGTCAGATATAGTCTAGCAACTAGCTGGATTTGCTCCTGAGCATCTTCAAAGAGGATAGAGTCCACACTTGATGCCTCAATTTCTTTCCCTCCTCCTTCCTCTTCACTCTGCCAGCTGCTACTAAATTCACCAGCAACCCCTTACTGCCCAGTCTTGTGGACCATGTTTGGCTCTTACCTTATCTGACCTTTCTGAGGAGTGTTAGTCTGCCAGCAAACTTTCCTTTAGTTTCTCTGTTGGTTTCTCCTGATTGCCTTCCCTCTTGGCCTCCCCTCAGCCCGGTGTCGAGCTCCTCAGGTCTCTGAGCTCAGCCCTGTTCTCTTCTCCTTCTGCACGCTCTAGGATACTCGGTATTAACGTGACTTCAAGCCCCCAAGTATCATGAATCTGTGCTTCCAGCATGGCTCGCCCAGATGTGGTTTATCTAACTCTGAGATCCCACCTTAGCCGCTCACCCCTGTGTCTTCTCATTGCCAACAGTGACAGTTCTTCTGTAATCTCAGATTAATGTGCTTACCCTGGGCCCCCTTGGCTTCCCAGGTGGTGCCTGGCAAAGAATCTGTCTGTCACTGCAGGAGACACAAGAGAGGCCAGTTCAATCCCTGGGTCGGGAAGATCCCCTGGAGTGGTAAATGGCAACCCACTCCAGTATTCTTGCCTGAAGAATCCCGTGGACAGAGGAGCCTGACGGGCTACAGTCCATGGGAGTCACAAAGACTCAGATGTGACTGAACACAGCACAATTTACAGTTACCTGGGCCCCCACCTCCAATCTCTCTAGCTTATTGTTTACGCACCCCAGCCTGAGCAATCTCTTGACCACCAGGACCATAATCTATCAATTCTTCCATGTTTGCACTCGTCTCCTTACTGGCTTAGACTCCATACTCAATCAAGATAATCATATTACCCTGTATACTGTTGATGCCCTTGCCCTTCTCTCATTTGCTCAGACATCTTTGGTGAAAACACAATCTTGGTTAAATCCAGCTCTCTTTCTCCTCCACTTGTGCAGCTGAATCTGACTAGAGAAAAACACACAGCCACACGGACTGGTCGCACTTTAAATTCATGACCGTGAACCTTTAGTGGGTTCTTAATGCTGCCAGGCAATCACTCTATTAGTTCCTGGTCCTTTTATTTTCTCAGTTAACTGATTTCCTCCCCCTGTACTCACTCTCAGCTAATGACCTTGCCTCCCACTCTACTGAGAAAATTGATGTCATCAGAAGAGAAAGTCCACAAACTCCCACCCCACATCCACACACCTATGACCATCTGTACCCACAGACTAGGCCTTGAAGGTTGCTGTCTTTTGTGAAGCCCTCCTAGGAAGGCTTCCCTGGGCCTCCCAGAACACCTTGTGTATGACTTTTTGCAGGGGAAGAGACTGTCTTCATCTTTGTTGTGGACCTAGTGCCTCCACAGTGCTTGGCACTGTGTGGTGAGTACATGCTTAGTTCTCTAGTAGAGCTTACTAGTGAGAGAGATGGTGGCTACTCTCCAGCAAATATCCCATGCACAGCTCATGTTCATGCTTCTCAGACCTTGCCGGGCTCCTGACTTCTGCAACTTTTTTCTTCGTCTGAGGCCCCTTCAACTTCTGCAGACTTACACTTGCACTCCCACCACCAAGCTCCTAAAATCATGTTGACCACGGTAGAAGGGATGAAAGGAGCTCCTTTCTATCACCTTTGAGTCAAAGTAACACCACCCGTATCCCTTGGGTCCAAGTTCTGAAGACTGCTCTTTTACCTTTTTTCAAAGATCCAGTCCCCAACCTCAGTTCTCTTTTAGCTGTTCAGAAATAACTATTGAATGAATAAAGGAAATGCTTTTCTGCTAACATTCTCATGGCTGGACACATATTACCACATCTGACTATCAGACAGATTGCAACATGTAGTTTAACTATGTGTCCAGGAATAAGAGTAGAGCAGAGGTAGTGAGGTGAACCAGAATCCTTTCTATATCCTCTCTGGGTAGCTATTAATGTTTTTCCAAGGAGCAGTAATTTGTTAATAGCTAAGGTATGGCTTTATTTCCCTGTCTGACTTACTCTGCTGGTAAACTGGGATGGAGCTCATGGAATCACAAGGACTAATTTGGACCTATGAAGTTAGATCAAGCCATTTCCCCCTATACCCATGGATCCATACAGTCCTTTAGATACCATGATGTTAATGACTAAAGAAGACATAAAGCATAAGGCCTCTTTACTGTACCTGCTATTTCTTCCAAGGACAAGCTTGGGGTAGGGAGAAAAAGTATCTCACTTTTACTTTGTTTTTCCATTTTGTAAAATTGAGGTATAGTTGGTTTATAATATTATATAAGTTTTAGGTATAAAACCGGAGAAGGCAATGGCACCCCACTCCAGTACTCTTGCCTGGAAAATCCCATGGATGGAGGAGCCTGGAAGGCTGCAGTCCATGGGGTCGCTGAGGGTCGGACACGACTGAGCGACTTCACTTTCACTTCTCATTGTCATGCATTGGAGAAGGAAATGGCAACCCACTCCAGTGTTCTTGCCTGGAGAATCCCAGGGATGGGGGAGCCTGGTGGGCTGCTGTCTGTGGGGTCACACAGAGTAAGACATGACTGAAGCGACTTAGCAGCAGCAGCAGCAGGTATAAAACAGTGGTTCACAATTTTTAAAGGTAATACTCCAGTTGTAGAATCTGCCTGCAATGAGGGAGACCCAGGTTCAATCCCTGGGTTGGGAAGATGCCTTGGAGAAGAGAATGGCTACTTACTCCTGTGTTCTTGCCTGGAGAATTCCATGGACAGAGGGGCCTGGCAGGCTATAGTCCATGGGGCTGCAAAGAGTTGGAAATGACTAAACGACTAACACACAGTACACCTGGTTATATTTATTATAAAATGTTGGCTATATTACCCGTGTTGTACAATATGTATTTGTGGCTTATTTATTTTATACATAGTAGTTTAGTTTGTACCTCTCAATCCCCCACATCTATCTTGTCCCTCCCCTTTTCCCTCCCTTCAATGTAGCTGCTAGTTTGTTCTCTGTGAGTCTATTTTTCCTTATATTCCCTAGTTTGTTTTATTTTTTAGATTCTACAGATGAGTGATATCATACAGTATTGGAGAAGGAAATGTCAACCCACCCCAGTATTCTTGCCTGGAGAATCCCAGGGACGGAGGAGCCTGGTGGGCTGCCGTCTATGGGGTCGCACAGAGTCGGACACAACTGAAACGACTTAGCAGCAGCAGCAGGGTACAGTATTTTTCTTTGTCTGATTTATTTTACTAATCATAATACCCTCCAAGTCCATCCATTTTGTTGCAAGTGGAAAATTTCATTCTAATGGCTGAACAATATTCCATTATGTGTGTATATGTATAAACACATATATCACATTTTCTTTATCCATTCATCTAGCAATGAAGGATATAGAGTTTCCCTATCTTGGCTACTGTAAAAAATACTATGAACATTGGGATGCATATATCTTTTTAAATTAATGTTTTCATTTTCTTCAGATATAAACTCAAGAGTGGAATTGTTGGATCAAATGATAGTTCTGTTTTTAGCTTTTTGAGGCAATTCCATACGATTTCCACAGTGGCTGCACCAATTTACATTCCCATCAACAGTGCACAGAATTCCCTTTTCTACACATCCTCGCCAACATTTGTTGTTTATGGTCTTTTTGATGATAAACATTCTGGCAGATGTGAGGAGATATCTCATTGTGGTTTTGATTTGTATTTCTCTGAGGAGTAATGGTGTTGAGTGTCTTTGCATGTTCCTATCGGCCATCTCTATATCTCCTTTGGAAAAATGTCTATTCAGGCATTTTACCAATTTTTAAATGAGGATTTTTGCTGTTGCGTTGTGTGAGCTGTTTATATGTTTTGGATTTTGACCCTTACTGGTCATATCATTTGCAAATATTTTCTCCCATTAAGTAGGTTGTCTACTCCTTTCGTGAATGGTTTCCTTTGCTGTGCAAAAGCTTTTAAGTTTAATTAGGTCCCACTAGTTTGTCTTTGCTTTTGCTCTCTCTCTTTTGTTTTCATTTATATACCTTGATTCCTGGTGAATTTGCCCACTCTTTTGGCATGTGTTTACTGGCCATTTGTGTTCTTTCTGTGGAATGTCTGCTTATAGTCTTTGTCTATATTTGGCGTGTTTGTCTTTTCCATTTTGAACAGCAACCCTTTGGTGACAGACCACTTGGTGGAACTAGACACTTGTCTGGAAGACAGAACTACTGGGTTTTGCAATTTCCCTATCTATGGAATTAGGCTTCCTTGGTGCTTCAGCTGGTCAAGAATCCACCTGCAATGCAGGAGACCCTGGTTCAATTCCTGGGTCTGGAAGATCCCCTGGAGAAGGGATGGGCTACCCGCTCCAGTATTCTTGGACTTCCCTTGTGGCTCAGCTGGTAAAGAATCTGCCTGCAATGTGGGAGACCTGAGTTCGATCCCTGGGTTTGGAAGATCCCCCGGAGAAGGGAAAGGCTACTCACTCCAGTATTATGGCCTGGAGAATTCCAGGGACTGTATAGTCCATGGGGTCATAAAGAGTGGGACACTTTTTGTGACTTTCACTTTCAAGATGAGATTAATGTTAGGTGGATCCATAATCCATTTTAGTGGGTCAAAATAGTCAAGTATTGGCCGTGTCAGACAGTTCAACCTGTAGACCTTATCTTGCCTCTCTCATGAAGAGTTTAGGAGACTCAAATGAGTTGAGTGTGCAAATACTTTATGAGCAACAAGTATCAATCAAAGTAAGGTATTCACTCAGAATCCATAGCATTTGCCTACAGTATCTGGTTTATTTCTCACCACACACCTGATAAGTAAATATTCTTTCCTCATGTAGCAGATGAAAAAACTATCTCTGCCAGTTTGTTACATAGCTCACAAGGAGCAGGGCCAGATGTTAGCCTGGGCTGTCTGGCCCCCTGGCCCATGATCTTTCTATTGTGTTACCCTGCTTCCCTCCAAGTCCTTTATAAAGGCAGGTCAACTAACATCTGCCCTAGCATAATTTACTTGCATAGCACACAAAGCAAGGACATTAGCCAAAGCTGTGCAGACACAGCTTGGATCAGCATGGTAACTGACCAACTCTCATTAACAACGTAAAGAACAGTATTGAGTTGTGATTATCTTTCGAAATGATTGTATTTTATAGACAAGCAATTCTGGGCTCCTGTAGGTGTGTTTGGTTTGTAGGGCTAAAGGTTATAGTGATTTGAAATGGCTATCTTGAGTAATTCCTTAGGTCATTCTCATTTATAGTTGCTTGGGTTATGACTAGACAGATTCACAGCCCTTATAATGATGCTTCTAGAATTGTCAACTTTCCAAAGATGTATCACATACTTCCTAGTCCCTTACCTCTCCATCTGGGCATGTGAGAATAAACAAAACCCCTGGAAGGATAATATTTCTAGAAATATGAGGAAAAAGTTAATTTCTTCATTTTATATCCAGATGTTTTCCAGCAGAAAGGAAAATCTCCATAGAATGCAAGTTTCCCAAACAAATAAAACTTCCAAAAGAATTTTCCTTTTAGCAGATCTCATTGTATTACTTGCAAACTAGCTGGTGAATAAAAGATGCTTTGAAGTTTGCATAGTCAATTAAATGTGTATCTGAGGGATAAGAAAACACATTTGTAACCTGTTAATAGGTATTTTTTTCCCTTGATCATCTCCTATGCTTAATCTTTATATGTAAGACTTAGGTAACCAAAGCAGAAATTAAAATTTATAAGATCCTGGGCCAGAAACTGTGGAGATGCCAAAATGAAGGAGTCTCAGTCCTTGACCTAAGTGGTCTTGAAAATCAGGAAAGGGATTAAGTCAATGGTAGAAATTTGTAAATTGATACAGGAGCAACAAACAAAATGCTGTGGGAACTGAAGTGGGAAGAGGTCATATCTGTCTGGGGAGACCAGAGCAGACTCTGAAGAAGAGGTGGCATATGGGATGGGAAGGCTGGGAAGAATGAGGTTGGAGGTAGAGGGTTCCAGGTAAAGGACACAGAAGAAGCAAAGTTAAGGGGTCCCAGTTGGCACAGGAGTTGTCTGGCTAGGGTGGTAGGTGGAGGGGAAAGTGGGAGCTCAAGCTGGAGGAGGGACCGCTTGGAAAATGACCCCCGTGGGGATGCCTCATTCTCTTTGTTTTTTCCACATTCCCAGTGCCTGCTATGGGGTCTTCACAGAGGTGCATCAGGATATTGGTAAACTCAACAATGGGGCAAAGGGAGGAATGAAAGAAAGAAGACCCCTTTATTAAGTAGGTGAAAGTCTTTCAGGTTTGTGGCGGCACATTCTTTTGTCTGATTCATTCTCTAGACCATTTGTAAGTTGGTATATTTATCTCCTAGTACAATAGAAGCTCTCTTTTCAGACCAGTAGTTGGTTACCTGAAAAAATCAGTTAGAGAGAATTATAGACAAACATATGTTTATACCTTGAATGTTTTAATTTTATCTTAACATGATAAATGTACTTTTAAATACCATTTTTTTTAACAATATCTAGGGCCAAGGCTCTTCCTTTGAATAGAAGTACGCCAACTGGAGTTCTCCCACCATTTTCTATGGGTCACGCCCACAACCCAATAGCTGTGATTTCCGGCTGAGGTTCCTTCAAAGTGTGACACCAATTGAAAGACCCCTGTGTAGCAGTCTGAATCAGAACCATTTTGGACTTTTATTCTTTTGCCCCAGTCCTTTACATTTGTCTTGCCCATACCTCATTAGGCAGTAATTCTTTTTAGTAACTGCCCTTACCACTTCTTTCCAGATAATTCTACTTCGTTTTCATAGAAACAACCTTTTTTTTTTCTGGGTTCATATTTCATCAGGTTACATAATAATGACCACAATTACATAATTATATCAACAAAGAAATTTGAAGTGAGGAGTCTAAGAAATAGTACAACTGATTCTTGAGATGCACCTGATTCACATTGCGGAGTAGAAATGCACAGGTGAACTGGAGTGGCCTCTGCCTTGATAGTGTTCGAGGTCCCAGGGCCTCCATCAGTGGCCTCTACTGGGACCAGAGAGTGCCTTTGAGTTGGGGAGCTGGATTCTCTTGAACTCAGTGAACTCTGAGGGTTGCGTTCTTGCTTCTTACTACAGAGCACTGAAACCTCAGCCATGCCTGATGTGTGTCTCGCAAACTCGACAACGAGCTGATCTGCCTTGGAGGTCACCCAGGGTGCCTAATCTGAGGAGAGGCAGATCTCCCACTTTGACTTATCACAGGGTCCCATGGGGTGAACCTCACAGCTGGTGTTGGAGTGAGGCTCCAGGGTATGTAATTGTTTTAGCATAAATCAGTCCAAAGTGGGGAGGAAGGCTCTTGGGGATCATGGAACAGTGCTTGGCATGTTGCTAATATGTATTAAATAGCTCCAAATAAAAATGGACATGGCTTTCTGCTACACTAGGCAGATTGCTTGACTCTCTGGGAGTTGTTGTTGGAGGAGAAAAATGAAGGCTTCCAAGACTCTGGCTGGTGTCCTAGCAAAATTCTCTTTCACTTGTTGAGGGGATGGGTTCCCTGCAGGAAGGAAGGTAAGCAGGCCCACCTGCTCATGCCAGGCCAAAGCCCCAAACCCTGAAGATTCTTGACCCACTCGGAACAGACACACAGTGACCTCCTAAGGAGAGGTGTGTGGTGGGGTTCAGGAGCTAGCCATCCTATCCTTTCGAACTGACCATATAACCTAAAAAAAAGAAAAATCCTTTGATCCCTGAATGCCTGCTCATTTTTTTTTTCAGGTAAACTGAAAGGATTTGTGAAAGTCATAGTTTATCACACTACAGTCCATGGGTTTCTTAAGGCATCAATCACTCAGTTCATTCTGGGGCAAGCTTGGTGCACGCATCTCCCTTCCCACCCTCTCTTCACTTGAAGGAACTGAGTGTGAGATGCCTGATCCCTGTCTCCCCATTGATCCACCCACCTGGGGTTAATTAGTTCCTCTGCCCTTGAAAATGATCCTGCCCCTCAAGATTACCCTTGGGGCCTGAAGATCACTGCCTAGAAGAATATGGTGAGTCAGGGAGCTGGAAGGCTGAGGGGTTTTTGTTTGTTGGTTTTTTTGTCTTCTGACTACTCCTACTGCTCCCTTACCCTTCTTTAAACACCCAGCACCTCAGTCTGCTCGAGTCTCCCCTTGTTAAGCAGAGGTGTAGAGCCTCTCACTACAGAGCAGCCACAGCCTTTCTCTGATCACGTTCACGTCTGAAGTCAGGCGGCAGGACAGGCAAGACAGGAACCCAGTTCAGCCGGTGCCTCCAGGAGCCCAGGCTCTGTGATTCATCCCCTGGAGCTGGGAGAGACCTCAAACAAGCTGCCTAGTGAGTCAGCTGATGCAACGCACTGTTACAGTGTGTGAAGTGCCACTGCCTTTGAGATGAGCAAAGCAAAACTTGGGCAAACAAAAAATGATTTCTTTCCAACAAATAGATGGTGTTTAAATCTGATAAGGAACAAGCGAACCTGTAGTTAGTACTGGCTCAGGCCCAGAAAAAGATTTAGAATGTGTTTCTGGAAGTTGTATAAAAGAAAGCTTTCTTTAGAGCCACCTTTGAAAGTTGGGATTGGAGTGAGGAAGGGGTGGAAAGCTTGGGGATGGGGTTCTGAGGACTGGCAGGGCTGGAGGGCCCGGGGCAGCGAGGACCGGGCGGCATTGCCATCTGGCTGGGGTTTCATGTGCTTTGGAAAGTAAGCTGGTGTTCTGAAGGCAAGGCAAGAAGGTACCCAGTGCCAGGGAACAGAGTAAATGAGAACTTGTCTCTAGGCCACGAATTCTGGAATTTCCCATAATTAACATTCCAGCTGAACATTCAAAAGGCCCAGGCCTCTGGTAGGCCTATAAATTAAAATAGGATAAAGTATTTAGAATCTAGTTATGAGGGTAATGGTCTGGGAAACCTTAGCATTTATCATCCATGAATTGTGACTCAGTGTTTGCACCTGTCAAGTGGCAATAGATTTAGAAATTTAAAAAAACATTAATGCTGATGGGGATCTTAGGGTTAATCTGCTCTAAATCCTTTATTTTAGCGAAAAGGATCCTGAAGCCAGAGAGGTGAAGCTTATTACTGTAATAACATTAATATTAATAATATTAATAGTATGACTGTGCTGAATGCCTAGTGTGGAAATTCATTATCAATACAAATTCTTCCTGAAAAGTTATTGGTACTACCCCTACATTACAGAGAAGTAAACTGAGACTTTTTGCTACCCCATGGACTGTAGCCCACCAGGCTCCTTCATCCATTTCTAGGCAAGAGTACTGGAGTGGGTTGCCATTTCCTTCTCCAGGGGATCTTCCCAACCCAGGGGTCGAACCCGGGTCTCCTGCAATTTGGGCAGATGCTTTACCCTCTGAGCCATCAGGGAATCCCTAAATTGAGACTTACAGAGGATGAGCATCTTGTCAGGGTCATATGGCTAGCAGTGGGCTTAAGATCAAGTCTAGTGGATTCTAGATTCCAAGATCTTAGAGAAGTAGTTCATAGCTGCTTATGTAGAAAATGTTTCTTTTTCATATCTCAAGAGTTGGGAGAGGGTCAGAAAGGTGAGATGTAAGAGAGAGAATGGTGGCTTTTTAAACAACTTATGCTGCTTTGTCTGACAATAAGGATAACTGAGGAAAAGTGCTGACTATGTGTTAGATGCTATATTAAGTTGTTTACTGGAATTACACCAATCATTGAATCTCACCCCTCTGAGACAGGTGATGTTATTATTGCTATTTTGTGGGTTAGTAATCTGAGGTGCAGAGTTGAGTCAAGGTCACAGAGGTAGTAAATGATAGAGTCAGAATTTGAAGCACAGTCCTAACCTTTATGAGTGCATATGTCTGCTGCTGCTGCTGCTGCTAAGTCACGTCAGTCGTGTCCGACTCTGTGCGACCCAATAGACGGCAGCCCACCAGGCTCCCCAGTCCCTGGGATTTTCCAGGCAAGAGTACTGGCGTGGGTTGCCGGTGCCTTCTCCAGCATATGTCTGACATGTCTGCTATTGATATTTGCTTCCACAAAAATACCATAACATGGCAATTTATGTTTATTATGATGACCTTGATCATTAAAGACAGATTAAGACGTAATCACATCTTTGTTGGGAAATGCAGTCTTTGTACTCAAGTGTTTTGGAGATGGGTGGTTCATCTAGCCTCCAGATAACATTTCTGTATTAATATCTAAAATCCTGAGCGTTCACCCATAAGGATCTATTTGCTTAGGTTGAAGGGATTGACCAGCTACAGTTCACCCTTGTCCTGCCCCTTTCTTTTCAGAACTGGAAGGAAATCCTGTCCTGCTATTGGTCCCAGACTTCTCCTCAGTTTGAATGGTTGTATTAGAAGACATCTTGCAGATGGGACATGTGTGAGTTTTTGTGAAATAGTGGCATCCATTGGGATTCAAAGGTATAGAATGAAATTACTTAAAATAGAAGTTCTTTTCCAAATGATTTCATGTCTAAGACCTAAATTATTCATTTGAGAAATTAACCAGTTTAGATTGCTGAAGTTACCGTAGGGTTTTTTTTTTCTTTCTCTTTTGCCTCTAATGGATAATTTTAAGGAATTGGCTTTTGTATTAAGAAGATAAAACATGAGTTGACAAAACTGTCATCTGATTTTACCACCCAATGAAAGGGCTGTTAGAAAAAGGGTTGTCTGATAAGTCTTAGATCCCAAGATGCTTGAGGGCAGGAGCTATATGCTAACATATATGCTCTTCTCTTTTTCTGTTTAATGCAGAACCTTGCACAACTGGACACTACACACTTTCCTGTTAAATGATATGTGGGAGTTGGTTTGAGAAGCAAAAGCCCCAGCTAGAGCATTGCCCTCCTCCTGGGCCTTTGTGTTGGCTGTCTGCCTACATCTGGTCCTGGGCTGGATGGTCATCCCCAAAGGATGTGGATATGGGTGGACTGGGTTAGTAAAGCTGGTAACGTGATGATGCATTTTCTGGCTTCCGAGTGTCGTGTGCATTTTATTGCTCCTATCTGAAGGCAGTGCCCTGCTTCTGGAATGAGGCCCACTGAGTCATACCAGAGCTCTCAGCTTTTCCTCTTATGTGGTAATACCTATATCTGAGCATGAAATTGGTCCCAGGTGTGTCTATCCATGGTCTCTAAGCCCATGAATAACCCCAGTCTTTTTTTTATTTACTCATTCAATTTTTCTACCTATCCTCAACTTTGTAAAAAAACAAATCACTCCTTCACACTTTATTAGCAACCTATGTCCCCTTCCTTCTTCTTCACTTTGTTTTTACATTTTCTAAGGGGAAGTATTGTGTTTAAATTGTCATAGCTATGATTTATTGTCTTCTGTGTATCTGGATCTATGCTTGGGACTTTAAATGAAAAATTATTTGTAAGAATTGTCATCACTGAACTTATTATATGAAAGGTCCTGTGCTAAGTGCTTTACAGACTTCATTTAATCTTTGTAACAAGCTTATGAGTAGTATTATTAAATCTATTTTATAAATGAGAAGATGGAGGATCAGTGAAGTTAACTAACTTGCTCAAAGTTATCCGCAGAAGGCAATGACAACCCACTCCAGTACTCTTGCCTGGAAAATCCCATGGATGGAGGAGCCTGGTAGGCTGCAGTCCATGGGGTCACGAAGAGTCGGACATGACTGAGTGACTTCACTTTCACTTTTCACTTCCATGCATTGGAGAAGGAAATGGCAACCCACTCCAGTGTTCTTGCCTGGAGAATCCCAGGGACGGGGGAGCCTGATGGGCTGCCGTCTATGGGGTCGCATAGAGTTGGACACGGCTGAAGCGACTTAGCAGCAGCAGCAGCAGCAGCAAAATTACCCAGATAGTTACAGGCAGCACCTAGAATCAGGTAGTCCAATGCTGTACACTATACTCTTAACCACTGCAATTATGTAGCTTCCCCTTAAATCTGTGATCATCCACATTCCTCATAATCATCCCTTCAGGTCAGTATATTACTGTATGTATCTAATAAGGTCCATATTGTGATCTCAGGTCTGTTTGCTTCTAAAGTCTACACTCTTTCCACTCTCCAAATGCCTTTGAGAAAGATAGACTCTGAATTACCCACCGTCACCTACTCATTTGCTTCCTTCTCAGGAACAGAGAGACAGGCAGAATTACTCATGCCACATGTAATGCCCAAGCAAGTCCCATGGTTTAGTACATTGGTTTACCAATTTCTTTAACCTTAGTACTTTTTCTTCAGATTTTATATGGTAACTCAGTTTGTACAAGAGTCCCAGACAGAACTATTGTGTCTGAACTAAGGATGGTGAACCAGTGCCCTTCCTATACCCACTGCTCTGCCTCCACGAGCCCTGGTTTCTTCAGCTCCTTCGTCAAAATTTGAAGGACACTGGAAAGCGCAGCTGCAATGTCACTGATCTCATCCTAAGTCAGGAACACATGGCAACCATCCCCAAGTGGGTAGTTATTTGTCCTATCTCTGCATTTATTAGGCATTACATTATTCCAGAACATCAATGATTTTGAAAAGTATTGTTGTTATCCCAGCCAAAGACCCATTTTCTATGCTCATCTTTCTATAGATATCATTAAAAGAAATTTCTTGGCAAGATCAAATTAATAAGCACTCATCTTGTGCCTATCAGTCCTCAGAATCCAAAATTCAACATGACAAGATAACTTCAGTTATGATTTAAATATATTTTTCTCCGTTTTCTGAGTGACTTAAATCCAGTCAATTAGGGCCACTCCAACACTATAGTAAAACAACCTCCCTCAGGAACTCAAGCACCCAAGCCATAGACATATCATAAACATAGGTTACTCTAGGGTTTACTAAGCAACTGGAATAAACCACTGCTCACTTTCTTCCTACAGACAACTCAGAGGACAGGTCACTCATGAACCTCAGTTTCTGGATCCCTTTGTACAAAACCAAAAGAGATCATAGATAACTCACTGCAAAATTCTCATGCAAAATTTAGAGTATCATGAAGACACATGTGAAGTTTTCTAGCTGCATCTACTATCTTTAACATTTTATTATCAAATTAATTTTCTGAATTTGACCTCCAGAGATAATGATGGGAAAATCTGGCCCTTCTGAAGTGAAGGAGGTGGGAAAGATTTCCTATACATCTTTTAGGTTATGAGTCTATGGGATTGTGGCAAAGTACCCTATGTGTTCACAGATCCCACATCTCCGTCTTTTAGCCACACACCTATGCATTTCCAAGCCTGCTGTGCAGTAGTGGGTGTGCATGCCTTCTTAGTCACTCAGTCATGTCCAGTTCTTTGCAAGCCCATGAATTGCAGCTCATCAGGCTCCTCTGTCCATGGGATTTCCCAGCCAAGAATACTGGAGTGGGTTGCCATTTCCTTCTCCAGGGGATCTTCCTGACCCAGGAATCAAACCTGAGTCTCCTGCATTGGCAGGTGTACTCTACAGAGTCACCTGGGAAGCCTGCTGTGCTGTTAGGTGGCATCATATCACTGAGTTCTGGCCTATAGATATTGACAGAAGTGATGTGTGCCATTTCTAGGCTGACCCATAAAATCACCCTGCACACCCTCAGTGGTTTCTCCTCTTATATGTTCTGGCTAAGGGGAAAGGATGCTGAGAGTTTAGAAGAGGGTGGAAACAGAGGATGGAAAAAGTCTGAGTCTCCCAAAGACTATACAGAGCAAACCCTCCCTCACCAACCTGCACTGGACTGAAATGAGTGAGAAACAAAATTTTACTGTGCAAAGCCTCTGAGATTTGGGGAATGCCTGTTACAGGACTTAGTTTACTCCAGCTAACACAGAGGTATAGTGAAAAGAGCATAAGAATTAGAGTCAGACAATTCTGGGTTCTACACAAACTTTTCCACTTACCAGCTGTGTGACCTTGCGTAAATTACTTAACCTCTCAGAGTTTCAACTTCATTTGTAAAATGGGAATATAATAACACTTACCTCATAGGATTGTGGGAGAATGCTATGAAAACATATGTGTATAGTGTCTGTTACATAGCAGGTGTAGCAAGATTACAAATTTACTCACACGATCCAATTGTACAAAGAAAGTGTAATTTCTTTATTTCTCTATAACTGACTGAATTTTTTTCAAGAACCTTCAGCCCTGGGGTAAGCAGGGAAACAAACGTGAACTTTAAATGAGCCAATTAACAATATGTCAATCTCCTTTGGTTTAAAATGATCTCTTTCAGGTAAATGCTCAGGTTTTCAAAATCTTCTTCCTCAAGCTGGGAGATGGGGAAGTTTCCTCTGTTGCCATAGCAATGGGGCGTGGTCCCAGCGGTCTTCACGCAGGCCCTTGGCTGCTCTCTGAGTCTTCACCGGCCTTGTCAGCTCTGTCTTTGGCCTGTATTGTTAGTGCTTGCTCAGCTGGCATCTGCTCTTGGAAACCTGAGACTCTTCTCTCTTAGCTTGGTATTGGCCTGAGGGCCTCTCTTTTGACCCAGCTGGTGCTGTGTAGCCCTCCAAGGTTTGGCTGTGATTCCCCCCTTGCTTACTGGCCTGGCTACCCTTGTCCACAGGGCCATTTTTCTCTACCCTGAGGGACTCCTCTGGTGAACTAACTGCCTCATAAGTCAGTCACTTTCAGTTCCTTCTGTAGAGCATCCAGGAACTTTTGGACACTTTCTATACAAGGAGGGAAACTCCAGGCAACATAGTTCAGTTCAGTTAGTTCAGTTCAGTCGCTCAGTCGTGTCCAACTCTTTGCGATCCCATGAATCGCAGCACGCCAGGCCTCCCTGTTCATCACCAACTCCCAGAGTTCACTCAGACTCACATCCATCAAGTCGGTGATGCCATCCAGCCATCTCATCCTCTGTCGTCCCCTTCTCCTCCTGCCCCCAATCCCTCCCAGCATCAGAGTCTTTTCCAATGAGTCAACTCTTTGCATGAGGTGGCCAAGGTACTGGAGTTTCAGCTTCAGCATCATTCCTTCCAACTCTGTCCCTCTCAAAGCTTAACCATGATTTTGCTCTGCTATGGTCATCATATGCTGGCATGGGGTGGGGGCCATACTCTGCAAGATAATCCCTCCTGGGAGATTCAGACAAAGGCCTCTTTGCTTTTGGTATTTGTGGCTGACAGACTCTAGGGTGACCCCCTATGATCCCTACCTCCTAGGTTTCATGCCCTTGTATAACCTCCTCTTCTTGCATGTGGGTGGGCAGCCCTGTGATTGTGTTTCGTACATAAAACTTCATCTTGCTGGCAGATCATTCTACAGGCTTTTCTTGCTGACCTGATGAAATGGCCATGGCCATGTTGATAATGGCAGGGAATTATAGACGAACTCTAGGAATTATGGGTGAATTCTAGAATCTGATGGGCTGAAGGGTCTATAAAGGTCAATAAGAAGCAAGAATCCTAAGTGAATTCCTCCTCAGAAAGTCTTCAGATGAGAACGCAGCTTTGTGACATCTTGATTACAGCCTTGTGGCCTTAAGGAAAGACCCTGTGGGATAATAAATGCGCGTGATTTAAACTGCTAAGTTTGTAGTAATTTGTGCAGCGGTGACTAACTTTGGCTCAGAGAAACTGTTCACGGCATGCGTGACTCATCATATATCCTCTCTCTTTGTCCCCTTATGCTTCCCGCAACCCACAGGGGGATAGAAGGACAGATTTTAATTTTCCTTTTCACTCTGGTGGGAGGACCCTTCCTTCTCCCCCTCTCCGCAACACACAGCATTACTTCCTCCTGCCTGAAGTGACATTCATTTTTCTCTACATCCTTTGTGCTCAAGATACAGAGTGGCTGCTATGAAACATAGTTTAGAAGAAGAGGTAAACGGTATACAGAGGATTGATATCTTAAAAATATTATCCTCTGACATAGATCATTATATATAGTTTCCTCACCTTTAGACTCAGTTGATATGAACCTCATTGTTTTCCAGGTCAGAAAGTTACTCAAACCATCTTTTACCCTAACTTTCTCTTGAGTTTTTCCTTATCTCAAACTTCTCTTGGCGTGAAGGAGGCTGTCAAAGCTGGGTGACCACCCACTGATATAAATATGGCTTGCTATAAATGCTCAGAGAGTCTGGTTTCCCATGGGAATGCATCTGTTGGAAAGATCATCAGGATAAGCAACTATCTAGTTTGGGTTCATGGGCCACAGTCTTGGGGTATTAGAGCTGAAGAAGTATAAAGTCCAAACATTCTCATTTTATAGAAAAAGGAAATTGAGGCCCAGGGAAGTGAAATGACTTGCAAACCCCATCATGTTGGTTATTCCAAAGCTGGAACCAGAATATGAGCATTCCTATAAGCAGTCTATGCACCAGTTAAGATATCATGTACAACTACAAATACGCGTGCAGTGGAAAATTCTTTATGAAGCAACTTTTGTCAGAGTGGATTATTTTTTTAGGTCCACTTTCTCAAGACCTCTTCTTTTTGCAAGAATTAAGTCTTTATCCTTTTCTGTTATTAAAAGAAATCTTCCCAGGAAAAGTCAAAGAATAGCTGCTTTCCTCTGAGCTGCTAAATGGTGATAACAGCTGTAGGAATTCGTCCCCTCACACTCCAGGGAGTGAGCCATGGGGCATTTACAGATTTTGGGTTCCAGTGGGGTTGTCTAGACCTGGGCAGTCTGCTAACCTTGGCCGGAGATAGAATTTTTAAACAGTGCTTTTATGTATAGTCTCTTCTCGCTCTCTCTTTTTTCCTCTTAAGAAGGGGAGCTAGACTTTATTTTTTCTTTTTAGCCTTGAGTTTCTGACAAAGCCCTGGAAATATGAATACAGCCTTTGTGAAAATGAGTGAGAATCTTCTTTTAAAACAATTCTTTTATCATTTTTATTCGTTTTGCAGAGATTCTTTTCACTCATAGAACTAGCAAACAGTTTGGGTCATAGAGAATAACCTTTTGAAAGCATGTTGTTATTTTATTCTTAATTCTCCTAAGAGACCACCCTGCAAACGAGTAGCTAGCTTGAGACATTGCAAAGGCTGCTTTGTTTTGTCCTTTCCGGGTCCTAACAACTGTGGGTTTATGACATCAGCGTGGTGCCACTTTCTGGTTTTATGTGAGATGGTGTGGTGTGGGCGTAAGACCTCTGGTTGTGGAGTCAGACAGACCAGGGTTCAGAGCTCTGTGAACTGAGGTGACTTATTTTGCTACTTTGTCTTAGTTTCCTCCAGTGTAAAGTGAAGGAGGAATAAGAGTGCTTGGCCCATGTGTGTGTGCTCAGCATGGACTGTACCCCACCAGGCTCCTCTGCCCATGGGGTTTTCCACGCAAGAATACTGGAGTGGGTCGCCATTTTCTCCTCCAGGGGATCTTCCCGACCCAGGGATGGAACCCAAGTCTCCTGTGTCTCCTGCATTGCAGGCAGATTCAGTATTCTTGCCTGGAGAATTCCATGGACAGAGGAGCCTGGCGCGCTACATTCCATGGGGTCTCAAAGAGTCAGATGCTACGACTGGGTGACTAACACTTTCACTTTTCTTTACCACTGAGCTATAGCAGAATAAAATGTTAGGAACATTAAGTGAAGATAAGAAACACAGCATACCTAACACAGGGCCTGGCATACAGTCAGCACTGTCGTAAGGTGCAGGACCCTTTATTAGAATTCCAGTGCATATTGGATTGTTCATGTTCCCAGCTGGACTAAAGAGTCCATCAAAGAAGGAACTGTGTCTGTCTTGTTCATCATTATAGTCCCAACATCCATCTTAGTGCTTAGTACCTAGTAGGTACTCAGAATGTATTTACCTGAATAAATGAATGACTGAAACTGATAACTCTTGTTAGTGGTCTCTTGAGCTTGTGCCACACCCCAGCAGACCACATAGGCCAGCCGAGTCCTCTCAGCCACACTGTGTTCCATACACACACATCGATGTGGGCACCAGCTACTTCCAGGCTTCCTACCTGGGACAGATTTTGTTCACATTCAGGAATCTGAAGAGCCTTTCCTTCAGAATCTGGTGTTGCCTGGAGCTTACAGAAAATTATAACAGCTTGAGGTTTAAGAACAATATCTGAAGAGGAGCTAGAAAGACCAAATGTTAAAATAATTTTGTTAGAAAAACAAAATTTCCTATAACTTAGTTCTCAAAATTCAAAACCTAATGTGAACCCCTCATGAGTTCAATAATTTCCAAGGAAACTGAGGCTTTTAATGTTCCTGTTCCATTATAGATAATTTCCTTCTCATAGGAGGCCTCTAACAGCACTTGAGATAGAAATAAAAATAGTCCGAGGAGAGAGAGTGGGAGAAATAAAAAAAGGAACATAAGATGGAGGCGAGATAGATCCCCAGGAGAAGGAGAGTTTTGTAAACAAGCTCTCTCTGAATGGTGATTGGATTCTTCCTTGTATCACTAAGGCCCAGCACAGAGAGTAGACGTGTGAGCCGATCAGCACAATTCTTGAGCCAAAGGGGGTCTGAGGGGTGAAGTGACGGAGGATGCGACTTACAGCTAGAGCAGGAGAGACCACAATGGGCCAGTGTCTACTGCCTGGGCCAAGGAACAGAAGGAGGAAGACAGATGCTTGGAAGGAGAAAAGACAAGACGTTGGAGTGAGAGGCTCTTCTCCTTTTACTTCTTACTCTTTTGGTTTCTTTATTTAAGAAAAGCAACAAGGGAGAACTATCAAGAGCAGAAGATCCTAGAAGGAGTTGAAGGCGGAAGTGGGAGATAAGAATAAATTCCTTGTTCTACTTTCACTCCGATGATATTAACACTTGAGTCTAGTTCTCCACTGCCTCCTCCTCTTCCTAGTTATCTGTGTTCACCTTTGTATCTCTCACTAGACTACAAGCAACTTGAGGGCAGAAAATTTTTTTCTTCCTCTTTGTACTCACCTGGGGAGTGCCTGGCTCATTTGTTGCTTGATGAATTGAGTTGGCAAGAATAGCTGATGGTGTGAGTGGGTGCATTCATATAAGGAAACTCCATTATTCAATAATAATGGAGCAGTCAACCCTTTCCCCTCCCCTGGTTGCATCTGGGATATACACAATAAAGAAAGGAAAACTGTAAACTAAAGGGGGAAATTTTTGCACTTCCCCAGTGATGAAAGAAACCACCAGAGTAATTTAATCAAAGCAAGATACTATAACATGTCACCTCTTCTCTTATGGTTGTTAAAGGGAAAACATACCTCTGAGTGAGACAAAGGGCACTCAGGAGTGTGCACTACCTTTTCTCCATAATCTACTAGTTCTTATCTCAGACTGAGTTACCCTATGGGTAGAAGGTAATCCAGTGTCTTCCAGTTGTAAAGTCCTGTCTATTATAGCCCATTTAATGTTAGAAACAGGTTAATGTCATGCCTGGGGATATGGTTAAAATATTTTAAAAACAGAATCACTAGGAGATGAGTGGGAGGATATGGAGAGGGAAAGAAAACCAGGGCAAGAGGACAGAAACAGAGGCATGAAAAAGACCAGGCAGTAGAGAATAATAGAGCTGCATTGCTCTTAACTATGATGTGTACGACAGATCAAACCTACACTTCTGCATCTGAGGTGGGAAGATGTGGTTTCAGGTAAGTTGCAAGTTGGCCTTTTGAGTGATGGGGAAAGTATAATCACATAATTCTATGCGAAATCAAGTTCTTAGCCTTTTCCAAAATATGGACTCCCCTTTAATAATCTGGATCTTGAAAGCTCTCATTAAAAGAAAAAAAGTTGCAACTGTGTATGGTGAGAGATGTTAACAGGACTTATTGTGGTGACCATTTTCAATATATACAAATATCAAATCATTATGTTATACACTTGGAAATAATATAATGCTATGTCCATTATAGCTCAATTAAAAAACATCTGATGAAATATAGATCTTTTTTCCAGAAAAAACACAGACATCTACAATTTTACCTGCAATTTTGGAGGTTCACAGACTCCTGCAGTCCATTCAGTAACTCTGTGGCAAGGTCCCTTCTGGCCAGTATAGTCTCAGCATCCTTTACGTCTTATCCAAGGTTCCAGCTTTCAGTTGCCATTTACCCCAGAGCAAATGAGACCCAAGTGGTCCCTGTGTCTGGGTAGGGGGTCATCTGGTGTCTCTGCTCTGTATTTTTGGTGCAAAACACCTGGCCTTCCAGAAATAGGAACTGCTATTGATAACAAAGTTTTGGCTGAGGCAATCTGAAAGGGTTTTCTCTCAAAGCTCTATGGGTGACGAGTGGAAGGAGCACTCCACACACCACTGGGTTTCAGGAGTCTGTCAAGGGATATGTGGAGATTGGTGGCAAAGGGAGGGGAAGGAGGACATGCACAGAGTGCTGCTACTGTGTCCGGTCACACGTCTGTTTTCGAGCTGTGACGTGCTTCAGACTAGAACAGGTAAGTATGGCAAAGGCTCAGGAGTGCCAAACAGAATTCATCTTCCTTTCCAGTTCCTATAGACTGTGTGTTAGCTGGTTACATGGAGTCTCTCAATGAATCACTCCTCCTAGTAGTCACACCATTGTGAAATCTTCCCTTTAATCGAGGCTGCTCCTCTGATATGCTTTGACCAGATACAGAGGAACCAGGAAGAGAAGGACTGAGGTTTCCCAGCTGATGGCCCAGCTGAACTGCCCCCAGAGAGCCAGCAGCAGCTGTCAGCACGAGTCATCATAAACATTCTAGCTAGTTAAGCTTTCAGATAACGCAACCCAAGCATCATGACACAGGGTAGAAGAAACATCTACTGGGCCTAGTCAGCCCCCAGAACAGTGAGGAACAAAAGAAATAGTTGTTATTTTAAGTCACCTAACTTTGAGGTGATTTGTTATTCAGCTGGGCTTCCCAGGTGGCTGCCTGCCAATGCAGGAGATGTAAGAAACGCGGATTCGATCCCTGGGTTGGGAAGATCTCTTGGAAGAGGGCATGGCAACCCACTCCTGTATTCTTGCCTGGAGAATCCCATGGACAGAGGAGCCTGGTGGGCTACGGTTTATGGGTCACAAAGAGCTGGACACAACTGGAGTGACTTAGCACACACGCACATGCATTATACAGCTAAGGTAAGTCAAACAGGTTGCTATTCTCAGAATACTGTGTTAAGATGGATTTTTAGGTCAGATCCAGACTTGGTTGGAAATATTCCATGACTGTTTGCCAATTTCTCATTGCAGCAGGAAGAAAGAGTGGAATCCTGTGTAAAAAAAAGAGACTGGAATTATAAAATTACAACTTATATTATCTCAGTAGAGCTCAGAAGGAACACTTGGCAACTTTTTGTGAGAAAGTTGTGACTTAGAATAAAAATAAATAAAAACTTGGCTTTTCATTAGCTCTGAGATTTTCTGTGTTCTTAAATTTGGCTCTGTTAATTTCTGAAGAACTTTAAAGCAGGACAACAGACAGAAACTCAGTGAAAGGGTCATGCCTAGTAAGGCCTGAAGGATTATCACCAGGATTCACTCTTCTCTGTTTGCTACCTATTATCTCTCCCTCTAAGGTCAGGGATGTAAATAGCATGGAGGGTCCTTGGAATGGTTAGCATTCTTGCAGATTGTACTGGCCA
This sequence comes from Ovis canadensis, assembly GCF_042477335.2. Taxonomy (NCBI): domain Eukaryota; kingdom Metazoa; phylum Chordata; class Mammalia; order Artiodactyla; family Bovidae; genus Ovis; species Ovis canadensis. The sequence goes on from NC_091245.1 coordinate 65,210,894, forward strand.
AAGTCCAGTGTAATATAGAGGTGCTGAAAATGTTTGTACAAACCTCACTTGCTCACTCACTAATTCATTTTAATTTGTCTACAGTTTTATGGTATGTATCTTTTTCTCTATGCCAAATATTTTTGCAGGGACTGCAAAGAAGTAAACAAGATATAAGTTTTGAGTCGTGGTCCCTATCTTCAAGGAGCTCATGTTAAAGCAATCTGGACATTACAGCAGAATAAGAATAATATAGCCACAATAGAGGCTCTTGTTAGAAGAGTAAGCACTCTGTACCACTGTATCTCATGTAATCTTTTATAAAATTTTTAAATTAATTTTAATTTTTATAACAGCTTTACTAAGATTAATTTACATATCATATATCAATTCCTTTAAAGTGCATAACTCAGTGCTTTTAATATACTTATAGAATTATGTAATCATCATCACTATCGAATTCCAGAACATTTTGATCACCCCAAATAGAAACACCTACCTATCAGCAATGACTCCCTATTCCTCTCACCCCTCTCACCCTGGCAACCACTACCTTACTGTACTTTGTGGATTTGCCCATCTGGTGAACATTTCAAACAAATAATTCAGTATGTGACCTTTTGTGTCTGTATTATTTCACTTAACATCTTTTCAAGATTCATCCATGTTGTAGCATCTATCGGTACTTTCTTTCTGTTGCAATGATATTCCATTGTATGGATATGCCATATTTGGCTTCTTCATCAGCTGATGGGCATGTATGTTGCTCTCGCTTGTTGACTATTATGAATAATGCTGCTATGAACATTGGCACAGGTTATTGTATGGAAATATATTTTTTATTCTAATGGATATTTATATAAAAGTTAAATTGTTGAGTTATGTGGTAACTATGCTTAATTTTTTAAAGAACTGCCCAACTGTAACTGCCTGTCTTTTATTTTAGCCATCCTAGTGGATGTGACGGAGAAGGCGATGGCACCCCACTCCAGTACTCTTGCCTGGAAAATCCCATGGACAGAGGAGCCTGGTAGGCTGCGATCCATGGGGTCAGGAAGAGTCAGACACGACTGAGCGACTTCCCTTTCACTTTTCGCTTTCATGCTTTGGAGAAGGAAATGGCAACCCACTCCAGTGTTCTTGCCTGGAGAATCCCAGGGAAGGGGGAGCCTGGTGGGCTGCTGTCTATGGGTTCACGCATAATCGGACACGACTGAAGTGACTTAGCAGCAGCAGCAGTGGATGTGAAGGTGCATCTCGTTGTGGTTTTTACTTGTATTTCCTTAATAATTAATGATGTTAAGCCTCTTATGCTTAATGGCCATCTATGTGTTTCTTTGAAGAAATAAACATATTTAAATCCTCTATTTTAAAATTGGGTTATTTTTTATTATCCTTTTACTGTTCAGTTTTATGAATTCTTTATATATTCTCTACAAATTCCTTAGGAGGTATGTGATCTGCAAATATTTTCTCCTATTCTGTGGTTGTGTTCTTCCTTTGACAGTGTCCTTTGAAGCTAGGTGAAAATTCTTTAACTTTGATGTCATCCAATTTATCTATTTCTTCTTTTATCTCATGCTTTTGATGTCATCAAGAAATCATTTCCTAATGCAAGTCCATGAAGATTTCGTCCTATGTTCTCTTCTAAGAGTTTTATAGTTTACCTCTTATATTGAGGTCTAAGTTCCATTTTGAGTTAATTTTTATGTATGATGTGAGGTAAGGGTTCAACTTCAGTTTTTTGCATGTGGATATTCAGTTGTTTCAGGACCATTTGTTGAAAGACTATTTTTTGCTATTGAATAGTCTTGGCATCCTTGTAGAAAATCAATTGACCGTAAAAAATGTAAGGATTTATTTCTGGACTCTCAATTCAATTCCATTGACCTATATGTCTTATGTCAGTCATTTAATCTTTATAACAGCTATATGAGGAAGGTACTACTAAAGGCTCAGACTCTGAGCGCTTTACTTTCTTCAATATCTTGTAATTAATACGCAGCAAATCAAAGACTGGCTTTCCCTGGTGGCTCAGTGGTAAAGAATCTACCTGCCAATGCAGGGTTCGATCCCTGGGTTAGGAAGATCCCCTGGAGGAGGAAATAGCAACCCACAAGAATATTCTTGCCTGGGAACTCCCATGGACAGAGAAGCCTAGCAGGCTATAGTTGCTCAGTTGTGTCTGACTCTTCGCAACCCTGTGGACTGCATCCTGCCAGGCTCCTCTGTCCATGGGATTCTCCAGGAAAGAATACTGGAGTGGTTTGCCGTGCCGTCCTCCAGTGGATCTTCCCAACCTAGGGATCGAACCCATGTCTCCTGCATTTCAGGCAGATTCTTTACTGTCTGAGAAGATCCCTTGGAAAAAGGATAGGCTATAGCACACGGGGTCACAAAAGAGTTGGCCACGACTTAGCAACTAAATAACCACAACAAAATAGACTGGAAAAGTTAAGTTGAGGGTAGATCATGAAGGGTCTTGGCTGCATTGCCAAGGAGTTTGGGTTTTCTCTTGGAAGCAACTGGGAAATAATGGTAGGTTTTATACAAGGGAGTTAGGTATTCATGTAACTGGCAGCTCAGAGCAGGATGGATTAGAGTAGGAGGAAATAGAGCTAGAAAAACCAGATATAGAGTTCTTGTGAGTGAGATGATTATAAGAGCAGGGATGGAGAGAAGAGGGAAGTTATCTAGGATGCCTGGTTGACAGGACTAGTGATTGATTTGGAGTAGGGGAGAGGAGCGAGGGAAGAAGGGAGAGGAAAAGAAGAGAGAGAAATGAGAGGAGAGGGAAGAGGAGAAAAGGAAAGAAAAGAAGCAAACATTTTTGAAGGTCTAAGCCTTGTTAATCTATTTCCTTCTTCAGATGAGAAAATATATTCAGAAATTTAAAATATTGTTCAGTCCCAGATCTGCTGGTCAGTGGCTGAGACGGGTTTCAAATTCAGTCCTCTTTGACTCCCGAATCCCGTCTTTCCTCCTCACCACATTGTCAAGGTTAAAAGTTCAGATTTTTGGTAGAGGTGGGAGGATGAGTACTGAGACCATCTACAAAGAAAAAGAGAGAAAAGAAATGACTTTAATAGCAAGAGAGCAGAGATTCTTTTGGGGATGCATGATGTTTGAGGTTGCTGTATGACACCAGGGTGGCACAGGCGAAGATGACCTACGTGTGATTAGACATATGAAACCAAAGCTCAGGAGAGGCACAGGGCTTAAAATCCTATCCTAGGACTCACTTCCTACTTCTGAAATTTTGGGTGATACTATGGGAAGCAGCTGAGATTGTCCAAGGAACAAGTAGGAGTGTGAAGAGAAGAAAGACAAGGGAGGAAATGGTCTAGAGTATCAAAGACGAGAGATGACAGAGCCTGGGCATCTTCCTTGGTGGCTTGTACCCACAGAAATGTGGTTTCCAGGCCTTCGAGAGGCTTGAAAGACAGCAGTGAGGGGCCCTTTCTTTCCTGCAATGAGCACTCAATAAATGAGCATTATTGTTGTTGTTGTTGTTATTACTTTGGTTATGATTATGCACAGAGCAAAACTCAGCAACTATTTTTCAAGAGTATATTTCATACAGTCCTCTTCAGAGGCAGGACTATGGGATAAAATAATTTCCTGTCCCTCCTGAGTCCAGAGCTCCATAATTCTCTCTACTATTGACTAGTGAATAAGAAATATCTTGAAATTTGATGCCTGGCACAGAAGCTATCATTATACTTCCAAATTTTATTGAGGAAATATTTGAATCCAAACAGAGACTTTCATTTTGTTGACTTTAAAGAAAGCTTCATTCATATTCACCCAACAAATATTCGTTTAGCACTTGCTCGTATAAACAGTCCTATGATAAGTGCTATGGTAAAGTCCTGTAAATACAAAGTCTCTGTCCTCGGGCAGTTTGTAGTCTGGATAAGGGGAAGGATGAACATACCTGCAAATGGAGTGGGTAACTAACCAAAGTCAGCAAAGCAATTTATGGTTAAATTGTAGACAATACAAATTACAGAAGGAGGGAGGAGAAAGAGAGAGAGAGAGAGAGAGAGACAGAGACAGAGAGGCAGATAGACAGACACTGCAGAAACAAGCATGAAGCTAGCCTTGAGACTGGCTATGATTTGGCTAGTCAGAGTCGAGGCAAGTCCAGGAGGGAGAAAAGGGAGATCTCAGTAGAAAAGAGGAAGGAAAGACAGCTGAAGTGTGTGCCTATGAAAGCAAGAATGAGATAGCCCGAGGGGAGCAGGGCCCTGCAGAGGTGCAGCCTTGGGGGCAAATGTGTCCTCAGCTGCCCACTTGGCCTCGGTTCATCCTTTTACACGGGTGCCATCTTCTCCTCTGTAGAAAGTATTATTTCTGGCACTTTGTTCTCATTCCAACCTTTTGAGATGCCTGTTTTGGAAGAAACATGGTTACCAGTTTCTCCCAACTATTGATGAAACCCATTCACTGCCACATACATGGGTCTTTACAGTTTTGTACATTACTCAGAAATGTACTTTTTATCATTATTGGAATGTCTCCCTTTCACTCCGTTTCCTAAAGGCATGAAGCCTGCTCAGGGTGCTGCCATGTTAGGAAGCAGAGGTAAGTGGTTCTGAGGACAATTGATGTTGAGAGGCTGATTTTTTCTCCCCACAGCTTCTGATTCCTCTCACTAGTGCTTTGATTGGGGATATAAAGTCCTGTAGAGGGGCCTGGGGCCTACTCTGTGCATTGTGTAGCTCCTGGATGGCCAAAGATGGGGCTGAGGGAAAGGTTTCTTAAATACCAAGCAACACTTGGAGGATTTATACACAAATGAGTCAGAAATATGGAGATTAAATTTTCGCTGAGATGCACATGAATTAAGGAGAAAAGTGTTTGAGGCAATTGAAAAAGAAATGCCACAAAACTTAAAGCATATGGAATATAATACAAGATGTCGGAGAAATCTCAAAACGGATGGGGTTTGGCCTAACTAGTCCTTGGAGCCCCTCCTCTTTTCACAAAAATCTCATCATTTCAAGAAATTAACATGACCTTAGAGACCAGCTGAAAAGGGTCCATCTCTCCAGGTTTGACTGGCTCATCCCCAGTCTAATTGTTCAGATTTTAATTTTTCTTTTTTTTTTTTTACCTTGTTCTGCGGTTCATGTCTAAATACTCGAAGATGTTTATATTGCATACATTCAGCTTTAATTGGCCCTTAAAAGAAGGTGTTGATTAGAATCTGCTCAACATCAACAGCTAGCTCACACAACATTCTGTAATTACTGTTTATTAATTTAGTTCAAGTGGCATAGTTGAAAGCCCTGTTCAGATGGGAGAAGTAAATTGTCACTGGTATTGAATATGTAAATGATGTGCATTGTAAATTTCCATAAAGAAATGTTTAAAGTTAAATGCTGTGCATATAAACCCTTCTGGTTTTATCTAACCTGGCCCTTGGAGTTGAATCAGGTTTTTACTCAGGAAGCAGAAGGCTCTAGAACCTGGTGGAGGTCCCCTTGGTGGGTCATTGCCCCAGGGTGGTACATCTCACCTTGAGTTGTAAAATGAAATTTTGTAATCAAGTTTTGTTGTGTGTGTTCCCTTTTTCATGAAACAAGGCAACGCTAATGCGATCTCTTTATCCTTGTTCATAAAGCCCTTCCATGGAGTCCCCAGCAGATTTTCTAAGGCTGTTTAGCAATCCAGCAAATTCCCCTGCTTCCCCAAGGAAGCTTCTAGATGCTGTCAGGTGGAATGCTGAAAACAACAGCAACTGAAGACAGCTTTTCTTTAGCAAATAGCTGAAATAAATTCCTATGGATGTGTGTGTGTGTGTGTGTGTGTGTGTGTGTTCTTCCCTCAGAATACCAAAAAAGATGGTAGAAACTGGGGCAAATTCTGAAGTCAGGATTGTTTCCTCAGGCCCAAACTTATCTCTGGGAGCTGTATTAAAGGCTCTGTGCAACTCTTCCCAGAACAGAGAGCATTTAATCTGGTTGGAATAAGTTTACGATATCAAAGATAAGAGTCTTGCTGTAATAAGGTTGAATTAAGTGAAAATTTCCTTCAAGCATAAAGATGCAACCAAAACACTTTGCTTTCTTTCTGTACTAATGGTGCTTTGGGCAAATTACTTAATCTATCTGTTCCTTGGATTCCTTAGCTGTAAAATGGAGAACGTAATAGTACCTACTTCACAGAGTGCATGCAAAGATTAAATGAGATAATGCCCCAAAGTGCTTAAAACAGGGCCTGTCCATAATGTAGGGACAATAAATGTTAACTATTATTTGTCCCTGTAAAAGTATTTACATGGTTACAACTGGATCCCCAAATGCTTTTATACATTTGTAAAGAGATTCCTTTTCTAGAAATTTCTGATTGTTTTGGGAGAGTCTGAAATTTACAACTAATCAGAAAAGATGGTTTTAAAAAATTAGAGGAAAAAATCAAGGGGTTTTGTAATCATGAAAATTCAATTATAATTTTTTTTCTAAAGGTTGAAAAGAGTAGTTGAGGCAAAAAGTACATCTGGCTCTTCTGTCACCAAAGCCCACACATGCCCATTTGGGGGGCTTTCTGGCTTTGTACAAGGTTTTCAGCCCAGATGTTGGATGTTTTCAATTTTGTAGAATCTGACTATAAATGAACTAAAAAAAAAAAAAAAAATGGCCCAACTGTTACTGGGACTAATTATGATTAGTTCCAAAGAGACTGTGCACGCTTTCACTTTTCCTTTATGAAATGTTCCTGAACAAAGCTTTTTGATGGAAATAACCCTTTCAGAGGATAGCTGACATTTTCAGTAATAATAATACTACTTCAGGTCCCTAGAGAGGAAGTAATGGGAAGGAAAGTGCTTTGGCAATGCCAGCTTGTGTATTTCCATGACCTTCCTCTGTTGTGGGTGGTAGGAATGATTCTCCCTATTTTACAGATGCTGAAACTGAGGCACTGAGACATAAAAGCAGGAGCATAAACATTCTAGAGCAAGTCACTGATAGAACCGGGGAGCCTACAGTCTTAGAATCTAACTGGACTGAATCCAATTGAGTTAGGAGCCATCCGCTTCCCTGATGACTCAGTGGTAAAGAATCTGCCTGCAATACAAAAGACTCAAGAGACATGGGTTCAATCCCTGGGTCAGCAAGATCCCCTGGATGAGGGCACGGCCACCCACTCCAGTATTCTTGCCTGGAGAATCCCATGGATAGAGGAATCTAGTGGACTCAGTCCATGGGGTTGCAAAGAGTCAACTTATCATGCATACACATACTGAGGACACAGATGTTAATGAGAGCTCTTGTCAACCAGGTGAGCCTACCTTGATGGCTTGGATGTGTTTCAGCTAAGCTGTTTATGGCTATAAAGTAAGCTTCTATCAATGTTTGTTGAAAAGTTGGACCAATGGGCCCCCAAATTGCTCCCTTAAGTAGAGCTGAACATTTTTGACATGAGAGAGCTGAAAGTGGTTGCCCAGGCTCTGGCAGGTTTTAATCATTACAACTTCCACCCTGTTCCCATCTTATTAGTGTTTTGAGAAGTTGAGAAGAAAAATAGTACAGAGCTGAGAGGACGTTTGTAGTCCTTCCCACCTCTGGTGCTCATTCTGAGCAATCTTTCTTCAAGTCACTGGGAGCTCTGCCCAGTGTGGATTCTTAATACCCTTGGAATCTGGCTTTGCATCTCCCTGGGGTGACACCAAGCTGTATTCTCACAGACTGTAAATAAGTGACATTTCTTCCATTTGGTTTAGTTTCTTAAAATATTTTGTTTATTAATCTAATTGCCCATTAATGCCTTCATTGCCTGTCAGGCGCAGACAGAGGAGGTGACAAAGGGTGAGTAGAGAGAAGGCTGGAGGACTCTCCCCTCAGGAAGACGGGGGCTCATGATGGGTGGGGGATGGGTAGACAGATGCCAACCAACAACCGTCACACAGGGGGTGTACTGTCATGAGGCAATGACAGATAGAATGGACATCTGATCTTGTCCTGTGGGGGATCTTAGGAGGAGTTTTGAAGAATGGATATAAATTAGGCAGGAGAAAAGGCAGTGAGACGTTATTTCACACAGAAAGTACAGCTAGGGTGTGCAAAGGTGTGGGGATTGAGAGAGCTTGGCCTCCAGGGGATGGTGTGGAGTGAGCGTGGCTCTCATATAGGCTGCTCACCCTCACCCAAGTTGTCTACTGGCTATGCAGGTAGAGAAGGGTGGAAGCCAAACTTAGAAAGCTGCTTTATGCCAAGGAACATTTCTGTTGAGATTACAGGACATTACTGAAAGCTCTATATGACAGTGAATTGAGCATGACCATGTATAAGTCTTCCAGTTTGATAGAACCAATTGATTTGCTATTTAACTGATGAAGTAAATCTGTGTATATTTATGTGTTTATGGGTCAGAAGAATAGAACCAATAGTGTGTGTGTGTGTGTGGTGTGTGTGGGGTGTATGTGTGTGTGTGTGTGTGTGTGTGTGTGTATTTCAAGGAACTGGCTTACATGATTTGTTATTATGGAAGCTGGAAAGTTCAAAATCTGCAGGGTCAGCCAGTAGGCTGGAGACCAGGGAAGAGTCAACTCAGCAACTTAAAGGCCATCTGTTCATAGAATTCCCTCTTGGTCAGGAGAAGTCAGTCTTTTGTTTTCTTCAGGCTTTCAGCTGATTGGATAAGGCCTGCACACATTATAGAGGGCAATCTACTTTGCTCAAAGTCCACTGATTTTAACATTAATGTCATTCTAAAACAATCTTATGAAAACATGCAAAATAATGTTTGACCATATTTCTGACCACCATGGATCAATCAATTTGACACACATCACAAAGGGAGTGTGTGTATTCACATGGGTGTAATATTCCTATACCCCTATCTATTTTTCACAGAACTCCATGCATCTCATCTTGCTCGTCTCATCTTGGTTTATGCATCTGTCTCTATTCCAACGGCCTTGGAGGCCCAGAAAGCAGAAGTGTGGTGGGAATAGCATAGGTTTTCTTTGCATAAGTGACTTACCAGTGACTTGTTTGTACTTGGTACTCTGTAAGCACCTGTAATATGGTTGTGAATCAGATATAAACTTGGCTCATAGGGTAATGGGGGAGAAAAATGCATTCTCTGTGTGTGCTTAGTCACTCAGTTGTGCCCGACTCTTTGCAATCCCATGGACTGTAGCCCAACAGACTCTTCTGTCTGTGGGATTTCCCAGGCAAGAATACTGGAGTGGGTTGCCATTTCCTTCTCCAGGGGATCTTCCTGACCCAGGGATCAAACTCAAGTCTCCTTCCTTTCAGGCAGACTCTTTACCATCTGAGCCACCAGAGAAGCTCTATGCATTCTTTGAAAATTACTGAGTGCTCACTATATGCCAGGCCCTGGAAATCCCAACGTGAGCAAGATAGACCAGTTGCTGACCTCATGGAGATTTTTAGTGAAGCAGGGATTAGCAAATTATGACCCAAGGCCAAATCTGGCCCACAGCCTGTTTGTAAGTGAAGATTTATTGGAACACAACCATGTTCACTTATTTATGCTTGTTTATGGCTACATTATGCTACAGTGGCAGAGTTAAGTAGTTAAGACAGTTAAGACAGAGACCGTATGGGCTACAGGTTCTAAAATATTTACTGCTCAGCTTTCTATAGAAAGTTGGACAGTCCCTGTATTGTAGGGTATAGATTACAAGGAAATAGACATCAAATGTGATGTCAGGTAGTCAATGAATGATTTGAGGTGGAATCAAGCAGGACAAAGGGGTAGAGTGATGTATGTGTTATTTTCGACTTGATGATGAGGGAAGGTCTCTCTGTAGGGGTGACATCTGAGCAGGGATCTTAAGGAAGGAAGGGACAGCCAAGGGGATACTCTGGGGAAGAGTGTCCCAGGCAGAAGGCACAGCGAGTGCCTGGCATTCTTGAGGATCTAGAGACTGAGGAAGACCAGGGCTGATCACCTGCAAATTTTTCTCTGCTCTGGCACATCCAGGATGGTTTGTGTCTCACTGGAACTGGTTAAGAGATTAGCTTCTTGAAAAGCATGGTTTGAAGTTATGGTTCTGAAACACTGGACTCCAAGTCATCATAGCTTCCTTATTAGTCTCCCGAAGCCAGATGGGATCAGATGCTTCCATGTTACTCTCTTTTCCTTGAATTTCTACCATTGCAGAGTGCACATGCAAATGCCTCAGCCAGGCAATCCAAACCATCAGAGGTCAGTCCTTACTCCAGTCTACCTTTCTGACATGTTTTCATAGTGTCTCCCCACTGCAGGTCCCCTCTCACACTATCCTCACGTGGCCGCCACACCAGGGTCCTACATTGCCCCGTCCCTCACCTCACTCACCATCCTCTGGCTCACGCTGTCCCCTGGCAATGCCTCACCTCCACTTTTATTGCTCTCTCTCTCCACTTCTCTCCCCCTCTTCCTCCTTCTTTCCCCATACATCTAAGTATCTCCCTCCCACTCACTGCTTGCTGTTTGAATCTTGTGACCGAGCTGAGGGTGCTCGTCTCATCTTGGTTTATGCATCTGTCTCTATTCCAACAGCCTTGGAGGCCCAGAAAGCAGAAGTGCAGTGGGAATAGCATAGTTTTTCTTTGCATAAGTGACTTACCAGTGACTTGTTTGTACTTGGTAGTCTGCAAGCACCTGTAATATGGTTGTGAATCAGATGTAAACTTGGCTCATAGGGTAATGGGGGAGAAAAACACAGAGACAAATGTGTATAGTACAAGATAGATGTTTGAAGAAAGTGCTCCAGAAGCAGAGAGAGTGTGACTGGCTCTGCCTGGAGGAATCAGGGAAGCTTCCTTGAGGAGGTGACATTTTAGGAAGGTCTAGGGAGAAGAAGGGGCTTCCCAGGTGGTGCTAGTGGTAAAGAAACTGCCTGCCAATGGAAGAGATGTAAAAAACATTGGTTCAGTCCCTGGGTTGGGAAGATACCCTGGAGGAGGGCATGGCAACCCACTCCAGTATTCTCGCCTGGAGAATCCCATGGACAGAGGAAGCTGGGGGGCTATGATCCATATGATTGCAAAGAGTTGGACATGACTGAAGCGACTCAGCAGCAGCAGCAGCAAGCAGAAGAAAGGAAGGGGAATTCTGTTCAGGAGGAAAAACTTGTACAAAGGCAGAAACTGAAAAGGAGCTGTGCTTACTGAAGGCTGGAGGAGAAGTTCTAAGTGGTGAAGCCAAGAGAGAGTGAGAGTCAATGAGAGTGGTAGGAAGGATGTAGAGCTCATAGAGATAAAGTCCTGATGGAGGTGGGCAAGCATGAAAATAAACATTATTTTTATCTTTGTATCTCCCTCACTAAGTCTGGTACCTTTGATAGAGCTGTGAACACTTGGTAGTTTCCTTAATTTGAACTAAGCAAGTTAAATTTCACTATATATCCTGAGACTCATTTGAACATGGTATGCCCATAATTTTTGTAGTGCAATACACATCACATGTCCTGACTGTGGCAAATATACATCACACTGCATCATACATCACCCCATTTTCTTTTTTGTTTAAATTAAGTAATTTATTTTAATTGGAGTATAATTGCTTTACAATATTGTGGTGGTTTTTGCCATACATTGACATGAATCAGCCACATCACCCCATTTTCTTAAGCTTATGACCTCAGCAGGTATCGCTTAACCTCTTGATCCTGGCTGTGGCTTCCTCAATGGGACCAATGTATTCAATACACAACAAAAACTTATTCTCTGTTAAAGTTATGTTCCGTGCTTGAGTAATGAGAAATGTTAAAGCCAGTGGACCCACCCAACATTTTACTTTTATAGAACTCTTGCTGGAGAGTAATAAAGACAGGGCAAGTGGGTGCGACAAGATTTCCTTCAGGAGGGACTAAAGAAACAATAACCGATGATCAGTTAGTGTCAGTATTTAATTCCTAAATGAGATGAACATGGTCTAATACAACTTGATATCCTGCCCAAATAGCCTCAGCCAGATTTTTTTTTTTTTTTTAATGAAGCTGTCCATGAGTTCTTGGCAGGAAGCTCCTGCCATCTTAAAGATAAGTTTGCTCTCTATTAGGTCAATGAGGAGTGAACTAAGTGTTTTATTCTACTTGGGTCTTCACATGATAAAAGCTTAACAACTTTGAAGGAGCTATTACAAGCGAATGTCTAAAAGAAATACCCAGGTGAAAAGTCTATAATTATGGACTTCTGTAATAGTGTGTAAAGGGATCATGGTTCCCATCAAGGGTTATTGTGTAAATAGTGAGTTCTTAAGTCAGTAACTACTTATTTACATGATGATCGGTAATGGCAATAAAAGAACCATCACAAGTTGCTGAGCAGAACGTATTCATCCATGTAGTTGGAACTCATAAGGTGCTGAGGTCTGTTTTCCACTCAGACACGAAAAGCATCACAGCAACTTGGAGGGAAGGGAAGGTGATATCTTGCTATCAAGCCAGGGGACACGAATGAGTTCCAAAGGCCCCTGCAAGTGATTTAGGTTCAAAGTGCTTGGATTGGCACTGCCTGGAGGATATCTGCCTTCCACTACCTAGTCTCCATCCTCCTTTCTTCTGATAAAAGGCTCATCCCCTCGGGAATCTTCCCCTCCCACATTCCTTGTGACTCTGGTAGGGCTGTCAATCAAGTGGCCAGGATTTCCCCATCACCAAGTGATTGAAGAAGAACTCTAAAGAGTCCTTTGGGGATTTGACGTGATTTCTGAGAAATAGACATGTTTTTTGAAGATGTCTTGGGAAAAAAGCTCAGTATAAACTCAGAGCTGCTGGTGTCTTTCTTACAGGTAGAAAAATCTGGTCGAAAGGAAAGTAAAGCCAACACAGAATAAGGTTGAGGTAAGAGATGGTGAAAAAGACTTAGATTTCTGACCATCTTGTTTGAACACCTGTTCTCAGGTGAGCCAGGTCTGAAGCTAGACCATACCTTGAACTTCCCAGTTACATGAGGGGTGGATTTCTTGTTTTATGCTTATGTGGTTTGAGTTGGGTTTCATATTGCCATCACTGTTGGGCTGCCTGGTATGAAGTACCCTATTTGTGATTTTCTTTTGTTTTCTACTGTTTATCCATGTGTGTGAAAATTTCTTGTGTGTGTATCAGAAGATGTATGTTTGCATATTGGGACACATGACGCTAACTGGTAGACTTCTGCTATCAACAGTCCCAGTACCAATTATGGAAGAAGCTGAAAGTGAAGATTTGACTTTATTTGGGCAGTGACTCCTCCATTAGCAGAAATGAGCAAGAGTTGCGAGTGTGCCTCTGGTTGACAATCCCAGGACATGATACCCCTTCCCATATTTTTCCTTTCATTCTTTCTGTCAATCTTTGTCAAAGGGTTGAAGTTTCTCCCTTTTTAACTTTAAATCAGATGATTAGCAAAAGGAGATGTTCTATTACAAAATGTTTTGCTTAAATATTTAGCATTTTCACACTTGTAAGAAAATTAGGGCAGTTCTGGGGAGCCATACTCCACGGCCATGGTTATGGCTGAGAGAGACCACTCGCCGCATAGCCTGTCCTCTCCGTGAAGGCTCCGTGAAGAGGATGACAAAATGTAATCTTAATTGTTTGAATATTTATAGCTGAAAAGGAGGCTTTATAATGAGAGTGAATGAAAATGCGAGATTTTGGCAGAGCCCCCGAAAGGTGTTCAGCAGGGTAAGTTAGGGATCACAAAGGCACTAGGAGTTGAAAGTGCCCAGTGAGGCCGCAAGCTGATGATTCAGTAGCCAGATGCAGAGAGAGAGTTAAGAATTCAAGAACCAGGGTGAGGCTTTTTGGAAATGTGTCTGCACTGGGTGCCCAGGGGAACCTTGGGGTTGCTGGAGGGACCGAAGGGACTGAATGACACTTGTCCCAAGTATTGGTTCCAGGCTTCTCTTGGATTGTCATGCTTTCATTTTGCGTGATCTCTGTTTCAGAGTTTCTCAGCAACCACCAGCAACGGCTAGCAATGGGCACATATCTCTTAATCTTGCTCCAGATTTGGAAAACCTTAATTGGTGGAGTGAGAAAGGCAGCTGAAAGTAGGGGAGAGTGCCTGTTTCTATAATGAGAATCGATATCTTTAGTTGTAGGACTTCTTGAGTGTGTCTGTGGTCTAAAGGAATGAGATAGTTATCATAGGATAATAAAGGAGTTGTGATAGAAATATACAATAGAAAAAATTAAGTTGAATAATGGATGATAAGTCTAGAGGAAAGAATAGATGATACAGGTTAAAAAAAGAAAAAGAAAAGATGCTCAGAGGAAGGGCAGAGAGGGAAGGGAACCAGCAAAGGGTACACACGGGCAAGTTGAAGAAGTTTGAAGACATTGCTCATGTCTATATGACTCATCTGATTCCCCTGGTATGTACATGTCAATCACTTCAAGCATTTTTGAGGACTATTTTCCATAATCCTTTCATGGGTATGCATCCATATTTCTTTTCTTCAAAAGAGGACTGTACAATTCCATGTCTACTTTAAAATGTTCTCTGACTAGGGGACTTGAGCTGAGATTTAGGTGATTTTACAAGCAAATCTCAAACAATTTTTTTTTCACTTGCATTTGGGAATCTTAAATCATTTGGGCAGAAAATCAGATACATAGTATGTTGGAGAATAGAGGAAAAAGGAACAGAGCTGTTCATCAGAGTTGATTCTGTTCTTATTGATTTACAAGTTTAATTTCCATCAAAATAGCAGAATGAGAAAACCTGAGACATTTCCAGTGGTTTCTGAGAGGCCCGGGATTTGACTTGGCTGGCAGAACAATTCAAATTACTTAGGACTCTTCCTTTGTGTCTAAAATTTGGGAAATGGTGCTGTCTCCATGGCTTTCCACCCCCTTAGCCTGCTTGATAATTGTTTCATCAGCCCCCTTTAGCAACCAATGCCTTCTCTCCCCATCCTCCACCTCCAGTGTTTCCCCAGATGACTACTTCCTTCATTTTTTCTTTCCTGCCCTTAGTTCATCTCTGTTTGGGTCACAGTAGCACTAGAAACTGGGGGAATTTCTCCCGAGGGTATTGTGTACCAGTTTCAGCCTCTGTAAGTGTATGGCCATGCTGCTTAAAAAAATTTCTGTTTTCTTAGCATGGATTTATAAGGCTAAGATCTAAGCCATTCAGAACGTTAAAGATACCATCATAAATATGAGGATTTGATACACACATCTTTGAGAAAAGCGAGGGGGGCAGTGATAAATATAAACTGATTCCTTAATCATTTACTCTTAGACATCCTAAATCCCTTTTATATTTTAGTGAAAAGTTTATTTTCCATTTGGTAGCTTAATAAATGGTATTGTTGTATCCTGCATAATGATCACCACAATTCAAAAGCTGGGAGAATGAAAGCAATTGTCAGTCTACTTGTTTTGAATATCAGTTTTATTGAGGGTAAAACATAGAAATGCTATCTGTTCACGTCCTGATGGAGCTGCTTCCCTTCCTCAAGGGGTTATCACATAGTATCAGAGATCTCAATCTTTAAGACTCTGGGCTGTAGAGTAATTAGGCTTCAGTGTCTTCAGGAGTGGTTTTTTTTTTTTTTTTCTTTTAAAAAATGTCCCTTTCCAGAGGCAGGGCTGAAGTTATCTGTTGCTTCTGATGTTGCTGTCTTAGGCCAATTGGGAAGTGAAGTTTCAAACACAATGGCTCCTTTGAATTCTTTGCAAGAGGCAGAACATTCCCAGCCTCAAGATTCCGGAAAAAAGCAAATCCCCTCCAACTTGAAGAAAGAGTCTTCCTCCTCCCTACCCTATGCCTCGACCTCTGAACCCAACCAAGTCCTGCAATGTCTTAGGAAATCATTTGGTTTTAAAGTGTGGCATTTGAGGGTGAAAGGGGAGAGAGCTTATAGGAATTTGAGCCTGTTTTCACAATTCCAGTTGGGATATTGGAGAAAATTTCTGAGACAATGAAACTGCCAATTACTTTATTAGATTTTCATTTCTAAAGCAGAACTAAATATGTGCAGTCAGTCAATGACTCTGGCCAAAAAAACGTGAATGATTTGGTCAT
The DNA here is from genome assembly GCF_042477335.2 of Ovis canadensis. Lineage (NCBI taxonomy): Eukaryota > Metazoa > Chordata > Mammalia > Artiodactyla > Bovidae > Ovis > Ovis canadensis. The sequence continues at coordinate 65,226,856 of NC_091245.1, forward strand.
TAAAGAGTGTCGCTTCCCTTAACTGAGGAGTTCCGAACACTGGCTTTGAATGAAAGTTCTAGTTTCAGTATCAAAAGTATTCAAACATTTTTGGTATAATGATCTGAAAAGTCTGAAACTGGGAAAAAAAAAAAAATGAAGTGCTGAGACATTGTCCTTTCCTTGGATGTTGGTTTTTCTAAGAAAAACAAATTAAATTTGATCAATTTCTGAAGTTTTAGGCCAGTACAGTTTTGAAAGCAAGGCTGTTTTTATCAATACCTGACAGCAAAGCCAGATGGAACATAAATAAGAAATGTCTTCGGTGCTTTCTTCTCCTCCTCTCTGCCCAGATCCTCTTTAGAATATAATTTAACTTAGAACATGTGTAGATTAGATCAGGGAAAATGTGGATGGGGACAGTAGATTGGAGTTTTTCTTGTGGTTTTTTGTTTACGTATTGGTTTTCCTACGAGCTGTTTTAGGGTTGGGGGAAGAGGTTGTGCATTTTGTAGATGGATTTGCGTTCTGGGCCTTCTTTTATTATCTTTAAAATTAGATTCTTCTTAGTTATTCAAGACTACATTATCCCATTTGCAGACTATCTGGGAGTTTTGTTTCTTCCCTTTTCTCTCTCCTATTGCCTGTGTTTTGACAATTTCCTCACTCTGCTGACATCCGCAAAATTGACCATAAAAGGAGAAGGGAAACATCCAGTCAGTTTTGTTTGTTAATTGCTCTGGTATAGTTTGTTCGGAAAGAAACTAAAATACAGACCAAACTGGAGTTTGAAGATTATCTGTGCATCGAATCTTTCCATTCTTTCTTTAGGCCTCATTTGTACAGATAATCGAGGGTTGGCAGAACTTCAGAGAAGTATCTCTTGAGGGAGATCAAACACTTCTCAAAACTCAACTCCCTCTGAAATGGCAAATTTTTTCATTCTCATGGGAAAGCCATTGCCTAGAGAAGCAAATGGACAGAGGTGCTGAGAGAGAGAGAATTCCTCTGGTCTCATCTACCCTCTAATGAGACACGTGCAATAAAGCCTGACTACTGGTGATTGGTTCTGGCCTAAACCTGTGCCTAAAGTGTGCACATATGCGTGCACTCTTGTGTAATATTCGAATCTACCTCGAGGCGAGATGCCAGGACAGAGACATGGAGGTCAATGTCTGTGAGCTGCAGCTTTCTCCTTCAGAGCGAGAGCTGTTTCCAAGTCAGGGTCCCTGACTCTCCCCTCTTGAGTTCAGGGGCTGCTCTTCCAACTGACCACCCAGTGGTGTGAAACTAATGATATTAACTCTTCGGCATCAGCGCTGGAGAGTTTTCTCTACTAATTGGTAATGTAAAACCCATTAGTGATTAGTGTAGGGACACCTCGGAGTCCAGATGTCAGAAGGCTAATGAAAAATTGAGTACAATGATGGCCTAGTACCCTCCGGGGATTGATCCAGGACCTCAGAAGATATGAAAACCCACGATGCTCAAGTTCCTTATATAACATGTTATAATATTTGTTTATAACCTATGTGCATACTCAAGTATACATTAAATCATCTCTAGATTATTTGTAACATCTAATGCTATGTGAATTGTTGCCTGCAGGAGGCAAATTCAAGTTTTGCTTTTCAGAACTTTCTGAAATTCTTTTTTCGGAATTTTTTTGACCTGAGGTTGGTTGAGTTTGCTGATACGAAATATGTAGATGTAAAGGAATGACTGCACTGTATTTTGCTAGGGGGATTAAAGTTTTTCAGGTAGGTGATATCTTTTTCTCCTTTTTGCCAGCAACCAAGATTGAACATCAAGCTATTGGCCTCTAGGAGCTGGCTGCAAGTCTGGCTGGGTTTTATCTGGAAGATCAGAAAATTTTTGTCACCAAATACAAACACACACCATCTAGAACTATCCTTCACTGTTTGGAAATGGAGATGGCTCCCATGGGTCACATAAAAAATAAATTTAATTGCCCAATAATTGCAAGAGTTTTGTCTGCAAATATATTTGTTAATTAAATTTTTTTTTCCATATTTAGAATACCAGAAATGAATAAGAGGGAAATTTATTAGAGAACTTTATTTGGACTGGAGGACCCATTTGTGCAAGTGCATTGCTTATTAATAGGTCTTTGTTCTTGCTGTAACCCTCAGCCAGGTATTTTGAGAGGCATTCTCATTTTCTTCTAAGTCATATCAGCATAGTAATCACTTGGCTGAAAACCAGCTTCCATTTGCATGTTTAATAAAAATATAACACCAATACCATATTCAAGACTATTTTTCCTTTTAGCCTAAGACTTCAAGATAACCTAGTTCCCTATATCTACCATAAATGCTGTTTACCTTGAGTTTGAAGTCTCTAAAATAGGGAGATAATCCTAAAACAGTTTGATTACTCTTTCCTTACCCTATCAGTCACAAATCATCTCTCTTAATTATAGTGTAAGGACATTTACATAACCAGGGGGAGGGTCCTATAACCACATTTCTATTATGCTTGGCACTTGTGTGAAAGGATATTATATTCATGTGCATTAGAGATTGCTTATAAAAGATCAAGACAATAATAGCCGATCAGACGATAAAGGTCTCTTTTCTCCTCCCAGACAGGCTGTCTCTGGCAGAAGAATACACTTCATCAAAAGTGTCTGCAGGTTGTCAAACTCAGGGAGGTTTGGGGACCCTCTGAGGCTATCATGGTCAACAAGAAGATTTTCTGTCGGGCTTTGCCATCACTCACCCTGAGGAAATAATCACTCACTACATTCTGCATGTTCTCATGATAGAGCTCTCCATTTGAGAGAAAAGAGCCATTTTATCAAAGGACAATATAGCCCTTCTCTGGGTCCATGTAGCTTCCATTATCAGACCATAATAAATCATATTTATGTTCTCAGTTAATAAGACTGATTACAACGCAGGTTTCAGACGTGGGAAAAGCAAAGCAGGTTGAAAAGATGTTTTAATGAAAATATGATAAGAAAACAGCTTCTTGTGAACATTCAGTGCTATTATTTGTAATGATTACAGACAATTTTTGATGCATGTTTAGCAATGGTTTAAGCTGCATAAATTGGCTCACTAGTAGATAAGTAAAAATAATAAGGAAAAAAATCATGAAATCATCTTATGTTGTCTAGAATCATTATGTACATAACAAGTGCAAAATAAGTCTAATGTATATGCTGGGGATGGAGGGAAAACAGATTGCTCAGGAAAAGCATGGTTTGGGTTTTATTCAAAATGATTTAGAAATTTTCTCCTCATCTCACTTATTAAAGTTGTGTGTGCTCTGAAATTTGGGGGTGCCAGATATTAATTTCATCTTGTAAATGAATCAACTTTACCTCTGTTATTCAATCTCAATGTTGTTTTTCCCTTTCTTTCTTTTTTTCCCCTCCATGGAGCTCCATACAGAGACATATATTTCCTACCCAATGTTTGGACACAATTGCCATTAGTGCTAATGGGAGTTAAGTGCCTACTTGGGAGGAAAACAACCCAAAGTTTAATATTGAAAGGTATCTTATTAAAAAGGTCTGGACATTTTTAGCTTCAATGAGTTCAATTACACTGAAGTACCAACTTTCGAAATTAATACAAAAAAGAAAAAAATAAAATATTGAAATAGATTCAGTCATTAACTGTAATACAGAAAAGTATCTGATAGCTGAGGACTGATTTGTTCCTACTAATTTACTAGTTTGGTAGTATAACAAATAACAATTCCAGGTTAGCTCCCAGCACTTAGAGCACTTCTTTCCATTGTCTGTTTACAGCTTTGATGAGAATTTTGTTATCCTTAGCTTTTGGGTTAATAAAAAGACAATGAGGCTTCTTACATCCACTGTTACTCTGAAAAGTGATATTCTGAAACCTCTGATGAGCCAGCTAAGCACCATGGATTTATCAAGTGGTTGGGACATCCTCTTTATTTGTGAGTAGAGGGGATTGGCAGGCCTCATGTTGTACACATTGGTGAGTCTTTTAAAATAGCCATTGTTATGAACCACAAAAGCGAACATCCTCCATAATGAAGCTGTCACGGCTAGAACTGCTGGAAAAGGCCTAATATTGATGGTACTGCAGACTCTTTTTACTAAAAGCAAACTTAACAGAGTCTCTATTTTATTCAGAGGTGCTTGGATTGTATTTTTTCTAAGCCAGTTCACACTAATGTTAGATATTGTGAGAGTCGATAATGTCAACGACGTCTAAGAGATTAATTTCCCAAGGCATGAGAAAAACTCACAGGGAAAGATGCAGGATTTTAACTGGTACAGGTGGGCACATACTTGTGATGTAAATGTGTGCCTAGGCAGGAGTCCCGTGTTTTCCTGAAATACTGCTCTGTTTCCTGAAATTAAAAACCTATTGAGATTCTGTTCCCTCCCCCTAGATCATGACTTTCTTTGTTGGCAATTTCTCTTAGCTCTAATCTTACCTGAATGGCGGAGGGGAGAGTCATAGGCCCCATGTCAGTCACATTGTCTGACTTCCATAGAAATAACTGCCAAGACTTCTGCTGCATCTTCCTTTGGTTTCCACCCTCACTTCTTTTTTCTTTTCGTAGGTTGACCAAAAAGTATTGCCTGCAAGAGATTCTGTAATGCCACCATATATCTAGTATCTATGAAGCGTTTTGTTTTAGCGTTACTGGACTTAACCACAAAAGACGCTTGACATTGATAAAGAATCTGTCAAGTCTACCCTGATCAGTGCACTGAAATCGCTCATGACAGGGAAGACACCAAACCCCCAAAGCAGTGGTAGATTAGGAGAAAAATGATTAGAAGCTTCGTGGTCGTGAATCCATTTCATGTTGGACCATACACTGAGCCAAATGTGTTTTACTTGTCACACTCCATTAGCATGTGTGAAACAGTTGGGAAAATGGCCATATGATTAGACAGAAGGAAACCTGGATTCTTCATACTGGGAGTTGTTACCACTGAATAATGTCTATGCAAGAGAAATTGGTTTAGATTCTGTTAATTTCTTGTGTGATAGAAAATAAAGGGCATTTGTGAATAGAATCTACATAAGTTGACCACAAACAGTCCCTCCCCTAATTTTTAACATTTTTTAAAAGAAGGCTTGCTGAAATCCACATTTTTCTTGGCAAAAAGTTTCATTGATATTTCACCCTTGAAATTCCATCCTCGGTTTCCCTATTAGAACCTGTAGATTACATTTTTTTTCCAGGGCACAAACAACCTGTATGTGGCCAAGGAAAAAAAAACAAAACAGCAAAATAGGACTGGCTTGAGGTGATGCTTTACATCTGGTGTAGCTCTTATATTTTACAGTTTAAAAAAAAGAACAACACTTTTTTTTTTCTTTAAAGAGGGAATGTCAGTGAAAAGATGACTTTAAGGATGAAAAGATACAAACGACTCAGGTACAAAGGAAATTCCCAGAAATGCTTAAAACACCACAACCACAGCACTGTAAGGAAGACAGAGTGGGGCAGGATTTTCCCCTGGGGAGCAATCTGTTGAAAACCCACATAGAATGAAAGAAAATCTATTATGGGAAAGAAAGATAGCTTTCTTGAATGTTGCCTATAAAATCCCATATCTAAGGGTGTTACAGTTCCTTGGGACAAAATATTGTCCTGAATGAGACTGGGGAATTATCAAATGTTGACTGTTAAATATTTTCATTTCATACTGTATTTATTTCTCCAGAATGATGAATATGCAGATTTAAAATTGAATTTCTTTGTTCCCAAGAGAACGATGGAGCCAAGTTCTTGACGACGTCTAGCATTTACAGATGGGCCCTCTGATGGGATGAGTCACTGCACAGTTAATGGCCAGCGTGTCAAGTACGACCTCATCACCTCCCACACCGCGGAGGAGGACCATTTGGACTGGGGACTGCTATGACTCTGCTGATGGTCCCCGGGCATTGTGCAAAACTTTGACCTGATTTCACTCTTGTGGATAACTTTCCCCAGTCCCTGGTCCAGCAAGTAGATGTTATTTCCAGTAAGAGGAAAGGATGAGGATCAAAGGGTAAGCCAAAGGGTTCTATGCCCCTGGACAGATCAGCATGGCAGGCAGTAATTAGTATAAAACACCCACCTGTGTCTTTTTTTCTGGTGCTTGTTTAGCTTGTCTGGCCCCTGAAACTTCGTAGTTGCTCCAAGAATTCAGGGCAGTCCTCCCTTGTGACCACGCAGAATGTGTTTGCGGTGCTGAAGGCCAGCCCAGGACTAATTTTGAAAAGCAAATCTGGGAAACAGCTTAATTTCAATTCCCTTGAGATTTTTCTGGGACAAAGTTAGAAAGGAAGAGAAGCTGAACAAAATAACAGTTAGAGGCAGAGGTTACTTTGAGCAAAAGTCTCCTACATTTTCCTTAACCCCCAAATTTTATACCACAAAGGAAGTTTAACAGATATTCAGTAAATGCTAGTTTTTGATGCCACACTACGGTTCCTGTGATGCTGGCATGAACTGTAGGATCTTTATTTAAAGTACCCTCTTGAACACCCAGAAAGAAAGGCATAACCAAACGTACATACAAGACCTACGGTTCTCAGTTCCACATGTGTTTACTGAGCACCTACTGTGTGTCAAGTGTGGTGACTCATAGACCAGGTCTCCGGGGTCAATGTTCTTCCTACTCCAGCACATACTGCTTCCTTGGTGTGACTGAAAGAGTTGGTGACCTGAAGTCAGGAACTCCTGATTTTGCAGGTTTCAAATCAAAAATAGTCATTTTAGCAGAAACTCTAAGATATGAATATAAATGAAAAATGTGCTTACTTTTTTCTAGACGCATTGCTATGGAGTCATGTCTACTGTAGGAACAGGGGCTTTGGAGTTCTGGCATAACCATGGCTCCATTCCAGTCCCTTCCAGTTAGTTTGCCCAAAGGCAAGCTACTTAATTTCTCAAAATCTCATTTTCTTTTAAGTTTCCTTTCTGTCTTTTTTTAAAAATCATTTTTGAAGTCTTTATTGAATTTGTTATAATAATTTGTATATAATTTGCTATAATAGCTTCTTTTTTTCGTTTGTTTGGTCTTTTGACCTCAAGGCATGTGGAAATCTTAGCTTCCTGACCAGCAATCAAACCCACACCTCTTGCATTAGAAGGTGAAGTCTTGACCACTGGACCACCATAGAAGCCTCTAGATCTCAATTTCTTCATCTGTAAAATGGGAGTGATAATATTTCTTAGCATTGTTGTGAGGATTAAATGCACACGAACAGTTGGCACAGACAAAGCCAGATTAAGAGCTGGGGCTTGAAGGCAGCTTCCTAGGGTGGGTGAGGAATCAGTGTTTAAGGGAATGCCAAACACCTGCAGAATAAATGATGACCGTGATGCCAGGAACTCTGCTTTCTACCCATGTTCCTGACATACCCACAAGATGGAATCAGTCCTGTCCTACCAGAATAGACAGTCCCCTTCAAAGGGAAAAAAATATTCCTTTTGGCCAGTTTCCTTTGGCTGGATGTGGCTTTCATGCTGCCACCAATCACCCTGGGACCAGCAGTTGTAGCCGCCTGAAAATCTGAAATCAAATATTGCAGGCCTGTGGTTGTATACTGGAAAACTAGGCTATTATCTAAATTAGAATCCTGATACCAGGTTTCTCAAGCAGTTGTTTGATTTAGAGAATTATAAGAGGAAACAAGAACAAAAATATGGGACACATTCTATCAACACACAAGTCAGAGAAATTCGATTTTAAAGCAAAATTTGAATAAGATTTTACAACTCTATCAATATAAGTTATCTCTATGCTTTGAAAGGAACACTATTCAGTTATGAAAGTAAAATAACTGAAATGGAAGGCAATTCTAATTAAGTTAAAATGTTTCACTGCATGAGATAATTCTCTTGTTTTTAACAGCAAGAGAGACGTGTATGAATTATGTTAGTGGAAAATCAGTTTTTCTCATCCTCAGCAAATGACTCCTGGTCAATAGGACACTGGCTTGTAGTGTCACCAAACTGACTCTCTGCAGGCTTCCCATGTTCCGTCTGCCCGGAGCACAGTGCCCAGAACATAGAAACTCTCACGTAACATTTGCCATGGCTTTTTAAAAGTATCTGATTATGAATTCCTGAGAAAATCTTGAGTCAGTGCCTTCAGGACTTTAAACTGTGATGCAAGACAAGGGAAGAGGTTGAGCTGTTGGAAGTGACTCTTGGGACCCCGTGGCTGGTCTGGCCTCAGCATCTCCCCTCTCTTCTTTCCTCCATTCCTCTTCGCATCTTTCTTTTGCTTCTCCTTTCACAGCTCATGCTTGTGCCCATCTGCACACGTCAAACATCCGGCACCACTTTTGGTGTGTGGTCCTCCCCGAGCTAGATCTCTGCTCCCTCCTTTTCTACCTTCCTCCATCCACAAGGGGTGCTACTCCATCGCATTACTGGACATTCCGGAGGATGAGCTGCACTCTCTGCGTTTCCACAGGAGGCCTCTTGACTATGGTTTTGTTTGGCTATTTCATACAAGGGAAATGAGGGCTGGGGGCAACCTGGGGAGCAGGATGGGGGAGGTTCCAGATCCATGTTTGCCTTCACCAGCTGCATCTCAGCATGGTTGTGAGGATTAAATACATATAATAAGCAGATTTTCTGGGCATTGGAACCTCCAGGGGCTGCTCAAGGGAGCTGGACTATACCTGGAGTATTCAAACACTCCTAAAGGAGTAAGAAACTTTTTACAAATATGCTTTTATGTGGAATGCCAGTAGCAGAACAGATTAGGCAGGAGATGCTATAGAAGCTTTGTGGAGACCAGGAGGTCCACGCCTGCCTGCTCAGTCTCTCATGACTCTGCCTGCCCCATTCTCCAGCTCCCTCCCCCAGCCTGCTTGTGGTCTCCTAGGAACTTACTAGAAAGTCTGTCGGTAGATGGTCTCCCGGATCCACCTCCGACCCCAAGTCACTCCAATAGTAGTAAGCTCCCGAGGGCAGGCAGTGAGTCTTTTTTCTTCAAATTTCTACTCTCACGTCTTCCCCTTAATGCCCAGTAAGATGCTAGATATATGTAAGCAGTTTGTGTTCACTCCAGTTTGTGTTTATTCACTCCATACTAGAACATAGTTAAAAAGGTATTGCTGTGCGCTCATAGTATCTCAGAGCTGGTCTAGGGTCCTAACTAGGAAACGATATAAAACAGTGGTGCAATTTCTTAATCAAACTCCACCTTCCAATCCTGGGTATTTGGAGCATTTAAATGGGTCAGAGACGTCTGTTGGGATGGCTCTTGGCTCCCAGCTTTCTCTTCTCCAGGACTTGCACAAACAAGGGTTCCTGTGGCTTTTCTTGGGCTGCTGCTGCTGCTGCTAAGTCGCTTCAGTTGTGTCTGACTCTGTGAGACCCCATAGACAGCAGTCCACCAGGCTCCCCGCCGTCCCTGGGATTCTCCAGGCAAGAACACTGGAGTGGGTTGCCATTTCCTTCTCCAATGCATGAAAGTGAAAAGTGAAAATGACATCGCTCAGTCGTGTCCGACTCTTAGTGACCCCATGGACTGAAGCCTACCAGGCTCCTCCATCCATGGGATTTTCCAGGCAAGAGTACTGGAGTAGAGTGCCATTGCCTTCTCCGTTTCCTTGGGCAGTATGATCTTATCTCCTTCCCCAGCTCTCAGTATGGTTTATTGGCCTGGGGGTGGACACTGAACCAACCCAGGCCAATCAAAATCTTCATCTGGGGTTTTCTAAGTTGTATTCAAGGGAAGATAGTGTACTTCCGTCTGATGGAGGCAACCCTTATGTGCTGGACTCAGGAGCTTTCTGAGCTGTGCTATACACTGCGTGAAGGTGGTCAGTCTGTAAAAGAGAATGAGCCTCCCTTGTCAAGGAATCACAAAGTCACGTGGCATTCAACCCCGATTTCAAGTTGTTTCTGTATCTCTGCCCCTGTATTTGATTACGGTCCAATACCTTTGTTCAACTCTGTTACTTTCAACCAAGAGAATCCTAATTCCAGCACCTTTCCTTTCATACTAAGTATATTTTTCATGATGTTGTATGTTAAGGAGATCCCACACCTTCTCCCTCTGTGCCTCTGCTTGAAACCCAGATCATTCTCCATGCCCAGGCTGCCATCTCTGAAGGAGGTCCTCGTGGACTAGGCTGGTTATGGGTGGCTGTTTCCTGCAGGACTGGTTGAGGCCTTTCCTTTGTGTCAGCATGCTGTGCTCTAGTAGCTGCTAGTGGTTCTTATGAAACTGTATGGTTGGTCACCATCTGTCATTCTCTTAGGATCTAACCTCCTTGAGGGCAGGCACAGGGTCCAATCATTTTCTCCATTCCCAATGCCAAACAAACACCTGAGGGCACTCAATTTCACTTTTCATTTGTTTACAGCAATATATATGCCTTGTCAATAGTATAGTCAGATTTTACTTTTTCCTCTCGCTTTTCTTCTTTGAGGGGTTTGTACTTTCAATTACTGAGGCTAGAATATCTCTTTACAGTTGCTGAGAGTAAAATTGCCTTTCCCAAGGGGTGAGGGGAATCCTTTGGGAAGTCTCCCTTAGACCCCTGAGAAGTCTTTGAAATATCTTTGAGAAGGTTGTTTCTCTCCAAAGGGTAAGCGGAAGGTACCCAACTCAGATTATAAGGAAGAGTGAATAGCTCCAACATCTAGGTGAAGGGGTAGAAAATTTTGGGTGTTGAGGGTTTAAGAGAAAAGACAAAGCAACTGAACTCCAAAGGTAGAGCCCTAGCAGGGAAGGAGGAGGGTGACTTGGCCTCTGAGGTTACAGTCACTGGAAACAAGACCAGCTCCGGGCCTCTTAGGCTAACGAATGCTAAGGGACATGTGGGAAGGGCTGGGTGGGGGTTCCTGCACAGTGGGTGCGTGGACGTGGGAGATGCTGTGGTCAGCACTGAGGAATGCACTATCCTCCCTCAGAGAAGCCTGCCAGAGATCTGGATCTGCGAGGGCAGTGTTCCCAGGGGACCAGAACCATCTGCCAGACTAAACAGGACTGACTCTGTATTGCTGGGAGAAGCCGAGGAGTGGTGGCCTGAGCAGGCTTCTGTATCCTTCAGGTTAGGCTACATGGAAATCCAGGATTGCAGGAGAGCGTGTCAGGGAGTGGGGTGGAGAGAGAAAATCTCGAAAGGCCAGCTAACTGAGAACCTCCAACAATTAATCAGAAAACATAACAGTGCCCTCACCAGATATTATGTCCCAGTTTTGAAAGGCAGACACATGTGATGTTTGGGTCAAGTCTCTTGGGCTGTATTACAAAATTTCAATGTGTCAGAAGGTCCCCGCTGGATTATTACAACAAAAGGCAGATGTTTATGTGAGTTTTACTCCTCCTGACAGTCCTGTGAGGATGAGCAGGACTGTGAGCACTATCTCTGCTATAAAGATGAGGAAACTACTGCTCGGAGAGATGGAGTGACTCACCATTGTTAAAGGGACAGTTCTTGGCTGTGTTCTTCACTCTCCTCTGAGGCATCTCCTTCACCACGTGTAGGTAGAGGAGTGGAGCCAGAGCTGGTCCTTGTCAAGAGACCTGGCTTCAGGTTCCAGCTCCTCCACCAGGGAGCTGGGTATAGCTGGGCAAACCTCCTTAAGGGTTTCTTTGGGCTTTTCTCCCCTCATTTGGGAGGATAAGGCAGTTGCCTCAAAGGCCCTTCTAGTGTGACCATCTCTTGGATTTGGGGTACAAAGAGAAGAGCCAGCCCCTGTGTGGGGTTGAAGGGAAGACCTCTGGTATTCTCCAATGTCTTGCTCTCCTTCTTTTATTGTTTTTTAAATGAACTTTTAATTTTGCAGTAGTTTTACAGAATTTTGCCAAGATAGTACAGATAGTTCCCATATGTCCCACGCCCAGTTTCTTCTATTATTAACACTCTATTTTAGTATAGCGCATTTGTTGCAGTTAATAAACCAATACTGATATATTATTATTAACTAAAGTCCATAATTCATTCAGATCTTCTCCGTTTTTCCCAAATCCCAACCCCCCGCCCTTTCCTTTTGATTCTGTTCCATAGAGTCCCATCCAGGATACCACATTACATTTAGTCATCACGTCTCCTTAAACTCTTCTTGTCTGTAATGGTTTTCAGACTTCCCTTATTTTGATAACCTTGACAGTTTTTAGGCGTACTGGTCAGGTATTTTGTAGAATGTCTCTCAATTGGGATTTGCCTGATGTTTTCTCATGATTAGATTGAAGTAATATGTTTCGGGGAAGACCGCAGAGGTAAAGTGCTATTCTTATCACATCACATCAAGGGTACATACTATCAACATGATTCATCACTGTTGGTGTTAACCTTGATTACCTGGCCTAAGGTAGGACTTGTCAGGTTTCTTCACTACAGAGCTACTCTCTTTTCTCCTTTTTTAGTGTACTGTGCAAGAGTAACTCACACTTTGGGAGTAGAGAATGATGTTCTACATCTCAACAACAGAGTATCTAAGTGAATTATTTGGAAATATTTGTATGTTTTGTCTACTCTCCCCTATTTATTTATTCAACTATTTACTTAGATCATTATGTATTCATGGATATTTGTTTTATATTTTGTGTTACCATCTAACACTACTTCATTATATTTTTTCTTCTTTGTTTTATTGTAATAACCCCTACCCCACCGCCAGTTTTTTGCTGGTAAATGGCCATCCTGAATAAGACTACATTTCTTATTCAAGGGAGGGATAGATTGGGAGTTAGGGATTGACAGGTACACGCTGCTAGATAGACATATGTATCTATCTTTAAGATAGATAACCAACAAGGAGCTACTGTAAATAAATAAATAAACAAGACTATATTTCCCAAAGTCCCTTGCAGCTAGTTGTGATCACATAATTAAATTCTAGGAGAAGGAAATGGCAACCCATACTAGTATTCTTGTTTGAGAAATCCCAAGGACAGAGGAACTTGGTGAACTATAGGCCATTGGGGTCACGAGAATCACACATGACTTAGTGACTAAAACCAAACCAATTAAATTTTAACTAATGAGATGTAAGCAGGAGTGATAAGTACAACTTTTTCTGTTTTTTTTTCTGTGTTTGCTGAAATGTGACGTTAAGGCTAGAGCTGGAGTAGCCATTCTGGCCAAGAAGGTGACCTTGGCAATGGAGACCATACATGGTGGTACAGTAAGATAGGGCCTTGGTCCCTGACACTGTGGAGCTCCAAAGAAAAATCCACAGTGAATTTCTCACAGTCTGATGTGACTGCTTAAATGTTACCTGGGATAGAAAAGCATTTCTATCTTCTTTAAGCCTCAAAGTTTTAGGTTTTCTGTTTCTCCCAGAAGAACATTATCCTGACTTACACAGAATACATGAGCATGTGTTCTTTATAAATGTGTGTGTGTGTGTATATACATACATATATATATGTAAGGGGTGGCTCAAGGATATAAAATTGAATTAAAAAATGCCAGAATCCTCTAGTTTACTAAAGAGGAGGAATTTTATTATATTATTATTATTAATTTTAGTAAGGATAAGTACCTACTACCATGGTTAGTAGGGTGTCTCTGCTAGCTGTTTGATTCTCTGGGTTTCTTTGTTTTAGGAAATTCACTAAGATTGACTTTTGAGTCACAAATAAAGGCAAGTTCCATCCATTCTTTTTGGAGTAAACTATGAGGATGTGTGGAATGTCTGCAGAGGATGCAGAGGGTTCTATTTAGTAATTTAAATTGGATGAGTCTTTTGCTAGCTTTAAAAAAAAAAAAAAGGAAAGATTTTCCAAAAAAGATTTATTTAGAGAAATGTGCTGGTGTTTCCTGACATGGGGTTAAGATTGAAAAGTTAAGACTCTGAGAAATTCACTGTGGATTTTTCCTTTTGTCCTGTCTGGCTGTGAGTTTTCTCCTTGCTGTGTGTTGGCCGGTTGAGGGGACAGACAGTGCCCCTGCTTGGGTGGCACTGCTGGAGGAGGTTGAATGGGCTATGCAGGAGGCTATGTGGAGTACATAGTTTGGAAGCTGGGGAGGAAGTTGTGTGAGAGTAACCTGAGACTGAGGGCCACTGGTTTTAGGGCAGGGAGAGTGAGGCTGCCGTAGCTTGACATCCAGTTTAGAAAATGCTTATGTGGTCGTGCAACACAAAGTCAAGAAATGATGATGACAAACATCAGCTGCCAATAAAATGTTCCCCTTATGAACTTGGGTCCACGGGGTTCAGTTAGAGCAGTGTCACAAAGAAATTCAACCCATCAAGAAAAGGAGGATTATCTGATTAGCCCAACTTCTTTACTCGAAGCTCAAAAATCAAAAGGTTTCATTTTAAATGTCAAATCTTTACTTTCATGGGCTACAAAATCACTGAGGACAGTGACTGCAGCCACTGAAATTAGAAGATGCTTGCTCCTTGAAGAAAAGCCATGACAAACCTAGACAGCATATTAAAAAGCAGAGACGTCGCTTTGCCGACAAAGGTCCTTATAGTCAAGGCTATGGTTTTTCTAGTAGTCTTGTACAGATGTTAGAGGTGGATCACCAAAAAGGCTGAGTGCCAAGAATTGATGCGTTTGAAGTGTGGTGCTGGAGAAGACTCTTGAGAGTCCCTTGGACAGCAAGGAGATCAAACCAGTCAATCCTAAAGGAAATCAACCCTGAATATTCATTGGAAGGACTGGTGCTAGAACTGAAGCTCCAATCCTTTGGCTACCTGATGGGAACAGCTGGCTCATTTGAAAAGACTCTGATACTGGGAAAGATTGAGGGCAAGAGAGAAGGATGAGATGGTTGGATGGCATCACCGACTCAACAGACATGAGTTTGCGCAAACTCCGGGAGATAGAGAAGGACAGGGAAGCCAGTCCATGGGGTCCCAAAGAGCTAGACATGACTGAGCAACTGAACAACAACAGCAACAACAAGAACCATGAATAAGACTCAAAGAAGAATGTAACATCCCTTCCTCTCTTGTTTATTTCGATTATAGCCCATGGCTGTTCCAGAAGCCCTTCTCCATAGGTTCTGGGAAGCTCTCTATGTCTCAGACCCGAATTCAATTTTCCCTTCCTTTCTCCCTCCCCTCATCTAGGTCATCTGTTAAGTTGACCTAACCTATGTAGAGCGAGACTCTTTTCAAGAAGGTGATGCAGATGAAAAATTAGGGTGGAAGTCACAGGGCTCTGTTGTTGAAGTTGTATGATGTGGTAGATTGCTGTCTATCCACCCAGTTTTATTAGGGGAAGAGACAATGTGAACACTAGGGTGTAAACTCTTTTCAAATTAAAAGTTCCATGAGGGCAAGGATTTTTGTCTTCTATTCACTGTTCTTTTTTTATTTTATTTTATTTTTTTAAATTTTAAAATCTTAATTTTTACATGCGTTCCCAAACATGAACCCCCCTCCCACCTCCCTCCCCATAACATCTCTCTGGGTCCCAGGTGCCTAGAATAATATCTGACATAAACAAGGCACACAGTCAATATGTTTTGAATAAATGTACCCAGACTATGCTTTTCCAGATTTCCTTGTAGTTAGGAGTGGCCACTCCAGTACTCTTGCCTGGAAAATCCCATGGATGGAGGAGCCTGGTGGGCTGCAGTCCATGGGGTCGCTAAGAGTCGGACATGACTAAGTGACTTTACTTTCACTTTTCACTTTCATGCAGTGGAGAAAGAAATGGCAACCCACTCCAGTGTTCTTGCCTGGAGAATCCCAGGGACAGGGGAGCCTGGTAGGCTGCTGTCTATGGAGTCGAGCAGAGTCGGACCCGACTGAAGTGACTTAGCAGCAGCAGCAGCAGGAGTGCCCATGCGCCAGTTCTGGCCAGTGACATAAGAGAACGCCTGCTATGAGCTGCTAAGGATATTTTTATTTCCCTGGTTAATCTTCTAATATAGCTGGCATGGCTCCTTAATTTTTCTTCCTGTCTTGAATGAGAGTGTGATGTCTGGATCTACAGTAGCCACCTGTGACCAGGAAATCACAGGCATGAGAGAAAATCCATTAGAAGCACAAAGCCATTGATGTTAATATCTACAAATTACAGAGCCAACACCAGAAGCAGCCTATCTCTAGACCTCTTGTTACATGAGAAAATAAGCCTTTTTTAAAATTGAAGCTACTGTTAGTCAGGTTTTCTGTAACTTGCAGTCCGACTTGATCATAACTAAGAGAAGAAGCAGAAAAACTATAAATATTCTCATAATGACAATTTCCATTTCAAATCATATATAGGCTATTATGGGCTTCCCGGGTGGTGATGCTAGTGGTAAAGAACCCACTTGCTAATGCAGGAGACATGAGAGACATGGGTTCGATCCCTGGGTCAGAAAGATCCCCTGGAGGAGGGCATGGCAACCTACTCCAGTATTCTTGCCTGGAGAATCCCATGGACAGCGGGGCCTGGTGGGCTATGGTCCATAGGGTAGCAAAGAGTCAGACACAACTGAAATGACATCACTCAGTTGTGTTTGGCTCTTTGTGACCCCATGAATATATAGTCCACGGAATT
This sequence comes from Ovis canadensis, assembly GCF_042477335.2. NCBI lineage: Eukaryota > Metazoa > Chordata > Mammalia > Artiodactyla > Bovidae > Ovis > Ovis canadensis. Next base: position 65,243,276 of record NC_091245.1, read on the forward strand.
CTCCAGGCCAGAATACTGGGGTTGGTAGCCTTTCTCTTCTCCAGGAGATCTTCCCAAACCAGGGGTAGAACCTAGGTCTCCCATGTTGCAGGCGGATTCTTTATCAGCTGGGCCACAAGGGAAGCTCTAGAATATGGATCGGGTAGCCTATCCTTCTCCAGTGGATCTTCCCAGACCAAGAATTGAACCGGGATCTCCTGCACTGCAGGCAGATTCTTTACCAACTGAGCTATCAGAGAAGCCAGAAGCAACTTAACACACACACATATGCTATTATGGGTCATTTTCTTCTGCCTAATGTGGGACACTCACAACAAATGTTGACAAGATAAAGAGTCAGATTTTTCCAACTCAGGAAAAGTTTTGCATGTAGGATTTCTATGGACTGAATTTCTAGGATTGCTATGAGCTGAACTGTGTCCTTTCCAAAATTCATAGGTTGAAGTCCTAACCCCCAATATGAAGACTGTGTTTTTGCAGATTGGATCTTTAAAGAGGTAGTTAAATTAGTGGTTACCAATGGGGAGAGGAAAGTGGAGAGGGGCAAGATAGGGGTATGGGATTAAGAGATACAAACTACTAAGTATAAAATAAATAAGCAGCAAGGATATATTGCATAGCACAGAGAAACAGAGCCATTATTTTATAATAACTTTAATTGAATATAATCTATAAAAATATTGAATCACTATGTTGTACACCTGAAACTAATATAATATTGTAAATGAACTATACTTTAATTAAATAAAAAGAGGTAGTTAAATTAAAATGAGATCATCAGGGTAAGCCCTAATTCAATATGTCTGGTATGCTTATATGAAGAGGAAATTAGGTCACAGATATGTGCAGAGAGAAGACCATGCGAAGACACAGGAGAAGATGGCCATTTACAAGCCAAGAAGAAATACCTTAGAAGAAACCAACCTTGCTGACAACTTGATCTCTGACTTCAAGCTTCCGGAATTGCCAGCAAAGTGGATTTTTGATGTTTAAGTTACCCAGCCTGTGGTATCTTGTTAGGGTAGCCGCTGGTTTCAGAGTTTTCTACACGGGATGCTATTGACACGAACTCATGGTGATATCTTCTCCGCACCTTCAGGCTTTCTTTGTTCCCTGGCCCAGGTTCGTATTTCCTTACACTCTAGGCTGAGGTTTCTCAGGCTTTTGCCATGACCCAATTATCTATGGAGAGTCCTCAAATACAAATACCTAGGTCTCACTCCCAAAGATGGCTGTTTAGTAGGTCTCAGCTGCTGCTGCTAAGTCACTTCAGTCGTGTCCGATTATATGTGACCCCATAGACGGCAGCCCACCAGGCTCCCCGGTCCCTGGGATTCTCCAGGCAAGAACACTGGAGTGGGTTGCCATTTCCTTCTCCAATGCATGAAAGTGAAAAGTGAAAGTGAAGTCGCTCAGTCGGGCCCAACAATTCTTATTTTTAGAAAATTGTCCCGGGTGATTCTGAGGCCCCCAGAATTGAGAGCCAGTGCTCTCATCTTCTGTCCTCAAAGGCCTGACTGGCTGTGCCTTGATATGGATGGCCAACGTTCCTCTGCTCTTTATTCTCAAGGAGACTGCAACCCCTCTTTTAGGGGAGACTTTTGGGGATGTGTATGACCAATTTTTAATAGAGAGGTAGCCTAAAGGTATTGAGGGAAGATCCCTGGTTCAAGGGCCTCTCCTCTATATGCAGTCCCCTTCTGTGTAGTGACTGACTTTTACAGCCTCTTAGATTTGTCCATGTGCCAGGTGTAGGAGACAAAGTTGATTTTTTTTTTTCCTGTAGATCAAGAATTGAAGAAAGAAGAGCTGGTGAGAGGAAGAGTGAAATCAGGCACTGAGCGATTGCAAGGCTGAGATCAGTGGGGGTGATCAAATGACCTGGTTAATGGGCAGAATAGGGTAGGAAGGGTTGTTGGAAGAGATACTGATTGTGAGCTTTATATCAAGAACTGGATTTTTCTTTGCATCTCTATTGCCAAACAAGGAGTTGTGAAAAAGACTGGATGAATGCATAAAAGAATACTTGAGTGAGAAGCGGTATCATAAGACCAAGTGCCTGGGAGTTCTTCCAACCCCACCTTCCTGGAGGCATTTATGTTTAGCTCAGGGTTTGCGAATGAAAGGGAAGAAAGGCCATTGAGATGAAGGAAGAGAATGAGCAAAGGCACAGAGCTATGAAATAACCTGATGGAACTCTGTGTTTTTGAATTGTGCCATCCAATAGAGTAGCCACTAATACATGGCTATTTAAAACTAAATTAAATGTAAAATACAGTCCATTAGATATGCTAACCGCATTTCAAGTGCCTAGTAGCCACAGATAGTAGCTGATGGCTACCATATGGACAGCACAGGTATAGAACATTTCCTTTACTATAGGAATTTCTGTGGGACGGTCCTTCCAGGGTGACACAGAGAGGGCAGCACAAGCTGAAGAAATAGGTTGGGGTTGAAAGGTCCAAAGAATCTTTTAGAGCACACTTAAAAGCTCAGACTTGATCCAGAAAGCAATGGGCAGCTACTGAAAGAGTATTTGTTTCTTAACTGAGATAAAATATATATAAAATTCACCATTTTAATCCTTTATAAGCATGCAATTCAGTGGCATTAAGGATAGCACATTGTTGTACAACCATTACCACTAGCTATCTTCAGAACTTTTTCATGACCTCAAGCTAAAATTCTGTACCAGCAAGGGATGCAGGGATCTTGTTTATTGAACAGAAAAGACACTTGTTCTTTGGAGTCCCCAGGGCTGTGAAAGATTTGTGACTCCAGAGTGAGCTGAGAAAAGAAGAGAGGGCCAAGGCCACAAAACAGAGGCTATCGATACGGACTCCTATCGTAGGTATAGGGCCACTAAGGAAGACAGAGCCCTGGAAAGGAACTCACAGAATTAAAATGAACTGTTCACTCACAGTAGGGAATATTTCCAAGGTAGCTGATTCTCCCAAGCAGGAAGTTTTTCCATGCTGCTTCCGATTTTCCCAGGCGTTTAAGCCCCAAAGAAGATGGACTTGAAGAAATTCATTCACACCTACACCCACACAATCAACCCTACATTGTGAGTAACCTGCCTTATAAACTGGCAGCCTGAACCAGGGGTAATCTCTTCTTACAGCAGTCCCATTGGAAGAAACTTTCTGAGTTCTCACAGAAAGGGCAGAAGCAATACAAAATTACTCAAATTTTGTTAATAACACTTTTATTCACAATAACCTTTTAAACGATTTCCTATAAAAATGTAAATTATTTTCTCTGCTGTTTCTTGTGAGCAATATTATAACAACAATAAAGGAGGCTTAAAAATTATCAGATTTCACATTTTACTCCAAAATGTGGCCCGGGAGAAAGGTCCTCATGACTGTGGTGTCTGGAAATGTAGATTTTCAATTGGCAAATATTGATGGCCTCCGAAGGACTGATTTAGTTGGTCAAGCTTAAAGAGAGGGAAGACTTGTTGCAGAAATTGGGATTATGGATAGGTCTTCTCTTTTTGAGAGTTTGAATTTTAAAAGAAGTTATTCAGAGGTTGTCCCACATATATTTTTGTTCAATGGTTTGTATAAACTAGTTTAGTTAATTGATCCAGCTCATTTATATTAAAATGATGTTATTTTATTGGTTTCACACCAGCCCCTGGGAGGTCTGAAGAGTGAGGAATTTCATATTTATGCACAGGGCCAGAAACAAGTAAGAGCGAGGTGGAAACGGAAACAAAGAAACAATATTCCAGAGCAGGACTTGATGGATGGAGATGGAGTCAGAGTCAGCCAGAGAGCTCAGTTGTCCCTTTCCAAAGTTCCGTGCTTCTCCCCGCAGAGTGATCCAGGAACGCAGGGTTCCCAGGCAGTCGGCGTCATTAGTCCCTCAACTGAGAGCGCACTTTGCGTTTTTCTTCGCGCTCCGTGCCTTTTGAGGATCTGACTGTGATTCTTTAGTGTTCACCTCAGTTAGAGCTCAACTCGCGTTGACTCTTAAGAGACCGGAAAGGTTAGCAGTCTCTCCTGTTGTCTTGCCTGTAGCCTCTGGATGAAACTTTCAGAATTAAGCTCAAACTTTGCCTCTCTCATAGGGTTATACGTTGTCTACCCATATGGGAAGTATTTGTAGACAGGGAGTTTTATCTTTCCTTTATTTTTGATAACCTCAGAACTGATGAGGGAGACCTGGGTTCGATCCCTGGGTTGGGAAGATCCCTTGGAGAAGAGAACGGCTACCCACTCCAGTATTCTGGCCTGGAGAATTACATGGGCTATATAGTCCATGGAGTCGCAAAGAGTCGGGCAGGATTTAGCGACTTTCACTTTCAGAACTGATGGCTCTGACAACTGGGATCTGAATAGAAAGTGTTTAACCGGAAGACCAGCAGATGGCGCCATTTGTCATTTATTGACACCCGCGTATAAAAGCGTGTGGCATGGCTTCTTGCCTCTTTAATTTGAGTGGTATTATAAGTAAAATGTTTTCAACTGTTTATTATGCATGAGCCAAAATTCTATGAATGTGTAACATTTTCTCCTGTATTTCCCTTTTTTATAACATCATTTAAATTCCTTATTAATAATTTAAAAATGTTCTGGATTTTAATCACTTTTCTCATCACTAAAATATCTGATGAAGAGATTTTTTTCCCCCTGCTGAAGGTGAGCTAGAGGAAACCATCAGCCGGGAAGGAAGAAGAGAATCTCACTCTTGACTCGAGCTCAAGGCCCCTCCTGCACCGCTTCATCTTTTCAGTTTAATTGAATAGTATTTATTTAATTAATAAAAATATCTGTTTTGTACAGATTTCAGAAATCCAAGGCTCGAATAGGCTGCCATTAATAAACCAAGTTTTTTTATATCCAAGTTTAATTATGGTGGTGTTTGTTTGATAGCTTGTTACTGTAAATAAAAGAGATAAAGGCAGCCCTTCACTGGAGTAGCTCGAGAGCTGTGAAATATGTACCTAATTAAAACTATTGGTGTAAGAGGCTAATAAAGTACATGTGCCTACTAGATGTCTTATTCTAATGAATCTCGGCTAATTTGCTTTGACTGATGAATTTCGGTGTTAGTGGTAGGGGCTGAATAATTATGAAATTTATCACAAGATACAAGGACTCATTAAGGATTACTCAGGTTGAGTTAGAGGAATGTTTTCTTTGTCAAGAACACAGGCCTTGACCAATGTAATTACGGCAATGCCAAAGAGTAGCCAGATTCCAATCCAAGCCCCAGAGAATGTTCAAGGCCAGGAGGGGAGCATGTTTCTGGCAGGGGTGGGGGTGGGAATTGGGGAAGTGGAGCCACCAGCGACTGTCAGTTCTGAGACAAACACCTGTATGGGGCTCGGGCCTGAATTTTAAATAGAAGCTTTCACTGTGCACAGAACTCCTCATGGATGGATTTAAGGACAATGACTCTCCTCTCACTCTCCTTGTAAAGGTTTTCCCACCCTTCATGAGGGAAAAGGAGTGCTCACATTTATTTAGCAAGGATACTGCTTGCTGCAGGAAGCCTATTCAGCTTCAAATTCTTTTTTTTTTCTTCTAAGTTTTAGCCTTCTGAGTCTCCTGAGTTATTAGTGAATCTGATTTTCTTAAGTCCTGAGTGGGAGACCCCAAAACCGGGGCCATGATTAGAGCCCATTTGGCCAGTCTCACATAACTACTTGCAGATTGGCCAGGAGGTTAAAAAAAAAAAAAAACAACAAAAAACACCATCTGTTTGAATTTGAAGTGGAAGATACTAACTGTTACAACATGTGCTGTGGGCAACACAGAGAAGAGCTATCTTCCCAACCAAGACCTGCACATTCTGCTCCTTACCAACCAGGAAGCAGAAGAGAATGGAGGACACCCTTAGATACCTTCCCACAGGAAACAGAGGCAGCAGAGCAGCTACGCTCCCGAGGGCAGGCAGGAGCCCAGCTCCGGAGATGAGAGCTGTGGATTAAAGGTCCCTGTGAGGGGGCCTGGCTTCAGCCTCTTCTTCTGGGGGCCAGAAGGAAGTGGGGAGCAGGGGTGGGGTTTGGGAAGGAGGGATAGCAATGCTCCAGTAAGCGACACCCAAGCTGGAAGCCTTGCCAAACAAATGGAGACCTATTTACCCTCAGCATCCCGCCCCCCACCACAGTAGAGGCTTTCCCAGGGCTGCACAGGGGCTTCATGTCCTAGCATGCGAAGTTGCTTCAGTTGTGTCCAACTCTTCAAGACCCCATGGACTATAGCCTGCCAGGCTCTGTTTGTCCAAGGGCTTCTCCAGGCAGGAATACTGGAGTGGGTTGCCATGCCCTCCTCCAGGAGATCTTCCCAACCCAGGGATCGAACCAGTGTTTCTTATGTCTCCATTGGCAGGCTGGTTCTTTACCACTTGCACCACCTGGGGGGCCCTTTCATGTCCTAGACCTGTTCTTTTGTTCACATAGGAATAAAGAACTGTAAACTCTATGACAATCAGACCAGATATGTACACATACGTAAAATGTAAATACACATACGCATATAAATATCTGCTTCTAAATGTGACTTAAAATTAAAACAAACAGAACTTCAACTTGTTAGGTGTTTTACAACCAAAGCTTTCAAATAAATTAACCCCTTGTTTGGTTTTTCTTTCCAAAAATAACTTTGGCACCAACTTTTTCCAATTTTCCTTCCCTTTGAAGGGAAATGTCAGGCATGATATTAAGTGAAATTTAAACCTTCCTGCCAAAGAGCAGAACCTATTAGAAAACATGTTGAATTTTCTAATTATTGCTTTCTAACTCAGGAAGGCATCTCTTTTCAGAAAGTAAACACCTCTTGATTCAGGATAAGGCAAAATGATACAGGTTATAATGTTTCCCTTCTCCATCCCTCCTTCTTCCCAACCCTTTGGCCTAAGTAAAGTGATAATAATAATAAATACTAAGTGCCTACTGTGTGCCAGGCACGGTACTATACAGTGTTGAAAAGGGAAAGTGTTAGTCACTCTGTTATATCCGACTCTTTGTGACCCGATAGACATTGCCTTGGAGAAGGCAATGGCAAGCCACTCCAGTACTCTTGCCTGGAAGATCCCAGGGACGGGGGAGCCTGGTGGGCTGCTGTCTATGGGGTCGCACAGAGTCAGACACGACTGAAGTGACTTAGCAGCAGCAGCAGACATTGCCTGCCAGGCTCCTCTGTCCCTGGAATTCTCCAGGCAAGAATACTGGAGTAGGTAGCCATTCCTTTCTCCAGGGGATCTTCCCAACCCGGGGATCGAATCCAGGTCCTGCATTGCAGACAGATTCTTCACCATCTGAGCCACCAGGAAAGCCCCTTACAGTGTTATGTAGTCCTCAAAACAATCCTAAGAGGTCGAGACTATCATTGCTTTCATTTTATGAAAGAGGAAACTTGTGCATGCTAGCTGAGAGCATCTGCTCCAGGTGCTACGGAATGATGGGTCAGCCTCCACTGGAGTCTGTCTGTCCACCTAACCACTAAACAATGCGGTCCTCTGATAGAACTATGCTGTTACCTTGAGAAACTTCCAGAACTTCACCACGGTTTTTCCTTCCCACTTAACCAGAAAGGATCCATCACATTCACGGCAGATCTGCAGGTTCAAACGAAAGCATGGAGGATTGGCTTCCGTTCTGAAAACGTTGCCTGAGTGACTCTCAGCGAAACAGCGGGAGACTGGACACGAAAGCTGAGGCCGGGGGTCAACAGCAGCGGGGCCTCTGGTCTGTGTGCTTATTTTCTGTTTGGAGCTGGTTAACAGTTCAAGTGTCAAGGACTTGAGAACCTATACTGAGGGGCCTGAAAAAAGTCCCCAAATAGATCTACCTGCCTCTTGAAACCTCACCCCTCCCATGATTTATATACACTGCTTTCTCTTTTATGGTTTCCCGAGTCAGTCGTCTCAGGCTAAAATTTGTGTGTTATAAGCCTCAGCGTGCATGATTTCTTAGGTTTTTAATTACAAACTGTAGTTTTGACCTATTAAATCATGTGTGAGGTAAATTTACCATAATAAAGCCCTATTAACCCCCTACAATTAAGAATTTACAGTTCTTTTGCTGAACTTTTTTTTATTGAATTTCCCAGGAGGATACTTGTACAACTGATTGTAAAGAAACTTTTTAGCCCATAACCAGCAACAGTAGAGTGAGAATATGACTTAGGAAATAGCTTTTTAATGTGGAGCCAGACTTCCTGTTTTGGGAAACAGTCTCCTTGAGCACTGGTGACAACCCTGTAAGACAGGCCCTGTTTGCCCTGTTTTATAGATGAGTAAACTGAGGCACAGGAATGTGATGTAGATTGACCAAGGTCACACAGCCACTGATGGCAGAGCCATGGCTTGAACTAGGCCACCTGGCTCCAAAATGCATACTCTAAACTAAGGTCTATGCCTCTTTCAATAAGAAGGAGGAGCTGGGGAAGAGGAGGAGAAGGGCATAGAGCATTCATAAGCCCCCAGCACTGTTCTGGGATAATACACGTGTCAGCTTATTTATTCTCACAGCAACTCTATGAGGGGGTGCCCTTATCCCCCTTTAATAAACGATGAAACTGAGGCACAGAAAAGCTAAGCAACTTACTTGCAGTTCCATAGCTTGTAGGTGGCAGAAACAGAGCATAAGCCCAAGCAGGGGACTGCAGAGAACATACTGTGGCCCCCAGGTGACACCGTCTTGCCCTCTCCACGTCTCCCACCTCCCAATCCCACCCCAAGCCCCTCCCAGGGGACCTCAACCTTAGCCAATATGCTCCCCTTCCCCTCTCCAAATCCACCACACGCTTTCCAGCCCCAGCCCTTGACCACCCCTTCCTCTTGACCTGTGAGGCTCTCTCTGCTTCAGGACTCACAGGCTTGGGTTTGCCTCCTGCCTGTGCTGCTCCTCAGCTGAGCTGCTCATATCCCGTGAGGCCTGGCTTCCTCCTGGGTGATGGAGGTCAGTCCCCCTCCACAGCCGTGTGGTGAATTTCTGGGTGACGCTGTCAAAATTGATATGCATTAAGTGTTCAAAGAGAGACAAGGCTTTTGCATTTCTTATTCCCTGAGCTCAGCTCAGGTCCCCTCCTCTGCAAACTCTGCGCACGCAGTATAATCAGCTGGCCTCCGAACCCTACAGCCCTCTGTCTCGATTTAGCAGTAATCACTGCTTGCTTAGTATTGTGGCAACTTCTGTGTGTGTCTGGCTTTCCCACTAGACTTCGAGGTTCTCAGGGTCAGAGACTGTGTCTTATTCATCTCCATGTCTCCAGATGCAACACTGGGACCTTGTGCATACAAATACTTTCAAAATTTTTGGTGAATTCAGTTGAAAAACAGTGTGGCAGAAACGTGGGCTACAATCACTACATGCTGCATGTGCCAAGCATCTCTTTCAGGAAAGCTAGGGGTCACTCCCACCACGGCCACTAGAAAGAAATCAGGCCGCCTCCTGCTTCCTCTGTTCCTGCGCTCTACCCTCCACTTCTCAAACCACCAGCAGCTCTCCAGAAGGAAGCCCTCCTTCCTCCATATGCTTGCATTGCTACAGGAGGCCCTGGCGTCTCCAGGCTGGGCCCTGTGAGTCCCACGGGTGACGGATTAGCCCTCCATTATTGACTGGAACGGTGGCAGGCGTGCCACACCTGCTTCTCTCCCGTCTCCCTCACATGTCCTTCCCAGGCCTGGAAATTCTGACCTGTAATTGTAGATTAAAACCATTGTCCTGCAGAGTGTTCTAAACTGATAGCGGCGTAAGACACACCGTCCACGGTGCTATGCATTATTCCCAGCACCCCTTGGCATGCCTTGTTTGGCAGCTTAATAGCAGAGAACAGACCAAGAAGGATTGGAACCTGGAAGGAGCATCTTTGACTGGGGTTTAGATGTGAGTGGAGTGTAGGGAGAGGATTGTGTTAGCCAGGGAGGCTGGGATGTGAATGACTTGGGTGAAACTGAGAGTGCTAGATGAAGCATAAGAAGAAGATGGGTAGTGAGGAGGAGGGCCCCAGAAACCCTCTGCTTCCTGATTGAGCTTGGAGAAAATATGCGGAAGGCCCCTGCTGGATTTCCAGCTAGTTGTTGATGGCTACCCTGCAAAAGAAGAAATTCAATCCTCGTGTAACTTCCCATTAAAGGACAGAGGGGGAGAGAGGCAGTGTAGTCCGGCTGCTAAAAGCTCTGACTCTAGGGCCACAGAGACCCAGATTTCGATCTGGCTTTGCTGGGGACTAGCTTGGTGACCTGCACAGGTCTTTAACTCCTCTGTACTGCCCTTTCCTTGTCTATAAAATGGGGACATAAACGGCAACACTCCTTGAGGTTCTCAGAAGGATTAAAGGAGATGCAGCAGGGTACACACTCAGTAAAGACAGCCAGTCCTCTGGATGGAGGCAGCCTTCGCTACTCTCAACATCTGTGCCTGAGTTTCACTATTAAAGTGCCAGACCAGTCAGAAGGGCAGAGGTCAAGAGCAGGCAGGCTCTGACTCTGGCCTGAAGAACCCTCCAATGTCAGTTCTGGGAAGATCCCATCCAAAGTGGTTATCTTATTCGGCCCTGCCTCTGAAAGGGGAAGAAAAGTACCTAAAGATATCGTATGACTTAACCCCCATGTAGCTGTGTCCACACAGGAGAGGATGTACCTGAACTGAGCTTCCAACAAGTGCATTGTGCCTTAAAGTCAGAGGCTTGGGCGCACAGGCTCTCGAGAGTCACGGGCTCTGTGAGGAAGTGTGGGACATCTTCCAGCCCATACTCATCACCATCCTCAGACCAAAGGCTGACAATTCCACACTCTGCAGAAGGAGAAGATCCTAGGATGGTAGATTGTTTGCAGTTGACTCTCTCGGGTGAGGACAGTCTCTAGGTATTTAGATGTCTCTTTCTGACCTGCATTTTCCTTGTTTTCTTCCCATGTTGGGTGGAGCTCCTGCCTCACTGCGCTGGACTTGCAGACTTTTCTGCCCACCCTGCTCCTCTGCCCTCCCTGGTTCCTGTCAGGGACAAGCAGTGACTGAAATTATCGATTGCATTTGTTCATCCTCCTACTGCGATGTATCCTCGCTGGATCCCAGCCCCAGGGCCGAGGTTCATCACAGTGTGCTGGTTTTCTCTGCTTAGGAACCACAGGGTCTCCTGAGAATGTCATCAGGGAAGACAGAGCACTTGGTTAGGAATGAACTCTGCTTCTCAATCCTCCTGCTGTTCCTGAATCCAGGGAAACAGTGACATGGCCAGTTTCTCTAGAGGCAGGCCCATCCACTTGGTCCACAATAAAAGAGATAGCCTTGGAACTTCCCTGGTGGCCCAGTGGAAGAGAATCTGCCTGCCAATGCAGAGTTCGATCCCTTGTCTGGGAGGATTCCACATACCTTGGAGCAGCTAGGCCTGAGCTACTGAACCTGTGCTCTCAGTTCAGTTCAGTTGCTGAGTCGTGTACAACTCTTTGCCACCCCATGAACTGCAGCATATCAGGCCTCCCTGTCTGTCACCAACTCCTGGAGTTCACCCAGACCTATGTCCATTGAGTCGGTGATGCCATCCAACCATCTCATCCTCTGTCATCCCCTTCTCCTCCTACCCTCAATCTTTCCCAGCATCAGGGTTTTCTCAAATGAGTCAGCTTTTCACATCAGGTGGCCAAAGTATTGGAGTTTCAGCTTCAACATCCGTCCTTCCAATGGACACCCAGGACTGATCTCCTTTAGGATGGACCAGATGGCTCTCCTTGCAGTCCAAGGAACTCTCAGGAGTCTTCTCTAACACCACAGTTCAAAAGCATCAATTCTTTGGCACTCAGCTTTCTTCATAGTCCAACTTGCACATCCGTACATGACCAATGGAAAAACCATAGCCTTGACGAGACGGACCTTTGTTGGCAAAGTAATGTCTCTGCTTTTTAATATACTGTCTAGGTTGGTCATAACTTTCCTTCCAAGGAGTAAGCGTCTTTTAATTTCATGGCTGAAATCACCATCTCCAGTGATTTTGAAGCCCCCCAAAATAAAGTCAGCCACTGTTTCCACTGTTTCCCCATCTATTTGCCATGAAGTGATGGGACCAGAAGCCATGATCTTAGTTTTCTGAATGTTGAGCTTTAAGCCAACTTTCTCACTCTCCTCTTTCACTTTCATCAAGAGGCTTTTTAGTTCTTCTTCACTTTTTGCCATAAGGGTGGTGTCATCTGCATATCTGAGGTTATTGATATTTCTCCCTGCAGTCTTGGTTCCAGCTTGTGCTTTATCCAGCCCAGCAGTTCTCATGATGTGCTCTGCATATAAGTTAAATAAGCAGGGTGGCAATATACAGCCTTGATATACTCCTTTTCCTATTTGGAACCAGTCTGTTGTTCCATGTCCAATTCTAACTGTTGCTTCTTAACCTGCATACAGGTTTCTCAAAAGGTAGGTCAGGTGGGCTGGTATTCCCGTCTCTTTCAGAATTTTCCACAGTTTATTGTGATCCACACAGTCAAAGGCTTTGGCATAGTCAATAAAGCAGAAATAGATGTTTTTTCTGAAATTCTCTTGCTTTTTCCATGATCCAGCGGATGTTGGCAATTTGATCTCTGGTTCCTCTGCCTTTTCTAAAACCAGCTTGAACATCTGGAAGTTCATGGCTCACGTATTGCTAAAGCCTGGCTTGCAGAATTTTGAGCATTACTTTATTAGCGTGTGAGATGAGTGCTACTGTGCAGTAGTTTGGGCATTCTTTGGCATTTCCTTTCTTTGGGATTGGAATGAAAACTGACCTTTTCCAGTCCTGTGGCCACTGCTGAGTTTTCCAAATTTGCTTGTGTTCTAGAGCCTGTGACTTGCAACTACTGAGCCCGCATGCTACAACTACTGAAGCCTGTGCATGTAGAGGCCGTGCTCCACAACAAGAGAAGCCACTACAATGAGACGCCCACACCTCTGGTCGCTGCAGCTAGAGAAAGGCTGTGTGCAGCAATGAAGACCCAGTGCAACTAAAAGTAAGTAAGTAAAATAAATAAATAAATAAAAGGGACAGTCTTGATCCTCCAGCTCCAGCTCTAAAGTTCCTCCAAATCTTCATTGTCTACTTTCGCAAGGAACCTCTCCGGGAATGTCCCCTCCTAGAGTAAGGAATAGTTCAGAAACACAAGGATGAAGATGTTGCTGTTTCTTAAGAGATAATGAAAGCATCACATTGGGTGTAATTTTGACTGGACTTATTGCAAATGCCTTCCCAATTTACTAGATCTCTTAAGCTCTCCTGCCCACCCTCATTTATTTCCCAGGATTCTTCGTACTGAAGTAATGTGCCTGAATATTGCATAACATTCTGTGGACAGACATAATATTGTAGAAATAATTTAATTGACGACTTGTAATGAAAAGAGAGCTGGGTAAGTCGCTTGGGTTGCAGTTTCTCTATATAGTTTTACATGGAGGGGGATAGTGCTGTTGACGTGAATAGGCTGGTATTGATTTCATTTAAAATTTTCAACATCTGAATGATGTGAGCAGTGATCTGTGGGAAGACACTGTAGAGTGGTCGGCATATTCTCTGCTAACAAAATACCATTTTCAAAGGATTTTTCTATTAGCATTCACAAAGAGATTGAAAAGGGTTAGAAGAATGTTAAAATTTTTACTGACCAAAGAAATATGAATTACCATCTTCATTTTACTCTTAATTAATTGAGTTATTGGAGCTTATATAATCCTCTGTTAAACACCTGAAAGAAAGCAGGCAGGAACCTGGAGGTGTTGTATAGAAGACTTTGTTTTCTAAAGGTAGTGACTTCAATGATCCCATGAGAGAGTCCTTAGACTCCCTCTAGAAATGGGTTTCGAATGCGGCAGCGACTCCTTAATGCTGTCCCATTAATGAGTTCCAATTCAGTGGTTCTAAGTTACCATCATTTAACAAGAGGAACACAAATTAGATTTTCAGACTTTCAGAGATGAGTTTCTCATGGTACCCAAGTCCAGGTTGGATAAAGAAAAGGTTGTGAGGGTGAGGGTGGGGGACAGACCTTGGGCCAGGACGTGCCTGTTTTTTTTAATAGAACCTAGATGGCAACCTGGGGTTGCTGACTGGGTTGCACTTCCTGGGAGGGAGGGTTTGGGGTGTCTTAACTTGGAGAGAGGTTTCTGGGATTGTAAACTCAGGCAATCTGTCAGGTGACAGCTCTTGCCTTCCTGCCGGCCTGGAAGTGAAAGAGGACAGCCCAGGGCAGAGCATTAGGTGTGAGCGGCCAGCCGATCTCCCGGGTGCAAAGGCTTCTCTCAAGCAGCTCAGCCATCCTGTCTTTCCAGTGCCTGGGGCTCACTGCTACCCTGAGGGATCAAAGAGACTTGAAGGGAACACACAGAGAGGGGCCCTTTCCTGAATCACCACTGACAGGGCTGGTAGAAAGGCCCTCAGGAGGTATGTCTCCCTGGCTGCAGATTCTTCTAGAAAACCAGCCACAGCTGCGCCTCTTCCGACTGTAGGACTCCCTCGCCTGCCCAATCAAGCAAAGGCGGACTGTCACCCTTGGGGCAGGAGGCCTAAGTTGGAGAACCTGACCCTGTGCACACCAGGAAATGGAGAGGGGGTTGCTGCTCCGAAGGGAATGAACTGATCCCAGCTTCAGTCCTGGAGCTGATCTAGGGGAGAGGAGCAGAGTGGAGAAGAGGCTGGAGAGGAAGACAGGACACGGGCTCAGGGCTCAGCCCACGGACAGTGGGAAGGTATGAACATGTTTTATATCAACAGAGACACATCGTTCTCAAACACACGCAGATGTGTGCGCAAAACGCACTGCCAATACTTTTATTGACATTCTTAGCACATAATCTGGATTGTAAAGCTGTTGTTTCCATGGAACTCAATAAAGCTATATTCATTTTGAATAGAAAAGAAAATTATGTAAACTAAAAAAAAAAAAAAAAAAAGGAACTGGGTTTCCCATTGCTGACACAGACATTCAGAGGCAACTCTAATGCTGACAGGTACCAACGGGGCCCATGCCTGGGCCCAGGGTTCATCTTCCAGACTGTGCCCTGTCCCAGCTTTCATTAACCTCCCAGTTGTATCACAGGGTGGGTGACAGACACAGAAAACCTACCAGAAGTGCTTCCTCTGGAAGCTTTCCACCAACCTCATTCTCTGTAACACAGCCACCCCCCAGGTCATGGCTGCCACCTGGATCTCCTCCAGCACCCCACTGGCCGGCCTGGTGTGCCCATGGTCAGACACAAGTCTTTGGGCAAGCCACAGCCTCCAGAAAGTGCCAGTAGGTTATAGTCTAAAGTTGGGATGAAAGTGGGATGGTACAATATGATGTTACATTCAAGGACCCAAGAATTCTTCCTGGTCGGCCATTCAGTCTCACTCCAAGGAGAGAGGGAGACTGAGGGAAAGGAGCAAATGGAATGGGAACTTATACTTTATTAGGAGCCAGCATTATGGCCTCTAAAGCAGTCTGAGGAATCTGGAATGCTGGCCTGGACCACACGGAAGACTGGGCCCTCCTACCTGCCCTCAGACTATAGTGGGCTAGCGGTCTGCCCCCAGACTATAGAGGGCTAGGGGTCTTCCCCTTCCTCCCTCAGCACCTGGGTTCCTGCTTAGGAAACTACTATTTGAACGCTACCAGGTCAATCCATTGCACAGGGGGCAAAAACAGGGGGACCAGAAAGACAAAGTGAGCTTGTTCTCAGTGTGGGGCAGGGAGCCAGCTCACCTTGTCTTGGGCATTAGCCCTGGGCCTGGAAGCCCTGTGGGAAGCAGAGAGAGCATTTAAGGAGAGGGAGAAAGCGAAGGACAGAGAGGGTTGCCACACTGCTGGGGAGCACATGATTTTAGCCAAATGCCTGAATTTTTTAACCTTTTGAAGCCAGAAGGATGAGACCCAGTATCCTATATTTGGCTAACTGACTTTGTATCCCCATTCTTGGACAAGCCACACATTGTCCTGTTAGTCCAGCTTTCATATTATCCAGGACAGTTTATCAGTGTGTCTTAAGGTTGGGAGGGTATATTTAGGGAGATTTGGGGCAGTTCCTGGGTACAGGAATCAAGGTAGAGTGCTTCATTTCGTGAGAAAATTATTCCCTTTAAAATTCTCTTTGAATCCTTCTAATTAACTCAGCGGACTATCTCTAATGACTCTGTCTTTAACACCTGTTTAATAACGTAGTCTCTAACAGAGGGTGAACCTCAACTTCAGAACCTTTGATTGACCACAGTATAAAGCAATAATTTAATAACATTTGTATTTTTATTTATTAACAAACTCTTTTTATGTAAGGTGAGTGACACAGGTTGCCTTCTTATAATAGTCACATTATGCAATATTTACCAGGGGTCAGGAACTGTTTTAAGTGTTTAATGTATATTAACCCATTTAATCTTCAAAAGGACCCTGGATCACAGACCTATTATTATTCCCATTTTACAAATGCAGAAACTAAGGCAGAGAATGTATAAATTGCTTGCCCAAGTTCACCCTGTTAGTAAGTGGTGAAAGCAGAATTCTCATCTAGGCATCCCCATTCAAGAGTATAGGTGTGGGGCAGAGGTTAATCCCGTATTGTCTTGATCCTCCAGTCAGTGGCCAAATGGGAGACATTCTGGGTATGTTGCATGTAGTCACCTCATTTTGGCATAAGGATGAACTCTATCCCCCAAACCAGAGCTCTGGACAAGTCCAGTTGGCCAAATTCCAGCCACAAGACCTTGGTCAGTCTCACTTTCTGAGCTTCTGTTTCCTTGTGTTTAACATGAAGGCTAGTAGCAACATCTTCCTTGCTGGGCTGTTGGGAAGATGAATGCAGCTTAAATAAACGACAGGATCTCAGGTCTGTCCTGCTCTAAATAGAGGAGAGGACGTGATGTCTGCAGACAGAGGAACTGGCTCAAATACAACCTCCTTCATTTACTGTCATGAGACCCTGAGGGGGTCCCCACTGAGAGTCTCATTTGTCCTGTCTGTGAAATAGGAATTAAAACGGTATGGATCTCAAAGAGATTTATCCTATATGCTGTTAAAGAACCTTTAGGATCAGTGAACTGTATCCTTGGTTGAATTATTTTCAGAAGTAGAACTGAATAGTATCGTGTCACTGACTTTGAAAATCTCCACAATTTAAAAGTATTTTTAAAATATTCTTCATGTTATAAAGTACTAAATATAGCTAATGAAAAGAAGAATCCCCCATTAACACTTTGGTGTATGTCCTTTCTGATAACCAGACACAGTGATGCTAAATTTTTCAAAATGAAAATGAGATCATATCAAATATACATTTTTTAAACTTCCCTTTTCACGTAAGCGGGTTCTGTTTTCTCTTGTCCTGGTCCATGTCTCTTCCTGAGAGGCAAACTTGTAGGTGTTTCTGATGGGGAGATACTGAGGTTTAAAATGGCAGAGTCTAGTTCTTTAGTTCTGAAGATTGTAAATGAAGGGTCTTATGATAGCTGTCAAGAGCCGTTAGTGTAACAAGATATCATTCCAAAGTCAGGAAAAAAATCCTTTTGTCTATATGGAGTTTGAGCCCTTTGCATATTTGGGGCCTCATCAAAGGGGAGGTTTGAGATAGTCTTTCTTGTTTTCCACATAAAACTCGGAAAATTGCTTGATTTAAAACAATTCCTCTCCTCTGTTCCATATGTCATTTCTGAAACATTTCTCAGAAAGTGTTAAAAGTAATGGTGTAACAAACTGTGAGGTAGTAGTAATATTTTAGGTAGACAAAAATGCATCCTGGTAGAAAAATAAAGACACAGCTATAGTCAGTGACCATGGAAAAGAGAAAGAGATGTTGCTTCTGGTCTCAATCAATCTGATCTTATCTAATTTAAAAAGTTAGGCTGTTTGGAATTTTGTAATTGTTCTAAGGAGAATCAGCAGAGACATTATGTTAGTCCAAGCATGTTCTGTTGTGACAACAGCATGGGCCTTTAAGGATTTTAAAAAAATGTCTTTTATTTTGAAAGTTTTTCCCATATTTGAAGTCTTGCCTGGTGGCCAAACCCTAGTGTTCTGTGGCTCTGTGGAAACACGAGCTCACCTCCTGCTCTGGGTACCCCTCTCTCTCCGGCTTTAATTAATACCGTACAATAAAATTCCTACTCCCCAGCCAAACCACCATCGGCTGTAATCTTGTCAGCTCTCATAAGCCAAACAGAAACACACACTTTTTCTTGTTGTTGTTCAATCGCCTGCATCTGCTATTTAATTTCCAAAGGAACCTCATCTTGCTGCTTTGCGTGCTCCTTTCCTCCCTTCTGTTTATTTATTTGCTTTTCATATTTTTTTTTCCAAAGAAGACCACAGGTAACGAGCCATGTGAAGCTAAAACTGAAGATTCTGATGGCAGATGCCTCGGTTTATGACAAGCTGAATACTCTAAATTGTGGCATATGGAGGATGAAGGATTTAAAAAGCTAGCCTGCCATGGCAGAGCAGGCTTTACCTGTAACTAGAGTTAGCAGTTGTGTGTAGGGCACAGGTTACAGGCTGCATTGCTTCAGAGTATCAGGGCTGAATTTTAATGCTGTTCTTTGTGTGCCAAACACTGTGTCATGAATGGTGGTATTTGACAATCTCCTCTCTCTAAGGTCTGAAGCAAGGGTGCCTCTGCTCATGGACCACATCTGTAGCTATCTGCCTTTTTTTTTTTTTTTAAG
Source organism: Ovis canadensis (assembly GCF_042477335.2). Classification (NCBI taxonomy): domain Eukaryota; kingdom Metazoa; phylum Chordata; class Mammalia; order Artiodactyla; family Bovidae; genus Ovis; species Ovis canadensis. The sequence goes on from NC_091245.1 coordinate 65,261,878, forward strand.
GGCAGTAGAACATCCTTGTGTCTATAAGGAGAGACTAACGTGTGCATTCAAAGCATCACTATCACCATCACCCAAATCCTCAAACTCAAGTCCTGCTGAGAGAGGACCCTAAATTCACTCACCCAGCCAGCCCCCAAACACAAAGCAACAAGGCTTCTGTGTTCTATGTATTAATGTTATAATAGCATATTGGTACTTAGTGATCTGCAACATTTCTGATTCTTCAGTGCTAGGATTTGGTCTCTTTTCTTCTTATTCCCTTCCTCCCTTCTTCCCTTCCTTACTTCCTTTTTTGGTATTACTAAATACAAATTATATGTACTGTGATAAAGTAATGAAAATACATTTTATCTTTCTCGCCAGCAAGTAGAACTCAGTTTGCTGTTGAAAACCTTTAACTTCAAATTCTCCTGCTTTCATGTGAATGGAATTTCAACTCTAATGCGGCATTAATGGGGTTTTGCACTGAATTGCCTTTTGGGGTTTGATTTGCCTTTTAGAGAAGCTGGTGTTTGACTGCATGTTCAAACACAGCATGTATTCTTATGAGCGATGTGAGATTCAAATAAACACAATGAGTGCGTTCATTTTGATGACCTCCCCATCACACATTCAAATAAACACAAATGTTCTCAAATGTATAAAAGCAGCTGTGTTTATGTCAGCGTGCAAAGCACCAGATATATACATTCAGATTCACTCGTCTATCTGGAACCATGTACCTCCGCTCATCGCTAAAAATTTAGTGGAAAATCATGTATGGGGCACGTGTAATGTGCAATTTTCAACCGTATACACATCTCTAAACAAATTTTCTTCAAGCATGTTACTGACATTTGTTTTAATTGAAGATGAAGCCTGGAGAAACTTTGAAGTTTCTGAAAACAAAACAAAGCAAAATAGAAGTTGCTACCAGAGGACACTGGCACATTTAAAGTGTTCTGGCAGCATGAGAAGTCACCTTCCCTGATATTCAGGACAACCTTCTCTGCCTGTCCCTTGCCTTTTCTCTTCTCTTCTCCTCCTTCTCCCCTCCCCCATCTCCTCCCCTTCTCTCCTCTCTCTTCTTTCCTTCCTCCCTTTCTTTTTACTTTAGGTTAAACAAAATCATGGAAAGTTCTTCCACCTTCCCCTCATTTCTTTCTTTGTTCCTTGCTTCTAGTAAAGCCACATAAAATGCCAGCTCGAGAGTTAGCTTTTCCCCTTGTTTGCTTTAAATATCATAAATGTGAGACATGACGAATCTTTTCTTCAGAACCTCAGCTGGAATGGCTCAGCCATTAATGCCGGGTTAAGCTGTCCTTTCTGCATAAGAACCAACTTTGGCTTTGTATGTCAGACTAAAACAACACTTCCATCTTGTACTTCTTCAAATAGAAGAGCAGTTTGCAGGTTTCCAAGAAAATCCCCAGCCTCCATTTTGCTGACAGACGGTAGGAAATAGAAGAAAAATCAACTCTAAAGTTGATTGGGATCTACCTGCCTGCCAGGGGCTGTTCTAAACATTTTAAATATTTTATTTAATTCTCTACCACCCTATGAGGTAGGTATTGTCACTATACTCATTTTACACACAAAGGTGGGCAAAGAAGTCTCTTTCTCAAGGTCACCTGGAATCAGTAGGTGGGGAGCCTTACTGGTATGTAGGTTACAGTCCTCGTGGCTTGTAAGAGAAAATGTAAAGCCAGATATTTACATGTAATAACTTGGTTTTTAAATGTTAGCAAAAAATTCAAATTTTAAGAAACTGTCAGCTCAACAAAAGACATCTGGTAGTGGGATTCAGTTCCCGGGCTGCCGGTGTGCCTCCTCTGATTTAAGTTATCCCGTCTCTAGTCTTCACAGTCAGAAAACCTACTCTTAATGACTAAGCAGATAAATAGAGAGAACGTAGGATTTGGAGAGAGAACTTTCATTACCTTGGAATTCTATCCATTCCCAGCTAAATGACCTTGAGCAAGTCACTGCTATTCTCTGAGTTTCAGTTTCCTCACCTGCAAATCAGATAATTGCTGTCTTAGGAGAGGTTTTATGAGAATTATGCAAGCTTTATAGGCCTCTTGCAATATTTATAACAGAACACTTGTAAACTCTAAGCATGATATAATCAGAAACTATTGTTACTATGGTACTACCTCCTTACATCTGAATATAAGCAGAAGGATGGGCACATTTACTGAAGGTTAAGTATGGCAGTCTCTGAGGAGGAGCAGTGTTTGTTCCCACCGCTGCTAAAATGTATGGTACTGGAGCACTACAACACTTTGAATGTGCCAGTACCAAAGTGGACAAATTGTGTCCACGCTGTGACCTGCAAAGTCTTTTGGCGCGCCCCCATTTTACAGAGGAGGACCTTGAGGGGCCACGAGGTTAAGGGACTTGCTCAAAGATGCAAAATTAGCAAAAAGTGCAACTGAAATTCACACAGGTTTCTTCGGCTAGAAAACCCGTGGTCATTTTTCTTTCCCTCGTTGACAGCGTATAATGTATTAAGCTTCTCTCAGGCATTTCAGCTTTAGTGGGAACCATCTTGTCAACACGAGAGTTAGCGTCCTGCTAGAAAAAGCTTAAGCTCTGGAACTACTGATGAAGAATGGAAAACAAACATGATCCAGGGAGCTCAGGGAAGGACAGGGCTGGACGGAGCCCCACCTCTACCTTTCAGTGCTGGACAAGGGGAATGTGAGATGTTAAAAGGAAGAAAGAGGAAGGAGAGCTCTGACGTGCCTGCCACGTGCTCTTGGGAGCAAGCCCCCCACGTCAGTCTTTGTCCCGCTCCCTGCCCTGCTTTCAGTGGGGTTGCAGAGCCTGGCACTGCTGGACACGCACTGGAAAGTGAGGTTAGTCGTGCTATTTACCAGCTTACTTGCCCACAGATAAAAGCCACACTTGCACATACTGGCTTCATCAATCTGAGAGTGATATTCGGACCTTTTTCTGCCTTGTCCCTGTGTGTTATTTCTCAGTTGGTTCAGAACTCAGGCAAAGAAAGGGCGGCTGGCGGGGGTGCGGTGGAGGGGTGGGTACTACCTCATGGTCCCTAGAAGCCCTAGCACAAGACTGAGGGGATGGAAGAAAGAACTTAACTCTCTTTGGCTTTGGGTAATCCACTTTCTAGGCCTCCTCTAAATGTGCAATATCTCCCGTTGATGTGAGAAACTTTAGGACTGAAAAGATCCATTTCTCAAAGACAAGGCAAAGCAGCCCCATGCCCAAGCCCAGGACTCTCTGGCAACACGGGAAAACGATTCCGCTCTTTGTAAAAGTCACTGGGCTGGGGGAGTCTCCTTCAGGGTAGGAACATGACAATCTGAGGGCTCTTTTCAAGGGGTTGAGTGATCTATGCGGGAGGGGCAGGTCCTTTACCACTAATTTCTGTTAAGGCTCCAGTTCTAATTCTCTTCCAGTCATTAAAGGGAAAAGAAATTTAACATGGTAGGTGTAACAAATATCCAACCCCATGGAATTACAGGATGATGGTTTCCTCAGCAGATTCAACAGTGGTAGCGATAAAAATAATCAATACAAATTAGGGACATGCTTCTGTTTTAATGCACTTAGTAACCAGATCTCTCGTCCTCAAATAAATCTAAAGGAGAACTGTGTCCTCCACACCAACTTGAATACTATTGTGAAGGAGGTGTGTGTGTGTGTGTGTGTGTGTGTGTGTGTGTGTGTGTTCCCTTTTCTCTTAGGGATTCTATAGCTTCCTTCATTCTTCGCCTCTCTCATATTACAGAAAGAAGGTAATTTTTCCTGGCCATTTACTAAAGCTCATTAAAGACTGGAGAGAACAAACAATGCTACTCCTCAGAGACTACCATTCAAAGTCACTCTACAATTCTCTGTTCTAATACTTGAGACAAATTAATTATTCCTTAGTGAAAAGTGTATAATTCCTATTCTTCATTTTTGGGGGGTGGGGAATAATAATGGGAAGTTTATATCTGAGTGAAAAGCTGTCTATGCTGAAGGGAAATGAGAAAAAATGTGTGTTCTGAGAGGAGTAAAAGCAATTATTCTAATAATAATTTGAAGAATATTAATGTCTTTTTAAAGTAGATTGCCTTCAAATAAACACAGAGGTTGAAGCAATGGGAGGCTGGTTTATTTATTAATCATTCCAAATGTGCATTCTTCTAAGTGAACAACTGCATCATCAACTTTGCCGGCACATATTAAATTTAGTTAAACAGCAACTTGCAAATGTCTCAAAACTTTTGTAACCAGAGACTAATTTGTTTAACACATTTAAAATGTTATATTGATGTAAAACCCTACATGTTAAACTTCAAAGGGAAAAGCTCTTGAGAGTTTCTCAGTTTAAAGACTACATGCTGGAAATGAGATGGAGACAAATCTCATTCTCCTATTTTATTTTGCTTTGAAACAGAGGCAGTCTCCAGCCCCTGTCCTCATCCTCAGTGCAGTGTTTGGTCATCTGTAGAGCAGCAAGTATCTAACTGCAGGGACTGCAAGGCAATGGTTAAGAAAGGCCTAGTGTTTCCCTTTCATCTCTATTAATTAATCCTGGCTCCGTTTGCCCAGAGTACGTTGCTGTTGACATCACCTTTTCCTTACACTTTAAAGAGTCCCGAGAGAGATCGACTGCAGAACAAAACTGGACAAAGAGTACATTTGGTAACCATTTTATTTCTCAATTACCAACCTACACGTATGGAAAAGATTTGCTCGCTATCTGATTTACACAACAATTATGCTTCAAAAGTTTAGAAATAAATAACTTTTTTCTTGGACTCATTACCAATTGTAATTGGTGTCAACTAACGAGTTTGCTCCATGGCTTGCCGTTAATTACTGATAAAAGCTAAACTGCAACTCTAGCCAATCAGAAACTAGTTTATTCATGAGAGTATAGTATTCTTTTAAAAGCTCTATTTGTCCTAATAAGTGGTTTTGTGTTTGGCTGAAACCTTCCATAAGCCCCCTTAACATAAGCAAAGGACTCTTAATAACTATATACAGTGAGGGAATATCATTACTGCCCTCATTCAAACAGATGAAACAAAGGGAACATTTTATAAATTTCAAATGTATACATCACAAAGTTACCAGACCCTGAAATTCCATCCATCTGGTGGGAAATAGATATTAGTACCCTTAAGACTGATACTGAGAATTTGTTTCCTCTTCCAATGTCTAAATTCTTTTCACAGTATCCCCAGCCTTTCGAAACAGGCAGTAAGAAATAGGAGAAACCCAACAGTCCGGAGGCATGTTAAATCCTAATGGTATAAGCAAGGTTTGGCTCAGTCCAAAATCCCACGTGAAAAATAATAGTGTGGAAACAAGAGTGTTAAGAGATAGTATGTGGTGGAATGCCAGAAAAGCTTTGTGACAGCAAAAGCCTAATTGCAGAACCACCATCCTAAAGATTGCCCTCTTTGTTGTTGTTTTCGGAAAACAAAATAACTTCTTCAGGATTAATGGAAATTCTGAAGATTGGTTCCCACTCTTATAATAATTAGGGTGCTTTTGGCTGCAGTGATCAGAAAACCAAAGTGGCTAGAGCAACAGGGGTACTTTTTTCCTCACACAACAAAAAAATTGAGATCAGACGTTTCTGGTTTAACTCAGGCAACCACTGCTATCATTCAACGCAGGTTCTTACTATCTTTCCATTCACTGCCTCACTGTGTTGGTGTCTCCTTTCACGGCCACAAGATGACTGAAGTCCATGAATCTTATTCTTATGTAACAAAATTTAAAGACAGAAGGTACATGAATCTTATTCTTACCGAAGGCCTAAATCTAAAGGCCTTAATTTCTTCCACCACTTGTTAAATAAAGAGCTAGGAAAGTTTTCCTAGAAATATCCATAGCTAACCTCCTCTCACATCTGATTGGCCAGAACAGGAACACATGCCCACTCCTAACCAATCACTAGTAAGAACTGCCTCAGGCTTAGACCAACCATAATTCATCTCCAAGGTTGTGGAGGATCCCAGGCACCCATGAAGCACCTGGGTCTTGGCTGTTTGAACAAAACCGAACATTTCACTAAAGAGGAGAAAGGGGATGATGGTGAATGATTTGTTGGTAAAGTAAATAGCAGCATCTATCTCCCAGTTAAAGAGATTATTATTCCAAGTCACCACTCTCAGTGATTTCCAACAGTCAATAAAGAAGAGCATGTTCTGGCCTCCAAAAGCGATGTAGATGGACAGGGGGCATGCTACCTGGGGACCAGAGTAGTCTCTGCCACTAATTTGGGGTCTATTGCATCCTGGATCTCTGTGCATCTCACTGACTTCACTCTGAAATGTGGGGATGGTACCAGCAGTTCCCTAATATCTCTTCTCACATTGGAATTTGATGGATTTTCACTTTATTCACTGCCATCTGGTGGGTCTCCTTGTTTCTTTATTCTTCAGCTTATACAAATGGCATGCTGAAATTCTCTACTTTTAGATATTTCTTATTCCTTAATTCATTCTCCTCAGAGTAGATTATAAAGACCCCAAGGGCAAGACACCTCTAAGCTTTGTTGTCTTTTATATTCATTGAGTTATTGCTTATGGAGAACCTATTCAGTGCTGTGCACAGTAGGAGAGGCTTCGATCTCACATAGTGGGCACTCTGTCATTATTTCCTTATTGATTTTGCTCCAGCTGCTTTTAGTGTCTTCAGACCTTCTTAAGAAATGCTAAGTAGCATCTCTAAGATATATTATGTGCATAATTTGTTATTATGAGGATATGGCTCGGTCTATTCCTACAAGGTCACAATTTCTGTGAATAAGGCAGAACTCCTGCTTCCCAGTGGGTGTCCCTGGTGGCTCAGCGGCAAAGAATCAGCCTGCCAACACAGGAGACACAGGTTCGATCCCTGGATCAGGAAGATCCCCTGGGAAGGAAATAACAACTCACTCCAGTGTTCTCGCATGGGCAATCCCATGGACAGAGGAGCCTGGAGGGCTACAGTTCTTGGGATCTCAAAGAATTGGACACGATTTAGCAAATAAACAACAACAACCTGCTTGCCAACAACCACCCACTCATTTAATAAGCACTGGCTGGAAGAAGCACAAGCTGAAATCAAGATTTCCAGGAGAAATATCAATAACCTCAGATATGCAGATGACACCACCCTTATGGCAGAAAGTGAAGAGGAACTAAAAATCCTCTTGATGAAAGTGAAAGAGGAGAGTGAAAAAGTTGGCTTAAAGCTCAACTTTCAGAAAACGAAGATCATGGCATCTGGTCCCATCACTTCATGGCAGATAGATGGGGAAACAGTGGAAACAGTGTCAAACTTTATTTGGGGGGGCCCTAAAATCACTGGAGATGGTGATTGCAGCCATGAAATAAAAAGATGCTTACTCCTTGGAAGGAAAGTTATGAGCAATCTAGATAGCATATTAAAAAGCAGAGACATTACTTTGCCAACAAAGGTCCGTCTAGTCAAGGCTATGGTTTTTCCAGTAGTCATGTATGGATGTGAGTTGGACTGTGAAGAAAGCTGAGCACTGAAGAATTGATGCTTTTGAACTGTGGTGTTGGAGAAGACTCTTAAGAGTCCCTTGGACTACAAGGAGATCCAACCAGTCCATCCTAAAGGAGATCAGTCCTGGGTGTTCATTGGCAGGACTGATGATGAGGCTGAAACTCTAATACTTTGGCCACCTCATGCGAAGAGTTGACTCATTGGAAAAGACCCTGATGCTGGGAGGGATTGGGGGTAGGAGGAGAAGGGGACGACAGAGGATGAGATGGCTGGATGGCATCACCGACTCGATGCACATGAGCTTGGGTAAACTCCGGGAGTTGGTGATGGACAGGGAGGCCTGGCGTGTTGCGATTCATGGGGTCGCAAAGAGTCGGACACGACTGAGCGACTGAACTGAACTGAACTGATTGCTATATATGGCAGCAAAATAAGAAGAAGTAAGAGAAGCTTATTCCTATAATTCACTTCCTTCTTGGAGAAGGAAATGGAAACCCACTCCAGTATTCCTGCCTGGAAAATCCCATGGACAGAGGAACCTGGCAGGCTATAGTCCATGAGATTGCAAAGGGTTGGATACGACTGAGTGACTAACACTACTACATTTTCTTCTTGGAGCCAAATGACAATAGAATGTTTAAGGAACTTTATAAAGGCAAGTGAGAGACCTTAAACATGAGGATGGAGAAGCAGAAGCTGAGGGTCCCAGAATTTTAAGGTTCACATGGAGAATTCCCTTGTATATGTTTTAAAATCCCTAACATCCCATTTCCTCAAAAGTTCGTCAGTAATAACTTTTTAGCTTTTGCACATGTGATCAAACTGTGTTTACTTTTCTGAGGTTGACAAGCAGGTGGCTTTAGTATTATAGAGGGAAAAAACCCCATGCAGTTGATTGCCTTTTCACTTGGCAGCATCTTTATTTAGTTTTAGAAGTCTTTGTCGTGTTGAACTTCTTGAAGATGGGAGTGATTATTTTGCAATTAAAAGTACATAAATGCCTAACAATCAATTCCTTGCAGATCAATGGCAGCAGCAAGAAGAGCGCCAGTTCATGTTACTGCACGTGCCAAGTGTGGTGCCAAGTGTGGTATCAGCTATAACTGTGATCAGCTTTGGAATTTTTATGTAAAAATAAAAAGTATTATGGCAGGCACTGTTTATTACTCAACTAACAGCTATTTCCCTTCACCCACTCCTCTGCTAATCAATTCCTGATTTTTTTCAGAACTGAGATCTGCTGACTCCAGGGAAAGTGTTTCTTTCTTCCAGCTCAGAGATTTAATCATGATTGGTCTAGGCTGAGCGTATGATGTATGTTCTTAACACTTCCTCCAAAGTATATCTGGAATCTTATATTTTTCATCACTCCTCCCATTCACCACATCAACTTCTTCTTGCTCTGCAGTCATTTCTTTACTATTCTTTGACTTCCACTTTTGCCTCCTATGTCAGTTAGAATTGGTTCCAACTCTATTTCTCTTTAATGTAAGTTTGGAAGTAACTATTCTAATGTTTTGGCAACTTCACAGTGTCACCTGAGACCCATCTTTTACCAGGGCTTTTATGTCTCTGCTCCATCATCTCAGTATGAGACTTCATCCTGGTACACCATTTCCATCCTCAAGGTCATCTCATGGTGAAGCTTAAGCCATTAGGTCCACACTTCAGGTCTAAGGAAGGAGAAATATGGAGGGCAAAAACTGGGTCCTTCTCAGATGAATCAGCCCTTTAAGCACTTTGCTAGAAGTCCTATCTCTGTTTCCCCTTGTGCTCACACAGTCATGTCCAACTCACTGTGACCCGTGAATTGTAGCCCTCCAGGCTCCCCAATCCATGGGGTTATTCAGGCAAGAATGCTGGGGTGGGTTACCATTTCCTAACTTTCCCTTACGTATTATTTACTGGCTATAACTTAGTCACAGGAGCTACAAGGGAAGTTTGGAAAATAGTCTTTTATTCCAGGCAACAATGCAGGCAGCTTGAATTGGGGTTCTATTTCTAAGAGGAAGGAGAGAATGAATCCTGGGGTAAGCTTGAAGCTAGTTCTGCCACACATCTCTTTCATCAATTCTTCCCCAGTTAAAAAAAAAAAAAACAAAAATCTGGGACTTCCCTGGCAGTTCAGTGGTTAAGACTCTGTGTTTCCACTGCAGGGGGCAGACTGGCTTGATCCCTCATCAGGAATAAGGATCCCAGATGCCTTTTGGTGCAGCCAAAAAGTAAAATAAATAAATAAATAAAATTTTAAAAATCAAAGGTAAAAAAATCTGATTATGACATTACCTTGCTTGACACTCTCCAATGGCTGCCCATTGTGCTCAGATTAAAATTTAATGGCTCTGCACTATTTTGTAATGTCTGTATATGCAATGTAACATTTCAAAACTGTTTAAAACAATAGTAAGCTTTTTTAAAAAAGTGAAAAAAAAATTAATGGCTCTTTCTCTCCAACATTAACTGTTAAACAGTCTGTCCCGATTACTCCATTCTAGCAACACCTGTTTACATTGAGCATTCATCCATGAAATTAGAAGATGCTTGCTCCTCGGAAGAAGAGCTATGACAAACCTTGATGGCATATTAAAAAGCAGAGACATCACTTTGCCAACAAAGGTCTGTATAGTCAAAGCTATGGTTTCTCTAGTAGTTATGTATGGATGTGAGAGCTGGACCATAAAGAAGGCTGAGCACTGAGGAAATGATGCTTTTAAACTGTGGTGCTAGAGAAGACTTTTGAGAATCCCTTGGACAGCAATGAGATCAAACTAGTCAATCCTAAAGTAAATCAATCCTGAGTTTTCACTGGAAGGACTGATGCTGTAGCTGAAGCTCCAATAATTTGGCTACCTGATGTGAAGAGCTGACTCATTGGAAAAGACCCTGATGCTGGGAAAGATTGAGGGCAGGAGGAGAAGGGGATGACAGAGGATGAGATGGTTGGATGGCATCACCGACTGAAAGGACATGGGTTTGAGCAAACTCAGGGAGTTGATAAAGGACAGGGAAGCCTGGCATGCTGCATTCCATGGGGTCACAAAGAGTTGGATGTGACTGAGCAACTGCACAACAAGAAAGCTTATTCCCATTCCAGGGCCTTTGCATTTGCTGTTTCTGCTGCCTGAAATGTGTTTCTTTGAATCTTGGCATGACTCAGCACTTCACTTCATTCAGGTGCCGTCTTGCCTCTTTTCCTACTAATCCCTAGAAGAGTGGCTTCAGAGTTATTATTGTACTTCTGCAGAGCCTGCAAAACCTTACTTTTAGAATATCTACCTGAAAAACGTAAAATACATCTCACAATAAATACAGTTTGATTGTGCCTAGTGAAGGACAAGGAAGCCTGGTGTGCTGTAGTCTGACTTGCAAAGAGTCAGACACAACTTAGCAACTGAACAGCATATAAGAAGTGAATTAAATTACAAGTGTCAAGTTAATCAGTTTCCTTTGTAGACATTTACTTGGGCATTTCTTAATTTTAATTTTTGCAGGTTTGCTTTTGCACTTTGGAGCCCCCAAACTTTCTACTTCGGGTATCTAACATTTTTTTCTTATAAGTGCAAAAACTTACATGTGCTGAACATTGCGTCAGTAGAACATACTGGCTAAAACTTGCCCGGGTGACTGTAAAGTTTACCCCAGTGAACACTGAAATTGTTCTGACTACAGAAACCTCATTTTTAAGTATCTTAATGAAAAAATTATTAATAACAGTTTTACAACTGATGTTACTTGTACTCTGACAGTCTAATTATCTAGCAGTGGTTTAGCACTGGGTTTCTTTGTTGGCACAACTGACATTTTAGGCAGAATGAGTCTTTGTTATTGGGGTCTTTTCTTGTGGTTTGTAGGATGCTTAGCAGTATCTCTGGCTTCCACCAACTCATGCCAATAGCAATCCCACTTTCCAGTTGTGACAACTCAAAGTGTCTCCAGATATTGCCAAATGTCTACAAGGGGGAAAAATCATTTCTGACAGAACCACCAGTTTAAAAACTAAATATTAATTTATTAGCAGATGCAAGTGGACTGTGGAAGCTTCCTTCAACCTGTTAAGCTCTGTGGAATTCCAGGTTTTGAACCTCAACCTTGACAATGATCTTGAGCAATTGCTTAACTTTCATGATTTGCATTTCTTCAGTTTTAAAATGGAGGCAATGATACCTTGTATCCGGTTGTTAACAGGATTAAATGGTTTGTTACCTGGAAAGAACCTAGCCCAGGGTCTGGCACAGGTTGATAGGTTCAGTGTTCATTATTTCTCCCTCTGATTTAAAATAGAAATTTGAGTGAAAACAAGATTGTGGCTGTTTCTGACATAAACGCAGCAGGAGGGAAGGGCAATCATATGGGGTGGGAGATGGTGGGGAGGGTTGTCCTGCCCAACTTTTCAGAAGCAGAAAGGAATTTATAGCTGTCATGAATCATAAAAGCACAAAAGAGCTGTCAAAGGCACATGAACTCATCGATGTAAATTTTGAAATAGAAACTGTGGTCTTATCTGCCTCAGATACTCAAAATATATCTTAAATCTGTTCCTTCTCAGCTCACCTCTCCTATCTCTGTGGTTCAAGCCACCATCAGCCCTTGTGTGATTACTGCAAGAACCTTTTATCGGGTGACCTCTTTGTTTTTACCTAAAACCTTTGTAGTTTATGCTTTCTAAAATGTAAATCAGCTCATATCTCTTTTCTGCTCAAAACCCTCTAATAACATCCCTTCCCAGTCCAGGTAAGAGCCCAAGTCTGAGAGCTGTCCCAGTCAGCTCCAGCCTGCCCCAATCTAAACTCTGATCTCATCTCCTACTACAGCCAGGCCACCTGGCCTCATCCTGCCTCTTCTGAACCAGACCCAGCACACATCTCCTCAGGGCATTTACACTGCAGTTGCTTCTCCCTGGGACTCCCTTTCCCTCAGGGTCCTGACTCCTTTGCTTCCTATAGGTCTCTGTGCAAATATTATCATTGAGACCTCCTGTGACTCACCTGCTTGAAACTGTGATTCATCACTAGACCCATTCCACCCGGGCCTGACGGCTGCCTGTCATTCTTCAGCTCAGTTCAGTCGCTCAGTTGTGTCCAACTCTTTGCGACCCCATGAACTGCAGCATGCCAGGCTTCCCTATTCATCACCAAATCCCAGAGCCTACTCAAAGTCATGTCCATCGAGTTGGTGATGCCATCCAATCATCTTATCCTCTGTTGTTCCCTTCTCCTCCTGCCTTCAATCTTTTCCAGCTTCAGGGTCTTTTCCAATGAGTCAGTTCTTCACATCACGTGGCCAAAGTATTGGAACTTCAGTTTCAGCATCAGTTGTTCCAGTGAACACTCAGGACTGATCTCCTTTAGGATGGACTGGTTGGATCTCCTTGCAGTCCAGGGGACTGTCAAGAGTCTTCTCCAACAGCACAGTTAAAAAGCATCAATTCTTCGATGCTCAGCTTTCTTTATAGTCCAACTCTCACATCCATACATGACTACTGGAAAAACCATAGCTTTGACTAGATGGACCTTTGTTGGCAAAGTAATGTCTCTGCTTTTTAATATGCTGTCTAGGTTGGTCATAGCTTTTCTTCCAAGGAGCAAGCATCTTTTAATTTCATGGCTGCAGTCACCATCTGGAGTGATTCTTCCTCAGAGCAGGTATGAATACTACCATCTAACATACAATTATCTGTAGATACCACGATGGCATTTACTTTGCTTTCTTTGATGCTCTCTGTGTCTACAACACTGAATGCTGCTTGGTACATAGTAGGTGCTTGGTCAGTATATTTTGAATGAACAAATGAATAGAAGACAGAACAATTTTCATACAGATAAAGTTAAAAACAAAGAAACCCAAGAGCGCGTTCGTATAAGTCAACTGCTGTGGATCATCCTGTGTCCTGTCTCTCCCAGGCTGACTCTCCTAGTGTCCTCCTGAACATTTGTTCACCATGACTGTGACACTTGCAGCTAATACCGCCCTATCCCTCCTTCCTAAACTGTCAGGGACACTTGTCTTCCTACGAGGTGAGAAGCATGGTGCTTCTGATACAATGACAGGTAAGATATTGATACGAGGGTGTGTTTGCGACCACATGGACTGTAGCCCACCAGGCTCCTCTGTCCGTGGGGTTTCCCTGGCAAGAATGTTGGAGTGGGTTGCCATTTTCTCCTCCAGGAGATCTTCCCGACCCAGGGGTTGAAACTGTGTCTCCTGCATTGGTCCGTAGATTCTTTCCCACTGAGTGACCTGGGAAGCCTGTGAAGTTTAGGGACAAAGAGGTAAATATCCATCTCATTCTGGTTGCTCTACATAGAGTGACTCCCCGGGTGTGAGGCCTGTAGAAAGTCAGTTGGATTATTGTGTCTAGAATTTGCTCAGATGACCTTCCACGTGCTGCTGAATTCCCTTCCTCAGGCTCAGTATGACATACCCGGTGGCCTGACACACTTTCTCTTTAATGCCATGTTTGGATGTACTTGTCTGATAGGTTCTCTCTTTTCCCTTGTACATGATTCTAGTATTCACCCTATGATCACCAAAATTTGACTGACATTTGTTACTTTTTTTTTTTTTTTAACTGTATAGTGTCTCTCCTCCTGGAGTATTACTTCTCTGCCACTCTAAAGATTCTTGGTGGGAAGGAACCTCCAGGGCTCACCCTCACTATGGAAGTTTGAGACCATTCCTTCCTCTCCTCAAGAAAGCAGGCAGATGACCTTAGAATGCTCAGTAAATTGGAAGCTTCCCTTAGGGATTCTGAAGCTTATGTGGGTGGCCCAAGGCAGAACGGGTATAGATGGAGGTCATTTGTCCAGGCAACACCATAGTCACCACCCTGTTCCTGCTAGGGTGTCACTGTTGAAATTCCTATTTCACAGCTCTCTGGAGCTCCTCTGGTTCTTGCTTTGTCCCCTGACTGTCTCTCTGGTCTGTTAATGCTAAGACACCATGATATCTTTCTACATGCTCCCTTGTGCATGAGTGTTATTGGCTATGTTTCTTATAAGCCTATATCCTAACTGATACACAGCCTGAGAGTATGCATATTTTGCCTCAGGCTCTGATAGGGAGAGAGATTAGACAGAAAGAACAAATAGAGTAACTCTTAATAGAGGGAAAGAGGGGGCAACAAAATACCTTATTTTACCTTTTCTTACGTCCTGCTATTTAACTTCTATGCAGAGTTGTTGTTGTTCAGTCACCAAGTTGCGTCTGGCACTTTGCAACCCCATGGACTGCAGTATGCCAGGCTTCCCTGTCTGTCACCACCTCCCAGAGTCTGCCCAAGTTCATGTCCATCGTGTCAGTGATGCCATCTAACCATCTCATCCTCTGTTGTCCCCTTCTCCTCCTGCCCTCCATCTTTCCCAGCACCAAAGTTTTTTCCAGTGAGTCAGCTCTTTGCATCAGGTGGCCAAACTATTGGAGCTTCAGCTTCAGCATCAGTCCTTCCAATGAATATTCAGGGTTGATTTCCTTTAGGATTGACTGGTTTGATCTTCTTGCTGTCCAAGTGACTCTCAAGAGACTTCTCCAGCACCACAGTTCAAAAGCATCAATTCTTGGGCACTCTGCCTTCGTTATGGTCCAGCTCACACACCATACATGACTATTAGAAAGAACATAGCCTTGACTAAACAGAATTCATCATGTGAAATGCTAGCCTGGATGAAGCACAAGCTGGAATCAAGATTGCAGGGAGAAATATCAACAACCTCACATACGCAGATGACACCACCCTAATGGCAGAAAGAGAAGAGGAACTAAAGAGCTTCTTGATGAGGGTAAACGGAGAAGGCAATGGCACCCCACTCCAGCACTCTTGCCTGGAAAATCCCATGGACAGAGGAGCCTGGTAGGCTGCAGTCCATGGGGTCGCGAAAGTCAGACACAACTGAGCAACTTCACTTTTACTTTTACACATTGGAGAAGGAAATGGCAACCCACTCCAGTGTTCTTGCCTGGAGAATCCCAGGGACGGGGGAGCCTAATGGGCTGCCATCTATGGGGTCGCAAGCAGCAGATGAGGGTAAAAGAGGACAGTAAAAAAGCTGGCTTAAAACTCAACATTCAAAAAACGAAGATCATGGTGTCCAGTCCCATCACTTCACGGCAAATCGATGGTGAAAAAGTGTAAACAGTGACAGATTTTATTTTCTTGGGCTTCAAAATCACTGCAGAAGGTAACCGTAGCCATGAAATTAAAGGATTCTTGTTTCTTGGAAGAAAAGCTATGACAAACCTAGACATCACTTTAAAAGCAGTTCAAAAGCACTTTAAAAATAGATTTAAAATCAGAGATATCACTTTGCCTACAAAGGTTTGTACAGTCAAAGCTATGGTTTTTTCCAGTAGTCACATATGGAGGTGAGAGCTGGACCATAAAGAAGACAGAGTGCCCAAGAATTGATGCTTTTGAACTGTGGTGCTGGAGAAGACTTTTGAGAGTCCTTTGGACTGCAAGAAGATCAAACCAGTCAATCCTAACGGAAATCAACTCTGAATATTCATTGGAAGGACTGATGCTGAAGCTGAAGCTCCAACAGTTTGGCCACCTGATGCAAAGAGCTGACTCACTGGAAAAGACTCTGGTGCTGGGAAGGATGGGAGGGCAAGAGGAGAAGGGGACAACAGAGGATGAGATGGTTGGATGGCATCACCAACTCATTGGACATGAATCTGAACAAATTCCAGGAGGTAGTGGAGTACAGAGAAGCCTGGTGTGCTGCAGTCCATGGGGTTGTAAAGAGTTAGATGTGACTTAGTGGCTGAACAACATCAACACATCTTTTGAACTTGTTTTCCATTGCTGCATAGCAAATTACTATAAATCTAATTGTTTAAAACAGAACCCATTTATTATCTTGGAGTTTCTGTAGGTATGAAGTATGGGCATGGCATATCTAGGCTTTCTGCTCTGTCTTCCCAGGCTGAAATCAAGGTGTCAGCCAGGATTGCTGTCTCCTCTGAGGCTCAAGGAACTCTTTCAAGCTCACTGGTGTTGCAGCATTCAGGTGCTTACAGCTCAAGGACTGGGGTCCCTGCCTCTCTGCTAGTTGACCAGGGACCCTTCTCAGGTCCTAGAGGCAACCCTTAGGTCCCTACCATGTGCCCCCTCTATCATGTCTCTCATATGGCAATTTGCTCCTTCCAGACTAGTGGGAGAACATCTTTTTCAGCTTTGAATCTTTTCGACTTCTTCCATCTCTGACCTTTAGACCTTCTTTTGAAAGGGCTCACCTTATTAAGTCAGGCCCACCGTCACGCAAGGAGATGGGATTATACAGGCTGTATATACCAGGGGCTGGGCATCTTGGGGACCATCTTTCAATTCTCACTAGCACAGCATACTTGTGAGGATGCCACCTGGAGAAGTCTGTTACTCAGTCCAACGTTATCATATGTATTCAAAGAAGATAAATCCATGGACAGAGTTTTTGTCGTGTAGGCCATCCCTATGGCTTATGGGAAAGCAAGGTATTTGGGGTACAAATGTGGGAAGGCCTAGTAATACTTGCAGAATGACTGATAACAGTGTTAAGTAGATGCCTACTTTTGTTGTTGTTGTTGTTAATGACACTTAATTCGTGCATTTTTGGTGTTTGTTTCTTTAAATGGCACAGCCTTTAGAAGGGACCATCTGATTGGAAGAACCACATCAAATCTGTTGCTCTAGTTAGAAAGAATGCCCTCTCCAGTTATGGGGGTGCCGGCCAGTGTCATTCTCGCACCCCCATATCCTTCAGGATAAGGGAGCCTTCTCCCTCCACCATCTGGCAACGATGAAACAAAGTAATTATAATGCAACAGTGTCATAGGATCCATGACACCTGCTTTAAAAATAAATCTCCTGGCTTTGTCTTTCCCTTTATTTTCAATAAATGCTCTAGTATTATTGCCACTGCATTAATCTAGCAGCAGGAAACCATTATCCTATGACAACAGTCTCTCCCATTAACATTATCTTTTAATTTTAAGATTGTTTAGATGACTGCTAGGAGCTACTAAATTAAGATAAAATGAAAAAAGAATTATTTTCTTTAAGCCAAGTATTCAGTCAAGTTACCCACCCCCAATATTGTCTGTGCTGGCAAAAGAGACACCATTATTTTTGTTTCAGATTACTAAATACAATTTGGGTATAAGTTGAAATTTCTAGAAATCTAGACATGCTTTCAATGTCACCTAGGAAATAACCATTAATTATTATTTATATTGTTTGCTCTATTACACGGTATATTGTAGAAGTTGAAAATACTGATCATTTTTATAGGAAGCAATTGTAGTAAATAAAGCAATAATGAAATCACAATGATGGAAATTCAGGAAAGAAATACAGGAAACATTTGTCTAGTAGAGTTTACTCTGAGACTCAGAAATAACTGAATCTGGAGAATGTAGCAAAAATAAAACAGGATGAAAATAAACCTAAATTAAAAGAAAGTTGTGGGACTTCCCTCATGGTCTGGTGGTTAAGAATCCACCTTGCAATGCAGGGGATGCAGGTTTGATCTCTGGTTCTGGAACTAAGATCCCACATGCCCCAGTGCAGCCAAGTAAATAGATATTAAAAAAAAAGAGAAAGTTGTGATTGTTAGTGATCATTAGTGTTCTGACAAATAGACCTATGGTGACAGTCATATCATATTAAATGGTACCTATAATTTTATATAAAATATATTATAATATTTTTTCAAATAGTAAGTTGCCTACTGTTCATTAAAAATTTTTATTCTATGAGCTGTATTATAACACCTGAAGATATTCTTTAAAATCTTTCAGTATATATTCTGTTTCATTCTCATCTGTTCCAACAGTCTCAAAGTTTTCTTTCCAAAAGGCAGAGGCTGATACAACTGCTAATGAGGGATATTCCTAAATAATTATTACAATAGTGATATTGTGTTTTCAACAGTCTAGATCTGTGCTTCCCTGCACCCATGGGTAAACCACACAAAAGAAAATTCATAGAAACTGAGTTACTGTTTTAGTAGAAATTGTAGTAAAAAAAAATGCTTAAGTTGTCAATTCCTCATATTGTTAATGTAGTTCAAGTAGACCATCAATATATGTCCTATTTACTGATAGGTGCAAAATAGGTAGTGGGAGATCAATCAAAACCCCCTTCCATAAATTACCATGACTTCTAGAAATTATCAAAACTTCACTGGAGTGTCATACGTAGTCTTCCCAGCAATGAGTTATAGTCAATAATTCATTCCCTGACTGAGCTGATAACAGGCAGATATTCTAATAATGTGCCAGGATTTACTACTGGACACAAACAGTAAGTAGAAATTTCAATGCAGTGCTAAATGTTATCTCAGTGGAGAAAAGCGATAAAAACAGGACAGAGAGCGACATCTGGGTACAATGCTTGGATGTTTTAACCCTCTAATTAGAACAAACATGTACAAAGGTAGTGTTGTTTAAGTTTTCATTCTGTCTTTGAAGCCAACTGTTTCCAGAGTATTGTTCTGTAATGACTTCCCCTGGCCTTACTGTTAGAGAGCACAACAGATGGCTCTGAAAAAATGCTGGAAAGAAAGACTATTTTATTCTTGAGTTGTTTTCCCAAATTTTAAAATGGCTTGAATATTTTCCTTTTAAAAGAAACTCTCCCCACCCCCACAAAAGATCATCTTAGACTAAAAGTATTAAATATATTTTCAGTGATTTCTTATCATACAGAGAAATCGACAAATTTGCTTTCTCTGTCAGAATGTTTTGAAGCTAGAAGTGGTGATTCATCAAAAACAATTTTATTATGAAATTTGATTTATGTTGAGAAATATAAATGATGACGTTATAATGTGTACCTCTTCGTGGAGGGAACACATTTTAGTCAATTGAGTTATCCAATTTTATTATTTAAAAAAAATCCATACCTGGTTGTTCTTTTTATTCTAAAAAATTTATGGCACTGTATAGAGTAGAAATATGTGTTTTTCAAGTCTATGGACAGGTATGGATTGAACTCCCCTAATTCCACCAGGGTCATTCATTATAATTAGATGAATAAAATATCATATTTTCATCAATTTTTTTAGTGAGCAAATAGAGACCAGTATAACACTTTAAAATATTACATTTTATTACAAATCCACATAGAGAGAAAGCTTAATTATTTCAATACTATAATTAAAAGTGACAGTAACTAAGGAAGTTGTGGATTGGTGTATGTGAAATTTCTGAACTACTAGCCTTTCTTGTACCAAGAACAGTTAATGGGAACATAGTGGGAATGAATTATGTTTTAATGCTTTAGTTTCTCTATCGATAAATGCTTATTTCCATCGTCTTGGAGAGGAACAGTAATTAATGTTAAATAGAATTGCTATTTTCTACTGGATTTATAATTTTAATATATATTGTTAGTAATAATTACCTCACATATATATACAAATTGCCCAGCCATCTACATATCCTCTTTTGTAACTATTACAAAATTAAATTTATCCGCAGTAAGATTTAACTCAACTTTAATAAGCACTGCCTGTGGGTGCAGTAGACTATTTTGAAGACCCTAATGAACATATAACATACTCACATGCACAGTCTGATAATTAATTTGCAGTGATATATGCAGAATATCACTGGTAGTTGAACATTATTGATAGAATTCAGTCCTGAAAGCTAGCAGGAGTAGGCCAAATAATCTTTATTGTATATCACCACTATGAAATATACTCCAAGATCTGCTGATGGTGGTTCTAGGGTAGAATTGGGAGATTTTTAAGTCTTATTCCTACCCTAATAAGCATGTATGAAGAAAAGGAGTCATTTCTTGCCACTATAATAAAAGTGGCCTTGTTATGTCAGGCAAAAGAATGTGTCACAGTTGTATCTTCTTTTTTCCCATCACCTTTCCCGTCTTTCCCACGGATTCAAGGAGTTTTAAATGTTCTAATCAAGTAGAATAATTAAAAGCAAAATGTATATCATAAATTATATTTCTAGTCACAACAGTATTAATGTTGTTTCCTTTTCCTCAGTGATCTTCCAATTGTTTTATTTCAATAAAATTAACTTTTTCATTATGCTTTTATGTTACCCTATAAAAGAGAGGTTATGACAACTTCCTAAATACAGATTAACACAAATTTGGTGGCACATTTACCAAATAGAGACATATGGATTGCTTAAAAAAGAAAAAGACTTTAAAACAGCAACAACTTTATCACATGAAACATTTAGTGAGATATTTTTCATTTTGAGAAATACTAACAAAAAACAGTAAATTTAAAGCATGATCAATATTTAAAACCAAGATATAATTCTTTGAAGTATAGTCTTTTAGATGAATTCATTATGAATCCCTATTCTCTTTTAACAAGTTATTTTATTGACATCTAGTTGATTCACAATGTTGTGTTAACTTCTGTAGTATAGCAAAGTGATTCAATTATACATATACATACACATTCTTTTTCATAGTCATTTCCATAATGGTTTATCACACACTGTTGAATATAGTTCCCCATGCTATACAATAGGAGCTTCTTGTTTGTCCATTCCATACATAATAGTTTCATTTCAGTTCAGTCGCTCAGTCGTGTCTGACTCTTTGTGATCCCAAGGACTGCTGCACGCCAGGCTTCCCTGTCCATCACCAACTCCCAGAGCTTACTCAAACTCATGCCCATCGAGTCGGTGATGCCATCCAAGCATCTCATTCTCTGTCGTCCCCTTCTCCTCCTGCCTTCAATCTTTTCCAGCATCAGGGTTTTTTCCAATGAGTCAGTTCTTTGCGTCAAGTGGCCTACATATTGGAACTTCAGCTTCAGCATCTGTCCTTCCAATGAATACTCAGGACTGATTCCTTTTAGGATTGACAGGCTGGATCTCCTTGCGGTCCAAGGGACTCTCAAGAGTCTTCTCCAACATCACAGTTCAAAAGCATCAATTCTTCAGTGCTCAGATTTCTTTACAGTCCAAATCCCACATCCATACATGACTACTGGAAAAATCATAGTTTTGACTAGGTGGACCTTTGTTGGCAAAGTAATGTCTCTGCTTTTTAATATGCCGTCTAGGTTGGTTGAAGGCAGGAAGAGAAGGGGACAACAGAGGATGAGATGTTTGGATGGCATCACTGAATTGATGGACATGAGTTTGAGTAAGCTCTGGGAGTCAGTGATGGACAGGGAAGCCTGCAGTCCATGGGGTCGCAAAGAGTTGGACTGGACTGAGCAACTGAACGGAACTGAGGTTGATCATAGTGTTTCTTCCAAGGAGCAAGTGTCTTTTAATTTCATGGCTGCAATCACCATCTCCAGTGATTTTGGCGCCCGCAAAATAAAGTCTCTCACTATTTCCATTGTTTCCCTATCTATTTGCCATGAAGTGATGGGACCGGAAGCCATGATCTTAGTTTTCTGAATGTTGAGTTTTAAGCCAACTTTTTCAATCTCCTCTTTCACTTGCATTAAGAGGCTCTTTAGTTCTTTGCTTTCTGCCATAAGGGTGGTGTCATCTGTGTATCTGAGGTTATTGATATTTCTCCCAGCAATCTTGATTCCAGCTTGTGCTTCATCCAGCTTGGCATTTTGCATGATGTACTCTGCATATAAGTTAAATAAGAAGGGTGACAATACACAGCCTTGATGTACTCCTTTCCTGATTTGGAACCAGTCTGTGATTCCATGTCCAGTTCTAACTGTTGCTTCTTGACCTGCATACAGATTTTTCCTGAAGCAGGTCAGGTGGTATGGTATTCCCATCTCTAGAAGAATTTTCCAAAGTTTGTTGTGATCCACACAGTCAAAGGCTTTGGCATAGTCAATAAAGCAGAAATATATGTTTTTCTGGAACTCTCTTGCTTTTTTGATGATCCAACAGATGTTGGCAATTTGATCTCTGGTTCTTCGGCCTTTCCTAAAATCCAGCTTGAACACCTGGAAGTTCACGGTTCATGTACTGTTGAAGCCTGGCCTGGAGAATTTTGAGCATTACTTTGCTAGCATGTGAGATGAGTGCAATTGTGTGGTAGTTTGAGCATTCTTTGGCATTGCCTTTCTTTGGGATTGGAATGAAACTGATCTTTTCCAATCCTTGGCCACTGTTGAGTTTTCCAAATTTGCTGGCATAGAGTGCAGCACTTTCACAGCATCCTCTTTTAGGATTTGAAGTAGCTCAACTGGAATAGTTTGCATCTGTTAATTTCAAACTCCCCATCCTCTCTGTCTTGGCAACCACAGCACTGTTCTCTATGTCTGTGAGCCTGCTTCTGTTTCATAGATAAATTCATTTGTGTCACAATGTAGATGAATCCCTATTCTGAAATGCTGCAGTCTCTCTGACTCTACTACTGTACAATACCTTCCCACTCCCTAGCCAACACCACCACTACGAAAACTGGCAGCCACCTACATGCCATTTCTCTTTCTGCCTCATGACATCTGTCAGTAACTATCATTGCCTCTTCTTCTCTCCACACCTTTTATATTTTGAAATTGTCCTAGACTCAAGCTTTTCAGATTCACTTTGACTGAATCTTTTGATTTCAAGGGATCTCTATCATGAAAGCAATAAAGGTAGGCAGATTAAAAAAAAGGCGGGGCTTTCTAAAAAGACTGCCTTCAAAAACAATTTTACATTCCCTTTAAAAGGTTTAAATATTTGTTTATTATTGAGCAAGAGCTGGGGCACTTTGATGTGGAAGTTGCCATATCAGCATCAAATAATCCGGCCTTTCTAGGGGCACAGATGGTGACATGGGTCTGTGTGGAACCTCTGGCTGTCTAACAGAAAAATGATTATGACTGGAAGACTCAGAGGACAAGAAGGGAAGGTATGGACAAAGCATTTTGGGTTGAGTGGGAGAATGTGGGCTTGATCTAAGATCAGAACATTTAATTAGAATGTAAGAAAAGAAATAATTTGAGTTTCTCTTTTTTTTCCAAAGCAGTGTATTCTTATTTGTCATTCAAGGTGAGTAGCTAAATGACGAGTCTATGACATCAAAAGAAGTTTCTTGAACTGCTGGGTATATTATAACATTATTATTTTGAATTCAGGCAATTTTACTATATACTAGGGTTATTTTGAGCACTGTTCTATATCAGTTTGATGAACACTTAAATACAGAACTGCCTTACCTGTAATGAATTTACATTTACACAGTTTTTGTAAATTCAGCATCAGTGAAAATAAAAGATTAACACTGCTACCCCATTCTATTAATAGCAGGCTCTTGCAGACCACAAATCGCCACAAATCGTACTACTGGTACTACTCGGATAAGGACTGCTAAATGCAAGGAATGCAGAAATAAAGACTACCCAGAGGTGGCGCTGTGGTTAAAGCACACCTGGATTTTGATTACAGGGACTGTATTTACTTCCTACCCCTCTAAATAGAGACTGTTAGCCATCATCGCTTTTGTATTTCTATAACCAGAATATCAGGAAATAAAGGTCTCTGGTAACATCCTCTCACCAACTCCAATCTGCAGGGACATGTGTAAAGTCTTCACTCCACTCACAATCAGAGAGAAAACACCATCTCCTAGGCCCTCCAAGCCTAGAGATCTGTATTCAAAGTTTTATCCATCCTTCTCTCTTCCTTTCCTTCCATAGAAACTATGATCCTTTGGACAATTACTTTGTGATATCTAATGTTTTGATTAGTTTTCTAACATTTAATTTTAAAATAAAGATTTCATTTTAGTGTACATACTTTGGGAAATAAAGCACCACAATTCCTTCCAGACCTATGTATTAAATGTTCTGTAGAAAATAATGTTCTTTTAAAGAAGAGGAAAGATAAAGACGATTTGGCTTGATTCCTTCATCTGTGGATGAGAAAATGAAGGGCCAGAGCAGGAAATTTACTTTACTTCCCCAGGTCAAATCAGAACTTAATTGCAGCCCACTAAGATCTCGTGTCATCTCATTTTGATTGTTATAAATTATTAACAAATTGAAGCTGAACTAGGGAATTAAAATGTGTGTATTATTTACTGGGTTCCTTTCACCGTTTGGTTTGAGTTTTCTTTACCAACCTTCAAGGAACATTACATCGTTTTAAGTTGGCCTTCTTTAATCACACCCATCTGCAGCTGTTTTCTATCCAGAACATTTTAATTATTATTATAGTTTTAAAGATTAAAAAAATATTTTTCATACATGCACAAAGTGATTTGATCATAAAAATGAAATTTTAAGTTCCAATCAATAAAAGTAAGCCATTTCATTTCAAGGTGCTAGACATATAAAGAGAGGCGCGTTCTGACTGGTATTT
Organism: Ovis canadensis; assembly: GCF_042477335.2. Lineage (NCBI taxonomy): Eukaryota > Metazoa > Chordata > Mammalia > Artiodactyla > Bovidae > Ovis > Ovis canadensis. Next base: position 65,286,580 of record NC_091245.1, read on the forward strand.
AAAAATGTCCTCTGCTTGATGTTGTAGGCAACGACTATAGTTTCTTTTGCAGACTTAGTTTTGATGGTTTGAAAGATAGAAATCCCCCCAAACAGACGCTAAAACCATAGATGTTGAACATTCGCATTGTCTGTAGCTAGATTCCTCCGCAGGTCCCCTTTCTCAGTCTAGCAGTGCTGTGTGTAATACAACATGAAAACTTGTCCCACAAGACTGGTTTTACTTAATGATACTTAGCAGAAGGGCTTTGCACTTTCATGATAATTTCCACCAGAAAAATCTCTCTGGAACTTACTAATAATAATCAGACCTAATATTAGCCTCAGATCGGAGATTTATTAAACCTATTTGGCAAAGCAGATAAAAGTTGAAGGACTAGGTATTTAAGCATCTAGGCTGAACTGCGGTACTAGAATGAGACACTCAGACTACCACCCTCAAAGCTTTCCTCAAAACTTGATTTACACTAGAAATAACTTTTCTTACTCTCCAGAGGCTGTGGGATTTCTCATACTGCGATAACTTCCATCACTCTGAGGGCTAAGAGAAATTTGGCTTCTCATCCTCTACAATGGGGGTGGATACAAGGGGCAAGGGTTTTTTCCCTAAAGTTTTCCTGAACTTTAAAAGTAGACTGTGTGATCTTTTTTACCAACGTTGATCAATACTTATGAAATGCCTACTGGGCCCTTAGATTATATATGGATTGATGGGAAGAAGAGGAAGTAAGCAGGCAGTGTTTCGGAACTACCGAGTTCCTGTTTCTACCTTGTGAATTAAACTTCCACTAAGGTTCATAAATTTCTAACATGGTGAATTTAAAAAACAAAAACAACACCTCAAAAAACACAGCACAGATCTCCACAGCTCGGATATCTCAGGAAAGCCTTTCTACCCTAACAGAGACCCATTTCCAAGGCAGATGTGAAGTAAGTTTTCCTAAAGGGCTCCTCTCGGCGCGAGGGGCGGGCTGTCCCCGAGGGACTAGTGGGGCGGGTCCCGGGGATACCTCGCGCGCACGGAGGGCAAGTGGGTCCCGGGTGCCTCGACTCGCCCTCCTGGGCCGCGGGGGACCGCCCCGGCGGGGTTGCGGCGCCTGGGTGACTTCTCCCCACCTGATTCCGGCCCTTCCCCGCTCCAGTCTCGGCCCGCTCCTCCGCCTGGCTCTCTCCCCCGCCCCCGGAGTCTCGTTTCAGTCATCCCTTTGTCCTTGCCCGGATTGGCAGGTTTTATTATTCCGCCTGAACAATCCGGCCGCCCAGTGGCTGAGGGTCGCTGACGTCGGCGGCAGAGCCGGGGAGTAGTTGGGATTTTGCTCTGTCAGTAACACATGTGTAAGAGCCGCGGAGGGAGCGAGCGAGCCGGCTAGAGGCCAGCGCCGCCGCCGCCGCCGCCTCCTAGCCGGGCAGCAGCAGCCCCGGCAGCGGCGCAGGCTCCGGCGCGCCGGGCCCCGCCGGCCACAGCTCCCCGCCTCCCGGGAGCACTCGCCCCCCGGCCGCCGCCGCCACTGCTCCCGGGGCTGTTGTGTCTGCGGCCGCTCCCCGGCTGGAGGTGCAGGAAGCTCGGCCGAGCCGCTGCCGCCGCCAGCAGCCCCGAGCGAGCGGGCGGGCGCGCGGGAGGGAGGCAGGCGGAGGAGGAGGAGGAGGAGCGCGGGCGGGGCGGGGGCCGCCGGGCGGGGGAATATACAAAGTGAAGCCACATTGCCAAACTTGCAGCAGCGATTGCAGCAGTTGCTGCCGCTGCGCCGCGCTGCGCGGGCCGAGGGCTCCTGCAGCTGCTCGCGCGGAGCCGGAGGCGGAGGAGAACGGCGAGGACCGAGACTGACACTTCTGCTCCCCGCCGCCCGCCACTTACGCGGGGCCCCCCAACCCAGCCTCAGAGCTGCGCGTTAAAAAAAAAAAGCGGCCCTTAGCCCCCTCCTCCCCTTTCCTGCTTCTGCGAGAACATCCCCCCTCCCTCCAGCTCCGCCAGCCGAGGCGCCCCTTCCTTGGAAGCCGAGCGGCTTCGCTCGCATTTCGCCGCCGTCGCCTCGCAATATTGCAATATAGGGGAAAAGCAGGTAAGGGGACGGCTGGGGAGCCGCGGGCAGGGAGCGGGGAGAAAGAGGAGAGGGCCGATTTGGGCCGGGGCTGTTTTCTTTGGCTTCCTTCCCTTGACCGTCCCAAATTGCAAGTAAACAATACGTCGGCTTAGATAATGCGCGAGTCTGAAACTACCGAGGCCGGCCTGCGAGCTAGCACGGAGGACAGCCCCGGGCCGCCAGCTTTGTAGCGGTTCCTGCTTACAAAAGGGTTCTTCTTGGAGATGGGTCTGTTGGAGACCTTGGAGGGGGGTGGGTGGGTATGTTTTCAGTTCCGAAGGGAAAGGCTGGATGTGCTATAAGGGTTTAAGTCTGAGAAGTAGTGTGGGGGAAATAGTCACGACCCTCCACTCCACCCCCCCCCCCCGCCCCCCACACACTATTTTTAAAACAGTGGCAGAAAGGATCTAAGTGAGCAAGATTGGGTATTGATGGTTCTTTTAAAAAATTCCTCTTGGCTTATAAGTCTTTTGTTCCAATCCAGAAGAAATCCGGTGAATCACCTAATTAAAATCAAGACATGAATTAAGCATCCATTTTTGTACTACAAATTGCCAGCGCTACGTTTGTCCCTCCCTTGGTCTCCATTAAAAAACACCAGAGACGTTGTTAAAGGGGGGCAGATTTTGCCTCTAGCTGCCAGTTCTGCTTTCTATTTCACTGACTATCCCAGGACCTAAATTGCTTGGCTATGTAATTACTAGAGTATAAGCCTATTTAACTTAAAAGCTTTCTTTCTTTTTTTTTCCCCAACTCTAAATGAAACTTGATGAGGGCCCGTCCTTAGTTATCAGGGGAGTCAGTTTCTGGTCAGTCCTCTTGATTCATCTCTTTTAGATTTAATCAGCATTAAGGTATTGCTTGTCCTTAAGAGCTTTAGCTAATGGGGTTACTGGATGCTTTTCTCAGTGTAGTGTTTCCTTTAAAAAAAATACATATATATTTACCTCTCACCAAAGATGGGGGCGGGGAAGAGCTTGGAATCTCCTCCCTCCCTCTCCTCTTTTAAAAAGGAATTTGGAGCGATTAAAAAGGGGGGGGGTGCGGGGGTTGTTTAAAGACCTAGGGCAGGAAATGCAGATTCATTTGGGTTAGGGCAAATTGTAACAAAAAGCAATTCCTCGAGTAAATGCATCAGATAAATCAATTTACATAAAGGTATGATGCATTCGGATAAATGCAATGCTAATGGGTTTTAGAGTGGTCCTGTTTCCAAAGTCTCAGGGTTTTGTTACAGCTTAATTGGTGCAGTTCTCATTCTGGTTTATTGTGCGGTCACTGGACACACGTTCCGGGACTCTTTCGGAGGAAATGTGTTTAAAATCGGCCTATTTAAGGAACCCGAGTCCTTGTTTCGTTCCCTTCCCCTCATATTTTTTTTTTCCTCCTGCAGTAGCCAAGTTGGGCTGGGGACAGGCAAAGTTCGCCCTCTCCCTTCTGAGGTATCAGCTGAATGTCTTGAGCAGATAGCTGGGAGCCTCGAGGGGAGCCCACACTCTCGGCTTACGGAGGACAAAGACAAAACAGGCTGCTTAATTGGCAGTAAATAACTTGATCTTTTTATAGAATAAGTGACTGGAGGAACACGAGGACTTTATTGGACTCAGGATTGGAGGCAACAAATTAATCGGTTTAGGCTAAGCTTTATAAATTGATTCCTATATTATACCCCAGTTGCTTCTCTCGTGACATTCATTAGAAAGAGTGGGGGATTTTTAAAAGCAGTTTTTGGTGACTGCAGGACTGGCTCGGAGATAACTTGTGCATCCTTTAACAGTTCCTTCTCGCATATTATCTGTAACGCACCCCTGGCTCCCCCCGCCCCTTTGGAGGAACAAAGCTTTAGCATTTAAATTGCTGATCAAGGGCAGATTAGTGAGACCAAAGTGGAGAGTGTTTGTATAGGAAGTTAACAGGCATCCTAAAGTTCAATGATCTATTATTCTTGCCTGTGTCCTGAAAACCCAGAGAAAACACTGATTGATCTTCAAAATGAAATGAGATTTGGAACAATAATGGGAGATGGCGGTCACCACAATGGCATGTGAAAGGTGCTGTTTAAAATACGAAAAACCAGTTTCGCAACTTTACACCCCCCCCCCCCCCCCCACACACACACACACACACACGGTCTCCTCGCCTTCCCTCCCACCATCACAGTCTCCATCTCCCCTCTGCTGGTTCCTCCCTCCTTCCCTTTCAGAAAGCCGAACTATTTCCAACTTGTGAACTGCAGCTGCACTTCCCGGGGCAGAGCTCGGGAGGGAACGTGGCTCCGGCGGGGGCCGCCGCCTCCCCACTCCCCTCGGCGAGCGCTCTAGGCTCGGCGGGGCCCGGGGAGGGGCCGGGCGCGGCGGTGGGTGGGTTTGACCCTTATTTGCTGGAGGCGGGCTGCGGAGGAGGGGAGGAGGGGGCGGAGGCGGGGGCCGGGAGGAGGCGCCGCGAGGGGTGGAGCGCGCCGCGGAGCCTGGCTCTCGGAGTTTTGACAGTACCCAAGCTGAAATTGTCAGCGGCGGAGAGCGCTGGAAAGTTGAGAGGAGCTCGTGGCCCCAGAACAAAGCTTGAGAAAAGTAAACAGGCGGCTGCTGCCGGCAAGACTCCCTCCTTCCCTCTCCCCGTCTTCCTCCTTACCGCCCTTGCTCTGCTGCTTCCTTCCAGCAGCTCTGGGGGGGGAACGGGTTCGCTCTCTAGCGCGGAGATTACTAACTTTTGCATCGCCCCTGTTTTGTCTCTTTCTCCCTGTTCGCTTCCCGCCCTCTGCAGACCATGGTGAATCCGGGCAGCAGCTCCCAGCCGCCCCCGGTGACGGCCGGCTCCCTCTCCTGGAAGCGGTGCGCAGGCTGTGGGGGCAAGATTGCGGACCGCTTTCTGCTCTATGCCATGGACAGCTACTGGCATAGCCGGTGCCTCAAGTGCTCCTGCTGCCAGGCGCAGCTGGGCGACATCGGCACGTCCTGTTACACCAAGAGCGGCATGATCCTTTGCAGAAATGACTACATTAGGTAAGACTTGGCTGCCTTTTCCCCAACACTGGCGGGCAGAGCGGTAGCAAGGCCAAAGGTTACCAAGGATTTTAAGGAAAGGAACAGGGCACCTCTTGAGAATACACCTCAAAAACCTGGCTGGCTGAAATTTAAGGGGTTAAAGAAGCATGTGTTAGTCTTCCAATTTTTAATGGCAGATTAATGGCGAAGGCCACACTAACTGAAAACTGCACATCTAGTGGGACTGGGCCGCTAGGTGTGCCAAGGTTGCTCACTCCCAGGACCAGGGTTTCAAGTGGTCAGCCCCAGTTGGACCCTCCACTAAAAATAAACATTTCTAGTGGGATTTAAGCTGCTTTCTTAAAGCAAGGTAGGGGCCCACACAGAAACTCGGAGACAAAAGATTGACTTAAAATTTTGTGTGGTTAGTAAGAAAAGATTTGCGGATGGTGATGGCTGATTATTATATTTACATAAGCATCTTAAACTTTCTTAAGTAGAAAACTGACTCATTCTTTGTGCCCCTTGTGAAAACTGCTGGTTACCTATCAGTTTAAAGACTTGTCATTTTTCTTGTAGCAAAGGAACCCAAACAAGAAAAAAAAAGCTTAATGGTAATGTTTCTCTTTTTGTACTGTTACTTGGAGGCTCGAAATACTCCAGTGTTAGTGTGTGGTTTGTGATGTAAAATTTTGCAGTGCTTTCAATTGAGGAATGTTCAGATTTTGGGTTTTTTTGTTGTTATTTGTATCACTGCCCTTGATCCCCAAAAGAGATTTAGGAAAAGAGACTATAGAATTATACTAATCTTGCATTTTAAAGCAATGTATACGAACATTCATATGCCCATGTAAGCAGCCTTTTCCAACAAGTTTCAGTGCAATTAATGGGAAGAATTCAGGAGGTCAGGTGCCTATACGATCTTTTCAGGTGAACTCAAGCTACTTAAACTCATTAATTTGAAAGGAGGCATTTGAAGGATTACACATTTAATTTGAGTAAATGGTTTGATAGACTGATGCACATGAATGCTTCTAGGAGGTGTTCTGTTTCAACATCCAGTAATTAAAAAAAAAAAAACCCACGCCCACACGGTTGATATTAGAATACCGCTCACTTTAAAAAACTGCGTTCTATTTAAATTTCTGCTCTAAACCGTTTTCTTTATAGAGATTAGAACAATTTTTGCTCTTTCTTCAATGTGGGTTAATCAATAGATGAGGTATTTTTTTGAAGTGTAGCTCTATTGTGATTCCCTCACTCTGGGTCTAAAACTGCAAAAGACCCCAGTGCAATACGGAGCTGAGTAGTATGGCTATGTTTAGCGCAGGGATATCATTAGTATAACATGATGGAATAAGTTGACATTTGGTTTTCCAGTAATGTAGTACTGGCCTCCTCAATCAGCCAAGTTAAAAAATATATATAGATACAGGAAGGGGGCGGGCTTTTATTTTTAAATTAAGAGGGCAGCATTAATTTCATAAAGTGTTCTTTTAGAAATGTTGGAAAACCAGCAGGAGCATGGGTGTAATGCTTTCTTACCCTTCTTCCAAGCAATGCCATGAGCTTTGACAGTATTGTAATTAAATAGAGAGCAAAACTGTGGTAAGGAGGGTGACTTAAAAGGGGAAAAATTGACAGTGCTGTTCAGAAGCAGTGAATGGTACAGATTCATCTCTTCTCCATGTGCCTCCAGAAAACGTTCTGATTACCACTAATTAAAAAGAAGATGGGTCCACTTGCATTCCCTTGGGACAAGTTTAGGCAAGTGGCTTCCTGGGAATCACTTCATTTCTTTCCTTATTCTTGGGAACAAATATCAATGCCCATTTGGTGTTTTTCTCGTGGCTTAATGGAGAAAGGAAGGATGTGTGCCCAACCCCAAGCTTTAATTAATTGAGCCCATATTCTCCTTTCCTTTCTTTTTTCCTTACTGAAAACTGGAACCATTGCTGGTGAACCAGAGGATACCCTGAGAACCTTAGATTTGTCCTGGAGAGGTGTTCTAGCTCAGTACCAAACTGATCCTTTCCTCACACTGCTCAGAGCTCAGCAGCAGCATCTTCCCCCCTGCCCCCTGACTCCCCATTTTTAAGGGATCTCCATCTCCTAAGACTTCCTTCAGTGTTCCTTCCTTCTGCCCACCAAGATGCCAAAAGGGTGGGAAGGTGGGGAGGCGCGTGTTCCGTTCCCTATCAGCTACTCCTTCCCAGCCTCCCCTCTGTCCACTTGTTGAAGGCGCTTTCAATTCTGCAATGACGGCCGCTGAGGAGCAGGACTAATCCGCTCGGCAGCTACCAGGTGAAGGGGACTCTTCGGCTCTATGGCCCCAGCTGGGACCACAGAGCGATTTATTAAGGGGCTTTTAAACTGTCTGACTTTGAGGTTGTGGGGTTGTTTTTTTTTTTAACCAACCAAGATCTGGCTAAAAAGCTTCGGGAGAGCTGGGAGAGGCCCGGGGAGGAGGGGGTTGGGGGAGGAGGGTGCCGCTTTTCCCTAGTCCCTTGCCCCTGCGCAACCAAGTGTCGATTGGGCAGAACTGAACTTCTGCCTCTTCTCCCTCCCAAGATTTCAAATAAAGCCTTGCTGCAGCGAATCCGCACAATTAAAAGCTTTAATTAGTGGCTCCTCCATTTTCTTAGTTCTGATGGGCTTTATCTAATGAGATCTGGTCTCTGGCTTAGATCTGCTCCGAATGACGTGTCCGCAATGAATGAGAGCTGCGTCGCAAACAAAACATTTAATTAACAAAATTGGCCTCTAAGAGAGAGAGGGAAAGACGAGGAGGGGGTGAAGGGAAAGGAAGGGGAGGGTGGGTCTTAAAGGGGCCAACGCCGGCCAGGCCCGGCCACCTTAGAAAATTACAAAAGTAGGCGAGCCTTAGCAGCGCCCTTCCCCCTACTGTCCCCCAGTTCCCGAACCCCCAGCTCAATCCTAGCGCCACCAAGTAGCTTCAGAAACTCTGATTCTCTTTCTTCGAGTCCTCCTTCTCTACCCCCACCTCCGGCCCGAAGACTGGCGAGGAAAGTGCAGCGAGAGGAGGAAGTTCGGGGAGATGGACGGGTGGGGCTTCAGGTCCTGTGAGGCGAGGAAACGCGCCGGAAGCCCGGTTGGCGGTTCTCGGCGTGCCGGGTCTCGTCGGCTCGCTCGCTCTACTGGGCGGGGGCCAGGCTAGGGGCCGGTGGCGCCCAAGGCCGCAGTGGAGGCGCTCGGCCGCTTGGCCGGTGCCTCGGGCCCGCGAGGGGGCGAGCGCAGGGCGGGAGCTGGACGAGTGGGTCGCGCTTTCTCTCCCTGGGCTCTGCTCAGGAGGTTCACGTGGCGCCCGCAGCCGCAGTGAGCGCCGCGCGGCCAGGG